>NW_011494609.1:5349847-5356516 GCF_000754665.1 Bison bison bison
TAATGTTGTTGTTCAGTCACTTAGTCGTGTCCAACTCTTTGCGACCCCATGGATTGCAGCACGCCAGGCTTCTCTGTCCTTCACCATCTCCCAGAGTTTGCATAAACTCATGTCCATTGAGTCGGTGATGCCATCCAACCATTTCATCCACTGTCGTCCCTTTCTTCTCCTGCCTTCAATCTTTCCCAGCATCAGGGAAATCTTTCCCAGTGAATCAGTTCTTCACATCAGGTGGCCAAAGTATTGGAGCTTCAACTTTAGCATCAGTCCTTCTAATGAATATTCAGGATTGATTTCCTTTAGCATCGACTGGTTTGATCTCCTTGAAGTCCAAGGGACTCTCAAAAGTCTTCTCCAACACCACAGTTCAAAAGCACCAATTCTTCAGTGCTCAGCTTTCTTTATGGTCTAACTCTCACTTCTGTACATGACTACTGGAAAAACCATAGCTTTGATCATACAGACCTTTGTTGGCAAAGTAATGTCTCTGCTTTTTAATATGCTGTCTGGTTGGTCATAGCTTTTCTTTCAAGGAGCAAGCGTCTTTTAATTTCATGGCTGCAGTCACCATCCAAGTGATTTTGGAGCCCAAGGAAATAAAGTCTATCACTGTTTCCATTGCTTCCCCCTCTATTTGCATGAAGTGATGGGACTGGATGCCATGATCTTTGTTTTTTGAGTGTTGAGTTGTAAGCCAGGTTTTTCACTCTCCTCTTTCACCTTCATCAAGAAGTTCTTTAGTTCCTCTTTGCTTTCTGCCACGAGGGTGGTGTCATCTGCATATCTGAGGTTATTGATATTTCTCCTGGCAATCTTGATTTCAGCTTTTGCTTCATCCAGCCTGTCATTTCACATGATGTACTCTGCATAGAAGTTAAATAAGAAGGGTGACAGTATACAGCTTGACATACTTCTTTCCCAATTTGGAACCAGTCTGTTGTTCCATGTCCAGTTCTAAGGTTGCTTCTTGATTTGCATACAGATTTCTCAGAAAGCAGGTCAGGTGGTCTGGTATTCCCATCACTTTAAGAATTTTCCACATTTTGTTGTGATTCACAGAGTCAAAGGCTTTGGCATAGTCAATAAAGCAGAAGTAGATATTTTTCTGGAACTCTCTTGCTTTTTTGATGATCCAGCAATGTTAGCAATTTGATCTCTGGTTCCTCTGCCTTTTTTAAATGCAGCCTGAACATCAGGAAGTTCACAGTTCACATACTGTTGAAGGCTTTCGTAGAGAATTTTGAGCATTACTTTGCTAGCATGTGAGATGAGTGCAATTGTGCAGTAGTTTGAACATTCCTTGGCATTGCCTTTCTTTGGGACTGGAATGAAAACTGACCTTTGCCAGTCCTGTGGCCACTCCATTGCCCTTCTTTGGGATGTTGTCATGGGTTTATGAAATTCTCTACTGAAAGAAGAAATACTTTTGTAAGCAGGGTAGTCATGCAGGGCAGGAGTCCTTAACCCTCGGGCCGTGGACGAGCACTGGTCTGTAGTCTGTTAGGAAGCAGGCTGCAGAGCAGGAGGTGAGCGCCAGGCCGGTGAGCGGAGCATCATCTGTATTTACGCTGCTGCCGGTTACTCACATTACTGCCTGCGCTCTGCCTCCCGTCAGATCAGCAAGGGCATTAGATTCTCAGATTAGTGGCAACCCTGCTGAGAACTGCACACTCGAGGGATCTAGGTTGTGTGCTCCTTGTGAGAATCTAATGCCCGATGATCTGATTCTGCATTATGGTCAGCTGAATAATTCTTTCCTTATATATCACAATGTAATAGTAATAGAAATGAAGCATAAAATAAATGTAGTACTGGAATCATCCCAAAACCATCCCCCTTGACCCCAGCCTGTGGAAAAATGGTCTTCCATGAAACCAGTTGGAGACCTGTGATTTAGGGCCATTTTTCTTGGCTACTCAATGGAAGCTATGCATTTACCAACGTGAAAATAATTTTACTTTGAAAAATCCTTACTGATGGATATCCCTGAGGGAAGGGCCTGGACTCAGAATGGAAAGAACTGGGCTCACTGTCCCGACTCGTTCAGTGATTAGCTTCTCAAATTGTTGGTTAAACCGCTTTTTCTCTTTAAATAACTTTTGAAATACTTTTATTTGAGAACCGCTCTACTGAGGTGACATAGACTAAATTGCACGTGGTTAAAGTGTACAGTCTGAGAGTTTCGACACCTGTCCACACCTGTGAACCCATCACTAAATCAAGGTGGTGAACATGGGCCCCACCTCAGGCCCGGCCTCTCGCCATCCTGCCTGCTTCACCACTGGGCGTGGATCTGTGTCTCCTATTTTCTGGTCTGAGTAGAATCAGCCAGTGTGTGCTCTTTTTTTGTGTGACTTCTTTCACTTGGCAGCACTGCTCTCAGATTCATTGCTCCTGTTGGGTGCAACAAACCATGGCTCCTTGAAATTGCCAAGTGGCAGTCCTTCCCGTGGATGGACACGTTTGTGATCCTTTCACCTGAGATGGAACTGGGGTTGTTGCGTTTTTGGTTATCACCACAAAACTCCCTGGACATTCACGTTTGAGTCTGAGTGTTTATTTCTCCTGGGTACATACCTAGGACTGGAGCAGCTGAAAGGTGCCAAGTGTGTGCTTAAAACTGCTGCGTGTGAGAGGTCCGGTTTCTCACATCTTCTCCTGCACATGGTGTGGTCAGTTAGTGTGGGTGGTGATCAGTTAGTAAGGGTGGTGGTCTGTCACTGTGGTGGTTGGTTAGTGGGGGTGGTCAGTCACTGTGGTGGTCGGTTAGTGGGGGTGGTGGTCAGTTAGTGGGGATTGTGGTTAGTGGCAGGGGTGGTCGGTCATCGTGGTTGTGGTTTGCGTTTCCCTAACGACAGGCAGTGATGAGAGTCTGGAGGCAGACCTGTGTATAGAATCACCTGCTAAGTGTTCTCTGCCCTGTCCTGGTGACCACAGCTCCACCATGTACATGCTACATGGCCCAGGCCAGCCTGCAGCCCCTCAGGGGGGCCGCTCACATCGAGACCCACAGGAAGGTGCCCTGCAGGTGCAGGGAGAACCGCCCGCCGGCCTCTCCTCACCACCCTCCTCGGTTTTTCCAGATGAACTTTAGTGACTATCAGGCCTTAGAGGGCAACCCAGCACAGTGTGTGTGTATGTGTGTACTGCACGCATGCAAGTGTCTGTGTGTCTTAAAAAAAGTGCATTAAAATCATTGGTAAAAATGAAACAGTAAGTAGCTAGCTATTCAGAAGAGTAAAGTCGCGTTCCTTACCCTACTCTTTGTACCAAAACAAATCCCAACTAGATCAAATACTGAATGTAAAAATAGGAAATCTCGAAAGTACTCTAATAACCACTTTGGAGAAGTCTTGGGCTGTTTCGTATGAAGTTAAACTCTCAGTTTCTGTGGCATCCACTCTGCCCCTGACTCTTCATGACTATTCTCCATGCCAGTCCTACCTTTTAGAAAATCTTCTCAGAAACAGACACCGGTGTATCATCATACGGAAGTACATTTGAATTAACCACCCTTCATTGTGTCTCAGACTGTCCCCGGGGGTCCCCATCTGTCATCTGGGGACAGTCTTTTACAAGGCCTTGCAGGACAGGCTCCTAAGCTCTCTCAGCATTCACTTTCTTCTGATGTCCCCCTGTTCTTAAACATGAGTGTTGTTGCTGGATATTCAAGTGTAGGGTGATGGTTATTTTCTCAGAACATCAGGACCACCTAGATAATCCAAGATAATTGCCCCATCTCCAGATGCTTTTCTTAAAAAAATTAATTAATTTAATGAATGATTAATTAATTTTTAAAACTGTGGGGAATTCCCTGGCAGTCCAGTGGTTAAAACTCCACCCTTCCACTGCAGAGGGTGTGGGTTTGATCCCTGGTCGAGGAACTAAGTTTCCACATGCCATGTGCACGTGAGGAGTCCAGTAGCAGGAGGCGCTGCATGGGACCTGCAGACCACAGGCAGCGCTCCATTCCCGGGGCGGCAGGGTCACGGCCCCCACTGTGAGTGACCAGCCCTCCGTGCCCCTCGCACACAGAGGTGGTGGAGATGATGCTGATGCAGAACGCGCAGGCGCACCAGCTCCTCACGCAGGCCTTGATGCTCAGAGCCCTGCCCCCACCAGCACTCGCGCCCACACCCCCGCACCTCACCCCACAGGCAGGCTCCACGCCCAGGCCAAGACCGGAGGACCTGGTGGCTTCGCCTCCAGGAACTCATGTGTTTCTGGCTCCGGGTCTGTGTTTCCTGCCTAACGCCCCCGGTGCTCCCCAGGGCAACCCCAGGGGAGGACAGGTTGTGCCGGCCAGGCCCAGACAGCTGCCCCCTGAGCTGCGTGAGCTCTGTGGGAGCCTGGTCCGCCGCTGCCCACCACTTCTGACCCTGACCTCGTCCTGAGTCAGGGCCCCTGTGGAGGGAGGGGGCGGGGAGCAGCCGCGTCCTCGCTGAAACACTCTGCTGTGTGTCCTGCGGAGGATGCACGGCGCACCCGCCCAGCCGCCCAGAGGCCGCCCCCCGCCCACCACCACCACTGCTACGCACCTCCAGCCCTCCCGCCGGCCATGCCTGCGCCTGGCTCCCCTCTGGGTTACTCCGTGTGGCCCCTGGTGGTCTCTGCCACTGCTCTCCCGCCTGCCACCAGCTTCCTGCCCAGCACCGCGCAGCACATGACCGCCCGTCTGTGGCCGCCCTTAGCACGTAAGTCTGGGCCGGGCTCCGGCCCAGTTTCCTGGGCCTGCAAGGCGGGAGGAACCCCAGGGCCCGGGTCACCCCTCCTTGGCCTCTGTCGGGCCGGTGGCTGCAGCAGGAGTCTGAGGAGGCCTTAACAGCTCCTGAGGGACAGGGGAGGGCTGGGGAGGTAACCACGGCAGTCTTGGTCCTGGTTGCCATGGCCGAGTGTGAACCCCGTGCCATCCTCCCAGGGGAGCAGCCTGAGGTGGGGGTCGTTTGTCCAGCCCAGCAGGGGTGGCCCTGGGAGAGCCCCAGGATAAGCCCAGCTCTGAGGGCCCCACCCAGGCCTGGTGGTGAGACACACCTGAACGTGGTCTTTGAGCCAGACCAGGGCAGCAGCAGACACCCTCCTTCCCCTCAGGATGGCATCCAGTGGGGTCCTGCCTGCACAGGCGCCAGGCCAGTGACCTCACGGTGTGCTCAGGTAAGCAGCAGGCCTCATTCTCCCCAGGGGTGGGGCAGCTGAGGCCCCTGGACACAGGGCTGTGAGGATCATGAGGGAACCCAGGGATTTGACCAGGAAACGGGGCTCAGGAGCCAGGAGAGAAAAGGTCGATGGGTTCAGCTACATAAATGCCATGAACAGAGTCACACATGTGGTGCCCAGGGAAGGCACTGTGGCAGGATGTGTGCCTGGCATGCCTGGGTGAGGGCAGGGCGTCTGGGTGAGGGCAGCGTGTCCAGGTGAGGGCAGGGTGTCTGGGCAGGGCATCTGAGTGAGGGCAGCGCGTCTGGGTGAGGGCAGCACGTCTAGGTGAGGGCAGGGTGTCTGGGTGAGGGCAGGGCCGCAGGCTGGCTTGAGCGGGCTGGCTTCTCCTCCTGAAGTTAAGCACTAAAGCTGGTTGAGGGGGACGCTCCTCCACCTGAGCCAGTCTGGATTCTTCCAATGGGACACGATACCTCTACTCCATTTTTTGCTCTTTTATATTTTTCTGGTGGAATTGCACTTCCTGATGCTTTAATATCATTTCCACGTAAATGCCCTTTGCAAGCATTATGCATGTTTGCATTGGCCCCTTTGGGGATGTTACTTCTTTCCTCAAGTTCCACACGAGCCGGAGCTCTGCTTGGGTCTGTGTCCTTGGAACTGCGCAGCCCCCAGAAGGCTCCTCAGAGGAAGAGATGACCTTGGAGTTGCCCTCCAGCTGCACACAGGCTCCCCTGCTGGGCTGACTACACCCCAGGCAGCTCCCCAGTGTACAGTGCCACGAGCCTGGGTGGAGTGTGTGCCGACGTCTGCATGTCTTGTTCAATGGGCAATTAAAGGTCTGACCCAATTTCCGTATTTTCATGTTGACATTTTCTTTTAATAAAAATTTCACCACGGTTTGTGGGATCTCAGCTCCCCAACCAGGAGTCTAAGCCGAGCCCTCAGCAGTCAAAGTGCTGAGTCTTCATTATTGGACCACGAGGGGGTTCCCATTCATGTTGACATTTTCTAACAGGGCTTTTCACTTTGGTTTTACTTCTCAACGTAATTGTTAACTCTATAGAGGGAAGAGGTTTGACAGCAGCTTGTCATCTTTGGCTGGCCTGGGAAATTGGACAATCTGTTTTGTTTGTCTTTGGAGTCAGGGGAAACCCAGCCCTTTCCTCGGGTGTCTTCCTCTTGAGTCTCCCCTGCCGTCACATAGGACGTTTCGCATGTCACCAAATGTGTGTGGGGTTTGCCCACAACAAGCAGGTCCCTGTGGTCCTGGTCGGGTGTCCTGCAATTCAGCTCAATTCTGATACCGCCTGCCTGGAGGTGGGGTCAGATCCCTCAGGTCAAGGGCTCAGTCTCCTAGGACTGTCCCCCCTTCAGATGCCAGTCACAAATCCAGGGCTCACCTGTGTCCCCAAGAAGTGGGGTGCGTCACCTCCCAGCCTGCATGTGTCTGCTGACCTGGACCCCCTGCACCTTAGGCTGGGATGGTGTGGAGGCTTCCTCACATGCGCCTGA
>NW_011494609.1:5356616-5359560 GCF_000754665.1 Bison bison bison
GGCTTGGTCTTCCCAGCAACCAGACTCATCCAGGAGCCACCCAGAGTCACCTCATCATCACGTGGGAATTTACAAAGGTTTCAGGATCCCCATGTCAGGAGCTGGGTGGGGGCGGGGGTGGTGGTGGCGTGAAGACTAACACACGTGTTTTCTGCCACTGCACACCTGGCCTTGGCGGGTCAACCAGGATGAAGGAAATACATTCCTGCGTCTGGGAGAGTCCAGTGCTGTGAGAGCGTGGCAAGGCCACCACTGGGAGGGCCTATGGGAAGGGAGGTCAACGTTGAGGACACGGGGTGGGGAGAGAGCACCCCCATGAGTTGGCCAATCCGGGGCAGCTTAAGAAGTCTCAGGAGGCCCTGGAAGTGGGGTGGGCCTGCCAAGGAGGCGGTGCTGGGGTCCAGAGGTGGGGGCTTTGCGTGGTGTGATACTGCGGCAGAGTAAGAAATGTGTATTTGGTTTTGTTCTGCTTCCTGGCACACAGCTCCTAAAACCTTTGTAATCAGGACAGCATGCTAATGAGGTGACTCTGGGCCCCTGGAGGGCTTCAGTAGGATGGGGGCTGGTTGTCTGAGGAGCCCACTCTGATTGGAGGTTGGAACTTAAGCTACACCCCCAACCTGAGGGAGTGGAGGCTGGAAGTTGAGTCAATCACCAGTGGCCAATGACTGAATCCATCAATGCTGCAGTAATAGAACCTCCATAAATCCACTAGAAGGTTGGGCTGGTGAACATCTGGGAGGTGGTGCACACCCTGCTCCAAGGGGACAGACACGCTCCTGTGTTCCGGACCCTCCCAGACCTCACCCCTTGCACATCTCCAGCAGGCTGTTCATCTGTGTCCTTTACAATAAAGCAGTGTTCCCTGAGTTCTGTGACCATTATAGCAAATTACTGAACCTGAGGGATGGGGAGGGTTATGGGAACCTCTGATTTCTGGTAAAGTTGGACAATAGAGTATCTTGGTCTAGAGTGGGAGGCATTTTTAAAAAAATAATATTTATTTTTATTTATTTGGCTGCACCAAGTTCTAGTTGCAACGTGCGGGATCTAGTTCCCTGACCAGGGATCAAACCTGGGCTCCCTGCATTGGCAGCTCGGAGTCCTAGCCGCTGAACTACCAGGGAAGTCTTGAGAGGGTTAATAGCCTCGGTAGGGAGGCCAGGATAAGATGGTTGGATGGCATCATCAACTCGATGGACCTGGGAGATGTCCATGGGAGTCCATGGGAGATGGGAGAAATATCAATAACCTCAGATAAGCAGATGACACCAGCCTTATGGCAGAAAGCGAAGAAGAACTAAAGAGCCTCTTGAAGAAAGTGAAAGAGGAATGAAAAAGTTGGCTTAAAACTCAACATTTAAAAAACTAATCCATACGTCACATCCACATATGAATGTGAGTTGGACTACAGAGAAAGCTGAGCACCAAAGAACTGATGCTTTTGAACTGTGGTGTTGAAGATGACTCTTGAGAGTCCCTTGGACTGCAAGATCAAACCTAATTTCCTAAAGGAAATTAGGAAGGACTGATGACGATGCTGAAGCTGAAGCTCCAAAACTCTGGCCACCTGATTCAAAGAACTGTCTCACTGGAAAAGACTGATGCTGGGCAAGATTGAAGGCAGGAGAAGGGGATGACAGAGGATGAGATGGTTGGATGGCATCACTGACTCGATGGACATGAGTTTGAACAAGCTCCAGGTATTGGTGATGGACAGGGAAGCCTGGAGTGCTGCAGCCCATGGGGTTGCAGAGTCGGACACGACTGAGCGACTGAACTCAACTGAACTTGTGGGCCTGAGCCCTTCACTTGTGGGGGCTGCACTGGCTCCTGGCAGTTAGTGGTAGAAGTGTTGTGAGGAGAGGAAATTTTAATGGTTGTGCCAAGTGCCCTGGTGGGGGTGCTGGTGGGGCTCCCCTCACCAAGATGTCAAGGACCATGAAGCAGGAGGCACTGCCTGTGCCCTGTGGACCTGGCGTAACTCTACGTTGCCTTCAGGGCCTGGAGCCTGCGAGGTGCATCTAGGACACTCCCAGGACAGTAAAGAGCTGGGAACCCAGGCAACACATGGAGCAGGGGCTCTGCTCAGGCGACGCTGGATTTGCAAGGAAGCTCTGGGACCAGGCAGGTATGGATGTGAGAGCTGGATCATAAAGAAGGCTGAGCACCGAAGAATTGATGCTTTTGAACTATCGTGTTAGAGAAGACTCTTGAGAGTCCCTTGGACTGCAAGGAGATCCAACCAGTTAATCCTGAAAGAAATCAGTCCTGAATATTCACTGGAAGGACTGATGCTGAAGCTCCAATACTTTGGCCATCTGATGGGAAGAACTGACTCACTGGAAAAGACCTTGATGCTGGGAAAGGTTGAAGGCAGGAGGAGAAGGGGACCACAGAGGATGAGATGGTTGGATGGCATCACCAACTCGATGGACATGAGTGTGAGCAAGCTCTGGGAGTTGCTGATGGACAGGGAGGTCTGGTGTGCAACCAAGGGGTTGCAAAGAATTGGACATGACTGAGCAACTGAACTGAACTGAACTGGGACCAGGTAGCATGTGTCTGGGGTGAGGAGGGCAGGGGGTGGGGGCAACCAGTGGAATGAGACAGAACCAAGACGCCCTGTGGCCAGCAGATGGCCTGGCTGCTGATGGACCGTGCAGTGGCCTTCTCTCAGATTCAGGTCAGGACACTTGCTCACATTCTGTACTAAAATTCAAGGGCTGTTTAAAACACATATTAAAACACCCAATTATTAGGAAAAAAGGAAAAAACAGTAGAAAATGGGCAATAAGACACGAGCAGTTGCCCATCTGGTGGAGGGGATGCCAATGGGGAGGGTCACTGGTGAGAGAAACACAGGATGGCTGTGCTGTACACATGGACGCTGTCCACGTGGAGGGTCAAGGCACACCCAGGTCCCTTAGAACCTGGTACCAGG
>NW_011494609.1:5359803-5360591 GCF_000754665.1 Bison bison bison
GCATCACCCTGTAAATCTGGACCCTCCTCCAGCCCCAGCAAGTCTGCTCAGACTTGAACACAGGAGCAAGTCGCCTGTGTCCAGACACGACCAGAGGTCTTGAGGGGCTGGCTCTAGTGGCAGGTGAAGACCCTCAACACTTGCTGGCAGGACCACCGGGTCTCAGGACCCTTCGGTCCCTTAAAAGGACCCAGAAAGCAGAGAGCTCTGCAGGCTTATCATTGGTCTTTGCCACGTTAAACTCTAAACTGAGAACAAGCTTAATGATTACAAGCAGGTCACGCAGCCAGCAGCTCAGGAAAATGACAGACCTGTGTCCCCAGGAGTCACTGGAAGTCCAGGCTCAGGATGCAAATCCAATGGGAAATGCGTTTTCATGTTTCTAAAATCAACTTATGGGAGAAACCAAATTCTTAGAATCATAGTTTTCTGAGTTTTAGATTCTCCAAGAGGCAGTGTTTTGTTGCCCTGACTCATCTGGAGCTCCATGGAGAGTCTGTGGCACTATGGTCAGTGCTGGGGCCTGAGGTCGAGGCGACCAGGCCCTGAGTTGGCTCAGTGCCCACCCTCTCCACATCTGCCCCACTTGCGAGGTCAGAGCGTACGCACAGCTCTGGAGAAGGCTCTGGGTGACCCCTGGGTTTACTTTACTGTTCAGAAGGCAGGCCTGAACAGGACAACAGAAGGGTGCAGTCCAACAAGAGGATGGGATGTGGCAGTGAGAGCTCTGCTATGCGGGTGCCATGGCAGAGGACTCAGGAACGACCTACGAGCAAATGCTTGGACCG
>NW_011494609.1:5360691-5408674 GCF_000754665.1 Bison bison bison
GCTGGCCTCGAGGCCATCCTGCTCCTGTGGGGACTGGGTGGGACTGAATCCAGCAGGATTTCAAGGGAGGGCACACCCACCTGGGCTCCTTGATCTGTCCTGAGATGGGAGAGATGCCCCCATGCCAAAGGCAGAGCCCTGGGGAAGGGGTGGTTCCCATGCCCCACCTCTGTATGATCTGAGAGCTGAGAACTATTTTATTTACAACACTGGAAATAGCACACTGGCTGTGTCCTAAACAAAGGAAGGACTGGAAGTTGCCCCACAGGGCAGCAGTGGCCACCGAGACCCTCAGTGGGGGGGCGCCCTGATCTCTGGGGCTTCCAGCCACAGATTTTCCAGCCACAGTGCGTCACCTCCGTCAGAAGAGGCCTCTGCTCAGGGGCTGCAGCCTGGTCCCCATGTGCTTGTTCAGCTCCTGGAGAACCTGCTTCTCCTTCTGGTACATCTGAAAGAAAGGGGTGGAAATCAGCTCTGGACTGGCCCAGAGGCCTGGCCTCCCCTGGCCCTGGGGCTCTCTCCCTGAGGCCCACGGCCTCCCACACAGCCTGAGGCGGGCAGCCCCAGGACAGAGGAGCTCCTGGTGTGAGCCTTGGAGCCAGCAGGGGCAGGGGGGGGGGGGCCGGGGCTGAGCTGGTGGTCTTGGGTATGAAGAGGAGGGGAGGGCCTATCTCGGGGTTAGAAGAAGGGGTCAGACTGGGTGACTTGCTTCAAAGCCTGGGAGTGGGTGTATGAGGACAGCCCCTCCTGGGGGGAAGGGTGGGCTGGTGGGAAACCGCCCTGGAGCGTCCCTGAGATGCTGCTGGAGCAGAGGGCAGCAGAGCGGAGGAGGGGGATGAGTGGGCTAGAGCAGGGTTAGGGGTGGGGGACAGAGCCAGGGTGTGGCCAGCGTGGACGCAGGAGCCTCGGAAGGCTGGGGAAGCCAACTGTACCAGGACCATTTTGTTAATTTTCAAAAAACGTTTTTCTATGCAGTTCAGAGAGCCTGTTTGATTATGTACATAATTTGAGTTAATAAAACGCAATTATGGTTCTATACCAACACAGACCTTTATAAACTGAGTAAATACTGGTAGTCTTTGAGGAAACAAACCACCACATGATAGGTCTGGATCAGACACTCTAATGTCCTAAATCCTGTTTCCTACTGACAAATATCATCACAATAACTCAATGAAGAGTTTAACTTTAAGTCATTTTGGGATTTCATGAAATTCACAGCAGCATCTCTCCTCGGACTTTTCAATAGTGAATGAATAAAGGAGTTACGAGCACTTAGGGAGCCCAGTATTTAAAACAAACACCATCCCTTTTATAAAGTGGGCCCTATCAATTCCTCGTTTGGCTGCATTTCTCCATTTGGTTTTCACACTGGACAGCAGGGGGCAGGTCGCACAGCCTGGTTTCTGGAGCCTGGGCTGCAATGCGTGCCCCTGTGTGCCGCAGACAGGGCAGGGCTCCTACCTTCTGCCATTCGGCCTCCGTGCTGTGTGTGAAGCCCAGCAGGTGACAGAGCCCGTGGGTGGCAGTCACCTGTCAGAACAATTAAGAATTTGCCTCAGAGGGTGGTCAGGATCAAGCCATGAGCTGGGGTGGTGGTAGTAGCGGCGGTAGTGGAGGAGGAGAAGGAGGAAAAAGTCAGCGAGGGCAAGTGGATGCCCAGTGGGAGGTGAGGAAGCCTCCTCTGGGCCCAAGCAGGGCTGCGGGCAGGTGGTGAGGTCACAGGGGTGGGTCTGGTTAGCAGGAGTAGGTCAGGCCCCTGTAGTGGGGTGTGAAGATCAGGATCTCCTCTGGGGTGGGGGGAGCTGTGGAGACATGGAAAACCAGGGCAGGCAAAGGGGAGGTACCCAGCGTTGCCATGTAGGCGGGTGCCAGCTGGCAGGAGAGTGGGTTGGCCTGGCCCAGTGCCAGGGAACTGAGGATCCTAGGAGTGCAGGCTGGCTCTCCACTGTGGGTAAGAGACTTCTCAGAAGGTGTTGGGGAGTGGACAGTGTCCACAGGTGACCCTAGCCCAGAGCCCCCAGGGGCACACAGACGCTAGTCACGGAGATCCTGGAGTTGAGACCGGTGCTAAGCAGTGCTGTCTACGCTGCGGTTCTTAACCACTTGCAGGGAGAAAGCACACCCTCCTCAGCAACCCTGACGCCTGAGCACAGGGAGTCTCGCTGGAAAGTTCCACTTCAAGTCTCAAAAGCACTAGGATTCCCCAATACTTTAGGGTGCGGACAAAGGGAGACACCTCCATTGAATCCATGGGGACACTGAAACACGACTGAGTCGGACACTGCTTTTCAGAACACTTCCGCCATCCTGCCATCCTTCATGGCATCAGGGGAGGAGACAGATCTGAAGGTGCTGGAGGCCGGAATCCCACCTGCTTCTAGCAGTTCAGTAAGAAGCTCCTTCAGCCTGTCTGCGCTGCCTAAATGGCAGCCAGCTCATCTCCAGAGGCAAAGCTAATAATCAGGCCACTCCCGGGGCTCCCTCCTCCCAGCATGCTTCCTGTCCCCTCCCCTCACCCAACACTGCCTCGGGGGCACAGACCCATACCCCAGGCTCTCCTCTCTGAGGTGTGGTGAGAGGGCACGGCCCCTGCCTGCGGGTTTCCGCCAGGAACCCTTGTCCTACACTAGGATTATGGTGTGGATGTCCATGTCACCTCCACAACCTCCTCTCATGGCCTGGATGAAGGACATGGGCCTCTGCTTTGCCCATAAGGATTTGTCATTTCAGCATCCCACTTACAGTCAGGATGTCATAGTAATCTTCATCTTCCTTGCACTGCTGGAAGATAAACTCCACGCCCAGGAAAATGTCTCCTAAATTATAGTCATCTGGAAAGTCGGGCTGGGGGATTTCACCTGCTTTCAGATTCTGAAAATGAGGAAACACACTTGCAGAACATGACCTCAGAACACTAACTCGCCACAGGCCCACAGGTTTCTACCCTGAAAGACCCTGTGTTGCTACTTTCAAGGCAGACGAATCAGGACTGTGGCAGGGACACTACACACTGACTTAAGATGTTCCCACACTGTCAAAATAATTATTTCCATTTCTTTCATCCTTCCTAATGCACAACCACTCAGCTCCAAAACATCTATGGAGCTAAATCACCTCATTGATACAAGTTTACATTTCTGTTCTTCCCAGTTTTGATACTGATCACATGTTCCCACATAAAGACCAGTCCATTCAGCTGAGGGCTGTTCACACTAAGTCAGTCAAATATTTTTATTTCTTTTTATGGAAAATAAATGGACACTTTAATGTATTTTTATATTACACGTTGAACATTTAATTCGCTTTCCTTTTTCAATTTATTTCCTTAGGTGTGATCCTAGTGGATTAAACAGTTATCAAGACTTACTTCAGGTAAACTGCCAGACTGCTTTCCAAAAGGGCTGCCCCAATTTATGTGGCCACTAACAATGCAGGAAGTCTGGAATGAATCATTCACATAACATAGGTAATAACCTGATGCCTGTGTTAGTTGCTCAGTCGTGTCCAGCTCTTTTTGACCTCATGGACTGTAGCCTGCCAGGCTCCTCTGTCCATGGGATTCTCCAGGCAAGAATACTGGAGGGTTGCTGTACCTTCCCTCCTCCAGGGGATCTTCCCGACCCAGGGATGGAATCCTGGTCTCCTGCATAGCAGGCAGGATTTTTTTTACCGTTTGAGTCACAGGGAAATCCTCATAACCTGATAGACAGCACATATTTGTTTAAAATATTTGCCCAAGTCTGTCCTTTTATTTTCAGAGTTATTTAAAATTTTCAACCCGTACATATCCATTACTGAATCACACTTAAAACTGCAGAAGCGCTTTCTCTTTAATTCACTGTTACGAGGAGGGCGGGGATCACCCTCCCTCCTTCAGCAATAAGCTCTGATCAGTAGCGACGGTCACATCTTACTCTCTACTTCCGTGTGTATTTGAAATTTTCGGAGCAACACCGACAATCCTGTCTGTGGTGTAATTAACGGAATTCACAGCGGAAGGTAGGCCGGACGAGAACAGGAGGGCAGCCTTTACCTCGTGAAACGGGAAGGACAGCACGTCGGTCGGGGTGTCTTGCTCTCGGTAGATCCTGTTCATCTGCTGAATCTTCCGGTTGTCGACGCAGACAACCCCCAGGTCGAAGGCCCGCACGCCCAGGACCCCGCGCACCGCCTGCAGCCTCTGGCGCAGTAGCGCGCGCCGCAGGGGCACCGCCCGCTGCAGATTGCGCAGCGCCAGGCTCATCTCGACTTCGGGCCGACGAATCGTAAAGCCCGCGGAAGTTCTGTAGCAACGCACGCGCACGCACGGTGACGTCACCCCGTTCGGTGGAATTCGTTGAAAACTGTCATGGAACGTGCGCTTTACCGAGAGGAAGACGCAGCACGGGGGGGCTGGACAGACGGTGGAGTGCGACGCTCCGGACGGCCGGTGACACACACTAGAAAACGGGCGAGAGGGGAGGGCCCAGCGGTGTAAAGGTGCACGACAGGCCCAGCGCGCGCCGCCCCATTTTGGGGAAGAGGCGCTTACTGAGCAGAAGCGGGCGGACGGGGGTGTGGACGCCGCGCCCCGGAAGCCGCTCCGCCGCCGCCCGGCCGGAGAGCGGAAACCGCGCGCGGCCGGGCCCGGGCGGTGCTGGGCGGCGCGGGACCGACCGGAAGTGGGTCCGCAGTGTTTTGTGTTCGCGGGCCGCCGGCAGCACTGGCCTAGGCGGCCACGGGCCCTGCGTGCCTCTCTAGCCCGAAGGACGGTGGGCGGCCGTGTCCCTGAGCTAGACGGTGAGCACGGCGCGAGGCCCTGGAGGGCGGAGGCCGCCCTCTTCGCCGCCGCCGCGGCCGTGTTGCTAATCGAGCGGGGCTGGGGGAACACGGAGGGCGCGCGGCCAGGGGCGCGGGGATGGGACAGTGGCGGGTCCTGGGGGCGCAGGGAGGGGGAGGCACACGGCCGGCAGGACTCGGGGGGTGGGTGCGCGGCGGGCGCCGAGGCCCACCCATTGGTCCTCCCGAGATTTGGGTTGCGCTGCACCCGCGATCTGGCGGGCTGCCTGTCTTTCAAGAGCACTGTGTACTTCGAGCTAGATCCTGGGGGTAGTCGCCACTGTGTTAAAACGCAAATTATTTCCTTGTTTGGAAAAAGTATTTGGTGCCCTGGTTACTGGGAGAAAAAACTAGATGGGAGGAAACATTGAAAACACTAACTTTTTAGCAGTGTTACATTGTAATTCTCTGGCTGTGGAGATTGAAAGACGTCAGAAACTCCTGTCTTGGAAAGTGCAACTGGCATATACTTTCTTATTGCTATTTTAGGTTTTCCATAAATTTACCAATTCAGTAAGATGTTTTAATTTTTTTTTTTTTTAAGTCTTAAAGGATCATGCTTTAAACCCCCATAAGTGAAGTGAAGTCGCTCAGTCGTGTCCAGCTCCGGACTGTAGTGTACCAGGCTCCTCCCATGGGATTTTCCAGGGAAGAGTACTGGAGTGGGTTGCCATTTCCTTCTCGAGAGGATCTCCCTCACCCAGGGGTCGAACCCTGGTCTCCCACGTTGTAGGCAGACGCTTAACTGTCTGAGCCAAACCCCCATAACAAAGTAATTTATTTGTACCATCTTCTACTCTGCACTCCCTCCAATAAGGCAGGGTACCACCATTTGTCTCTCAGAAAATAAGAATTAGTCCTTTGCTTTGCCTGGCATGTGATTAAAAATTCAAATTTGGTGCCTTCCAGCACCACATAGTTGTGATTGTCTGAATTTTTGTTTTTCAGCTTATTGTGGAGATAGGGGGGAGCTCCCTAGTTGAACAGACCATTTGAGGAAGAGGACTACTTTTCTACACGTAGTATTTATTGCCTTCTAGTAACTGGCTCAGAAGATGAATCCAACTAATCCTTTCGGTGGGCAGCAGACTGGTGTTTTTCCAACATCTTCCAGTAGTTCCACAGGAACATTTCAAGCTAAGCCACAATTTCGGTTTGGTGAGCCCTCTCTTTTTGGACAAAGCAATACGTTATCTGGGAAAAGCTCAGGATTTTCACAGGTGTCCAGTTTTCCATCATCTTCTGGACAAAGTCATTCTTCAGTGCAAGCATTAGGATTCTCTCAAACCACAAATGTTGGACTCTTTTCTGGACTTGAACACAGTCCAGCCTTTGTGGCTGCCTCTGGGCCTTCGAGTTCACGTGTGCCTGGAAATCCTGGATTCAGTTTTAAGTCCCCCAACCTTGGAGCATTCCCAAGTACTTCTACTTTTGCCCCAGAAACTGGAGAAAAAGCAAGCTCTCTCTTTGGGAAAACAGAATTTGGCTTTAAACCTCTGGAAAATTCAGTGTTCAGACCAATATTGGGGGCTGAATGTGAGCCAGAGAAAACTAAGAGCCAAGTTACTTCTGGATTTTTTACATTTTCCAACCCAATCAGTAGTGGACCTGGGGGACTGGCCCCATTTCCTTTTTCTCAGGTGACAAGTAGTTCAGCCACCAATTCAAATTTTACCTTTTCAAAACCAGGCAACAATAATTCATCATCTGCCTTTACCCCTGCTTTGCCAAATCAGAATGTGGAGGAAGAGAAAAGAGGCCCCAAATCACTGTTTGGAACTTCTAGTAGTACCTTCACCGCCTTCCCCATGTCTTCAGGGTCCTTGGGTGAACCCTTCCCAGTTGGCAAAACAGGTGTCAGACAAGGATGTGAAGAAGCTGTTTCCCCAATGGAGCCACTTCCCAGCCTCATGAAAGGACTGAAAAGAAAGGAGGACCAGGATCGGTCCCCAAGGAGGCATGGTCACGATGCAGCTGAAGACTTGGACCCTCTGTCAAGGGGTGATCATCCTCCAGATAAACGACCTGTTCGGTTGAATCGACCCCGAGGAGGCACTTTGTTTGGGCGGACAATACAGGATGTCTTCAAAAGCAATAAAGAAGTGGGTCGTCTGGGCAGCAAGGAATCTAAAAAGGAAACTGGCTGTGTCGAGTCTGGGGAAAATGACCACTTGGTCATCCCAGGAGGCAGTCAGTCTGTCCCGGTGCCTTCCCGGCTTCCAGGTGTGAATAAAGAGGAAGAAACTGAAAACAGAGATAAAAAAGAAGGTACGTTCTAGAAAGTACAAAATACAGTCTATCCTGCTGGCAGGTTCTTGGTAAATTTCCCCGAGTGTTAGCTTAAATCTCCTAGTTAACCCCCTGCAAACATTAGGGATCCTAATATATAGGATCCTGGAGCAGGTCTCAACAGCCATAAAAATTTTCTTTGCTCTTTGCTAGTTGATGCCCTAGTAATTGGAAAACTTTGCATCTGATACATTTTTCTGACTTCACTGATCCCCTAGATTCTCTAAGAGGAACTCCTGGCCGTCAGAGTAAGAGGAGTGAGAGCACAGACAGTCTTGGGGGCTTGTCTCCTGCTGAAGTCACAGCGATCCAGTGCAAGAACATCCCTGACTATCTCAATAACAGAACCACGCTGGAGAACCACTTTGGCAAAATTGCTAAAGTGCAGCGCATATATACCAGGCGCAGCAAAAAGCTTGCAGTGGTGTATTTTTTTGATCATGTGAGTACTCCAACAATGTAGTTCATGTGCGTGAGAAAAAAAAATAGGCTTTAAAGTGGCAAAGGTAGAGTGAACTTTGTCACTTTAAAACTTAATTTTAAAAATCTATCAGTTACTTGTTAGAATTTAGAAAAGTACTCTAATGTCTTAATTTGGAGAAACTGGAATAGCACTATTTTTATCATAAATTAGATTTATTTGTGAAAAACTTGCGGTTCCAACTGAATGCAGTGTTCTAGAAATTTTAGGTGAGTGATTCCCATGAAGTCAGATTTTTCTGAAACACGTGGGAATGTCTTATAACCACACAGCATTTTTTCAAAATTGTTTTCTTGTTTTGTTTTTGACTTTATTTTATTTGCTGATAATACATGATCTGGAAAAGGCGATGGCACCCCACTCCAGTACTCTTGCCTGGAAAATCCCATGGACGGAGGAGCCTGGTGGGCTGCCAGGGGGTCTATGGGGTCACACAGAGTCGGACACGACTGAAGCGACTTAGCAGCAGCAGTACGTGATCACCATAAACATTCAGAACAGTACAGGAAAGGTAGAATCTTGTAATCCCATCTTCCAGAGAGCACCGCTGTTAATTGTGCCTATGCCTCGACTTTAATATGTGTTTAGGTACATACACGCATAACGTATTGGTTGTAGGGTATATGCTTACATGAGCTGCTCACAGTATGTAGCTTTATATCTTTTGTTATTTTCTTCTGAGTATTCTTGGGAAAATTATATTCTGTAGATATTTAGAAAGCATGTTTTCATTCTTTTTTAAATGATGGAGGTGTTACCTGTCAACATAGAGGAAAAACCCAGGAAGTCCTATGGCAGGAGACACAAAATCAGCCCTAGTTCTATCCTCTAAGATACCACCCATGAATATTTTGGATAACGTCTCTGTAAATATATAGTCACATTGTTTTTACAGAAATAACATTGCACTACATACCCTGTTTGGTAACCTCTTATGTGGTCATTTTTAGTAGCTTCTGAAATCAGCGAACAGTCTAGATTAGAATGAGGTCGTTAAGAGCTACATGACGTTCTATCCTATTTACCTACTTGGCCAACTTTCTGTTTGTGGACATTTCTGTGCATTTATTTTTGATTATATCCTTTGTTTAAGTTCCTGAGAGTAGAAGTTCTGTGCCCAGATATGCACAGTTTTAGGGCTTTTGCTGTTTATTCCTTTCTACTGATTTTTTTTTCAATTCAGCAGCATTAATTACACTCACAAATGTTGTACAACCATCACATTATCTAGTTCCAGAACTTTATAATCCTCCCAAACAGAAGCTCTGTAACCACTAAGCAATAACTCCTTATTCCTTCCTTCCTCCAGCCCTTGGTGACCTCACATCTACTTTCTAGCTCTATGAATTCATCTGTCCTAGGTATTTCATATAAGTGGAATCGTACGATATTTATCCTCTTGTGTCTGGCTTATTTCAGTTAGCATAATGTCTTCAGGGTTCATTCGTGTGGTTGTATTTCTTTCCTTTATTCCAGGTATGGTTGTCCCACCTTTCGTTTATCTGTCCCCCTGTCCACGGACCATTTGGGTCTTGTGAATAATGCTGCTGTGAAGCCAGCGCAGGTCTCTATTCAGGACCCTGCCTTCACTCCTGTTGGGTGTGTACTTGGGAGTGGAATTGACAGGTCATACAGCAGCCCTCATTTTTTTAAGATTATTTCTGTCTGTTGCAATGTCCTTTTCCTTCTAGCTGAAGCTTAAAAAATATTTGTATAGAAAATATATAAATTGTCATTGTAAGCAGTTCATTGATCTGTAGAAAGTTGAGGTCCACTCATCATCCCTTTCTCTCCAATTAGAGCCAGCACAATTATCTAGTGTGGTGTATGTTTTCCTAGACATTTGCATAGGTATATTTATAGATGTGCTAACATACAGTTGGTTTTGTGTATGTATGTTTTATGATAAATTGTACCCCGTGTGTGTCAGTCTACAGGTTTCCTTTGTGTTTAAGTGTTACTTGGCCATCTTTCCATTGTTCTTCAGAAAATCATATGGTGAGAATTATCAAACGCCAGTAGGGCCAAGTTTATGGATTCTGTCACAGTAGAGTCATTAATTTCGATAAGGAGAAGCGCAGATACATGCTATAAGACAGGTAAGGGAGATGAAGACCGTGGCTGCCATGGCCGGAGGCAGGCGATGTGGTCAGAACGCATAGCTGTAGAGGTGTAACTCTGTTGAACAGAATTCCACTAATGCACGTGCAGGCTTGATCTCGTTTCCTTGGTCTCCTGATGCCATCATTCTTTGTGTTGTGGACTGTTTTCCAGGCATCTGCAGCCCTGGCCAGGAAGAAAGGGAAAGATTTGCATAAAGATATGACCATCTTCTGGCACAAGAAAAAATTAAGTGAGTTTTCAGTTGTTCTCTGCACAGTCTCTCCTGCTTTGTGCAAGGCCTTGGAGTGCTGAGTGTGAGCCTGATCCCCAGTGTGGGGTGAAGTGGGGGTGGGGCTGTCTTACTTTCTTGGGCTCCTTCCTAACAACATACTGCCACAATTATAACTTTCCCAAGAGGAAGCCCCCAAGTTGAGTGACTTGTGGTGTCATTAACTCTGTCCCGACTTTTGCGTCCTCAGGTCCCAACAAGAAGCCCTTCTCCCTCAAGGAGAAGCAGCCAGGGGATGGGGAAGCTGGCCCGGGCACCGAGGACCCGCCCTTTCAGCACTCCCCGCTCGGCAAGCCTGGGGTGAGGACTGCGACTGGTGGCCTCCTGAGTAAAAGGTGTGGCTGGTCCTTCCAGATGCCACTGTTCTAATAGGGCAAGTGGGTTCTTGGGCTTCTCCTGTCACTGACCTCGAGGGACTTCGTAGCTGTCGTGAGATAGTGTGGAAGGGAAGCGGGTGATCGCTGACACCTGGATGGGGGCTGAGGGATGCGGAGAGGACCTGGGGGGCGGGGGCGGGGGCTGCCCTGGGCCCCCCTCTCCCTCAGCCTTGCGGCCCGCGCAGTTGCTGTCATGCCATCTGTGTGATGTATATGTGTACAGACAATCGCTTTTCTCCTTAAGATGTATAATTGGCTGCACACCATGTTCCTAATCGCCACTTGCAGCCATGGCTGTAACTGCACAGCCCTGTGCAGAGTCTCAGGCCCGATCTAGCACAGTGTGCACTTCAGAGACCTCCGAGTCTGTGTGTGGAACCTGCGTTCCCAAAGGCTCCTCCCTCCTTCCCCTTGGCTTGGAGACTCCTGTGTGGCCTCCGCTTCCCGTTTCACAGCAGGCCAGCTTCTGTTTAATCCTGCTTCCCATATTTTGGCCAGTGGATAGTTTTCCTCACATTTTGCAGTTAACAGTATAACTTGCTGATTTGCTTTTGTTTTTTTCCTCTTTTTACATCCTCTTTGACATTCAAATTCCCAGAATGTTGAAAACCAGCTAGAAAATGAGGAAGCTCACAGAATGCCCTGTTCTTTTCAGTACGTCCTTCTACTGAAGGGAAGCTGTGTTTGAAAACACGCAGGCCTGGTATTTCCTCACGGTGTTGGAGTGCTTTTATCTCACTCTTAGTTTCATGTCTCTGAGATAGAAATCTACAAGTAATTCATTTCAGGGTTTCCCTGATAGCTCAGTCAGTAAAGAATCCCACCTGCAATGCAGGAGACCCCAGTTTGATTCCTGATCAGGAAGATCTGCGGGAGAAGGGATAGGCTACCCATTCCAGTATTCTTGGGCTTTCCTTGTGGCTCAGCTGGTAAAGAATCCGTGTGTGATGAGGAAGACCTGGGTTCGATCCCTGGGTTAGGAAAATGCCCTGAAGAAGGGAAAGGCTACCCACTCCAGCATGCTGGCCTAGAGAATTCCATGGATTGTATAGTGGTTTAAAGAGGAGAACCTGTGAGTGATGTGAGCCTTCATGCTCATCACTGGTGGTGTTGCGGCCGCCTCCCCTCTGTGCCGGCTGCTGTCCAACTTTGGAGGAGCTGGGTGTCCAGGACAATAAAAGAAGTGTTTGGATGTGGAAAAAATCCAGACACCTGATGGATACACAGCTCTTAGCATGTGGTCTTTCTTCTAGTTCTCCTGTGAAGAAGCCAAGTCTTCTGAAGGCCCATCAGTTTGAGGAAGACCCTTTTGATGAGAGCTCCGAGGGCTCTGAGGGTCTCGGGCCGTGTGTGTCATCCCTCAGTCCCCTGATAGGTACCGTGGCTGAGACGTCTGAGGAGAAGTACCGCCTGCTTGACCAGAGGGACAGGGTCATGCGGCAAGGTAAGGGGCTGGGCTCGGCAGAGGCGGTCTTCTCGGGAGCCGTGAGGGAAGGGGTGACGCTGGTCTGGGGGGCTCCACTGCCGCTGGGCCGTGGGGCCTGCGCTCTGTGCCCGTGATCCCTGTTGCTTTCTGGTCTGCTGAGGCTGTGAGTGCAGACATGGACTCGGTGCGGTGTGTTTGTAATCTTATTTTTGGAAGAAAGCCAACACCATTGATACATGCAGGATTAAATAAAGGGCAATTTTTTAGACCTTGAGAAAGCACACATTAAAGATCAAAACTTTCCATTTAACAGAAATCACCACAAATAAAACTACAAAAGATGTCACAGGGGAAAAGTCTGTAACTCACGACAGACAAGGGGCGGATTCCCAGGTACAGAAAGTCCTGTAGAGCCAATAAGAAAAAGAACAACTCCAGTAGAAAAATGAGTAGGGTCTGAGAGGTTCGGAAAAGGAATTGTCAAGAGTTGACACTTGGGAATTCCCTCGTGGTCCAGTGATTAGGATTCAGCTTTGGCTTTGGATTATATCCCTGGTCAAGGAACTAAGATCCTGCAAGCTGCGCAGCATGGCCAAAAAGGAAAAAAAAGTTACCTCTTAAACATGTGGATGGAAAGTGGAAAGATCCAGCTGCTGTCTGCCCGTCACGTGGCAGCGAGAGATGGAGAGGTCTCATACCGCTCATCCCTGGGCAGGCTGCTCAGAGGAGCGAGTCGGCAGTGTCTCCAGGCCCAGGGGGACAATGCTCTTGACCCGGCATTCCACACCCAGGAGTGTGACTTACAGACTGCCCGACACGTGTGTCATGTTTACAAGGTTTTTTGTGATAACAAAGATTGGAAAGTGACTGTCCACACGGTGGGATTCTAAACAGCCTGAAAGGAGACTGGGGTTTCTTAATGGAAAAATGATCAATGTTTATTGTGAAGCGGAAGAAGCAAGGTGTGGGAAGTACAGAAAGGGGAGTGTGTGTGTCCATATACGTGTGAGTGTACTTGGCCTGTGTGTTAAAGTCATGGAGGTGAGGCAGGATCACTCACATAGCTAGCTGGTCACGAAGCAGGGAGCACGGTCGTGGGGTCCCGTCTGGGATGTTGTACCTTTGGAATGTTAAACCATGTGAATGGATTTAAAGCCTATTCAAAAATCAGATCTCCTGTTAACACTAAAAGCTATGTACAGTGACCAGAAATAAAACAGCACACGTGCTCTTCTTTGCAGAGTTTTTTTCAGAATTAAATTTTACCTGCAGGATTTTGTAGAAGCTGGAGAAGGCAATGGCACCCCACTCCTGATCTCTTGCCTGGAAAATCCCGTGGACAGAGGAGCCTGGAAGGCTGCAGTCCATGGGGTCGCTGAGGGTCGGACACGACTTTATGACTTCCCTTTCACTTTTCACTTTCATGCATTGGAGAAGGCAATGGCAACCCACTCCAGTGTTCTTGCCTGGAGAATCCCAGGGGCGGGGGAGCCTGGTGGGCTGCTGTCTATGGGGTCGCACAGAGTCGGACACGACTGAAGTGATTTAGGAGCAGCAGCAGTACAGGAATAAACACGTGTTTTCCTTAACACAGTAATAAAAGCTGCTACCATAGGTTATGTCATTGACATGTGATTTTTGTATTCCTAAAAGAATCATTAATAGATATTGGAATTTTTAAAAGTAAAATAAGATGTGAATGTTTTGAATTGTGAGGTTGTTGCATTTCACTTCATTTAATAGATACTTTGGTAACTGTGTAGTTCTGTGGGTAAGAGTCATCTATTCAGGTCAGGATCCAGCTGACTTCCATTAATGTGATTCCTGTTAAAAACATGATGAAATACTGAGAGTTCTGGAATACTGGCATATTTTGAATATTTCTTTTAAGAGGTCGATCCTTCGACCAAACATTGCAGCATGATTGTGTATCATTGTAGGAGCCATAAAGGCCCGCGTGTGGGCCCCTCCCCGCCACCACCTGCTATGCCCTGAAGATCTGTGACTGTTGGACACCCACCCGCAGAGAGGAGAAGGCCTGGAGGGTCTTCATGGGTCTTGATGGCTTGTCACTTGGTGTGATAGGCAGTGCTTTCCTTTTTCTGAGGCCCAGTAGTGTTTTTTAGATTTTTTTCCTTTGTAAAAGAAAGGAAAATAATTTTTATTTTTATTTCTCCTTTTGTCATTGTGAAAATGCACTTCTCTGGCTTCCCAGTAACTGTGGTACATTTTTACTTTTTACCTGATTCTGTTTAGCTCGGGTGAAAAGGACCGACCTGGACAAAGCAAGAACTTTTGTTGGGACGTGCCTGGATATGTGTCCTGAGAAGGAACGGTACATGCGGGAGACCCGGAGCCAGCTGAGTGTGTTTGAAGTGGTCCCAGGCACTGACCAGGTAGAGCCTCGCATCCCCGTGGGGTTGCTCTCCAGGCTGCTGTCCGTGTTTAATCACTGGGGCGGAGGGGGGTGTGCTGGGGAGGGAAGGCTGGTTTCATGATTTCTATACTATTTGATTTGGGGGTTGCTTTGCTAGAATGTGGTGGGGATATGCTATTAACAATCATGTTTATTCCATTATTTGTATCATGAGGTATGTATGAAGCAGTCTTATGTAAGGTGACTGGACCACGTGGTTCCCTAAGTTATGGAAATACATACAAATCTGTGTTTCACAAATTAAACAAACTTTCCCTTTCTTTTTGCTTTTCACAGTTTTATTCCTTTTTTATGTCTATGTTTTGTGTGTTGGAGGTTATGCTCTAGGTATTTTATATGAATCTTTTTCACTTAAAATTATGTCATGAGCATTTTCTTTTGTATAGTAAACTCTTTCTAAGCATTTAAAACTTTACATATAGGCACACCACTTGATTATGTAACTCTTTCAGAACTCCCTTTCTGCAATCATAGGCTGTTTCTGATTTTCCACTGTTACCAACTCTGTTGGCATGCTGTGTCAATGGTTCTAAGGTTTTCAGCTTCCTTCTCTCTGATAGATTCCAGGAATGAAGGGCTGTGCCAGAGGTGTGACTTTTCCTAAGGTTCCTGAACATGAGTAGATGCATGTCCCAAGTTGTTTCCCCAGAAGTCTGCACCATCTTACATTCATTTTCTCTCCGTTAATTTTCCTTCGGGTTTCTCCTTTACTGGCTGGGGGTTTTACGGCTGCCTTCACCTGTCAGCAAGGTGGCAGTTGTCAAGGCAGGTGCCCAGGGCGGGGACTTGTGGCTTTTCTGCTCCACCGTCAGCCGCAGGTCTCCAGCCTCTTCTTGCAGCTCTGGGCTCTGGAGGGCCTTCCCCAGACCCTGCTGCTACTCTTCCTGCCTCCTCACTGCCAGCTCCGTTTCTGGTCCGTGTAGACAATCTGGTATATGAGCATGGCTGAGACCTTTTAAAACCTTTATCAAGTCCTTCATCTGTCACACCCCAGCAGGTGCGTCTTCACTTAAATTTCTCTGCATTTTGATGTGGTAGCCTGTTCACTCCTTGTCGTGTTTGCCAAAAACAAGTTGCTTTATTTTGCCTTTTAATTTTAATTGTTACCTTCAAATAGAAATTTTGTGTTCTAAAATTGTATTCTGAAGTATTGACCTTACTTGCGTGTGTGTGTGTGTGTGTGTGGTCTTCCCCACTTTGGGGTACAGCAGTGGGGAGGCTGGCCTGGCATCTGCCCCCCAGCTGCTCGTCCCTACTCCCCACTCTCAGGTGGACCACGCGGCCGCTGTGAAGGAGTACAGCCGCTCCTCAGCCGACCAGGAGGAGCCCCTGCCACACGAGCTGCGTCCCTCGGGGGTGCTCAGGACCATGGACTATCTGGTGACCCAGATCATGGACCAGACGGAGGGTGGCCTGCGGGACTGGTACGACTTCCTGTGGAACCGCACGCGGGGCATACGGAAGGTATCAGCCACTTCCGACAGGGAAGCTAGAAAAACTAGAAAGCACACATGAAGTCGAGTGAAAATGAGAGTTCTTGTCATTTTACTCAGTTACATTTCATCTGTAACAAAAAAAAATACACTGTTCCTTTAAAATCATTACGAAGTCCTGTTAAAATGTGCTTCATGCTTGTTTCAAATTGAAGTCTGAGAAATTCAGATAATCATGATTTTTCTAGTAGTTGATTCTTACGTTTGGATGTGTTGAGACCTGTGTGTACGTAAGATGCGTGCATGCACACGTGTGTGACGCGTGTGTAATTATTCCACCTCACTTGTGTCCAGGACATCACGCAGCAGCACTTGTGTGACCCGCTGACGGTGTCTCTGATTGAGAAGTGCACCCGGTTTCACATCCACTGTGCTCACTTCATGTGTGAAGAGCCCATGTCCTCATTTGATGCCAAGATCAACAATGAGAACATGACCAAGTGCCTCCAGAGTCTGAAGGAGATGTACCAGGACCTGAGGAACAAGGGCGTGTTCTGCGCCAGTGAGGCGGAGTTCCAAGGCTACAACGTCCTGCTCAATCTCAACAAGGGGGACATCCTAAGGTGAGCTTTCCAACTCGGAAGTCAGCCTAAGCCGTAGGGAAAGGCAGGCTGTAACCAGGAAGAGAGCTTTCAGGATTGGTGGCGGCGGTACTGAGGACGCACTAGTGTCGGTGTTAGTGAGAAAGCTGGGCTCAGCGTGCGGCCCCTGGAGCTGAGCTACCGAGGGAGAGGCTGGGGCTGCCCACGAGCACCTGAGCATCCTGAGTGGGCCCCAGATACTTCCTGAGGACCAGTTCTCGTCAGCTAGAGAGGATGCACTCAGCGAGTGGGTCCCTTATCAGAGTAGTACACACGTGCACTCAAACCTCTTCAAAGATCTTAGCTGCAGGAGAGGGAAAAATGGTGTGAAACAGAAGTGCTAAGGGTGGGATATCAAGAAAGAATTTTAAACCTTGCACACCTGTAGACATGAAATGATACATCTGTAGACATTTCTGTGAAGAATACCAGAGTCCCCAGGCCCTCCATTCCTGTCGTTGGTAAACTGGATTTCCTTAAGTTGAAACTTGTTTTCAGCCTAGTGTTTTCCCTGAGAACCTGGTTACAGAATATCTTAAGTGTGTGATTGATTTTAAGTTTTAAAATTAAGCCTTAGGGATAAACTAGTCAGGGAAAATGGCTGTGTAGTCTTTTCATATATGATAAGCAGTTGTTTCCTGTCTTGAATAATTCAGTCTAATCAGTATTTTTCCCCCTGCCCTTGCTGCACAGCTTATAGAATTGTAGTTCCTTGAACAGAGATTGAATCCAGGTCCTCAACAGTGAAATCGTAGAGTCCTAACCATTGGACTGCCAGGAAATTCCCCAAATCAGTTTATTTCTAAACAAAACAAAGTTAAACTTTGTTTCTTAAGCGTTGTCATCAAACACTGGTAGCTGGCAGTCAGTTGGCATTAAAATAACTCTTTGATTTGATAATCAGTTCTTAGGTTATTACTCAAGTCTGTTTATTCATCATCTTTTGAAAGAATACCTTTGTTGCCAGTCCAGCCCGAGTCAGGGTGGCCTTGACGCAGGTGAGCCGTGCACACACGGGCACTGTGATCACCAAGGCCTTCTACTTCAGTATAGTGGAGACCTTATTTTATTGTCAGCTCTGTTTTTGTGGAAATTTTGTCTCATGGAAGATCACGTTCTAACCACTTCTATCTCCTCTGATTAACAGAGAAGTGCAGCAGTTCCACCCTGCCGTTAGAAACTCCCCTGAGGTGAAATTTGCTGTTCAGGCCTTTGCTGCATTGAACAGTAATAACTTTGTGCGATTTTTTAAACTGGTCCAATCAGCCTCTTATCTGAACGCTTGTCTTCTGCATTGTTACTTTAATCAGGTGAGTACTGTCACTGTCCTGGAAGGAAAAGGCCATGCACTGGGAAACACTCTTCTGGTTCAGATGAGGGAGGTCTCTTCAGAACGCTCTCGCTTGAGTTCAGCACTAGCATTTTCCGTGGGAACAAAGAAGCCGGAAAGCAAACTGCATGCACAGACCTCTAAGCTAGAGCTTAACAAGTGTTGTCTGTCTTCAGTTTTGGAGTGAGCCTGATGATGCTAAATTCATTTCAGTAAATATCTGAAGTGCCTGCTCTTTGTTGCACTGGGGTTACAAAGACTGGGCAAGACCAGTCTCTTACCTTCGGCTTTGTGTGGAGTGTCATCCTGATCTCAGACTCCCACAGTCAGGTCTAACGCCCCTGAAGCACCTGGGGAAGATAAGAAAGCAGTGGCCCTGCCACCTCACAGCAGTCCCTGCACCCCCAGGGTCCTCGCCAGGAGCCCCCTGTGCTGGTGGGGTAGGGAGGAGGCTGCACCAGGCTTCTTGGGAACCTGCCTGGCCCGTTTTGTGACTCCAGCTCATTTTTCTTCTTTGGTCACAAGTCCTCCTATAAACAGTGACTAAACCCACCATCACATCCCAGGCAAAGAATCTGCAAGCTTGCTCATTGTCAGATCTGACAGTTTCCAAGAGAGCAGAAATTCTGGAACAAATGAAAGGATTTCTAACAAAGTGCACTTGGGAAAGTCCGTGCAGTTGATAAATACAACTGATAGTATTTTTACAATGACTATTTAATGTTACGAGAATGTTGACCATTTGCATCCATTTTAGTAATTTTAAACTAAGAAATCTAAGCATTTTTTCTTTAGAAAAACAAAGTGTTTCACCAGCAGCAGCCACAGGGTCCTGTCTTCCCCACCTACAGCGGTGCCTTCCTGCCCTGCAGCCACAGCACGCTCCTGCCTCAGGGCCTTGGCGGCTGCTGTCCTCACTGAACCACTCAGAGCTCCCCTCCTCCAGATCCTTCTCGGCAGGGCCCGCCCTCGACGCCCCGCCCGCCCGCGTTCCCTGTGCGCCTCCTCTGCTGTCCTTCCTGTCCCGCTTTCACTGTTGAATGCACTCTGCATTTTGTACACACATATTGTTCAGTGTCGGTCTGTCCTGCCACGTCAGCTCTGTGAGGACAGGGGTCTTGTCTGTTCATTGCTGGACCCTGGCTTGGACAATGCCAGCCTTGAAGGAACACTGTCAACCGGGGTTGGGTTGGTTAAAGGACACGGAAGAGGAGGGAGAGGGTTACCAGAGCCCTGGGACCAAGCTGACCTGGCAGTCTCTTCGTATTTCCCTCTGCGTTTGTAAAGTGCTCAGTGTGACGCTGTGAAACGACTTTTACTCAGTTTCATGTCACACACTTTCCTTGGCATTCCACCATCTCCGTGGTGAGTTTTACTAGCTACACAGCTTTCTGTTGAGTGGAGGATGCACCTGCTGGTGCGTGGTTTGTTTTTTAGTTTTTCTAATAAATAAAGTCTTCATGGCCCAACCAGTTCTATGTGTGAAGCTGTTTGCTTTGCATCATCTCTGGGCATCTTCCAATGAGCAGACAGCCTACTGAGCACTAAGCTGAGTCCAGGGTACTTTCCAGAGGGACTGAGAGTCCCTTGGACTGCAAGGAGATCCAACCAGTCCATCCTAAAGGAGACCAGTCCTGAATATTCATTGGAAGGACTGATGCTGAAGCTGAAACGCCAGTACTTTGGCCACCTGATGTGAAGAGCTGACTCATTTGAAAAGACCCTGATGCTGGGAAAGATTGGGGGCAGGAGGAGAAGGGGGCGACAGAGGATGAGGTGGTTGGATGGCATCACTGACTCAATGGACATGAGATTGGGTGAACTCTGGGAGCTGGTGATGGACAGGGAGGCCTGGCTTGCTGCGGTTCATGGGGTCCTAAAGAGTCGGACACAACTGAGCGACTGAACTGACCTGAACTGGGTGCTCTGTGACCCTGGGCGCCTGACCTGCTGTGACTCAGTGACTTGGCTTCTCGTTTCAGATCCGCAAGGACGCGCTCCGAGCGCTCAATGTGGCGTATACGGCAAGCACACAGCGCTCCACCATCTTCCCCCTGGATGGTGTGGTGCGCATGCTGCTGTTCAGAGACGGCGAGGAGGCCACAGACTTCCTCAACTGCCACGGCCTCACGGTCTCCGACGGGTAAGCACCGAGGCAGAGGCGTGGGGCTGCTCTCCTTTTTTCCCTTTTAGTACTGGGAAGGCCTGGAAGTGCCTGTGCCTCACCAGGCCATAGAGAAGGCACAGTCCATGGGCTGCCTCCCTGGGGTGCAGGCACTAGGGCAAGGCCTGGAACAGCTGGCAGGGTAAGGTTCAGACCCACCTCTTCCTGACTTTTCACAAGTAACAAGAACCTGATGGTCGAGGTTGAGGTTGGGGCCTCCTTGTTCTGTCCCTGAAGATGGCCTCTCCGACTGGCCAGGGTGTCTCCTCTGCTGCAGTCAGAGATTTGAGAACGCGGTGGAACTTGAGGACCCTCTTCTAGAACATGGCTCACAGCCTGTTGTGTCTGGATCTGGGATTTTCTTGACCCCATCTCCTCTGACTTCTCATCACAGGCCACATCTGCTGCCTTGCAGACCTGCCCTTAGGGGATGAGCTGGGCGCTTGTAGTCAGGTGTCACTCTACCTGGGGATCCAGGTGACTCCCGCATCACATGGAGATGCTGGCGGTGGTGGGTGCTGTGAGCTGGACTTCTGCCGCCTCCCCCATTTCCATGAGACTGGCAGGCAGTATGGAGACTGCAGGGGTCTGCAGAGGTGAGGGCGGCCTCTTGCCTGTGTGATGCCTCTCCATGGGTTCTTTGTGGTCTGATAGCTGTGTCGAGCTGAACCGATCCTCGTTCCTGGAACCCGAGGGCTTGTCCAAGGCCAGGAAGTCGGTGTTCATCACCAGGAAGCTAACGGTGTCGGTTGGGGAGGTTGTGAATGGAGGGCCGTTGCCCCCCATACGCCGTCACACCCCCGTGTGCAGCTTCAATGCCCAGAACAAGTACATCGGGGATAGCCTGGCTGCAGAGCCGCCTTTGGGCGTGCAGAGACCTGGCTTGGACGTGGCAGGTGAGTGAAGCCATGGTCTCGGGAGGGCACCTCACCCTGGGGCCGGGCAGACACCAGCGTGGTGCTGCCTGAACAGCTTCCTGGCCCCACAGGCACTGGGTTCCTGCTGGTAAAGTACTCCTGGCACCCGATCATGGTTCAGGAGGCACCCCATGGTGGTCTGCTCAGGAGGGTAGCCTGGTCCTATCCCTGATGCCCACCTTCACCGGTTCCTCCAGGTGTGGGGAGAGGAGAGGAGTGTGGTGCAGAGGCGGCCAAGCCCCTGCCGGCTCTCCTCCTGCAGCCTCTGCCTGTGTCGGCTTCTCCACCACATCACTCGGTGCTGCCCCCGAGCATGGCGCCCAGCCTCTTGCAGCCCCCGGTGCAGCCCCCCATGCAGTCGGAGCTCCTCCCACCGAAGCCTGTGCCTGTTTACTCAGATGCGGTAAGGCATCCTCCCACTGTTGCGGGCAAACATCCAGCTGTGTGTGATGTCCAGTCTGACCGTGTCTGTGTTCCTGGGGTCAGTGTGCCCCTGATGGATGGCCCCAGGTCTGAGTACTCCACACAGGTTATGAGATTTTATCTTGCCACCACGTTGCTTGGGGGCCACTGGGCACTGGGCACCACCCTCCCTGGGGAACAAGGAGGCCTGAGGGGTAGCGAGGAAGGACCACAGCAGCTGAAGCTGTGTCGGCACAGGGGGCAGCACTGGGGCCGTCTGAACAGCTGTCGACCAGCAGGAAGCAGGCTTGTCCTCTCATGTCCAGAAGGCTCCTGTTTATCAGCAGGAAACCTCACCAGGTGCACAGGACCAGGCCTTGTGTGAGGGTCATTTAGACACCTTCAAAGAGCTTCCAGTGATGAGGTCTTGCAGGAATTTCGGACCCAGGTGGGACGTCCTGTGATGTCTCTGTGGCTTATGGAACATCTCCAGTACCTTCGGCTGTAGAGGTGGATTGCTCGGGGATAAGCTGGGTGTGGATGAGGCAGTGTTGCTTTGGCCAGCACTCCTGACCCTTCTGCCCTCCCCTTAGGACCTGGCCCAAGTGGTGGATGAGCTCATCCAGGAGGTTCTTCAGAGTGACTTTGAGGAAGTTGGTGCCGCAGGGGCAGCCTTTGCAACCACAGCCCTGGGGTAAGTGCGGTGCGTCTCCTGTTCTGAGGCTGTCTGCACTCGGGGCCGCCTGCTGTCCCTCCAGACGCTTCCTCTCAACAAGTGAGCACAGCCACCCCTTTGTGCAGGCTCAAGCGTTGGTCCTGCTCCCTAGGCGGGTGTGCCTCTCACGTTCCTGACCGGTGTGTGTGGTTTGCAGGTGGTTTCTCTGTGTGTGTGAGTTTTGAGCAGCATTAGGTTTATTAAAGTTGTAAATTAGAAACCTGTTTTTTAAGTTTTAAGCTTGATTAAAAATCTAATAGTAAAAAATCTAGTAGTAGTTCATTCTCTGTTAAAAAATAAAAACACTTGATTTTAGATTAAGTCTCAGTTTATAAGTTTAGCAGATTAAATTCCCTTAAACATTTGTTACCATTTGCATTATATACCATGATAAAATTTCCTTAGACATTTCAGACTACATTTACAAATTTTATAAGTCTGATTTTGTGTAATACTTTAAGAATCTAGTCTTGATAAATTTAATAATCAAAATTTTTCTAAACTCCTAAGCAGCTTTTGTAGTTAATAGTTAATTAAAATCTGATTAATTAGTAAGTTAGGCTGTCTTAAAGATTTCAAACTTCTTTTAAAAATTCTAGTACGTATAAAGCAACATACTGATAAGAAAGAATATTATTTCATCTGTATAAATGTAGGTTACATAAAAGGATTTGTTCATTTTTTTAATATACCAGAATTAGATACATACTTTCTATTTGACGGAGTTAAAAATAAATATGATTTCCATGGGCTTAATTTTTTATTGTGGTAAATATACATAACAATTTACCATTTTAATCATTTTTGCATTCCCACCAGTAGTGCATGAGGGTTCCAGTTTCTCTGCATCCTTTCAAGCCATGCTATCCTTTTGTTTTTTTTAAAGTAATAACCATTGTAATGTGTGAAGTAGTGACTCGTGGTTTTGATTTAGATTTCTCTAATAACTAATCATATTGAGCATCTTTTCATGTAATTATTGGCCATTTGTGTGTCTTCTTTGTAGAAATGTGTACTTAAGTCTTTTGCTCATTTTTGAATTGTTGTTGAGTTATAGGAATTCTTTCATATTCTGGATATTAATCATTATTTAGTATTTGATTTGCAAATATTTTCCCCCAATCTATGGATTGTCTTTTTACTGTTTTGCGTGTGCATCCTCTGATGTGCAGAAATTTTTTAATTTCTATATAGTTCAGTTTATTTTTTCCTTTTGTTGCCTGTGCTTTTGTTATCATATTCAAGAAATCACTGTCAAATCCTGTGTTGTGACGATTTTGCCCTATGTTTTCTTCTAAGAGTTTTATAATTTTAGCTCTTAAGTTTGTTTTTGATCCATTTTATTTTTATATATTGTGTAAGATAAGGATCCAACATTGTTCTTTTGTATGTGGGTATCCAGTTTTCCTAACACTACTGTTGAAAAGAATGTACTTTCCTCTTTGAATGGTCTTGCTATCCCTGTTGAAAATCAGTTGACCATATATGTGAGGATTTCTTTCTGGGCTCTACATTCCATTGGTCTGAATGTCTGCTTTTATGATACCATACTGCTTTTATTTGATTACTATAACTTTGTTGTAAGTTGTTATAAGTTTTGAAATCACAAAATGTGAGTCCTTCAGCTTTGTTTCTCTTTTTCAAGACTGTTTCCCTATTTGCAGACCCTTTAAATTTCATAAGAATTTTAGGATGGGTTTTTCTATTTCTGCAAAAAGTTATATTGGGATTTTGTTGGTGATTACAGTGAATCTATAGATTGCTTTGGGTGGTATTAACATCTTAACATGGAGAAGGCGATGGCACCCCACTCCAGTACTCTTGCCTGGAAAATCCCATGGGTGGAGGAGCCTGGTAGGCTGCAGTCCATGGGGTCACTAAGAGTCGGACACGACTGAGCGACTTCACTTGACTCCCAGGGACTGGGGAGCCTGGTGGGCTGCCGTCTATGGGGTTGCACAGAGTCGGACACGACTGAAGTGCCTTAGCAGCAGCGGCAACGTCTTAACAATATTAAGTCTTCCAGTCTGTGAACATGGATGTCTTTCCATTTGTTTATGTCTTCCTTAGAATAAGGCTAAAAAAATTGCTCAGGGGACTTCCACAGTGGTCCAGTGGTTAAGACTCTGTACTTCCACTGCAGGGGGTATGGGTTTGATCCCTGGTCAGGGAACTAAGCTCCTACATGCCATACGGCATGGCCAAAAAATAAATTTAAAAATTAAAAAAAACTATCACTCAAATTTCTTTTTGTTTTAATATCATTTTTATAGTCTAAAATAAATATAAAATAAACAGCAAGTAGTAAGTCATTAGCAAAAAACATAAAGCAAGAAATGCACAAAAAATGATTTATAACAACTACATTTAAGAATATTCCAATATTGAACTGCAAATTTCAATAATGCAAAACTGCAGTTACTTTTGCATCAGCTTAATGGAAACCAAGTAGATACTTTTTTCCTTGCCAGTGTTAGAAGTCTAGTAATATGGTTTGTGTGGCTTGTATTATTTATTTAGAACAGTCTCCACTTTGCTCTGTCTAGTGTTTCCAATGCTGCTATGGAGGAGCTGTTAACAGCGACAACCACAGGCATTCTGAGGCACATTGCAACTGAAGAAGTCACCCAGGAAAGGGAGCGGAAGGAAGAAGAGAGGCGGCGGGCAGAAGAGGAGAGGTGAGTTTCATCCCTGCTGTGCATGGGGCAGCGAGGCTGCAGGAGAGAGCCTTCCGCAGCCTCGGATTCTCTTGCTTTTGCCCGCTGCACTAGTTGGACTCACAGCTCACCCCGCACCTTCGTACACTGTGGCCCAGGGCATGGGTGATGGTCAGGGAAATGGGAGTAGGGGTGGCTGTGTGACCTACTGAGACCAGAAGGGTCAGGTCTGCCGACTCAGCATAACTCAGATCCCCTCTTGCAAGGTCACAGAGTGTGGTAACTCTTATTTCTTGTGCTCTTTCACTTTTTCCTTTAGGTTGAAACAAGAGAGAGAATCGGTGTTAACTCAGCTGAGCCAGGACCTGGCCGCAGAGCTGACAGAAGTTGTGGTGACAGAATGTGTGAGAGAAACCTGCTCCCAGGAGTTGAAGTAAGTGACACTCTGGTGTCCTGCAGTGTAAGGCGCGTGATTGGCAGGAGGGGGTTAGCTCAGGCTGGCTGGCTTTCATCTGCACCTGGAGTGTATCTGCTGGTTGACTAGACACTCACAGGCCCTCCCGGTGTGTGTGTCTGTTACTGCCAGGGAGGCCCTCACTACTCTCATCTTCCTGTAGACCCTGCCCTGGGCTTGGGGATGTGATGTGTCTGTTAGTGAAAGAATTTGCTGATAGTCTTCTCTACACTGTTCATTTTTCTTAAGTAGAAGATCCTTTCCCTTGTTTCACATGTCAAAAGATTCCTTTGCGTTATCTCACTTAAGAACTTCAATGCCAAGCTTCAGGAAAGAGGTTTGATTGTGCTGGGAAATCTGTCCTTGTGTTTCATTTCCACTGGGACAGGCCTGCAGCCTCTGGTGCAGATGGAGACACAGCTAGGAGGCAGAGCGTGTTATTGAATGTTTCTTTCCATTTTTATTAATTGGGAGTCTATTTCACTGCTTCCTGTAACAAGAGACCCCGCGAATGATGGGTATTTGTCTGTTCTTCTTCCCAGGAAGGGTTATTAGGAGACAGCAGCACCTAGGACTCTCTGACATGCAGGCGACTGCTGCTCTCTGTAGCTCCAGGAGACTTGAACTAGAGTTCAGCCCGGGATGTCTCTACCCACGATAGAGGATAGCTAGTGGAAGTGGGTCTTGCCTGTTTGAGCTTCTTTGACTTTGATAATAAACTTCTCATCAGATATCGTTGATGAGAAGATAGTTTAGTTGTTTCAACAACCATTTAAAAATTAAATTTCTAACTATGAAATAAAGGCTTATTTCTTGACTGTTTATAAGGTCCATGTTGGATCTGCAGCCTTATACCCTGTACCACTTTAGTTCTTTTTCCATCTATCTTTTCAGATGTCTGTGCCTTATATGAAATAAAATCTTCAAGCTTTTCTTACAGTGACGACATGATTTCATTTTAGAGTTAAGGACGTGGACTTCCCAGGCAGGCCCTGTGTGGGGCCTTGGGTGCAGTGCTCTTATGCTGATCGATTGCCCTGTTTCCTAGGAGTGCAGTGGAGACAGACCAGAGGGTTCGTGTGGCCCGCTGCTCTGAGGACGTCTTTGCCCATCTGGTGGACTTGTTTCTCGGGGAGGAAATTTTCCAGACTGCAAAAGAGACCCTGCAGGAACTTCAGTGCTTCTGCAAGTATCTCCAACGGTGAGTCCCATGTCCTTACAGAGAGTCAGTGCACACAGAGTATCTTTTACCAAGATGATACTTTCACAGCTGATAATACACACATGTAACATGTTCCTTCCTAAAGGGTATAAACTAAGTAAAGAATTAGATTGGGATGAGGTAACTGTTCTGTATTTCAACAAATATATATATAGGTAGCCTTCTGCTGTTTACTCAATGTGCTGGACACAGGGAGATGGCCATGAACAAGCCAAATGATAGCCGTATACACCTGTATAGGTAAATTTGTAAAACATAATTTTTAGTGAAAAGAAAAACAGTTCTTAGGGAAGTGTGTACAACATCTAAATTGTCTATTCCAACTCAATAGGTTGTTTTAGATTTATGTATAGTAGTACAACCCTAAAGAAGGGAAAGGAAAGAACAAACATAAAGCTGACACAGCAGTTACCTTTGGGAGCAAGAGGGTGAGTGACTGAGCAGGGCCCGTGGGTGCTCATGGCCGCTGATTCTTAACTGCATGGAAGGATGTGGGTGTTTGATTTATCATTAGTCTTTAAAATGGGGGTACATGGGTTATGTGTGAAGGGTGATTCATTTAATAATAACATTTAAAAAAAGTAATAGGGTGCTTGACAGCTACAACTGTATGAAAGGGGATTTAGTGAGGAATGAGTCTCCATTCCACAAGGACCTCTGAGCTTTGTGTGGTGGTTGGCACGGTGGGAGCATGCTCACTGCTCCGCTCTGGACGTTCCTGGACGCCCTCTGACACGAGGTGGAGGCCTGACCGCAGTAGTGCAGCGGCCCCTCTGCGTTGTCGTCAGTGTGCTGGTAGTACCTGGCCCCTGGCTGGACTTCAGCATGGCCTCTCCTCTCTAGTATGACAGAGAGCGCTGCAGTGGCCACCCTGTACAGACATTTCACACACGTGCCTGCAGGGTCTGGAGAGAGAGTCCTGTCAGTGGTGTTTGCTGGGTCAAAGGGTACATGTATCTGTGTTTGTATCCATATCAGCAAATTGACCTCCAAACATTGTTTAGCATTCACTCTTTTTTTTTTATATTTATTTTTTACTAATGGCACAGGGGCTTAGTTGCGTCCTGACGTGTGGAATTTTAGATCCTGACATGTGGAATTTTAGATCCTGACCAGGGATCACACCTGTGTCCCCTGCATTGGAAGGCAGATTCCTAGCCACCAGGGAAGTCCCCAGCATTCAGTCTTAGGTTCAGTAGTTTCATTGCCCACCACCACCACTCATTCTCTCATGCATCCCCGCACCTGAGCTTTAGTTGGGATTAATTTCTCAGTTTGAGATCTGTTGCTGAAGTAGACCTGAACATGTTGGCGGAAGGTGTCTCCCTGTTAACGCTGGAGGTGTTCTGCATTTGCCCTGTGGCCGACCTTCACAACACCTAGTGGTGTTTGTCCTCCAGGTGGAGGGAAGCTGTCGCAGCCCGCAAGAAGCTAAGGCGCCAGATGCGGGCCTTCCCTGCGGCGCCCTGCTGTGTGGATGTGAACGACCGACTGAGGGCGCTGGTGCCCAGCGCGGAGTGCCCTATTGCGGAGAAGAACCTGGCGAAGGGCCTCCTGGACCTGGGCCACGCGGGGAGAGTGGGCATCTCCTGCACCAGGTCAGCACCCGGGGTCTCCAAAGTGCCTCCTGGCCTAGCTGGCCTTAGGAGCGTGGATTAACGCGTGTGTGTGTACAGGGCAGACAGGTGGGGCCAGAGGCAGTGAAGACAGATGGAGAGTTGTGTTTTTGGAGTGCAGCTTGCTCTACCTGCTGTGTTTTCACTTACCTTTTCCCCTTAAAACACTGCTGGTCCTGCCAGTCGAATTACCTGGAATTATGTGCTTTCTCCTCACCTCCCTGACTCAACGACGCATCACAGCCATTCTCGTTAGTGGAGTCAAAGGTCCGTGTTGGCCTCACCCTCACTCCCACCGCGTGCCCTCTGCCATCCTGGGTCTGCTGCAGCAAGCAGCGTTTTAGCAGCTCTTCCTCCGCTTTCTGGTCTTCCTCTCACAGGCTGCCTCTCTATGTCCCCTCGCATGGCCCTCCCTGACTCTCCTCCTGGCCACTCCACGGGTGCGTGGATCCCTGCCCCGGTTCTGGCTTCAGCTGTGCAATCCTGGCCCTGCAGGGCTTGACTTCTCTCTTCAGACCATGCCATTGTTGCCTCTGGAGAGGACCTCCCAGGGAGGGGCCTTGGAGGGCCACGTGAAGGGGCAGCAGCAGCCCCCTGTGCCAGGGCCTTAGGGTGTGCCTTGTCCTTCCCAGGCTGTCACGAGGTGCTCTGAGAACCAGGTCCACGCTGCTGACTATGCAGCCGCTCGGGTTCCCAGTCCTGGGCCTGCGTCTGGAAGCAGGGTGGTGGCAGCGCAAGCCTGTCTCTGATGCGCTGTGTGTGGTCTGGGCATTCGGGGTTCTCTGTGACCCGTGGTAGCCTTGGCCCCGCTGCCTCCTGGAGTCGAGGCTGCTTTACCTGCGTCAGGACGGCCCTCTCTGTGTCCATCTACCCTTACGCTTCCAGCCCAGCCCCCTGCCCCTTCTCCTCCTCTGCCTCTTTCCCTGTAATCTTTCTCCATCCTGCACGCTGACAACTCCCTCCATGCGTCCCCAGTGAAGGCTTCCTCCTGGTGTCCCCAGCTGAAGTTTGGAAGCTGCTGTCCTGGCCCGCTGCACTCAGTGCCTCCTCTGTTTCACAGGGACTAGTCTGATCTCCCTGCACTGGGTCACCTCCGGACTCAGACCCACCACCCTGCAGCTCGCCCCTCACCGCCTCCACCACCAGCCCTTTCTCACATCCCACCTGTCTGCCGGTTTCGGCCCTTGGCGCCTACAGCCTGGTGTTCTCATCCCCACAGCAGTCAGGTCGCCTCACATCCTCACTGAGGTCCCTGGGCTCCTCTCTGAGTCTTTCCACGGTGGCCCACATCTGCCCCCTGGCTAGCCCACTGCTCTCCCTGTGCTCCTTCTGTGTGCATGCCATGCCACTCCTGATGTGGTCTGGCCTGTACTCCGGAAATCCTCATGCTGGCTCCCCTTGTTTCCTTCTGGTCTGTGCTCCCAGGTCATCTCTGAGCACCCTCCGTATGTCCATAGTAAGCCCACGGCACCTGTCATGCCATCTGCCTACAGGGGCCCCTCTCTCCCTGTGAGAGCACGTGTTCTCTAAGGGCAGGATTTTTGTCTGTTTACTGCTGATCTGCGATGACTGGCACACAGTAGATAACTGCTTGACAGCTGTGACGTGAACAAGTCCTCTTACTAAACTATTTCTTCATCAGAAAAAGTTCTCGGTCTCCTGAGTATTCCCCACTGGGAGACACTTAGTACCCAATCACCTTGCACTCAGAACGTCGCTAGATGCTTGTCCGCCTCCGCCGTGGGTGCTGAGCAGGCCTCACATAGGACTCCTTCATGTGGTTCCTCCCTCACAGGTTAAGGTGGCTCAGGGACATGGCGGCGCACCAGATGAAGGTCCAGCACTTCCACCAGCAGCTGCTAAGGTTGGTCACCCCTGCCCGCCCTGCCTGCTGCTCCTGCTGGGGCCTTGCAGGTGACTTGGCTGTGGTGTTCTGTCCCTTCCAGTGATGCGGCATGGGCACCCCTAGACCTGCCGTCCCTCGTGGCTGAGCACCTCCCAAGGCAGCAGGAGCGTGTGTTTTGGAAGCTGGTACTGGTGTTGCCTGATGGAGAAGAACAGTCCCCAGGGAGTCCCAGCAGGTAAGAGAGGGTTCCTTCCGTGGGGCTGGGGGCTGAGTGAGGGGCCAGGAGTGACTCCTCCCTGAGCCTCAGGCAGCTGGGTGTGTGCGAGGGTGGTTGGTTGTCAGCCCTGTGCGCTCCTCTCCTGCCCGGGACCCTGATGCCTGCTTTCATTTTGATGCTTAGCTTTGCAGGCTGTTTTGTTTGTGATTTGAAGTTGACACTTTAGGTCATTCACATTTTAATCTTGTACAGTTGGCAATGGTCTTTATCCAAAAGTATTCAAGACTTGATTGTGACTTAAAGCTGTGCTGAGGTATATTTAGAGCCCGTTTCATTTAGACTCTTGGGGAAGACAATATAGTTTGTTTGCTGTAGTTCCATTTTTCTCCTTAGGAAAAAAACTTGGCAGTTTTAAAAGAAATCCAGAAAGTTGACATGGCATTATTTCCTGTAACCAAGTTGTTTCCAGAAACCATACTTCTAAAGCAACTACAGAACATATTACTTTTCTTTTTTAACAGCTTTTTAAGATGTAATTTGCATATCATAAATTTCTCCCGTTTAAAGTGTACATTTCACTGGTTTTAGTATATTCACAGTTGTATGACCACGACTATCTAATTGGAGAACATTTTTTTTTTCAGGTGATAGTTCTACTTTTAATTTTATCAGGAACTTCATACTATTTCACATAGAGGCTGTACCAATTTATATATATTCTCATCAATGGTTCACAGAGGTTTACTTTTCTACACATCCTCAGCAACATGATTTATTTCATCTTTTTCATAGTAGTGTTAGTTGCTCAGTTGTGCCTGACTCTTTACGACCCCTGGACTGTAGCCCACCAGGCTTCTCTGTCCATGGAATTTTCCAGGAAAGAATACTGGAGTGGGTTGCCATTTCTTTCTCTAATAATAGCCTTGCTTTTTCATAATAGCCACTCTAAATGATGTAAGGTGATCTCTCTTTGTGATTTAATTTTGACTTCCCTAATGATAGCCATGTTCAGCATCTTTTCATGCACTTTTTGGCTATTTGTATGGGCTTCCCTACTGGCTCAGATGGTAAAGATTCCGCCTGCAATGTGGGAGATCTGGGTTCGATCTCGGGTCAGGAAGATACCATGGAGGAGAAAATGGCAACCCACTCCAGTATTCTTGCCTGGAGAATCCCATGGATAGAGGAGCCTGGTGGGCTACAGTCCATGGGGTTGCAAAGAGTCGGATGTGACTGAGCGACTCAGCACAGCACGGTACAGCACACATGTCTTTTTTAAAGAATATGTCTATCCAAATCTACTCATTTTCTAATTGGATCATTTGTGTTTTGCTGTTGAGTTGTAGGAGTTCCATATATATTTAGAATATTAACTCATTATTGGATATAGGATTTGAAAATACCTTCTTTCATTAGTTGCCTACTCCTTTTGTTTCTTTTACTGCAAAGAAGCTTTGTACTTTGATATTGTCCCAGTTTTTTACTTTAGCTCCTTGTGTTTTGGGGCTCACATCCGAAGAAATCATTGACAGTACCAGTGTCTGGGAGGTTCTTCCATTTTATTCTAGGAGTTTTATGATTTTAGTTCTTATGTTTAAGTCTTTAATCCATTTCAAGATAACTTTTATTTGTGCAGGATAGGGGTCCAGTTTTGTTCTTTTTATTATCCAGTTTTGCCAGCACCATTTTTAAAGAGACTGTTCTTTCTCAATTGAATATTCTGGGCTCTGTTGTTAAATATTAGAAGACCATATATGCAGGCTTTTATTTCCAGGCTCTCACTTCTGTTAGTCTGTGTGGCTCTTTTTTATGCCAGTACCGTACAGTTTTAGTTACTATAGTTTTGTAATGCAATTTGAAATCAGGAAGTGTGACATTTCCAACCTTCTTTCTCCTATTCGGTGGTCTTCTGTGATTCCATAAAAATTTAAGGGTTAAAAAATATTTCTTTGGACTTCGGGTTCAAGATGGTGCAGTAAAAAGATGTGTGCTTATCCCCTCCTGCTAGTGTTGGAGGGCCTCTTGTGGAGGTGTGGGTTGGCAGGGGCTCACCGCAGGGATGGGGGCACTGGCAGCAGCAGGCTGGGAAGGTCCCCCTTGGCGTAAACACTCTTGGAGTTTGCCATTAACCCTACGATATACCCCAGGACTGGAGAACATTTTTTCTCCTGAAAAGAAACACATGCCCATTAACAGTCCACCACTCCTTACCTGCAGCCCCTAGCAAGCACTCATCTGTTTTCTGTCTCTATAAACTTACCTGTTCTGGACATTTCATACAAACAGAACCTGAAGATATGTTGTCTTCTATGACTGTCATTTAGCACTTAGCATAATGTTTTCTAGGTTCATTTATGTTGTAGCATGTATTAGTCCTTCATTTTGTGGCTCAATAATATTTGATTGCATGAATATACCGGAGAAGGCTGGTATATTGCCTGGAAAATCCCATGGACGGAGGAGCCTGTTAGGCTGCAGTCCATGGGGTCACTAGAGTCAGACATGACTGAGCGACTTCACTTTCACTTTTCACTTTCACGCATTGGAGAAGGAAATGGCAACCCACTCCAGTGTTCTTGCCTGGAGAATCCCAAGGACAGGGAAGCCTGGTAGGCTATCGTCTATGGGGTCGCACAGAGTCAGACACGACTGAAGCGACTTAGCAGCAGCAGCAGCATGAGTATACCACATTTTATTTTTCTGTTCATTAATTGTTTCCACTTTTTGGTTATTATGAATAATGCTTCTGTGAACATTGATGTATAGGTGTTTGCGTGGACATATGTTTGTAGTTCTCTTGGGGTTAAACCTAGGAGTGGAATTGCTGGGTTGTACGGTAAACTCTAAGGATCTTTTCGATTGTTCAACATCTTTTCTTAGGGCTTCAGAATCATACATCACATTAGAATGAGTGCTCTCTCTTCCTACCCAAATATATAACCCAGTAGAGTTCCTAACTCCATTTAAAAATTATAGCCTGCTTTGTTCAGATCAATTTCATAGTAAGATTTGATGTTTGTGGATCTCTATTTATGTGATATTTCTCTTTGTGGTTCACATTTAGAATTAGACTTTCCTTCAAGTGTTATTTTCTTTCATTCACAGAATTCTATCACATTGGTTAAAAGTCAAGTTCATGGGAGGTGATGGCTCAGTGGATGACATATACCTTGATGTTGGTGGGATTCAGACACTCACTCTCTTTAACACTCTCAGCAGCAAAGGGGATCAGACAATTTGTGTCAGCGTGTGCATCAAGGTGAGTGACAATCATTTAGTGTATTTACTTCTGTAACTTTCTTATTTACACTCCCTCCCAGATATCACGGGAATCATATAACTCCCCTGAAGTGGCTCTGAAACAATACGGGAGGCCCAGAAGCAAGTGTTGTATCTGTTCTTCCTTGTGTCTTGATGACTCATGTACACCCCCTTGGTGTAAGAGACCAGGCTAGATTCTCAGGATGCAGTAAGTCTTCTCTTGGTTCACGGACCTCTTTTTGAGAAATTGGTGAAAGCTAGAACCATCGTAAAAGGTACCTGTATTTCCCTATGTGTTCTGCATACAGTTCAGAAGCCGTGAACTCCATGGACCTCTAGTAATTAACCCAAGAGGGTTATGACAGAGCATTACACAGAAATGCAGTGTCTGTTGCATTTCACATGGTCTGCCAACTGCTGACATCTTTATTTAAATAGCTTCCTGATATATCAAGTCTTACCAGAAGACTAATGGTTTTTAGTCCTATGCAGTTTTCATATAGGTTCAGTGTTAGGCATTTCAGGTTAGTTGTTTTTATTTTACATTCACGTTATCCTCAGCTTTTGATTATAAGTTCTACTTCTTATTCATTATAGGTGTTCGTACACTACTGAGCTTAATTGGTTCCCACAGAGTCTTATTTAATGAGAACCTGTTTTCTCATTAGATTCAAACCTGCATTAATGAATTTTAGGTTTTACTGTGTTCAGAAGATGCATATTTTATTTACTTAGAAAATAGCAGTGCAGAGCAGAAGTGTGGGCCTCGGTGCTCAGTAGACCTGGCGTTGGTAGCTGCTGCTCTGGCCAGCTCTCTGACCTGGGTCTGGTGGGGTCCACAGTGTGGGATTCATGACTGGCTGCATGCTCAGAGCAGGGAAAAGTTGCCTTCCCCACCGTGTCCTGACCCCAAGGTCTCACTCCAGGCTTATCCTCTTCCTGACAGTCTCCTTCATGGCACACCCTGGACATCTGCATGCGACACTCTAGTCCACATTACTTCTGTCCTTGGAACTGCTTCAGATTGTAGTTTGACTATAGGATTTTTGTTTGTTTCTTTCCATTTTAATACTGTTTAATATTTTTTCTTAAACGTGAAAGTAATACATATATAAAACTTTAAAAATATAAGGAAATATAGAGGAAATACAAAGATGGTAAGAGCCCTCTATGCCCTCACCATTCAGAGGTAACAGAAACATCCTGGGACATGTTCTTCCCCTTTTCCTAGGATGATAAAGTCATACTTAACCTACTGGACAATTAGTTCGTTCTTCTTGCCTTTAGATTTAAGTCAAAGTAATACTTGCATGTAGTTAAAGAGTCAGATGGCATGGCATGACTTAAGATGATAAATTGCAGCCGCTACCCCATCTCCTAGCCCTTTTCTCCAAGCTTTGATTTCTGTCCTGTTTCCACATCATGTATTTATACTGCTGTTTCTCTGTTATCCACTTTTAGATCTTCTCTGCTGACTTAACTATTAAAACAGGTGCATTTTATCTATTATCGTATAACATGTTACCTCCAAATGTGGCAGCTTTGGGAATTCCCTGGTGGTCCCTGTTTCCACCACAGGGAGCCTGGGTTTGATCCCTGGTTGGGGAACTAGGACCTTGCATGCCACGTGGCTGAACCAAAACAAGCAAACTAAAAACACAAACCAAATGTGGCATATGTAAGTAACCAATGCTTGTTACTCAGTTTCTGTGTGGTAGAAGTCCAGGTGTGGCTTAGGTCCTCTGGGGCATGATTTCTCAGCAGGTAGAAGTCCGGGCTGTGGTCTCTCTGAAAGCCCACTTTTCATGGTTGTTGGCAGGATTCACTTCCTCGTAGTCCATGCCATGTGGGCCTACATGAGGCAACTCACAATAGGGCATCAGCCAGCTCCCGTGAGCTGAGTAAGCTGGCATCATCTCTTTAACCTAACCTTCATGGTGGCTTTCCATCATGTTTGTCTGACTGTTAGAAGCATGTCACTAGGCTCAGCCCATCCTCAGGGTAGGTGATGGTGCCAGGACGTTAGCACTACGAGGTGGGATTATGCGGGCTATCTTGGGGCTGTGCACTCACCCCCTGGGTGAGGCATGAACTCTTAACACCCCACTTGCTCTCAGCCTTCCCCATCTTCCTGGTGGTTATGTGGTCAGTTTATAATATCTCAGAAATTGAGGTCACATGTGTGTGTTCTAGAACCAGCAAGTGTTCTGTGGCTACATTTATTTTTTCTGCACGTAGTATTTGCTACATTATCTTACTTAAGAGGGTGCCATTCTCCTGTTCCCATTTGGGCTGGAAACGTGTCCCAGGGTGTGGCTGCCTCTGGGGCCTCCATACCAAGAATGCAGTCCCGCTCCTCCACTTCTAACCCTGACCTTGGTCCTCGGCCCAGGTACTGACCGTGGGTTGGTATACTCTTGCTTGAGATGGTGCTGGCGCCATGCATGGGGACCCATGAGGTGATGTGTGTTATACAGACAGAATTCTTAGAACAGTGCCTGACCTATCCAACACTAGGTGCTGCCATTGGCAGCAGCAGCAGCAAAATTTTTTCTTGGTTTAGTCTCTTGTTGATGGAGCATGTTTTCCATCCTGTCTGAAAATGTGTTTACCCTCACATTTGCTTCATAGTTTAGCTTGGTATGTAGAATTATGGGATGAAAGTTACTTTCCTTCTAGTTTTATTCCACGGTCACTGACCATCCAGCATTGCTGTTGATATGTCTGAAACCGTTCCCATTCCTTTCTCTGGCCTGGCCTTGTTTCACTTGGGAAGCCTGCTATCTTTGCCCTGGGACTTGGGTGCCCACTTCCTTCCCTCATCATCTGGGAAGGTCCTTGACAGGACCCTTGGTATGTCCTTGTGGGCTGGAGACTGGTTTTTGCATCTTGATGACATCTCTTTGCTTCTCTTTTATTCTTCTCTCTTGAACTCTGACTAGACCAATGTTTGACCTTATCAGTTGATCTTCTGAGCCTCTTCATCCTTTCTATCCCATTTTCCATCTTGTTTTTTAATATTATTTTCTAGGAGCTATCTTTGAGTTTTTAATAACATACTGTATTATTGATTTCCTTTTTCTTACCCTTATTTTACTTTCTCGTATCATCTTATGACTATTTCTGGATGCATCTTCAGAGGAAATTAGGGTTTTTGTGTAAGTTTTCTTCCGTTCCATGTGGTATCCATTTTCTTAAGGTTTCTATTCTTTTACTCTAGTTTTTCTCTTATGTTGAAGGCTCTCCTCAGACACCTTATCTGAACCTGCCTATACCTGAGTGAGGCCCTAAAAGGCTGGTCATAGGCCTGTGTTTGGGGTGGGGTGGAGGGTAACTGAAATGGCAAGCCAACCTTTTTTGGGGGAATCTGGGGATCGATTCCTTAGGTTGTTTGGCTTCCCTGGGAAGGACTCATCGTGTCTCCTCCTTGTGCAGCTTCTGGTGCTCTCGGGGTAAGGTGCGGGGTGCCCACCGCCTGGTCCCCTCCTCTGTGCCTGCGATGTCCCCGTGTTGGGATCCTCAGGACAGGATGCTGGCCCAGGGCCCAGGGGGACGGCTTGTGCTTAGAGGCAGGGGGATGGGTGACCTGTGGGCCACTGTCTCGTGTGTGACTTGTCCTCCTGGCCTGGAGCTTTGGCTGGCTCTGGTGCCACGGGCCTGGGCTCCCAGGGCTTTTGCAGGCCCAGACAGTCTGGTCCCTGCTCAACGTGTCTGCAGCCCTTCAGTGTGGCATCCTCTGGTTCCTTTACCTGTCTCTGCACTGCTTTTTAGAAATGGGTAGGAATCCCTTTTCTGCTGCTGGCTTGCCTTTCCTTTTTACTGTCATTAAAGGCTTACTTGTTTTTACACCTGTTTGAGATAACTGTTAGGATTAAAGTGCTCAAACAGTTCTCACCAGAGGCTGGATTCATCGTTTCCCCACAGTTTGTTGTACTGGTTCTTGGCCTCACAGAGGGAGACCGACCTGGAGTGCAGTGAGCAATTGGCTGCGCTCTCCCTGGGGCTGATGCTCACTGTTGATCTGTCCACGAGTGCGTCCATCTTGATGGTCTGGGTGCCGTTCCAGGTGGCCCATGGCGCTCTTAGTGATGGTGCCCTCGATGCCGTGGAGACACAGAAGGAGCTCCTGGGAGCCAGTGGGCTCATGCTGCTGCTCCCTCCCAGAGTGAAGAGCGTGGACGCGGCGGAGGAGGACGTGTACTGGCTGTCGGCCCTGCTGCAGACCAAGCAGCTCCTGCAGGCCAAGCCCTTCCAGCCTGCGCTTCCGCTGGTGGTTCTTGTGCCCAGCCAGGGAGGGGACGCCGTGGAGAAGGACGTGGAAGAGGGTTTGTGAAGGCAGTTCCACTTCTGAGCTGGCATGTTTAATAAATGGGTAGAGCCTGGGGTCTGAGAAAGTGCTGGTGGCGTGGTGCTGCCACATGTGACAACAGCCACTGTAGTGCCTGGGCACAGGGCTCTAGGGGTCAGGGCAGTGAGACTTCTCAGCGACTGGTGTCTGTTTGTCTTAAAGGTCTGATGCTCCAGGATTTGGTTTCAGCTAAGCTCATTTCAGATTATACTGTTATTGAGATCCCTGATTCCATTAATGACTTAAAAGGCACGAGTAAGGTAAGGTTTCATTATTTTTTTCCCTTTCACTGTATCTTGAATTTAGTGTATATTACGCCTTACATTTTAATTTTATGTTTTGACAGGAAACTTTCTAAAACTATAAGCAGATATCAAAATAAAAGATAAATTTTGCTCATAGTCCTGCTATTGGCAACAAATTAAATTCTGTAAATTTTTTTCAGAGGTTTTGTTGTTACAGATTTAAACTGTGACACTTCATGTCTTATATCTGAGGGTCAGATGTATGATTATTTTTGTAGGGTGGTTGTCCTTGGAATATGAAGAAATAATGTTATCAGAGTTTCCTTAAAAAGTCTGTGCTGACAATTACATTTAGGGAAAGAAGTGTCGGGACTTAAAAATAACTACAGGAATAAAGATAAAGCTAACTACCGGGTGTGAAAACACCCAGGCATGGAGTGAAGCTGTTAGTCCTTCTAAGAACTGAAGATACAGTTTTCTTTTCAGTGTGAGGTGGAGAGGATGTGCATGGTGCTTCCCCTGGGCTTCTAGCCCTTCTGGGTGGCAGGGGTGATGGGAATGGGAGCCCTTCTCGGGGTCCCTGCTGTGTTGGTCTCCAGGGAGAGCAGACTCAGCTACAGTGGAAGCTTCTGCTCCCCTCTGGCATGGTGAGAAGCTGCTGTTCCGGTGGCACCTGCTGTAGCAGCTATGGGAGGGGCGCCTTCAGGAACCTCCTCTTGAAAAACAGCGTAGATTGTTGACCTAGAACTCTCCCCACTGTCTTTGCTTCTCAGGTTTCGCAGGCTGTGCAGTGGCTGGTCTCCCACTGCCCCTGTGCCCTTGAACTTTGCTGCCAGACCCTCATTCAGTACGTGGAAGATGGGGTTAGCCGGGAGTTTAGCAGCCGGTTTTTCCATGACAGAAGAGAGCGGAGGCTGGGCGGCCTGGCCTCACAGGAGCCAAGTGCCATCATTGAGCTGTTCAACAGCGTGCTCAGCTTCCTGGCCTCTGTAGTGTCCTCCGAGCAGCTCTGCGACCTGTCCTGGCCTGTCGCCGAGTTTGCTGAGGCAGGGGGCAGCCGGCTGCTTCCTCATCTTCACTGGAACGCCCCAGAGCACCTGGCCTGGCTGAGGCAAGCCATCCTTGGCTTCCAGCTCCCACAGATGGATCTTCCGCCTCCAGGGGGTACGTGCTTGTGTCGAGGGGACTGGCTGGAAGGAGTGTGGGGGCTGCATTCCCCTGATCCTTTTTGCTGTAGGGACACTAGCAGATGTCGGGCACCACTGTGCCCCTGGCCCCCCATGGCTTCCACCCGCACTTGCCTTTGGGTTCAGATGTCAGGACGATTTGGGGTCTTCTGGAGCAGGAGCTGTTGGCCTTGCACCGCCAGCTGAGTGGTCTGTGGGTGTCTGCTCAGCCCCAGGAGGGGGTGTCAGGAGGAGTGCTGAATCCAGGCCTAGGGTTTCTCGGTTGGTAGCAGGTCCCATCTTACCTGCACCATGGCCTTTGGGAGCTGAAGGCATGGAGACACTGCAGTCCTGTCTCCATGCTGTTGGCTCTGCCTGGGCCGTGGTGCTCAGTGCTGTTGTGACACCAGGGTTCCTTCTCCATTAGAGAAGCTCATTCTGTGGCTCTGGCTGTGCCCATGTGAGGCTCCTGGGCTGTCCTGACACAGATGCTATGGGCTGCTGTGCTTCAAGGAGCTGTCCCTTCCCTTGCTGATGCTGTTAGGAGGGAAGGAGGCTGTTTTTGCTCATGTGGTCTTGGTAGGGCCATTCTCTGGACCATGTGAAGCAGAGGCCTCAGGCATCTTTCTAAATTTGAGGTGTGATCTCCAGTAGGTTTAACAGATGTTTGCTGCTGAAGGAACCCAAAGAGAAACAAACTTCACTGTGTAAATCCTCTGTGGTGAGCTAGGTCGGGCCTCCCTGAGAGAAGCCCACAGCTCTGGGACCAGGTCTCCTTGAGTGCTTGGTCAAATACAAATTTCTGGGTGCATCCACAGACCTGTGCAGTCAGCCCCCCTAGTATGGACCCTTTGTTGTGAACTGTGGCCTGGGTAACTGCATCCCTTACCTGGACACAGGGAGGGAAATGTACTTTCTTTAACAACTATGGTTCTGTTGTATTCAGAGTTGAATACTGACTTCTCAGCTACACAGTTGCCTTCTATAAAAAAAATACAGAGTGAAGAACATTTCATGTAGATTTCTACCAAACCGTGTAACTCCTTGGTGCTTTCTCTCCAGCTCCCTGGCTCCCTATGTGTTCCATGGTCATCCAGTATGCCTCCCAGATTCCCAGCTCTCGCCAGACGCAGCCTGTCCTGCAGTCGCAGGTGGAGAGCCTGCTCTGCACCACATACAGCAGGTGGAAGAGCAGGCACCCCTCCCCGGGACAGAGGGCTGGGCCCTCGGTTGCTGAGATCCCATGGGATGACGTCATCGCCTTGTGCATCAACCACAAGCTCAGGGACTGGACACCCCCAAGGCTTCCCGTCACATCAGGTACTTAGTGCTTGGTGCTGAGGGGCTGACTCCTCAGGAAACTTTCCTGGTCGAGTTTCAGCAAAGAAAAATGTCTACTTGATGTTTGTGTCTTTCCTGTGGGTCCCCACCCATCCTTGCCCTAGGACTATATCTCTTCAAGCCAGTGACTTCCAGATGACTTTGGGAAGAGCTGAGAAGGTTTGATAGAGCCTGCACTCATCTCCCTGAAATGGGCCCCTGAGTCTGGCCTTAGAGAGACCTCTCTGAGTAGTCACACTGGGCATAGAGGTCTGGACATGAGCCTCTCTGGACCTTGAATGACCTATGGACACCTGGAGCATATTTAGCTCAAGCATGGAAGTCACATGATTGTGTGACTTCAGTTAATCAGAAGGGCTTGTCCTTAAGTCAGTAAATTTAAGCAAACATCATCAGGTGGTCACCTGTTGCTCTCTTGATAATCTTTTCTTTTGTATTGTTTTCTCAGAGGCACTGAGTGAAGATGGTCAGATATGCGTGTATTTTTTTAAAAACCATTTGAAAAAATACGACGTTCCTTTGTTGTGGGAACAAGCCAGAATGCAGACGCAGAAGGAGCTACAGTTGAGTCAGGGCCGGTGAGATCTGTGTTCAGTGTATGTTTCTGTCATCCCTCAGCCAAGAGAGTAAACTGTATTCTCTTCCAGAGTATACTGCAGAAATTCACAGCCTATACACGAAATCTAGGTGTCTCTGGTGGTAAAGAACCCATCTGCCGATGCAGAAGACTTACTCTGGGTGGGGAAGATCCCCTGGAAGAGGGCATGGCAACCCACTCCAGTATTCTTGCCTGGAGGATCCCATGGACAGAGGAGCCTGGTGGGCTACAGTCCATAGGGGTGCAAAGAGTCAGACAAAACTGAAGCAACTTCGGACACATATATGAAATCCAGCCCATTGTGGGAAGATTCCAACAAATAATGGGGGCAGATCATTCTTCCCATGTAGTAGAAACTGTTGTAGAGCAGAGAAAGCAGACATCTTGTTTTATTTACTGGACAAACCTGACCCTGAAGTCGTAACATAGCCAGGAGAGTACGGACAGAGGCTGACCTCTGATCTCGGTTACAAACCTGATCCCAAAAATACTAAGTAAAATGTTAGCACTTGTAGTTTTGTAGTATATAAAAAACTCACAAGCTCACTTTATACTGTGCTGAACAATATGAACAATAGAAACCTATTCATGGAGTTTGCTGCCATTTCAGAAAAATAAGTGATCATTTCACTAGGTGTTGAAATGCTTTCCTTAACATTTATAGCCATTCCTTCTCCCCCCCACCACCCCCCCGCCAAGAAAAAAAATGTATACCCATTCCCAATAAAATTCCTTACTAAACTTGGATAAAATTCCTTAGCCTGATATGGCTACCTACCATAAAACTAGCCCAAAGCCTCCATGCTTCTTGGTAAAACATGAGAAACACTGAAGTTAGAACCAGCCTTGAACTGCCCCTGACATCACCGTTGTTCACTGTTCTCCTGGAGGCCCTGCCCAGTTTAGCACACAGACACAGTGGCATAAATATTGAAAGAGAGGAGGAACTGTTGTTTCCAGAGGGTAAAACTGTCAGTTCAAGATCATCAACAGTCACACCGTTAGAACCATTCAGCATTTAGCACGGTCATCAGACAGATCAACCTCCAACCAATAAAAATTCTCATTCACAATGGCAACAAATCTAGAACGTATGGACACAAACTGACCAGGAGAGGTGCTAAACCCTTATGAGTGGATTCTCAGGGTCCTGAAGATGCAAAGAAAACCTAAAATAAATGCCTTGTTAATTGGAGGATGCAATACTATAAAGATGTCAGTTCTGAAACTGTAAAGTCGGGGCATTTCTTTTTTTAAAAATTTCTTTTTAATTGAAGGATAATTGCTTTACAGTATTGTGTTGGTTTTTACCAAATAGCAACATGAATCAACCATAGGCTTACCCATGTCCAGGGCATTTCTAATCAAAAGCCCAAAAGGATGTTTACCCCTGGTCTTGCCAAGTTAATTCTAAAATTCTTCAGAATGAGAAAATTTGTAGCAATTGCTGAGAAAATTTTGTATAACAAGGAAGGTCTGCTCTACCTGATATCAAAACATAAAGTTGTAGTAGACAAATGGATCACAATGGAAAAAATGAAAGAACAGAACCATATGTGATAAAAGTACCATGCCAAATGAGGGAAATTAATGAGGAGAGGACAGACACTGGCATCTGTTTAGAAAAAGCATTAGACCCTCATCTCCCGCTGCTATAATCATTACTTCCAGGGGAATTCCCTGGCATTCCCACGGTTAGGACTCAGAACTTTCACTGCCTACAGCCGTGGGTTCAATCCCTAATTGGGAAACTAGGATCCCACAGGCCTCAAGTCACAGCAAAAGAAAAAAGAAAAAAATTTCCCAGATGGATTTAGGAGCTAAATGCAAAAGTAAGAACCTTGCCAATATTAGGGGAAAACAGAATTCTGCTGCTAACCCTGTAATGGGAAGCAAAGCTTACAGTAGAGAAGCTTTGGGAGCCCAGCTGCCCAGGAGAGGGGAAGTTCCTGCAAGACAGAGGCTGCCTGCCCTCGGCACCCGTGCCTGACCCCAAAGCACCCCCACTCTACCTGATGCCAGAGGAACCCTTTCCTCCCTCTCTTTGTTGACTGTAAGCATTTCAAAACATGTACTTACAGTTTGGGGATAAGATCTTTTCATCCTTCTGGAAACAAGCTTCCTACTCCATTACTTCACGTGCACCGCAAAGGGAAGAGAGGTGTGGAGCACAGCCAAGAGGGGTGGATTCCCAGCTCGGAGGATCTGATGCACAGAGCCTCGGCCCAGGAGCTCCTGGCCCAGTGTCTGTCTAGCAGCCTGCTGCTGGAGAAAGAGGAGAGCAAGAGGTGAGGCCTGCTCCCTGGGGTTCCTTATGTCCTTTAGGCCTCCTGCTGGGTTAGCAAGGATCTCAATGATTAGACTCTTTGAAAAAGAAGGCAAGTGTGAAGTGTGAGGACTGAGGCAGTGCCCTTGATAGCGTGCCTTAAACTGCTTTATTACTTGAAATCAGTTTCATTGATTGTGTATCACTGAAGGTCTTGAGTTTCCTACTGGGAACTAAGTGTAGCTGGCTAATAAGCCTCTGCGGAGTGTGGCCGGCACCTGCTCTGTCTTGTCTGGCCAACCTGACTGAGGATGTGGGTGCATCCCCACACCGCAGGAAGTCAGGAGCTGGAGTAGACCCTCCTCTGCCTCCCCCACCACCCTTGTTTATGATTTTACCAAGAAAGAAAACCTGCAAGATAGGAGTTTGCAGTGTTGTCCCCTTGCCTCCTCGTGCACTGTTCCCTCCAGCAGCTTCTGTCCTGGAGGCAAGGTCAGTCCCTCCCTTTGGCTGGACTCTCATTTCCCACCCACTCAAGGACACTCGTCCAGTGAGAGTCCTTCACTCTCCCATCAGTGTACAAACGTGAAAACATGCTGCCATTTCTCCCTGTCTTGGTCCCATTTCCCTCTCTAGTCACCACCTCTGTGTTTCTGCTCCTCTAGGACATGAATTCCTCAAAAACTGTGATTCTCACTTTTCCAGTCTTCTGCAGCCCTTCCCTTCCCCTGCGCCCCCAACATCCCCTTGGCTCACCTTGTACTCGCTTCTAGTCTCTGCTTATGTGTACTCAGCAAGGATCTCCTTACCCATCTTACCAGTCCACCCTGTGCCCATGTCTCTGCTTTGTCTTTCTAGCCTTCAGACGTTTCCCTTGTCTGTCTCCCCCCACTTAAGTATAAGCTGCCTGCAGCTGGCCTTGTCTGCTCTGTCTCAGTCCTGTATACTTAGTACCCAGAATGGTGCCTAGTATTTGGTGGAAGCTTGATAAAATGTGTTAGGAGAGTGAACGAATGTGTTACGATTCTAAAAGTAGGTTTTTTTAGATATGTATCATGTAAACAGTTTGGATCAGATTGTTTCTCTTAAAAAGACTAAGTATATAGAGTGGACAGCTCTGGAGTGTGTTAGGTGGCGGTGGGTCAGTTCATCACTGAGTCGTGTCTGACTCTTTGCAACCTCATGAACCGCAGCATGCCAGGCCTCCCTGTTCATCACCAACTCCTGGAGTTCACCCAAACCCATGTCCATCGAGTTGGTGATGCCATCCAACCATCTCATCCTCTGTCATCCCCTTCTTCTGCCCTCAATCTTTCCCAGCATCAGAGTCAGCTCTTCGCATCAGGTGGCCAAAGTATTGGAATTTCAGCTTCAACATCAGTCCTTCCAGTGAACACCCAGGACTGATCTCCTTAGGATGGACTGGTTGGATCTCCTTGCAGTGGGATGTTACTTTGGGTTAGTCTTAAACTATAAGCAGCAATTCATACATTTGGATAATCCAAAAAGATACTAATTAATTATACACACATAATAGCAAAATAAGCCAAAGAAGATAAACCAAATGAGAGAATTACAAGTAATGTTAAAAAAAAAAAACAAAAACAGTTGTTTTGGATTAATGCCACCTTTTTCATTAAATAGAAATCAGGTTTATAAATTAAAGAGAAGATCCTAACTTGTTATATTTTTCTGCTTCTCAGTTGATGTTATAACTTAATTTCACCTTTAGGAAAAAGCAAAGCTTTAAAAAATTTAAAGCATACATAGGAGAAAAGTGAGTGATAGTTTTTTTCTTCCTAATAGATAATTTTTTTGTTCCTAATATGCAAATGTTTCAGGTTTGAAGATCAGCTTCAGCAGTGGTTGTCGGAGGACTCAGGAGCACTTAGAGATTCAATGTCCCTTCCCCTCTACCTTCCTCAGAATCTGGTGTCTCTGCCTCAGACTATTGAACCTGTGATGAAAACATCTATGACTGCAAGCCCTCAGGTGAGAAGAGAATACATTTGGCTTTTGTATTAGACTTAACGACTGACAGAATGGGAAAAAAGCAAGGTCTCTTTATTAGCTTAAATTAGAACTTTTCTTACACTTCATCTGTCAGTGCTATAGTGGCCCAGCTAATTTTGAATTTCTGCTTATGAAATGAGTGAAGAATGGGATTGAAATGTGCTAAGAACTGAACAAAACCCATAACCATGTGCGGACATGTAGTAAAACATTGAGAATAGTCAAGTTGACAACAGTGGCTTGGTTCATGGAGCACATACCGTCCAAGCTTTGGCATCATCCAGACCCCCCTTTCTGGGATTGACTTTCCATGAGGAGAATTAATGAGGAAGGCATGCTCACAGAAGTCCAGGGCTTCAGTCAACAGTGTAAGATGACATACTGTTTCCAATTACTAGTTTGGCAGATACCTTAAAAATATTTGTACTGATTAACTTAGCAATTCTGCCCTAAAGAAATTACTGTATATGACAAAAATTAATGTATTTTTGTTCACTGTAGTGTTAATTATAACATATAAAAGTGGAAACTAAATAGCCAATGATGAGAGTCTGCTTTAGCAGTCACAATATATATTATGGAATAGTTCCTAGTTCTTGACAATGATATATAATAAAAATTACTAGAAGTTGTTCATGGTAGAATCAGAAGAGAAAACATTCCATGTGCAGATGATACCAGCTATATGTGTGTGTGTGTTGGAAGGGGCTGGAAGGATGTATGATAGATGCCAAGAGAGGAGTTTGTTGAGCCCAACAGCCCCCAGAAGAGGTTTCTAACGTGAGCTGGATCTAGTGCCTTTAGAGAGAATATATCTTGGCTTATGGATATACCAAAACTACTTTTAGTTTCTTTATTTGTTCAAACAGAATGAAAGGATAGGAAAGCAACTGCAGTTGTCAGAGGCAACAGGCACATCTCTGACTGAACGGCTGAAGCACCTAGAAAGGCTGATTCAGAGTTCACGGGAGGAGGACATTGTCTCTGAGCTCCATCTCTCTGCACTGTTGGACATGGTGGACATTTGAGCCGCTGGAACTGAGAAAGGGTCCAGAAGATTTTATTTTACTCAAAATAATGTTATTCTCAGATGCTTGATGCATGTTGGAAATGTGATTATTAATCATGCAAATAAACCTTTGGACTATCTAATGAAATCTTCCTCGGTTTTCACAATGAAAGTCTGTTTCCCTCCTGTGTAATGTTCTTGATACTCTTTATCTGTTTTCATAATCTCTTCTGTCATCCAGCAACCCTTGGTGTTACATTTTGGTGTGTAACAGTGGTCATTGTCTCAGCAAAAGTTGTAGTCCCTCATGTGCCAAAATCAGTCATGCAGGGATGAATAAGGTGCAGGGACCCCACCAGCTCACACCTCAAGAGAGACAACAGATGTACCGAGCCAACAGTATATGTACATATTTCTGAGGCATAGAGCATGTGTCTGGATTGGGAGCAAGGGGACACAGGGGACTGGGTGGAGGAGAGAGCAGAATTCCTGAGAGGAGTGTAGGAGTATATCTGAGAGGATATGAAGAAAACCTGGAGGTGCCAGTTTGGTAGTAGTGCCAAGTGAGAAGATAGGCCAGGTCACAGCAACCCTTGCTGCTTTACTGTGAGTACTGTGGGAATCAGCTGTTGGAGGATATTAGGCAGAGAAGTGACTTGGTCACATTTTGTTTTAAAAATTGCCTGTGGGGAACATTAGGAAAACAAGCCCTGAATTTCGAAAGAGGGTTGCTGCAGGTGTCCAGGTGAAAGATGAGTCTGCTAGCAGTTGGTGTGGAGAGAAGGGATAAATTTGAGACATATACAGAAAAGGGTATTAAGATAGACTTGGTGATGTTGAGTATGATCATCAATCTTTAATTGGCACTCAGCATCTCCCTACTATATCCCACACCCCCTATTTCATATCTTCTCATTCTCTTCAAATATACATTTCTAGATGATGACTTGCTTGTTATTTCACTGAGAAACAAGAAGCAGTAGGAATAGAACTTCCTCATCCTACCAAATCTGAATCTACCAGCCAAACTTTGCATCCCCTAGAACAAACACTAATCGACTCTTAGGGATTTCTTCAGTGATTAACTTCATGTTTTCAATAAAGACTTCAGTAATGCTATTTGTTAATCTTGATTTTAGAAATTATCTATTGATTTCCTACAATAGAAAATGAGTTAGCCCTTGTACTGTCCTCTCTGCAATGAGTATCACCCACACATGCATACTACATTTCCTCTGCCACTAGTCTCCCAAAACAGTTTAATGTTAGCTGAAATCTGCATTCAGAGTTCACTATGGGTGTATTAATACTGTTTGCTATTGAGCCCTGTATTGGTTTATGATGACATTTCCACTACATACAACTGTTGTCCCTGGAGTCACTTGTCTTGTTTTTTCATTTGCTTGTTGTCTGTGTTCCTGGTTTGACTTCACCCAAACCTCTCGTCACTAAATGTAAAGCTTCTATCAACACTCCTGTGCATCAGGTAGTATGCTACTTCCATCTTCTTTTGGAAATGACCCTTTGGGAAACCCCCATCTTTGTGCCACACGTTGGACATTTCCTGGATTCTGAGTCATATCTGACTTGGCTTGCCTTCTCATTTTGATGGAGCTCATCTTTTAGAGCCTTCTGAGTTTGCATATCTAAAATGTCTTTAATTCCACCCTTACATTAGGTCCATCATTTGAATGGAAATATAATTTTACATTGGAAATCGTTCCCCTATGTTTTTGTTTTGTTGTTGCTCAAAGTTTTAAAGATTATCTCTAACTTACATGCAGAGTACATCATGAGAAATGCTGGACTGGAAGAAACACAAACTGGAATCAAGATTGCCGGGAGAAATATCAATAACCTCAGATATGGGCTGCAGTCCATGGGGTCGAAAAGAGTCGG
>NW_011494609.1:5409030-5413311 GCF_000754665.1 Bison bison bison
GTTCATTCTGAAGGAGATCAGCCCTGGGATTTCTTTGGAAGGAATGATGCTAAAGCTGAAACTCCTGTACTTTGGCCACCTCATGCAAAGAGTTGACTCATTGGAAAAGACTCTGATGCTGGGAGGGATTGGGGGCAGGAGGAGAAGGGGACGACAGAGGATGAGATGGCTGGATGGCATCACTGACTCGATGGACGTGAGTCTGAGTGAACTCTGGGAGTTGGTGATGGACAGGGAGGCCTGGCGTGCTGCGATTCATGGGGTCGCAAAGAGTCGGACACGACTGAGCGACTGATCGGATCTGATCCTTGATGGTCTCAAATTTCTCAACACGGTTCGATGTATTGGTCTCTCTCCTTTATTCCCTGCCAGATTTATTGTGCTGGGCACAGAGTAGTTCTTTCCAATACTCTTTGCTGTGTAACAAACTACCCCAACCATAGGTTAAATTTGGGCAGCTTAAAGCTGGGCAGCTTTCTTTTGGGATCTCTCATGCAGAAGTCAGCTATTCCATGCATTGGCTGGGAATGTGGTTATCCAAAGTCTTGACTAAGCTGGATGTCCCAGACAACCCACTCATATAGCTGGCAGGTGATGTTGCACTATTGACTAGGGGCTCAGCTGGGGTTTTCAACCTGAGTAGCTAGCTATATGTGACCTCACCATGAAGCTTGGCTTCCTCACAGCAAGGTGGCCTCAGATAGGACTTCTCACATGGCATCTCAGGGCTTAAGTGCAAGTGTCCCAGTGAGCAAAATGCAAGCCCAGCTTTGGAATCTGTACAGGGTCTCTACTGGTTATAGGCAACTGGTTATAGGTTCAAGGGATGGGGCATAGGTCCTATTTCTCAATGAGGTTGACTGGTAAGACCACATAGTACAAGAGTATGTGAGATGGGAGATTTTGGAGGCTTCTTTAGAAAACATTCTCCCATGCTTTTTCAATCTAGAAAATTCTCTACAATTCTGGGAATTTGGGGAAGTTATTTAATGCATTCTTCCCCTCCACTACTTCCCTTAGGAACTCCTACTATTCAGATGTTTGACCACCTGTATTGATGCTCCAATTTTCTTTTTAATTTTTTAATATCTTTATCTTTTTATCTTAATCCTAAAATTTCTCTATTTCTCTGTTCTAGTGACGTTAAAACTGCTGCCATATTATGAATCACTATATTGTACACTTTTATATAATATTGTATATCAACTATACTTCAATTTTAAGAAGTTAAAAAAATTTTAAACTGCTGCCATATTTTTAATTTCTGAGAATTTTTTTTCCCTAATGTTTCTTATTAGAGACTTGTGCTCATTCACTCATTTATTTAGTATATAATTTTGGAGTATTTACTATATGCCAGGCATTACTCCAGGTGCTGGGGATATAGCAACAAGTGAAACAAATTTCAGCCCTTACAGAGGGCTTATATTTTAGTAGGGAGACAGGCAATAAGATATGCAAAACATTTGGCATGCTAGTTGATGATAAGCACAGAAAAATAAGGCAGGGAGGGTTAGAATATGTCAGATGATTATTTTTTGTAATTCATTCATTTTGGACTGCACTAGTTGAGGTGAGCAGGGGGCTACTCTTCGTTGCAGAGCATGAGCTTCTTATTGCAATGGTTTCCCTTGTTGCAGAGCATAGGCTCTAGGGCACACCAACTCAGTAGTTGTGATGCACAGGATTAGTTGCTCCGTGACTGGCGGAATCTTCCCAGACCAGGGATTGACCCTGCGTCCCCTGCATTGGCAGGCGGATTCTTATTCACTGTACCACGAGGGAAGTTCAACAGATAATTCTTGTTTCATGGGTGCAACATCCTATCTCTGAGGACATATTTTTCTGAAAGTCTTCTTCCACAACTTTCAATTATCTCCATTTCTCAAAATTTTCCTTTTTCTGTGTGTTTTGTTGCCTTTCATGTTAGAGGTCTTCCTTGAATGTCTGGCTTATTGATGGAGCTCTGAGGAGCTTGCTGGAAGCTCTATGTGAACTAATAGGCTTCTCTGCTTTTCTACTGGATCCCAGTTGTCAGTGTTTGCAGGTCTTTTATGGGAGCACCATTTGCTTCAGAGAAATCCTCCTACTGCCTGAAGCTATATGGCTAGTGGGAGAAGTGGAACTCCCATATGAGTGGAGACTTCTGTTCAACACCCTGCTTTCAGTGACCCTCAGCTATGCCTTGTGCCTGAGTTCACACTTGATCTGACTCAACTGCAGCAGGCTTCCACCCAGGTAGGAGAAAGGATCTACTGTCACGTTGCTTCTTATTCAAACTTTCCACCAGTTCTAATTTCTGCACCTCCAGTTCATTGGCAAAAATGGTCTTTTTTCTGAAAGACTTTACCTCCACACATGGGTTTCAGCTGTCTCTGCCTTGCTAGGTTAGTTATTGAAAGTGAAAGTGGTAGTCACTCTGCTGCTGCTGCTGCTAAGTCGCTTCAGTCGTTTCATGGACAGAGGAGCCTGGTAGGCTGCAGTCCATGGGGTCGCGAAGAGTCAGATACAACTGCGCGACTTCACTTTCACTTTTCACTTTCATGCATTGGAGAAGGAAATGGCAACCCACTCCAGTGTTCTTGCCTGGAGAATCCCAGGGATGGGGGAGCCTGGTGGGCTGCCGTCTCTGGGGTCGCACAGAGTCACTCAGTTATGTTCAACTCTTTGTGACCCCCATGTAATCTGATAGGCTCTTCAGTCCATGGGATTCTCCAGGCAAGAATACTGGAGTGGGTAGCCATTCCCTTTTCCAGGGAATCTTCCTAACCCAGGGATTGAACCTAGGTCTCTTGCATTGCAGCCGGATTCTTTACTGTCTCAGCCACCAGGGAAGCCCAAGTCAATTATTACTCCTTCTTATTTTCCCAGCCTCTCTGATTTTGTTGACCTCTCTTTATGTGGTCCACTGGAGAAGGGAATGGCAAACCACTTCAGTATTCTTGCCTTGAGAACCCCATGAACAGTATGAAAAGGCAAAAAGATAGAACACTGAAAGATGAACTCCCCAGGTCGGTAGGTGCCCAATATGCTACTGGAGATCAGTGGAGAAATAACTCCAGAAAAAATGAGGGGATGGAGCCAAAGCAAAAACAATAACCAGACTGGTGATAGAAGCAAGGTTTGATGCTGTAAAGAGCAATATTGCATAGGAACCTGGAATGTTAGGTCCATGAATCAAGGCAAATTGGAAGTGGTCAAACAGGAGTGGCAAGAATGAACATCGACATTCTAGGAATCAGCAAACTAAGATGGACTGGAATGGGTGAATTTAACTCAGATGACCATTATATCTACTACTGTGGGCAGGAATCCCTTAGAAGAAATGGAGTAGCCATCATAGTCAACAAAAGAGTCCGAAATGCAGTACTTGGATGCAATCTCAAAAACGACAGAATGATCTCTGTTCGTTTCCAAGGCAAACCATTCAATATCATAGTAACCCAAGTCTATGCCCCGACCAGTAATGCTGAAGAAGCTGAAATTGAACAGTTCTATGAAGACCTACAAGACCTTCTAGAACTAACACCCAAAAAGATGTCCTTTTCATTATAGGGGACTGGAATGCAAAAGTAGGAAATCAAGAACACCTGGAGTAACAGGCAAAGTTGGCCTTGGAATACTGAATGAAGTAGGGCAAAGACTAATAGAGTTTTGCCAAGAGAACACACTGGTCATAGCAAACACCCTCTTCCAACAACACAAGAGAAGACTCTACACATGGACATAACCAGATGATTGACACCAAAATCAGATTGATTATACTCATTGCAGCCAAAGATGGAGAAACTCTATATACAGTCAGCAAAAACAAGACTGGGAGCTGACTGTGGCTCGGATCATGAACTCCTTATTGCCAGATTCAGACTGAAAATTGAAGAAAGTGGAGAAATCCACTAGACCATTCAGGTATGACCTAAATCAAATCCCTTATGACTATACAGTGGAAGTGAGAAATAGATTTAAAGGACTAGATCTGATAGACAGAGCGCCTGATGAACTATGGACAGAGGTTCATGACATTGCATAGGAGACAGGAATCAAGACCATCCCGAAGAAAAAGAAATGCAAAAAAGCAAAATGGCTGTCTGAAGAGGCCTTACAAATGGCTGTGAAAAGAAGGGAATTGAAAAGCAAAGGAGAAAAGGAAAAATATACCCATTTGAATGCAAAGTTCCAAAGAATAGCAAGGAGAGATAAGAAAGCCTTCCTCAGTGATCAATGCAAAGAAATAGAAGAAAACAACAGAATGGGAAAGACTAGAGATCTCTTCAAGAAAAT
>NW_011494609.1:5414057-5414619 GCF_000754665.1 Bison bison bison
AACAAAGCTAGTGGAGGTGATGGAATTCCAGTTGAGCTATTTCAAATCCTGAAAGATGATGCTTTGAAAGTGCTGCACTCAATATGCCAGCAAATCTGGAAAACTCAGCAGTGGCCACAGGACTGGAAAAGGTCAGTTTTCATTCCAAACCCAAAGAAAGGAAATGCCAAAGAATGCTCAGACTATCTCACAATTGCACTCATCTCACACACTAGTAAAGTAATGCTTAAAATTCTCCAAGTCAGGCTTCAGCAATACATGAACCGTGAACTTCCAGATGTTCAAGCTGGTTTCAGAAAAGGCAGAGGAACCAGAGATCAAATTGCCAACATCCGCTGGATCATTGAAAAAGCAAGACAGTTCCAGAAAAACATCTATTTCTGCTTTATTGACCAAAGCCTTTGACTGTGTGGACCACAATAAACTGTGGAAAATTCTGAAAGAGATGGGAATACCAGACCACCTGACCTGCCTCTTGAGAAATCTATATGCAGGTCAGGAAGCAACAGTTCGAACTGGACTTGGAACAACAGACTGGTTCCAAATAGGAAAAGGAGTATGT
>NW_011494609.1:5414719-5416557 GCF_000754665.1 Bison bison bison
CATGAAATTAAAAGATGCTTACTCCTTGGAAGGAAAGTTATGACCAACCTAGACAGCATATTCAAAAGCAGAGACATTACTTTGTCAACAAAGGTCTGTCTAGTCAAGGCTGTGGTTTTTCCAGTAGTCATGTATGGATGTGAGAGTTGGACTATAAAGAAAGCTGAGCGCCGAAGAATTGATGCTTTTGAACTGTGGTGTTGGAGAAGACTCTTGAGAGTCCCTTGGACTGCAAGGAGATCCAACCAGTCCATCCTAAAGGAAATCAGTCCTGGGTGTTCATTGGAAGGACTGATGTTGAAGCTGAAACTCCAATATTTTGGCCACCTGATGTAAAGAGCTGACTCATTGGAAAAGACTCTGATGCTGGGAAAGATTGAGGGCAGGCGGAGAAGGGGATGACAGAGGATGAGATGGTTGGATGGCATCACCTAATCAATGGACATGGGTTTGGGTGAACTCCAGGAGTTGGTGATGGACAGGGAGGTCTGGCGTGCTGCGGTTCATGGGGTTGCAAAGAGTCGGACATGACTGAGTGACTGAACTGAATTTGTTTATTGGTGCTTCCTCTCCAATGCTTTTACTATGCATTTTTATCTCTTATTACTTTATGTAAGTAGGGTTTAAGTAGGAAATGGTAGTCAATGCCTGTGCTCAGTCTGATATGTTTAACTGGAAATCCACACACACCCCCCACCTTTTTAACTACCACTGGGCTTTTCTTCTCACATCTGAGATTGCTCTTGTCAGTCACCAGTAAATTGTTTGCTACATCTAGGCAACAATTCTCAGACCTCATTTTACAATCCCTTTATAATCTTTGCACAGATCACCATATCTTCTCCTGGCTTCCCTGACTCCACATTTCCCTAGTTTTTCTCCTCTCTTTGGCCATTCCTCCTCCTCTAGATTCGAAATTGTTGCTGCCCTTGGACTGATCCTGGAAATTCTTCTCTGAAATATTTATGCCCTAGTTGATTTCATCCAGTCTTATGTTTCCAAATATCAACTGAAAACAGACCACTCCCCAATTTGTCTTTCTAGTTTTGTCCTCTCTCTTGAATGCCAGCCTATTCAACCTGTCCACTTTGAACGTCTAATGGGCATCTCTGTCTTAACGTATGCAGAGTACATCATGAGAAACACTGGGCTGGAAGAAGCACAAGCTGGAATCAAGATTTCTGGGAGAAATATCAATAACCTCAGATATGTAGATGACACCACCCTTATGGCAGAAAGTGAAGAGGAACTAAAAAGCCTCTTGATGAAAGTGAGAATGGAGAGTGAAAAAGTTGGCTTAAAGCTCAACATTCAGAAAACGAAGATCATGGCATCTGGTCCCATCACTTCATGGGAAATAGATGGGGAAACAGTGGAAACAGTGTCAGACTTTATTTTGGGGGGCTCCAAAATCACCACAGATGGTGACTGCAGCCATGAAATTAAAAGATGCTTACTCCTTGGAAGAAAAGTTATGACCAACCTAGATAGCATATTGAAAAGCAGAGACATTACTTTGCCAACAAAGGTCCATCTAGTCAAGGCTATGGTTTTTCCAGTGGTCATGTATGGATGTGAGAGTTGGACTGTGAAGAAAGCTGAGCACCGAAGAATTAATGCTTTTGGCCTGTGGTGTTGGAGAAGACTCTTGAGAGTCCCTTGGACTGCAAGGAGATCCAACCAGTCCATTCTGAAGGAGATCTGCCCTGGAATTTCTTTGGAAGGAATGATGCTAAAGCTGAAACTCCAGTACTTTGGCCACCTCATGTGAAGAGTTGACTCATTGGAAAAGACTCTGATGCTGGGAGGGATTGGGGGCAAGAGAAGAAGGTGATGAC
>NW_011494609.1:5416657-5419170 GCF_000754665.1 Bison bison bison
CACTGACTAAATGGACCTCAGTTTGAGTGAACTCTGGGAGTTGGTGATGGACAGGGAGGCCTGGCGTGCTGTGATTCATGGGGTCGCAAAGAGTCGGACACGACTGAGCGACTGAACTGAACTGAACTGAACTGAATCTAAGTTGAAAGTTTTCCCTCAGCCTTCTCTACTTTAGAAGTGACAGTACTATATGCCCAGCTGTCCAGGCCAAAACTCTCAGTCTTCTGTGTCCTATTTATTAAACAAGATGGAATTGGTAGGGTGCAAGTAGAGAGAAGCATTATGTTTTCTCGTGACTGTCCCTGGAAACTCTTATCTGTAATTCTCAGATAGATTTTATAGGTTTTTCCTTTCTATCTTAGAAATTTTTAAAAAATGATTATGTATTGCTCATAAAAATCCAGTCCAGTAAAATACCAGCATTCAAAGTCCACACCAATTGAAATGAGTTTGAGATGTCCATATAGGCTGGAGTCCTTATTCCCACACTTTGTGTTTCCACATGGAGGCACATCCCTGGAGAAAAACTTCCAGCTTTTTCCCCACTCCCAGGAAATGTGAATTTGGGGGAACAGAACAGAATTTCAGGGTCTTCTGGTATACTTTCTAGGATCAGTAGGCTGACGGGCATCTTTTCATAGGCACTGGCTCCATGGTGTTTTGTGGGGCAGCTCTGTGGAGGATACAGTTGTCCCCCTGGGCCAGAGGCTGAGAGGTACATGTGTATGATTTAGCGGTGGAAGTAGCTGGCCATCTTGTCAATCTAAGCCATGTCTTTCAAACTATAGTTTTTTCTCTGTAGCAAGGCTGGTAATTTGATATCCATTCCTCTTACTGCTATATCTTCTTCATTGGTTTCTGAACTGGGATAGGAAGATGCAAGTGTCCTTTACTGACTGTCTAATAGCCTGATATTCCATTAGGGGAAATGTACATGTGTTTTCTTTTGCAAGTCCCCCCTGCCCTTCTCTGGCTTGCTGAGATTCATGGCATGGGGATAAGACTCAAGGGATGGGTACAGAAAAACTCACTTGACTGGAGAAATTGTGACATGATGGTCAGAGCTTCTGTCAGGAAGATGAAGAAACAGTGGGGCTGTCTGTGAGTTCCTGAAGAGTCGCCTTTGGGACCTCAATGTTTGCACAATTTCCTCCAACTCCATGGAGCCCCTGGCTCCTGCTGCACACCCTGAGACCACTTTACCGCCACCCATCCCATTCCCAGTCCTTTCAGCATGTTCTCCATTTTTCTCTCCCTTCCTTTTACAGCCCAGGCCTTCCACATTTACTTACACTGGAACTCCAAAACTGTTAGGCTACCCTCTGAGTGACCCAAGCTCTCTCAGTGTGGCTTCCTCCCTGGGCAAATAAGTGCTTGGCACCTGTACCTTGAAAGCCCCACAGCAAAGCATCCTGAAAGATGCACCGCCCCTTGCAGTCAGCACCAGCCTGTCATCTGTCCCCTTCTGTCGTCTCCTCATGTCCTTTCCCCTCTCCTGTCGTCTCCCTTCTCCTGTCATTTTCCCTCTCCTCTCATCTCTCCTCTCCTGTCCTTTTCCCTCTCCTGTCGTCTCTCCTCCTGTCAGTCTCTCTGGTGTCATCTCCCTTCAAGTGTCATCTCCCCTCCTGTTAGCCGCCCTACCATCATCTCTCTCCTGTGAGTTCCTCTCAGGTGCTCTCCAGCAACTTTTCTCCTTCGGATGCCTCTCCCCCGCCCCTAACCCCCGCCCGCGTCGCGCCCTCCGCGGGATCTCGCGGCCACGTCTCCCCTCATTCACTCACCTACAGCCTCCGACCTCGGGTACTTCCTCAAAGGCACTCGCCGCGATCCAAGCCCCTTGTCTTCTGGTCTCTGGTGGGACCCTCTTCAAGGGTCAGTCTTAGGCGCCCCTTGGTGGCCTCGTCCTGGCGCTTTGCTCCACGGGTAGCTCCGAAGCTGACAGAATCTGGCTGCAGGCGTGACAGGCAGTCGCGTCCCTCCGCGACACGCGCGTTCACCAATCCCCGCTCACCGGCGCGCCCCCGCCCACCGACGCAGCCCCGCCCACCCACTTCCTCCCCCCGCCCCCAGATCCACCTCTGTCCCTGTACTTCGGCTCCGCCCCCACTGCTCGGAGGGTCGCTCTCCACCACTGAGGTACCCGGGCACGCCCCAGGCCCACCCTCCCTGTGCTCTGATTGGCTGCGTGAGCATCTGGCCACGGCGCACGCAAGTCGGCAGAGGCGAAAGACTTCGCCGGCTAGTCCAGGTACTGGGCCCAGGTTACCGGGAATCAGGAGCGCGGTAGCGGTCATGACGGAGGGCACGTGAGTCTCAGCGCCCCCCGAGAAGGGAGAGCGTGGTCGGGGTCGCCGAGGAAGGGGTCTCATCGGGTCGAGGGCTTCCAGCGAGGCTGCTGCACCGTCCGGTCCAGCCCTCTGTGGAGACCTGCGGCACCAGCCTTGGGGGGCGGTGAGGGGCAAGCTCTCCTTCGGAGGCGTCGCCCGAGGGCCTTCTGGGGCCGGGCCGGGGTG
>NW_011494609.1:5419330-5425570 GCF_000754665.1 Bison bison bison
GTGGGCGGCGGTCCGGTGGCAGGTGTCTCCTCTCCCGGAGAAATAATGGCGCGACGTGTAGGTGCAGAAGTGCCTCTAGAGGGTTTTTATTTTGCAACAGTCTGCTGGTAGGTTGTTGGGGGAAACAGTGAGTGCGTTGCGCCTCTGGCCTCTGACCAGGTCAGAGCAGGTCACTTGAGCATGATCTTTTCTAGGTGTCTGCGTCGAAGAGGCGGACCCTATAAGACAGAGCCAGCCACAGACCTCAGTCGCTGGCGGCTCAGCAATCAGGTTGGGAGGCAGACATGGACCTACTCTCAAGAAGAAGATCCTGTCCGAGAGCAGTCTGGCCTGGAAGCTCACCTCTTGGGACTGGATACAGTAAGTGTTGATTCTGCTAGTCCCTTGCAGTGTCTGGGACACCACCAGAAACTTGCGTCCCTCCCTTCTTAGTAAGGAGCACCAGGAACCAGCAGGGAGCTTTAAACAGCTAGATGTAAAGGGTATTTTTTTCTTTCTTAAAAAGAATGGATGTGTAATGTGTACTTGTGTTGCATGTCACCAAAGCTGGTTCCTACAGGAGTTAACTGGGTAAACACAGAACATGAAGCCCCTTTGCTTCAATCCTTTTATCACTAAGCTGTGTGTAAAAAACACCTCTAACTTTGTTTTTATTCAGAAAAATAAGTTTTTGATCCAGCGAATTTCACGAGAAAACAGTTAGAGGGTATGACATATAAATGAAATCTCCCTGTCACTGTGCCATCCCGTGGCCCCTGCCCGAGAGAGGCCTGAGCTCTAGGTCTGAGTCACACACTCTTGGGCACTTGGTTTATTTAAGATGTCTTGGAGAAGTTGTGAATAAATTTGAAAATATGTCACTGGAACACAGAATTGTGAGGGAGATTGGCAATACCATCATCAGAATTTTAGGCTTTGAAACAGCTGAAACTTTCAAAGTAATTCAAGTTTGTTACTTTGACTTGCTGTCTAAATGCCGAGGGCTCCTCTGGCCTAGCTGCAGACCCCTCAGTTCTCATCTCTTTTTTTCTTCTTTGCAGAAAAGTTTCTTTAAGGACTTGCCGAAAGCGCACACAGCCTGCAGGGGGGCTCTGAATGGGGTGACATTTTACGCTGCACTGCAGACTGAGGATGGGCATTGGGCGGGTGATTACGGTGGCCCACTCTTCCTCCTGCCAGGTAGGAAGGTGCTGCTGTGGCTTGTGGGTAAGACATTCTTGAGATCCTGGCTTGATCTGGTTCAGGCCTTCATTGATCATCTGTGGTGTGAGTGAATGAACAGGTGAAAAACCAGGAGCTTACATAGAAAAGGTCTGGGGAGGGTTGCCTTGTGCCTGAGTTGTCCTGATGTTGTTGCTGGGGGATGGGAGCGAAGGCTCAGCTAGCTAGTGTTCTGAAAAAGGAAGCCAGGGTACTTTGGGAGGTGCAGGGAGGCTCTGGAGTCCCAGTGCAGAGTAGGAGCATCCGTGGAGGGCCTGGCCTGTGGAAAGGTGCAGAGGTGGGCAGGGTGTTGGGTGGCGATCTTTAAGTCCTGTGTAGGCAGCTTGCACATGTGAACTCACTGGAAGGCTTGGCTAAGAGAGCTCAGCTGGGAGCTGTAGGTGGAGGTTGGTGAGCTGCAGGAGAACTGCAGTTGCATCTCCCGGGTACTCATCTGGTTTGGCTAGATCAGACTGTGCTGCATCCTGGGAACATTTCTCTAAAGCAATATGAGAAATTCCTTTTATGAATTTCTAGGAGTCCATCAAGCTCCCGTGTTTGTTTTGACTCCAAGCCCTGCTGTCTCCTGGACTGTTCAGCTTTGTATTCCTGTCCAGGGACCCATGGGCCTGTCCTTGAGGGCAAGTCATTGGGCTTTCTTCCCTTGGTCCCACCTAGAGCCTGTTGAGACTTTTCCCAGGGGTCTTTGTAGGGAGGCAGTGACTGTACTGGCTTGCTGTGACCCTGGGCAAGGTGGCAGGACTGCACCATGCCTTGGCTGACTCATCTGTGACGTGGGGACAATGGGAACTGGGTTTGGTCATATGTGCACAGCACCAGGCACTCAGTAGGCGACAGGTCATGGGGATGCTGTGTTGGTTTGTGCTTGCTGCTGCAGCTCTGGGCTTGGCCTGCCGCCCCCCTCTCCTCACCCCCACCCCCCTGGCTCTCTGCAGGCTGTAAGGTGGGGCTTTCCTCTCTCCCTCTGGACTCTGGACAGACCATCTTTCTCAGGTTAACACTGGCCTGTTTTGGGGTACTGTCTCAGGGTTCTTCCATGGCTGACTGAAATTTGACTGGTCTTTTTCTTCTTTAGTTTGGAGAACGCTCCTGGAGGCCATGACTCTGTGTGGCTGGTGTGGCACTGAGCATCACTGTGGTGATCACTGACTCTAGGGTTAGACCTCCTGGGCTTCAGCCCCAGGCCCACCACTTAGGGGCTGTGCCTCAGTTTCCTTGACTGTAAAATGAGGAAGCCACAGGCACTGCTTCCTGCTTGTGTATTTCACTGTCTTGAAAGCATCATATTTGTTACAAAAGGAGATGGACTTTTTCCTATGAACCTCTGTGATGTCTGCTGGGGCTTCTCATGCATCTGGCCAGAGTCAGGGATCCATTCCACAACACGTTGTTGTTGGGGCCTGCCTGAGACCCCACAGGCTCAGTGCCATGGGCATGTGGCTGATGAAGTCAAGGCCAAGGGTAGAGTGGAGGGGGAGGAGGTGGGGAGCTTTTGAACACCATGCTCAGGAGGGGCAGGCTGGGAACAGAAGGTTCTTTGTGGGTATTATTTGTTGTCCATCTTTCAAAGTGACTTGTGCAATTAAAACATTTAATAAAATGGAAATATGTAAATATAAGCAAGTAAACATTACCCCATCCAGGGATGATCCATTTGGGGTTTCTTTCCCAGCTGGCATGTCAGTAGCATGGGACCCTGGAGTGGCTGGTGGGTTCTGCATGCTCCACGCAGTGTGTGTCACGTGTGCTGTTGCCGCTGCTCCTGGGTCCCCGGTTCCGAAGTCCCTGATTGGGTCGGGAGGAATAGCCTGCCCAGGCTTGTTTGCACAAGAAGGGGCCGAGCAGAGAGCTCCCTGTTGCATGGGGTTCCCAGAGTCTCAGGCCTGGGCTTAGAAGTGCTGAGTCCCTGCCAAGGAGTATCTGTTCTGCCCCACAGGCCTCCTGATCACGTGCCATGTGGCGAACATCCCTCTGCCGGCCGGATACCGAGAAGAAATTATACGGTACCTGCGGTCTGTGCAGCTCCCCGACGGCGGCTGGGGCCTGTGAGTCTGCCTGACCCTGGGTCATGGCATGTGTGTGTGCGCATGTGCACATGTGTTCTTATGTGAGAGATGTACCTGTTGGCGGGGAGTTACTGTAGCTGTGGGCTGGGAGTGGGTGGGGAGAGAGCCTGGCAGGAGGGAATTGGGCTGGGGTCTCCATGCAGGCGGGTCCAGGTTTCCCTGGTGCTTCTCATCCTGCAGCTGGGGCATGGGCCCCTCCTGGGCTTGCTGACTCCATACCGGCAGCCTTCATTGCAGAATCCTGGGAGGACAGCTCAGCTCTGCTCACCTCCTGGACGGAGTCGTGGGCGTCTCGAGCTTGGGGTCCCAGCCCTCTGGCCTGTGGGCGCTGGGGCAGACAGGATCTCGCCAGTGCCCTTTCCCGCCTGGCTGGCTGCCTCTGGAGTGGGCTTTGCGGGCCTCAGTGATGTAGAGTCTTAGCTGAGTCACTGCCACACGACACTGGTCCTGTTGATTCAGTGTGAGAAGTGGACAGAGGAGGCGGGCAGGCCTGGGGAGCAGTTTGGAACTGCTCAGTTGTCACAGAGGTGCAGGAACTCTTACCGGAGTATGGCTGTTCTGGATGTTTCTTATGTAGTTATGTCATTCTTGATTTGCTGAGGAAACTTAATGAAAGCGTTGCTTAATTTCTTAAGTAATGGAAGATGTCATTTCTTATTCGCCTCCTTCTGCCGTAGGCACATTGAGGACAAGTCCACGGTATTTGGAACTGCGCTTAACTATGTGTCTTTGAGAATTCTGGGTGTGGGGCCTGACGATCCTGACCTGGTGCGAGCCCGGAACCTTCTTCACAAGAAAGGTAACCCCTGCCCAGAACACACAGGCAGTAAAGAGGTCATGTTACCTCAGTGTAAGGAGGGCTCGCAAATTGAAACTATTAATAGACAGATGCAAGGAAGGCATCAAAGTGGGAGTAGGAGGAAACTGCCTACCCTTGCCAGTAAAATTTCAGAGCACAAAGTAAGGTTGCTGTGTTTCACAATTCTGTTCCACAAATCGGCATGGACTCACGAAGGACACGCTGGCGCATTGCTTGCAGGAGTGTGCCTTCCCAGAGGGCAGCTGGGCTGCACCTGTGGGGTGGAGCTGGTGGAGCTCTGCTTGCCCTGCTGCCTGCCCTACTGTGTGCCTGGCGGAATTCCTAGTGGTGGCTGCTCTGCCCTCGCCCTGGGAGGCCCTTCAGCTCCTGCCGCTCAGAGATCACCCACTGCCGCTCTGGCCCACCTGCCCGCCTGCCCCCCCCTCACAGACATTCCTCACGCTGTTCATGCTTCCAGTTTTGCGCTCACCCACCGGAGGGCCTTCCTGTCGGCACCTTGACGCCCTTTCCTGGCTCAGGGCTTCGCCTGCACTGCTTTGTCTTCCTGGGGGCAGGGGAGACACGCTTGTTCTGGGGAAGCTGTCTGTTCCAGCCAGTGGTTGTGGTGTGGGTGGTCCGAGGGCTCTGGAACCTGCTCGACGCGAAGGGGAGAGGACCCTCAGCAGCCTGTTGGCCGAGGGGCTCTGTTCCTGAGGATCTCCTCCTCAGCCAGAGGCCGGTAACGGGGACTATGCTCTCCCTCCAGGTGGTGCTGTGTTCATCCCGTCCTGGGGGAAGTTTTGGTTGGCTGTCCTGAACGTGTACAGCTGGGAAGGCCTCAATACACTGTTTCCAGAAATGTGGTATGTGACCCCCTACAGTCAGTTTGGTGGCCGGGTCACCAGTGTCTTAGCAAGTGGAGTGACACTGCCTGGGTCACTTGCTGCCTGTTAGTCAGATATGGGACTGTCCATTCAGTGGTGTGGGGTGGTGTTAGGCCCCTGGTAGAACCCGTGCTTGGCTGACAGAGGAGAGAAGGGGGTTCCCAATTGGGCGGGAGGGAGGGAGGTGCAGTGGGGTTGGGTCCTCAGCAGGTGGGTGGGTCCTGCCTGACTGCTTACAGAGCCACTGGGGTAGGGAATGAATTGCTGGCTTTGCTGCACAGGTGGCTGTAATTGTGTTGTTATAGACACTCTGAGCATCCGTCGAAACAGAGAACGAAGGTGACAGCCACGCAGCCCTCCCCAGCCAGGGTTGGGGTGTGCATGCTATCTTACTGCCCGCCTTCTAGTTGTTTGCCAGTGAATGTTAAAGTTGATCCCAGACATCCTATTTTCCCTGTAAATACTTCAGTGTGTATATTTGAAAGATGAGAATTTTCCTTTCAGCAGAACTGTAATGCTGTTTAAAAACTCAGCAAAATCAACTTTCATTCCATATTGTGTGAAGCCTATTAGCAGGCAATTGTAAGCATTTTGTGAATATCTCATGAAAGCTGTGGATGTGTCCAGAACACATCCATATACATATAAGCACCTCGGTATCACCCCCAGGAGGTGAGGTCCCTGGGGCGGTAGCTGTCAGAGACCCCTCGCACATGTGGTCTGAGGCTGAAAGGGGAGGGTGGAGGAGACCGCCCAGGTGCTCAGCCGCCTGGCGGGCTGCAGAGCTGTGCCCACGTCAGGGTGGGTGTTTGGGCAAAGCACAGCAGGGCCAGTGGTCAGACTTGGTCAGACTTGAGGAGACATGGCAGTCCTAAAGGTTTTTAGGTAAGAACTTTTAATTTTGAAATACTTTTCAATCCCCAGAAAAGCTGCAAAGATAGTCCAGAGCATCTCTGTAGACCCCTCACTCAGCATCTCCGTGGTTAAGGGTCTCTGTTTCTGTGACATGTTGGTCACAGCCGGGAACTTGCAGGCTCCCTGACCCATTAGGGGCCGCGTCTCCTGGCGTTAGGAGGCACTGGAGGGGTTGTTGGCTACTCAGACTGCGCCCCTCAGGAGCTCGGCTGTGAAGCGCTGAGGGCTGTGCCCACTTGGCTGGAGACAGCCCTGCCTCCGGTGTCCACTTGCTGAAACAGTTGTGGGGGGGTGCCCACTGACATACTCTGCCCCCAGGCTGTTTCCTGACTGGATGCCCGCACATCCCTCCACC
>NW_011494609.1:5425670-5428698 GCF_000754665.1 Bison bison bison
CATGGCCTACTGCTACAGCACGCGGCTGAGTGCCGAGGAGGGCCCGCTGGTCCAGAGCCTCCGCCAGGTGAGCCTGCCCGCACGTGCCTGCCCCAGAGTGTAGCCCCGCCCCATGTCCCTGAATGACTGCCTGGGGGGCTATGCTGTTTGATAGGTCCAGTGAGCCTTGCGAAGCGCCCTGGGATGGACTTGGGGAGGCTGTGCTCATCAGGGTCTGCCCGGGGGCAGAGCAGGAATGGGGGCAGGGGACCCAGGGCCCAGCAGGTCTGGGCTGAGGCGCTGCCTGCCTGCAGGAGCTCTACCTGGAGGACTACAGCTGCATCGACTGGGCCGCGCACAGGAACAGCGTGGCCCCGGACGATCTGTACACGCCGCACAGCTGGCTGCTCCACATAGTATACGGTGGGTATTCCCCCAGCGCCCCCCTCCCCGGGCTGGCTAGGACCCCGGAGTCGGGGGACATCTGAAGTGATAGGAAGGGACACTGCCCCTCAAAGGGTCTCCTTCTGCCCTTCTCACCATCCTGTGTTGGGGTCCTGTGGGGACGACGGGGGCCGGCCTTGCACAGCTCATGTCGAGCAGACCTGCCTGGCATTCGGGCTCCTGGACAGAGGATTCAGAGCCTAGGGCCTTGGGCCGGGGGTGTCTCCTCTGTGGAACAGAAGGGGCGGTCCCCAGAGCCCCGTCCAGGCCCAGCTCCCATGGATCCATCAGAGCCCAGCGCCTCCCATTGGTGCTGTGTGAGCAAGCGGCATGTTCCCCTTCGCCCTTCCATTCATCTCCCCCGCCCTCCACTCCCTGCCCGCACACCTGTCTGCTCCCCGCCCCCCGCCCATCTGCTCGTCCCCACTTGTCCATTCACTCGTTCCCTCACTGCAGGATGCTGTTCCCTCACTGCAGGATGCTGGGGTGGGGCGTCGGGGGCGCGGCACAGCCGCCCAGGCAGGCCGGTGGGGGCAGAGGCTGCCTGCTATGATGGAGCCAGCGCTCCTCCCATGTCTGCTGTCATTGACGACCCCCTACCACGCCCCACAGCCATCCTCAACTTGTACGAGCGCCACCACAGCCCCAGCCTGCGGCAGTGGGCCACCCAGAAGCTGTATGAGCACATCGCAGCTGATGACCGCTTCACCAAGTGCATCAGCATCGGCCCGGTCAGTGCGCTCCCCCTGGGTGTCTGGGCCTGTGTCTGTGGGGCTGGGGGTGGGGTCCCCCCCAGGTGAGGTCTCTCCTTGGGATGTGGCCTCCGATCCCCCAGGACCCTTGGCCTGGCCTGCACTGTCCCCGACCTGCTGTGTCTAGAATGCTGCTCCTATTCCCCCATTCTCCACCCCCTCCTCCCCTCCCCCCATCCCACCCCGATGGCCACTGCTGGCCTCCTTCTTCTTTGGAGGGCCCCTGTGCTTGTTTCCATTCCTGACTCCTGATGAGTCTGCTGGCTCTAGACTCTCGCTTCACAGAGCCTCTGGGCTCCTGACCCGGCTTTGCGTGTGTGCCCAGGTGGCCATCACAGGGTCAGTCGATGGCCTGCAGCCTTAGGGCAACGGGTACAGGAGGCAGAGTTGTGTGAACCAGGAGCAGGCTGTGACCTCCATGCTAGGACCCCCACGGGGCCACCGTGTGAGCCACATCCCTGACCCTGCTGGCAGGTGTTTGCTGGGCCACATGGTACCTGGGGCCGTAAACCACCACTGCTCCACTGAACGGCCCTTTCAACATTGGGCGATTCTGTGTGGGCTCTTAGTGCTGCATAAACAAGTTAGACCTTGATTTGTGACCTCTCGGGTGGAAGGGTTGGGTCTCTAGAACTTCTGCTTTGAGCAACAGGCCCTGGCTCACTGGTCTCACTCCCAATTCTCTCCCATGCCCCACAGACAGCTCTGCCCTTGGTCCTGAGTTATCTCGAACAGCTCAGGACACCCCACACCCAGGCACCCACGTAGGGTCCCTGCCTTGTCTGTCACCTCGTGGCAGTCCTGCTCACCCACTGGCTGGCTTGCATCCCCTCTGTGGGTCACCCTGTCTTTTCCCTGCTGCAGTGCCCCCTCCCTCCAGGCACACCTGCCTTGGCTACTCGCTGCAGCCTGGTTTTTTTTATCTCAGGGCCTGGAAGCAGAGAGTGCTTGGGAAAGTGGTCAGAGCAGTGGCCTCGCCTGCAACAAGGCTGTGCTGGGGCCGCAGCCCTCAAGCCCAGGAACCCGGTGGGTGTGGGGCAGGGCCCTGACCAGGCTGTCTCCTGCAGATCTCGAAAACCATCAACATGCTCGTGCGCTGGCATGTAGACGGGCCAGCCTCTGCTGTCTTCCAGGAGCACGTGTCCAGGATTCCTGACTACCTCTGGTGAGTGTGCGGGAGGTGAAGCCAAGAGCTGAGTGCTGGCCTGTCTGGGGGAGGGTGGGCACAGCCTGTGTGTCCCTCAGTCTGCATTCCAGGGTGGCCTCTTCTCCACTGGACCCTCCGCATGCTGGGTATGGGGGAGCCTCCTTGTGTGTCCCGTGCTGCTCGGGTGGGTTACTCTCCAGACGTGGACTCTGGGCCCCTGATGTCTGGCACTGCCTGTGCTCCCTGACCCAGGTCATTCTCCCCCTCCTTGTAGGCTGGGCCTCGACGGCATGAAGATGCAGGTGAGGGCAGTGGGGCCGAAGCTGCGTCCTTGCCACCGTCCCCGCCCTGGGTTTGTTCACATCCCCAGTCTCTCCTCCCCACATGGCCTGTTGGCTTGAGGTCCTGTGTCTCAGGGGTGTTGCTGGGCCCTCCCGGGTGGGTGCCGTCTGGCAGGAATGTTGACGGGCCCCCAGGATGGTGGGAGAACCAAGGGCTGGCAGCCACCCTCTGTGAGTGGTCTGTACACTGAGGTCACTCAGCCACAGCTCAGAGGGGACGAAGGCCACGGGGGGTTCTTGGCACTAGCTGACTGCTGCTGGATGCTGATCTTGCAGCTCGCACATGGGGTCTGGCTGGTGGGGTCAGGACAGTCAGAGGAGAGCCCCTGCCCTCCCCCTGCCTCCTGGAGCTGAGTCCCTCTTCA
>NW_011494609.1:5428798-5435006 GCF_000754665.1 Bison bison bison
GATCTTCAGGGTCCTGAGACATGCTCCCTGTGGGCGGGCTGTTTGTGCTGTTTGCTGGTTTCCAGTGTCTGGATGCTGTAGATGATGTTCCCCCCACTTGTGTCCTATGCATGGCCCTGGGGGTGGGGCTGCGGGTCACAGGGCGGCCTGGGCTGACCCAGTCCTGTCCCGGCAGCAGGGGCCCCAGAGGCAGCCAGCCAAGAGCTCTCGGGCTTTGCTCTGCTGTCACTCAGTGTGGAACAGGGCGCCCCCAGCAATGTCCTTGGGTCACACTAAGTGCTGGACCCCTTGGGATGGGTGCACGTGAGCCTGACCCTGCCCAGCACAGACCACCTGCCCAGGTGCCCTTGCTAAGGGTGCTCAAGCCTCTCTTCCAGCTTCCTGGCCCTTCTTCCAGCATTCAAGCCCCTCTTCTAGTTGCCTGGGCCCCACACTGCCAGTCTTCTGTGAAGTATCCCAAAACCCACGAAGTTGAGGAAGGTTGTGAGCCTCCAGCCCTGGAGCTTCTGGTTCTGACGGAACTGCCATGCTGTCCCCTGGATCTCATGGCAGCCTGCAGTGGTGTTGTGCTGTGGGCTCGCTGGTATCATGATTTCACCCAGGAGGCTGATCCTTAATGTCACCTTCATCCTACAGTCTCCCGGTGTCCTTCTCTCCTGGGCCATTTGTCCCGAGGGTGTCCACCTTCTTCCTGCTCTGTGCCCTGATCTGATCAGGGCTTGATCAGATCAGGTTTTTGTGGCCTAGGGCTGCCTTGGTCATGTGCTTTCTTCCCACATGTTGTCTGGCAAGGCCATGATGTCTGGGGCTGCTGAGGGCCACCAGTCTGTCTGGGCTCCGTGCCACTGGGTGGGCAGTAGAGGCCATAGCATCCAAATCCTGGAAGTGCCCTGAGGAAGCCCTGCCCTGGCTAATATTCTGACGAAGGCAGGTCGGGCTGCCTGACCCATGTCTGTCTGCCAGACCACCCACTCAGGCCCCTGTGGGTGTCCGAGTGCAGAGCCCAGAGCCTGGGGTCAGGGGTCAACTGGGCTCCCACCTCTTCAGGATCCGGTGGAGGCCCCTGCACCCTCTTTGACCCTCTAGGCGCCTGTGGGATCTAGGAAGTTGGGGTGGAGTGCAGGAGAGGCAGCTATAATGTTATCCTTTCTCCACAGGGCACCAATGGCTCACAGATCTGGGACACCGCGTTCGCCATCCAGGCTTTGCTGGAGGTATATGACATTGTCCCTCGTTCTTCAGCTGCCCTTCCTGTGTGTCTACCCCTGCATTCAGTGGACATGGCCCCTGCTGGCCCTGACCCTCCCCTCAGCTGGGCTCTGAGCCTCTTGCCTGGCAACTCTGGGTTGGTGGGGGGTTGGTGTTTGAAGGCTCCAGGGACAGGGAGCCTTGGAGGGTGGTTCCTGAGGTGATGAGGTGGTGGGGTCTTTGGGAAGGGACAGTGGGCTCCAGGCCCTCTCACTGCTCAAATGGCTCATTATGGATACTTCTTAGTACATGCTGGAGAGAAATAGGAGCATGTTTTCATGCTGGTGGGAATGAGGAATGAGGTTGGCAGGATGGGGAGCCCTAGGAAAAGGTGTGGGCCACGTAGCAGCCTGCCTTAGACAGGCAGGGACCCTGTGTGGTGGGCTGGGGCTGGGTGCGGTGGAGAAGCCTGCTTCATTGCTTCACCACGTCCTGCTGACTTGGTGGCAGAACCCAAGCCCACCGAGACTTGGAGGGGTTTGCCTCTGGCTCCTGGGAGTGGCTGGGTGTCACCAGTAGCATCCAGGGACCAGCCACCGTGCAGACATATGCTGCCGAGCATCTCAACCCCTTTTCTCTTTTCTAGGCACGTGCACAACACAGGCCGGAGTTTTGGTCCTGCCTGCGGAAGGCGCATGAGTATCTCCGGATCTCACAGGTAAGGCCAAGCCCGGCCCATGCCTCCCACAGATGGGGCTCCCTCCTTCCCTCTGCCATCTCCCACTCAGGGTGTGCCCGATTGTGGATGGGGGAGTGGGTCAGGGGGTGCTGCCTGGCGGGGGGTTCCTCTGGTTCTGGTGACTGAATGGGCAGGAGCCCTGGGTCTCTGCGCCTCCCACTGTGCTGGCCGCTCCTGCCCATCTGCGCGTGTCCGGTACGGTAGTGATGTGCTCCTCACCCCCGCTTTCCCTGTGTGCTGCCCAGGTGCCAGACAATTTCCCCGACTACCAGAAGTACTACCGCCATATGAGCAAGGTATCACGCCCTGCACCACCGGCCCTGTTTAGCTGGACCTTGCCTGTGAGGAGGAGCTGCTCCCAGTCTTCTGGGGCTTCCTGCTCTGATAGACGCACAGGGTGGGGTTCCACCGGGGCACCCATGATGTTCCTGACCGTGGAGTCGTGTACAAACCCAGTAGCTGAGCTGCCAGGGTTTCACTGCATCATGTGACACATACGTGCACTCAGCAGAACGTGCAGATGTTAAACAAGCTGTCAGACGTGAATGAGAGGGAGGAGGGCAGGGCTGGCTGGGTCGTTCCTGCAGCGCGCGGGGTGTCAACATGGCCACGGCCACGGCCACCTTCCCACAGCGGCTGCTTGTGCCCTTCCTGAGGTGGAGCCTGCCTGGTAGAGGCTGCAGTCCTTGTGCTGGAATCTGGAGGCCTGTCTGCATGTGTGTGGCCTGGGGCTGTGGCTGTACTTCCCCATGATGGTCAGGCATCAGCCCTGCAAGGGCAGGGAAGATGCCTTGGCCTCTACACTTACAGCCCCGCACTTTACAGGGTGGCTTTAGCTTCAGCACGCTGGACTGTGGCTGGATCGTGGCTGACTGCACGGCTGAGGCCTTGAAGTCCATCCTCCTCCTGCAGGAAAAGTGTCCCTTTGTTTCCAATCATGTCCCACGAGAGCGGCTTTTCGACACTGTCGCTGTGGTGAGGCTGCTGGTTGTGGGGCTCCCATCCCTGAGGGTGCTGGGCACGCTGAGTCTTGGCCGCCCAACCACAGACCCTCTTAACCAGGTCTTGTCAAAGTTTTACGTGGAGATGGCTCGTTTGGTGGCGCATATGTGATTTTAAGTGATAGGCACGTGTGTGCTGGGAAGGGATCCCAGGTGGTCCCAGGGTGCCTGGTTGACAAAGTGCCCACTGTTCTGGGCCCACAAGGTCTGGGCTGCTCCTTGGCTCCTTGCCTTGCGCGGATTCTCAGGACCTTCTCTCGCTGGTTTTAGTTGCTGAGCTTGAGAAACCCCGACGGAGGGTTTGCCACCTACGAGACCAAGCGTGGGGGACACCTTCTGGAGCTTCTGAACCCCTCCGAGGTCTTCGGTGAGTAGTTGACCTGTCACGTGGCCACGGACTCAGGGGCCCCACATGTCCAAGGCAGGCCCTCCTGCCAGCGCCTGGAGCTCTTTCCCTGCTTGGGGGTGGGGGTTGGTGCACAGTACCAACCAACTGCTGGCGGGTGAGGTGGATGCGGGCAGATGCTCTGAGGAGCCCCCAAACACCAGAACTGTCTGGGCTCCTCACCTTCCAGGGTGTGGTGACCCTGGTGGTAGATAGGAAAGCTGCAGTGTGCCTCTCGGAGGTGGGGGCGGCCTCACTGGGGCTCTCAGGTCTGAGCCTGGGCCACCCCTGCTCTGTGTTCCATGAGGGCCGGCCTGCCTCCTGAGCTCTCCTCATGGAGCCCGTGAAGGGCGGTGATGGCGGGGCCGCTCACCTGTGTCCTCCCAGGTGTGGCCCGTGTGCACCCTGTACACGGGTCTCCGTTTGTTGGGCTCCTGTAACTGGCAGGCGTGCTCCCATGCAGGCCTTTTTAGGGTGGGTGCGGCTCCGCTGTACGCCCTGCTCTTTCACCCTCCTACCAGCCTGGCCATCTTGCAGCACAGACAGGCCTCCAGGTCACCTGCGCTAGGGCCACCCTCCCACCGGTGGCCATGTCCCCAGGCTGGTCGCCGGTGACATCTCCTCCTTTCCTCTGGAGGACAGTCAGGCACCGTGTGTTATGGCACTCTCCTGTCTCATGGTTTGGCCTGGATTGCCTGAGTCTTTCCTTCCGTTTTCCAGGGGACATCATGATTGACTACACATACGTGGAGTGCACCTCAGCAGTGATGCAGGCGCTGAAGACTTTCCACAAGCAGTTCCCAGACCACAGGGCCGGGGAGATCAGGTAAGGGGTGCTTGGCCATGCAGCACAGGTGCCATTAACTTGGGGGCAAGAACTCAGACAACCTTGATGTCATTGAGAGCAAGCCATTTGCTCACTTGGGTGCTAGGGCGGGGGGCCCATCTCAGAAAGGGGGCTCTGGAATGAAACTCATTTAAAAATGGAAGAGGTTCAGATGCTTCTGGATGTGGTTGTATGCCCTGAAGTATATCAAGTGTGTGTACTGGGGGTCAGAGTAGCACAGTTATACCATAAAAGCTATTCTTTGCATCTTCTTAATGTTAAAAGAGGACACATGAAGGTGTACCTAGGAGATACCACGGTTCAATTCCAGCCACTGCAAATGTCAGTATAATGTGGGTCACATGAATTTTTTGGTTTCCCAGGGCATTTGAAATTTATGTTTATGCTATATTGTAATCTTTTAAGTGTTCAATAGCATTATATCTAAGAAAAATATATCTCATTTAAAAACATTTCATCGCTAAAAAATATTAACCATCATCTTAGCCTTCAGCGAGTCGAATTGTTTTTGTAATAATAACATCAAAGATTACTGATTATAGATCACCACAACTGATACAATGGTAATGAGAAAGTTTGAAACATTGTGAGAATTACCAAAATGTGAGAGAGGTGAAGTGAGCAAATACTGCTGGAGAGTGGCCTGATAGACTTGTTCGACGCAAGGTTGCCATGAACCTTCCGTTTGTAAAAAAAAAACATAGTATCTGCAAAGTTCATAAAGCAGAGCGCAATAAAGTGAGGAATGCTCCACCTGTATTCAAATCATAGAATTTTTACATACACCTTTCCTGGTACAATTTGGCACATGTTCAGAGAAGCACACAAACCCTACATGTGGCCCTTGGGTGAATAATGAAGTATTCACCCACACACCTGTGTGACCACATCAGGCAAACACGTTACCAGAAGCTCCCGTCCTGGTTCTCCTTCCCACTGTGATCCCAGGTGGAACCCCACGTCTGTCTCCACTGTCAAATACAGATCCCATACTTGGTTTATGCATGTGCTGTCATGGATCTTTGGGGGTCTCTCAGTGGGTTATGATGAACCATCCTGCTGTGAACTCCCTTAGACTTGTCTTTTGGGGCATAGAGGTTCCCATTTCTTGAGGATGTGGATGTGGACTTGCTGTGTTATGGGGCTTCTGTGCAATTTTTGTAGATTTTCCTTCATCCTTGTATGATTCTTATGTATGTATGTTGTTTCATGATTCTTGGTCTTTATGTGCTTTCCTTTTTCTAGATTGTTGGACTTGGTAAGTATTTTGTTCAGGATTTTGTCAAAGGTTTTTATTTTGTTAAATAGCTAAAGGGAAACCAAAGAATCGTTGAAGCAGTAATTAGTAACAATTTATCATGCACACACCAAAAAAACAGTTTGCAAACCAAGAGCGCTCAAACCAAAACTCTGAATGAGAGTTGGGTATATATTGTTATAAAGCAGCTTATATTGTGAGAAAACAGAACGTTTATTCTTCACAATGATTGGTTTACAGTATTAAAATTTTAAGTGTTTACTTTGTATCAAGGTTGATAAGCAGTTTTCTTTATGATTTCCAGAGGTGTAAACAAGAAATGACCCAGGTCAAGTTAGTCTTGCAAAATAAGCTAAATTAGCCTTTGTGTGTATGATTGAGCTGGTTTTGTCTGCTTGGAGAATTTTCAAGGCTGCACTCAGGTTTTTGGTCACTGTCTTGGCTGGCTGAGAGGATCACCAGCCAGGGTCACATTATTCTTTGTCTCTACCGTTGGTATCTCTTTTCTCATTAGTTGAATTGACAGATGGGAGGGCCGTGTACTCAGGATATTCATCATTCACGTTGTTATTGCAGATTTCATCCAGTTGTCTCATTCTGATGGCTAGCATTTGGCATGTGAGTGGCTGCTGATAGACATTTAAAACCATTGAGAGTTTAATGTGATAACTATAAAAAGAACAACAGTCAAGATTGAAAAATTTCCCAGAGCCAAAATTTCATCAGTTAAGTAAATCAAATGGGTTATCACCAGATTCAGGTATTAGCTTTCTGACTCAACCTTCAAAAA
>NW_011494609.1:5435106-5447243 GCF_000754665.1 Bison bison bison
TGTTTATGTAACACATATAGTGTGTCAGCAACTGCAGGTCCTCAGCGTTCCTCAGTAGGAAAGGCACACGGGGGCTCTACTTCAGGAGGCAGTACTGCACACGTGCTTCCACCTAAATCAGTCCTTTATATGATCTGAGCCATCAGGTAATTCAGTGAGAAGCATTTCTGTGGAAACAAAAGAAAGCAATGAGTAATAGTTAAAGCAAATTATAATTTCAGTTTCTGAGTTTGGGGAGCAGCCAGTTGAGACAATTTCTGGGTGTTGGGTTCAAAGCATTGTCAGATGAAGTGAGGACAGGCGTGGCAATCAGATAGGATAGTCCTGGTTCTCAGTGTGAGTCTCTGGTGATCTTTCTGAGTGGCCACATAGCAACAAGCATGAAGACTGTCCTCTCATGAGCTGTTGAAGTTTGTATCAAGTTGTCCAGCTTTTGCTTGCAAGGTTTGGGAAAAGGGCAGCATTCGTTTTGTAGTGAACTCAAAAGATGGAAGAAAATTGGAAGTGTTAGTTTGAAGAGTTCTATCCACATACAGGAAGAAATTAGAAGAATTCAGGATTCAGTCCAGTGTACACTGAGAAAACAAACTTCAAAGACAGTTAATGATGCTAGCATCTAATGTACATCAGTTCAGTTCAGTTCAGTCGCTCAGTCCTGTCCAACTCCTTGTGACCCCATGGACTGCAGCATGCCAGGCCTTCCTGTCCATTACCAACTCCTGGAGTTTACCCAAACTCATGTCCATTGAGTTGGTGATGCCATCCAATCATTTCATCCTCTGTCGTCCCCTTCTCCTGCCCTCAATCTTTCCCAGAATCAGGGTCTTTTCCAATGAGTCAGTTCTTTGCATCAGGTGGCCAAGTTATTGGACTTTCAGCTTCAACATCAGTCCCTCCAATGAATACCCAGGACTGATCTCCTTTAGGATGGACTGGTTGGATCTCCTTGCAGTCCAAGGGACTCTCAAGAGTCTTCTCCAACACCACACTTCAAAAGCATCAATTCTTTGGCGCTCAGCTTTCTTTATAGTCCAACTCTAACATCCATACATGACTACTGGAAAAACCATAGCCTTGACTAGACAGACCTTTGTTGACAAAGTAATGTCTCTGCTTTTAAATATGCTGTCTAAGTTGGTCATAACTTTTCTTCCAAGGGACAAGCGTCTTTTAATTTTATGGCTGCAGTTACCATCTGCATTGATTTTGGAGCCCAAGAAAATAAAGTCAGCCACTGTTTCCACTGTTTCCCCATCTATTTGCCATGAAGTGATGGGACTGGATGCCATGATCTTAGTTTTCTGAATGTTGAGCTTTAAGCCACCTTTTTCACTCTCCTCTTTCTCTTTCATCAAGAGGCTCTTCAGTTCTTCTTCACTTTCTGCCATAAGGGTGGTGTCATCTGCATATCTGAGGTTATTGATATTTCTCCTGGCAATGTTGATTCCAGCTTGTGCTTCTTCCAGCCCAGTGTTTCTCATGATGTACTCTGCCTATAAGTTAAATAAACAGGGTGACAATATACACCCTTGATGTACTCCTTTCCCAATTTGGAACCAGTCTGTTGTTCCATGTCCAGTTCTAATTGTATGCAGTTCTTCCTGACCTGCATACAGATTTCTCAAGAGGCAGGTCAGGTGATCTGGTATTCCCATCTAATGTACATAATGGTGTGTTATTGAAGAATAGTTTTTCTATCCATAGTAACCTCTGTTTCTGTCAAAGATACCCAAGTCCACTTTCAATAAACTTGTCCTGATTATTTATGTAAGTGTAACTGGAATAGTGACTGACCATGTAAGCTTTTTAAAATCTGTTTTGCTGAAGCTTTTCATGAGGAATCTCAGATTAGACCTTCAGCGTCTCTTTAGGCTAAGAGGCCAAGCCAAGGAATTGTCCGGTTATGGCCTGTTACTGGAACAGATTTGTATTGAACTTTCACAAATATGTATTGTTATGAAAAATTAGAATGTTTAATAGGAGTTTTAGAATCGATCTGGGGGGACCAGATTGGGAGAAAAAGATAACTGTTTACCAAATTGCTGTAAGTTAAAGATAGCTTAAAAGAGAAGAAAAGGGGTTCTTTAAATTTAGAAAATGAAATGATAAAGAATAAGCAATGTTTTAAATTAAGTTATAAAAATTATAATTACCTTCATCAGTTCATTTAGTCTCCAGTGATTAATGCTTGTTGATCTTGATCTTTTGTTATCAGTTTTATGAATTCACCAGTTTTCTGCCAGAGTTCTGGAAATTTTTACCCAATTCAGTGTTTTGATCCTAAACTTATCAGAAACCTTCATTCTAGAGGACTTGTCAGAGCCTTTTCCATGAATCTCTTTAAAGATGAAGTGCTTTTGCAGGAATATTTTTGCAAAAGCCACAAAGTAAAACAAATAATAACTATTTTTAAATAATAATAACTGTTTGTAAATGACAATAATTGGTATTATGACTGATGACATTATATCAAGGCATATCAGATTTTTGGGAATTTCATGATTTCTGATTGTTGTTTAGTTGCTAAGTCACATATGACTCTTTTGTGACCCCATAGACCATAGCCTGCCAGGCTCCTCTGTCCATGGGATTTCCCAGCCAAGAATACTGGACTGGGTTGCCTTTTCCTTCTCCAGGGGATTTTCCCAACTCAGGGATCAAACCTGTGTCTCATGCATTGCAGGCGGATTCTTTACTGCTGAGCCACCAAGAAAGCCTGTGTTTTTTTGAATATTTATATTAACAATTTCCATATAAATATTCCCTAAAAAAAAGTTCAGCCTCACTTCTTATTTAACAATATTTCCCATGAAATTTAACACATAATGAAAGTTAGATAGTTGTTAAAAATTTTTTTTCTTTCTTTTAATAGAGAAGACTCAGTTTTCTTAAGTAATCAAAGACCTGATAAAGACAAATCATAGAATTTTAGTTTCCTAGGCATATTAAAGGTAAACAAAAATCTTTCTTATTAAGATCAGACCAACAATCTAAGAAAAATATCCTTTTAACAAAGAAAAACAAATCCTAATTTTGTACCAGTGTGATTTTAATATTAAAATTCTTCCTTTTTAAAAAACTAGCATAAAATCCATTCTAATCTTAGTTGACTTGACTAAACATAAAATTACTTTCTTAAGATTCCTTTTCTATAAACCTATACCTTTTACATACTTCAGGTTTTGTCCTTTTTCCTTTTTTATTCTGGAACAATCATTTTACCTTAGAACAAAATTACTTTCTTTTTTCCTTGAACGAAAATGCATATTTATCCCTCATGCCTTCTACTGAAAACGTACATCCGACTTCTCCTATATAGTCCACTTTTTTCATCCGTATTATTTCTTGTAGTTTTGTAAACAAAGGAACAAGCTTAGCTCTTTTGCAAATCAGTTTTGGCAAGGGAACTTGCTATAGGCAGTTTGTATTTTCTTTGAAAAGCCTCTTTTTTAAATGCTGTCGTTTCAACTTTATTAGTTCAAATGTTATTTTCTCAATTTCAAAAACTTACAAAGCTTAACTAGAAAGGATGCAAGGCAGTTGTCACTCTTGAGTGTGTGTGTGTGCGCTCAGTTGCTTAGTTGTGTTCGACTCTTTTTTTTTTTTTTATCCTGGCAGGATAGCCTGCCAGGCTCCTCTGTCCATGGGTTTTTCCAGATGAGAATACTGGAGTGGCAACACCATATCCTCCTCCAAGGGATCGTCCCGCCCCTCGGGACAAGCCCATGTCTCTTGCATCTCCTGCATTGGTAGGCAGATTCTTTACCACTTCACCTGGGAAGCCAGTTGTCACTCTTAGAGGATAGCATAATTGCCTGTGAACTACAGCAAATGATTGTGAACTCTTTCTACATAATACAGTTAAAATAAACCATATGCTTTTTGAAAATTACATTATGAGATTCCCTTGTGTCTACGGGTTCATCCTGGCATTGTTTGCTAGAGTGGGAAGGACCAAATAGGCAGGGATGCAGGATCCCCACATAGCTGCTGAAGGGGATTGCTCTCTGAGTTGAGTAGGCAGAATAAAGATTTGAAAGATGGGAGAAAAACTTCTGAACTGGTGGCAGCTTCAACTATAAGCTGTGACTGTCTTTGAAAACTCCACCAGAATTACCAGCCTTGCAAGTAGTTATAAGATTGCTCCCTGGCTGAAATCTGAAAAGACAAGGCAGCAAAGCAGGGGCCTAGGTTGCACCTGGCTTTGAGGAGTTACAACTGTGTTTGCAGAACAGGACGGGTGGTGTGGCTGTGCTGGCCTGTTTGGTGCACAGCCCTTTGTTACTCAATTTGCTGACCTATGAGAATGGTGGTTTTCAAACATGTGGAGTCATTCCTTAGAAGAAATACAGTGTACATTACAGCCTGTATCTTTGCATGTAAAACCATGGAACTAACTGAAAGAAAAGTTTAATAAATGGACATGTGTTTCTTGTTTTCAGTATATGCCATGTATGCATTCTATTTTGTACTTTATAAAACTATTACTTATATATAGACAAATGAATCTATAACAAATCTATCTATAAATTAGGGATAAAATTGAAGGTGTACACTATTTCTTTATATAGATATAGATATAGATAATATATATTTTCTTTCTTTTACATGCTTATGATTCTTTTTCTTTAGAACTATAGAAAAGACAGATTGATCTTTGTAATGGAAGCAGATCATTGGTTTCCAGAGGGTGGAGGGAGCATCAGGAGCGTAAGGACACATTAGGAGGATGGTTTGTCCATTGTCCTGAGTATGATGATGCTTTCTCAAGTGTATGCATGTCGTAGAACTTACTAAATTATATACTTCAAGTAATATATCATATGTCAATTATATCTCAATAAAACTTCTTAAAAAAAAACCTAAAAACACAGGTACTTGTATCTTTGCTAGGCCAAAGAAGAATGAAGTCCTTCACCATAAAGAAAAAGGATATTGAAGTGGGGAGAAAACAGGAATAGGTTAAAGGTCAGATGGGTTGGGCTGCACCTCAGTGGGGCTCCACCAGCACTTTTTAAGGTAGGCTTGTCAAACAGCCAGGAAATCCAGGCCCGCTAGGAGGAGAGGCACTGGCACAGGTAGCACATTGTGCCCAGGCCCTTTCAAGTGTTACGTCCCTAATCACAGCGTAGGACACACATCCCAGTCTCTCGGTGCTCTTTGAAATGGATCTGTCCACTTGGGCCTGTCCTAGACCTGCTAAGCCAGAGCCTGCGTTTACATAACATCCCAGATGATTCATAGATAAAATTTGTGAACTGCTAACCCAAAATATCAATACACAATAGTCTTTCTTTTTTAAAATTAATGATAATGTTAATCATAATTCTCCAATAGTCTATGATCAAAGTTTGAGAAATAAGAAGTTGCAGTAAGTCCTCCCACATAGGAGGAAACTCTCTTGTGCTGTGCTGTGCTTAGTTGCTCAGTTGTGTCTAACTCTGTGCAACCCCATGGACTGTAGTCTGCCAGGCTCCTCAATCCACGGGGATTCTCCAGGTAGGAATACTGGAGTGGGTTGTTATGCCCTCCTCTAGGAGATCTTCCCAACCCAGGGATCGAACCCAGGTCTCCCTCATCGCAGGCAGACTCTTACTGTCTGAGCCACCAGGGAAGCCCACCCTGGGTCTTGCAGATGCTCCAAGGCACATGCATAGCTGCCCGCTGGGCCCTGGGGTAAGGGATGGGTAGTGCTTCTGTGCTAAGAGCTGAGAACAGTTACCCTCCAGTCCTTCAACAGTTGGCAGGCTTCCAGAATAGTCATGTTGGACACATTCTGCCAGTGCAGCTGTCCTCCTGGTGGGAGAGGGACTCCTGTGCTGCCTGCCCTGCCATCTTTCCAGGATCATCTGCAATTGATTTTGATATTGATCTTCTAACTAGACAGTTTGCTAAACTTTAATGAAGTTTTTAATACACTTTGGCTTATATAGCAGTCTTAGGTTTACAGAAAGATTGCATAGAGGGTTCCTGTTTAGCCACTTCCCTCCCACCTTGTTTCCCTGTTATTGATATCCTGCATTAATTTGGTACATCTTTTTTTAATTTGCAATTGATGAACCAGTATCGACACATTATTGTCATCCCAAGTCCACAGTTTACATTCAGATTCACTCTTTGCATTAAAAATTTTTTGGTGCTAACATAATGGGTATTGTGATTTTAATTTCAGAATCGAATTGTTCATTGTGGTAGGAAAACAATTGTCTATTGTATATTAATCTTGTATCCTGCAACCTTGCTGTAATTATTTAGTAGTTCCAGGAGTTTTTTGGTTGAGTCTTTGGGATTTTCTATGTAAATAATCAGGTAATCTGTGAACAAAGACAGTTTTATTTCTTCATCCCCAATATGTATACCTTTTATTTCCTTTTCTTGTCCTATTGCTTTAGCTAGGACTTCCCATATGAAGTTGAATAGGATGCTGAGAGTGGACATTCTTGTTCCTGATTTGGCAGCAAAGCATCTAGTTTCTCACCACTAAATATAATATTAGCTATAGGTTTTTGTGGCTGCCCTTTATCAAGTTGAGGAACTTGAGGAACTTCCTTTCTGTCCCTAGCTTGCTGAAAGTTTTTTTTTTTCTTATCACGAGTAAGTGTTAGATTTTGGTAAATATTTCTTCTATAGCTGTTTTTTTGGTCATGTGATTTCTCTTCTTCTTTAGCCTATTGATTTGATAGATTGCATTATTAGATTTTTCAGTGTTGAACCAGTTGTTTCATACCTGGGATAAATCTCACTTGTGATATGTTATTCTTTTCATACATGATTGGATTGGATTTGCTAATATTTTATTGAGGATTTTTAATGCCTGTGCTACTGAGAGACACTGATCCATAGTTTCCTTTCTCATAATGTCCTTATCTGTTGTTAGTATGCTGTGCTCATCAAGCGAATAAGGCAGAATTCCCTGTTCTGGTCTTTGGAAGAGATTGTAGAGATGGTATAATTTCTTCCTCAAATATTTGGTAGAATTCACCAGTGAATCCATCTAGACAACTCTTTCTGTTCTGAATAATTGCTTATAGATTCTTTTGGGTTTTCTCTTAGAGAAAGCTTACAAATGACATATTTTTCCTTTCAATCCATAGGCCTGTAGTCCATTTTCTTGTTTCATTGCCCTGGCTGAGACCTTTAGTATTTTGCTTAGCAGAACTGGTAATAGTGGCATCTTTGTTGTATTTCCTGCTTTTGAAGGACAATGCTTCTAATATTTCTCCATTAAGAATGACATTTGGAAGCTTGCATCTGTGTCCAGTAATGAACAGCCTGAAGTTTTTGCTTTACCACATCACTCTTATCTGGCTGATTGAGAAGCTTACACTGAGCTCCCAGAATGAACTAGGGAAAACGTTCCTTCCTCTTTGTATTCCCTGGAAGAGTTTGTGTAAGATTAGAATGATTGCTCTTGGTGATTTAGTAGAATTCACTTATGAAATGTCTAGACCTGGGCGAAGTTTGTTTTTTTATGCACATCTTTAGTAGTTGTAGGACTATTCAGGTCCTTTATTCTTGAGGCAGTTTTGATAAGTTAATATTCTGAGTGATTTGTACATTTTGTCTAAGTTTCCAAATGTATGTGTTTTTCTTTTTTTCACTTTTTAATTTCTGCTAAAACTAGAGTCATACCACTCTTTTCATTGCCGAAGTTATTTATTTGTTCCTTCATCCTTTGTACTAGTATCTCTTGCTGGGTGACAGTATTATGACAGACTTGGTCGCCCAAAGCAACACACGTCTATCACCTCGCAGTTTCTGTGGGTGAGGAGTCTAGTCACGGCTGAGCCAGGGCCCCTGCTCTGGATTTCCCTAGGTGGCCGTCGGGATGCTGGCAGTGCGGGGGCCTCACCTGAGCCTCAACTGGGGTCTGCCCCAAATGCGTGTGGTTGTTGGCCTGTTTCCATCCCCTGTGGGTTGTTGGCCGCAGGCCCCATGTCCTTGCTGACTGCTGGCTGGAGCCACCCTTGAGCTCCTGCCACGTGGGCCTCTGTACAGTGGCTCCATGACAGCCAGCAAGGGTGGGTCCAGTAGCGCCAGGAGTCCATCCGCCAGTCAAGGGGAGCTGGAGGCAGTGGCCGTCAGCTTGCAGGGTCAGCTGGCTACATGCAGGTTATGGGCCACGGCTCAAGGATGACATGGGCTGAGTGCCTGGGGGCAAGTGAGCATTGTGGGGGCTGGGTCATCCTGAGGCTGTATGCATACCTTCACCTCTAGCCTTTTCAGAGAACCCGGTCTTCTTCAGAAGTATCAGTTAGGCCTGTGATGGATCTTCTCTGCCCTCTGAATGTATCATTTTCTCTCTCACTTTATGTTTACTTAGAAAATTTCATTTGTGTGACTTAAACCTATCTATATCACTGACCCTGTTTTTGGTGACACTGATCCCCTTTGTAGCTGCTTCTCTTATGGGCTTGTCCTTGAGGTTTTCTCTCCTTCATTTCCTCCTTTATCTGCCTCTTCACTCTCCTCCTGTGACCTGTGATTACTGTTTCTTCAGCCTTGTATCTCCTCTATGAACCATTTGTCTTTACATATTTTAAGGAAGATCATGCTCATACTTATTTTATGTATTTTAAGGGAGATCATGCTCATATTGGGCACAATAAAGGACAGAAATGGTATGGACCTAACAGAAGCAGAAGATATTAAGAAGAGGTACACAGAAGAACTATATAAAAAGATCTTAATGACCCAGAAAACCACAGTGGTGTGATCACTCAGCTAGAGCCAGACATCTTAGAATGCAAAGTCAAGTGGGCCTTAGGAAGCATCACTATGAACAAAGCTAGTGGAGGTGATGGAATTCCAGCTAAGCTATTTCAGATCTTAAAAGATGATGCTGTGAAAGTGCTGCACTCAGTATGCCAGCAAATTTGAAAAACTGAGCAGTGGACACAGGACTGGAAAAGGTCAGATTTCATTCCAATCTCAAAGAAAGGCAATGCCAAAGAATGCTCAGACTACACAATTGCACTCAACTCACATGCTAGCAAAGTAATGCTCAAAATTCTCCAAGCCAGGCTTCAATAGTACATGTATCGTGAACTTCCAGATGTTCAAGCTGGATTTAGAAAAGGCAGAGGAACCAGAGATCAAATTGCCAACATTGTTGGATCACTGAAAAAGAAAGAGTTCCAGAAAAACATTTACTTCTGCTTTATTGATTATGCCAAAGCCTTTGACTGTGTGGATCACAACAAACTGTGGAAAATTCTTCAAGAGATGGGAATACCAGACCACCTTATGTGCCTCCTGAGAAATCTGTATGCAGGTCAAGAAGCAACAGTTAGAACCAGACATGGAATAATGGACTGGTTCCAAATTGGGAAGGGAGTACGTCAAGGCTGTATATTGTCAGCTTGCTCATTTAATTTATATGCAGAGTATGTCATGTGAAACGCTGGGCCCCAAAATCACTGCAGATGGTGACTGCAGCCATGTGATTAAAAGATACTTGCTCCTTGGAAGAAAAGCCATGACCAACCTAGACAGCATATTAAAAAGCAGAGACATTACTTTGCTGACAAATATCCGTCTAGTCAAAGCTATGATTTTTCCAGTAGTCATATATGGATGTGAGAGCTGGACCATAAAGAAAGCTGAGCATCGAAGAATTAATGCTTTTGAACTGTGGTGTTGGAGAAGATTCTTAATAGTCCCTTGGACTGCAAAGAGATCCAACCATTCAATCCTAAAGGAAATCAGTCCTGAATATTCATTGGAAGGAGTGATGCTTAAGCTGAAACTCCAGTACTTTGGCTACTTGATGAGAACTGACTCATTGGAAAAGACCCTGATGCTGGGAAAGATTGAAGGCAGGAGGAGAAGGGGATGACAGAGGATGAGATGGTTGGATGGCATCACCGACTTGATGGACATGAGTTTGAGCAAGCTCCAGGAGCTGGTGATGGACAGCAGCCTGGTGTGCTGCAGTCCATGGGGTCGCAAAGAGTCGACACGACTGAGCGATGAACTGACTGACTGATGTTCTTTCTTCTGAGGCGGTAGAGTGCGGGGTGAGGGCAGCTGGTGCACTGCTGCTTTGCTGGAATGGACACCGCAATGTCCCACTGTGTTGCAGGGAGACCCTTGAGCAGGGCTTGCAGTTCTGTCGGCAGAAGCAGAGGCCTGATGGCTCCTGGGAAGGGTGAGTGCTGCCTGTGGGTGCAGATGCCAGGGGCAGGGGTGGGAGGGGGGCACTGTGCTGCCCAGAAGTCTATGGACATGCACCTGGGCCTTCCCCCACAGTCACTGCTCAGCGTTTTGCTGGGCAGTGAAGCCAAGGGTGTTGGAAGGACTTGGTAGCCTGATGGCTCCTCACCCACTTCCTCTGGGCTTGGATCCGGCTTGTGGAGCCGTCCGTGGAGGCCAGGTTGGGCGGGTCTGTCTCCGTGTTGAAGGCTTATGGATGTTTTCCTTGGAAACAGATGCAGCCCCTCCCTGCACACCAGAGGGTGCTGAGGGTGTGCCTGCAGCCTGTTGTCTGGCGCCCTGCTGAGAACTCAGGGATCGGGCTGTTCCCCCTTGTCTTCCTCCAGCTCCTGGGGTGTGTGCTTCACGTACGGCGCCTGGTTTGGGCTGGAAGCCTTCGCCTGCATGGGGCACACCTACCATAATGGGTGAGTGCAGGCATTTGCCCTGTGGTTGGAGGGGGTCTTCTCAGCATAATACTCTGCTGGAGGGTTTCTCCCTCTGATGTTTGACTTTGGGGTTGTTTTTACATGCTTTTAAACACTGAGAGAAGATCAGTTTTCCAGAAAAATGTATGAGGTGCTGTGCCTCACTGCTCTGCAGAGCCTCCTTGCTCATGTGGGGCAGGAAGCTTTCGGCCCTCTGCCCTCCCCCAGCTCACCTGCCCCACCCAAGTCTACACCTGGGCTGGAGCAGGAGCAGCCACAGGCCAGGAGGCTGGCCAGGCTGGGTTGTGTCATGTGCGGGAGCCCATCTGCAGTTGTCTGGTCATCTCCCCAATCCTGTGATGCTGGTACCTCTGTCCCTTTCACCTCCCCTCTGGCACGCTGAGTGCAGGGGGCCCACACCCCCATCTCCGTTACCCAAGGAAGCCCGGCCAGGGTGAGGAGGGGCAGGGATCCTGTCCAGAGTGATGGCCCTGCATCTTCTGTCTCTGCAGGGTTGCCTGTGCAGAGATCTCCCGGGCCTGTGACTTCCTGCTGTCCCGACAGATGGCAGACGGAGGCTGGGGGGAGGACTTCGAGTCCTGCAAGCAGCGTCGCTATGTGCAGAGTGCCCAGTCCCAGATCCACAACACGTGCTGGGCCCTGATGGGGCTGATGGCTGTCAGGTGGGGGCTTGAGGCCTGTCCCAGAGCCACAGGGTAGGGCGGGGGAAGGACAGTGAGCCAGCAGCCAGGGTGGGCACGGCAGCGGAAGGAGGGGGAGACCTATGGGCCACCTTCATAGGTGACAGGTTCACAGGGCCAGGTGGTGGGTCCTGCAAAAGGCCTCTGAACAAGGTCAGCCAGGGCACAGGCTGTCAGGGCATGACTGTGTGGCAGCACCTGCAGCAGCTCTGCGTCACAAACATATTCTGGCATGCAAACATGACACGCACACGCAGAGTCATGCACACAGACGTGTACGTGGTGCCCCAGTCTGTGCCCCCTGTTGGATTTGGGGCCATTGGGAAACCTCCCTAAACCCCTCAGAGGAAGGCCAAGGATGTGGACAGGGGCAAACAGGTTGCACCCTGACCTGAGCCATCACGTCTCGTGGTGCCTCATCCAGCAGCGAGCGAGGTTAGGCCCCTGAGGACCGCTGGCCAGGTGGACGGGAGAGCACTGCTCATGGCAGGGACAGCTCTCTTGGCCACAGGTGGGCTGTCCTCCTGCCCCTTTGTTTCCATCCCAGTGGCATTCCCGCTCCTCAGGATGTCTGGAGGACTGACTGTTCCCAGCAGGCCTGGAGGTTCAGGGTGTCCATCATCAGGCAGCGTTTCTCATCCTTGTCCGTGCTTGGCTGCGTGAGCCTGAGGACCCAGCTAGAGGGGGTCTCATGCAGGGGGGCGGCGGGAGTGTTCAGTGCCCCTCTCCCCCAGGCACCCTGACGTGGCGGCCCTGGAGAGAGGAGTCAGCTACCTGCTTGAAAAGCAGCTGCCCAATGGGGACTGGCCCCAGG
>NW_011494609.1:5447441-5447828 GCF_000754665.1 Bison bison bison
GGAGGGCATGGGGTCATGCGATCAGGGGAGGGTGACGTGCCTGCAAGGGGCTGGTGGCCCAGGCTGAGGGTTGCTGCAGGGCCTGGGGTCCTAGAGGTGGGGGGTGGTAAGCCCGCCTGCTGAGGTCAGGGTCTGGTTCAGGGACCTGTCCTCCACCTAGTGGAGTCGCTGTGTTAACCCTTGTCCTTTCAGGAGAACATCAGTGGGGTCTTCAACAAGTCCTGTGCCATCAGCTACACTAGCTACAGAAACGTCTTCCCCATCTGGACCCTCGGGCGCTTCTCCCGTCTGCACCCCGAGAGCGCCCTCACTGGCCACCCTTGAGAGCCCGCCTGTGGGTGCCTGGGTGGGTAGTGGGGTGCTGGTCTCGCGAGTTCCAGGGGAGGT
>NW_011494609.1:5447974-5454298 GCF_000754665.1 Bison bison bison
GCCTGGAGCGGTACCTGGCCTAGCTGTGGGTAGGGCTGGGAGCTTTCCTGACCAATCGCTGAGTTCGGGAGACCAGCGGCTATGCCTTGTACACATCCTGCTGCGCGCTGATGAGAGCCGGCTTGCGCTGCCTCTCTCTGGCTGAGGGACGTGCTAGTCTCATCACCCTCGCAGGAGAGGCTGGGCCTTGCTGTTCACCGAGGCCGGTTGGGCTCTCTGGGATTGGGGACCAGAATCGGTGAGTGTCCGGGGCTGCTCAGAGGAGAGCCAGATGCTGTACGCTGGCCCCGCCCCAGGTCGAGGTTCAGCCAGCTTGTGGGGCGCCAGCATGGCTACCTCGAGATTAGAGTTGTCTCCTAATGAGAAGAGCAGGAACCTGAGCTAACTCAGGGTGAGGGGTCGTGAGTGGCCCCACATGGGGACGACCCTCATGCCCCCTCCAGGGTGCTGCCTCTCAGTTCTCCTCTGGCTTCTAAATGCCTCTGGTCTGGCGTGCGTGGACTTCGGGCTCAGGTTGGAAAGTCTGAGTCCTGGAATTGCTTCTGACCTCCGAGGATGGGCAGCTCACCTGCGCAGGGTCCCTAGGAGTGTGGCTGTGAAGGCACAGAGCTTTGATGAGGGCCAGAACCAGGCCTGGCGTCACCCCTGGGCCCCACCTGCTTCTCGCCCACCCCAGGGCTGGAGCGACCCATAGAGGTGCCACCTCCCCTTCTGATGGCAGCCCCAGCCACGCTCCCCCAGCCAAGTGCTCTCCCTCAGACAGCCAGAGACACCTGGAAGCCTCCCTGCTCCCACCATTCCTGCCAGGAACCCTGAAGGTCTCTCAGAGGCTTGCACCCTGTGGCCTTGCTCCCTCCGGTCGTGGGACCCCCAGTGCTGTCCCTGACGTCTGTCTGGGGCTCACCTGCGAGGAGCCTTTTCCTGAGCTGCCCCATTACCCCTCCCCCCAACTACCCCAGGTGGTGGTCCTCCTGCTTCAAGCCTTGCAGGGCCTGGGCACAGGTAGGCAGGCAGGTCCTGCTGCTCTGCCAACCGCCCCGCTGGCACCTAGTGGTGTTTAGCTGTGCTGGTTGGATGTCAGCACCCTCTGCAGGCACTTTGAAAGGAGTGTTTATGTTGCTGAAGGTGTGTGCTGGACCCTTTGGGATCTGTCCACTCTGCTCTTGTTCCAGCAGCAGACGGTGGTTTACCAGTTTGCGCTGGCAGTGGACACTGCCAGGCGTGACTGGGTCACTGGACAAAACACTAAGCTTCCTGAAAAGAACTCCACCTTTATACTGAAACAATGGAAGCCACCTATCTCACCAGTTACCTTAGTACCCAGATCCAGCCCCTGGGCAGAGGCACGTAGTGCCCTTGTCTTGTCCTGGGAGCAGTCATGGACTCAGGTCCTTCATGCCCCATGGTGGGCACTGGACCACCACCCCTCAGCCTCAGGGAGAGAGGAGCTGCACAAGATAAGCAGGAGGCACTCTAGTTATCTGAGGGAGAAATACTTGCCTCAGGCTGATTAAAAATCAAGTTCTGTATCCTGGGTGAAGGATGAATGGGTCTTGATTCACACTGCTTTTCTTTTGGTTATCAGGAGCAAAATCTGAATGTTCACCAGGACATAAACCAGATCTGACCCTTTGAGGGATTCTCTAACCAAAAGTGCTTAACGCATAATAAAAATGTACCTCCAAGAAAGTACTTTCCTTACTGAGCATAACCAATCTTGATACCTAGATCTGAATTTTTTTCCGGTAATAAAAATGTCTAAAAACTGATGCCATCAACTGTGGCTTCCTCATTCTCTCAGCTCTCAGCAACTAATTACAGGTTAATTGGCTGGCTTGATTTAGTTTCATCTCTCCATCTGCAGTAAAAAGTTTTATTTATGACTCCCGTTATTTAAAAAAAAAAAGGGTTAGAAGCATAAGACAAGGGGACATGAAGGCCAGAAAGTCAAAGGGGACTGGGAGGGACGTTGCTTGACTTGCTTGGTCTTGTCAGCCTCCAAGCTCCTGGCTAGGCTTTCTCTCTGCTTGTCAGGAGGGGGCATCTGAGTTCTTCTCTTCTCCATAAGGCATCTGGGTTGCAGCAGGATCACAGGAACTGCCCTTGGAAGTGTCCACGTTGGAAGCTAGAGATGCAGCCCTGGAGAGCTCAGGAAACTTCCTAGGTGCCCTGGGGCAGCCAGTCTTGACATTGGTTGTGTTTTTCACTTGGAAAAATGCACCTCAAGGTTGCGTTTTTCACTTGGAATTTCTGCTGCTGTTCTACAGACCCTCCTTTCTCACTCAAGGTTAGGGTGATACTGGTAACTTCAGACTTACTTGTCTTTAGTGAAAATGATTCACCCATTAGTTTCTATGAGCCTATTATTGGTACATGACTTCCAGGCTTCCTCATGGGAAAGTACCACTCGGGGGCTGATTGAGACCCACATTGCCATCATTGCAGAGCAGCTCCTTTGGTGGCTTCAGGCAGACTCGGGTGCCTGCCCCACAGCCAGGATATTCATGGGTGCAGGACAGAGTGAGCCTTCAACCCCGTGTTCCCTGACACCTCCCATTTCTCAGGAAGATGGAGGAGCAGGACCTGCCCTTGGGTCTTCCAGGAGTAGACAGGCACTGAACCGCCCTGAAGGTGGCCAGAAGACATAAAAAATGAGTGGAGCTTCAGTGGCCTATAGGATAATAGTGAGTGGTCCACCCTGTGTAATCTGAGTCCTAGGAAATGGGGAGGAAGGGCAGGAGGCAGGCAGCAAAATATTTAAGTAACTGTGGCTGACATTTTCCCAAATATGATACGTATAAGCTCACATTCATGAAGCTTAACCCACATGTAGCAGGATAATCACAGACCAGAAAGCCCAAGCAAAACCCACTTCAAGGCTCATGATAATTGATGACAAAAACTAAGGATGAATACAGCTTAAAAGCAAGCAAAACAGGCAAGTTAGGCTTCCCTCGTATCTCAGTGGTAAAGAATCTACCTGCCAATGCAGGAGACACAGGTTTGATCCCTGATATAGGAAGATCCCACATGTCACAGAGCAACTAAGCCCATGCACCACAACTATTGATCCTGTGCTCTAGAGCCCGGTTGATCCTGTGCTCTAGGGCCCGGAAGCTGCAACTGCTGAAGCCCATACTGTAGAGCCTGCAAGTCACACCCACCAAGCCCACATGCCCTAGAGCCCATGCTCCACAGTAAGAGAGGCCACTGCAATGAGACACTCGTGCACCGCTGCAGCTAGAGCTAGCCCTGGCTCACCACAACTAGAGAAAAGCCCGAAAAGCAACAAAGACCCAGCAGGGCCAAAAAATAAACGAGGCATTTTATGTATCAACAAAGACAAGAATGAGAAATGACTTATCAGAAGGAGAGCACAGTGAAATGACTTCTTCAAAATGTCAAAAGAAAAAAAAAAAAAAAAACACCTTAAGTTCTATATTCAAAGAAAATAGAAATGAAAGCAGAGTAGAACCTTGTCCTGACGAACCAGCGCTGAAGGAATTGTCCAGCAGCCTTGCCTTTGAGAAGCATTCGGTTGTTTGGTGCAGGAAAGAGAGGCTGGATGGAAACTGATCTCCAGAGAGTGAAAAGCACCAGGTGGTGTGTGCTAAGGATAGAAGACCTCCCTGCTTTGTCTAAAAGATTTTTTCTTTAAAATTAACTTTTAAAATAAAAAACAATAATGGTGTTTCTGACATAAGGAGAAGTAAAACACATGGCAACAATAACAGGATGTTAAAGGTGGAGGGAGGTTCCCATCTGTATATGAAGTGGTTTATTGCTTAAAGGTAGACCGATGAGCAAAAGAAACCTGCTGTCAACCCTATAATAAGCCACTAAAAAAGAAACGTACAGCTAGTCAACTAAGACAGTAGGTAAAACAGCTCAAAAGGGGATGAGAAGAAGAAAAATAACAGATGGGACAAATAGAAAACAAGATAATAGATTTAAACCCAACTCTTACGCACTGAACTGTGGCCCTCTCTGTTCATATGATAGGCTTCTCAGGTAGCGCTAGTGGTAAAGAATCTGCCTCCCAACGCAGAAGATACAAGACTCCGGTTTGATCCCTGGGTCGGGAGCATCCCCTGGAGTAGAAAATGGCACACCCCTCCAGTATCCTTGCCTGTAAGATTCCATGGGCACAGGAGTCTTGTGGGTTGCAGTCCATGGGATTGCAGAAGTCGACACGACTAAGAGACTGGGCACAGTAGCATTCATATGATGCTGCACCCGGAGGTGGGGCCTTTAGGAAGATAAGGTTAAATATGGTTGTAAGGGTGAGTCCCCGATTCAGAAGGACTGGTGTCCTTGAGAGAGAGACACCAAGAGCACACACTGAGGAAAGACCGCATGAGGACCCAGGTGGGTAGTTGTCTGCATGCAACTGCCGTAGGAGTGTCCAGCCCTGCTAATACCCTTGTCTTGGACCTCTAGCTTCCAGAACCCTGATAAAATTAATTTCTGTTGTTTAAGTCACCCATACTGTGGTGTTTTGTTATGGCAGCCCCAAAACACTAGTAAGACATATACCACCAATTCAAATAATTGTACTAACTGTTAAGGGCTAAGCATTCTGGTTAAAAGGCAGAGATTGTCATGCTGGATGAAAAGCATGACACAGCTATGTTGTCCATTAGAAATTCCTATTTTATTTTATTTTTTTGTAAAATTTATGTATTTGGTTTCATCGGGTCTTAGTTGTGGCATGCGGGATCTTTGTTGCTGCTGGCAGGCTCAATAGTTGCAGCCGTGGGCTCTCCAGTTTGTAGTGTGTGGACTTAGTTGCTCTGTGGCATGTGAGATCTAAGTTCCCTAACCGGGATTGACCCATGGCCACTGCATTGCAAGGTGGATTCTTAACCACTGAACCATCAGGGAAGTCTCCATAAGAGATTTTTAGTATAAAGATACAGGATAAAGGTGAAAGTTTAGAAAAAATGTGTAATGAAAATACAAATAAGAAAAAGTGCTATATTAGTATCAGTAGATTTCAGGAAAAGGATTAGTATCAGAAATAGAGACATTTACAAATGATAAAAATGTCAATTCAACAAGAAGGCTTAGCAATCTTATAGGCACCTAATAATAGAACTTCAAAGTATATGAACGGAGAAGGCAATGGCACCCCACTCCAGTACTCTTGCCTGGAAAATCCCATGGGTGGAGGAGCCTGGTAGGCTGCAGTCCATGAGGTCGCTAAGAGTCGGACACGACTGAGCGACTTCACTTTCACTTTTCACTTTCATACATTGGAGAAGGAAATGGCAACCCACTCCAGAGTTCTTGCCTGGAGAATCCCAGGGATGGGGGAGCCTGCTGGGCTGCCGTCTATGGGGTCGCACAGAGTCGGACACAACTGAAGCGACTTAGCAGCAAAGTACATGAAGCAAAAGCCGGTGAGACAATAGAAACAATTAGACAAATACACGATAAAAGTGGGAGATTGCAGTACTTGTCTCAGCAACTGTAGACGAAACCTCCAACCAGCTTGAGTAACTGCATTTGTATAACATAGCATTCTTTCCGATGCTTATTCACTAAGGTAGGCCATGTGCTGGGTCAGGAGACAAGTGTCAAGAAATTCAAAAGGATTGAAACTGCACAGAGTGTACTGTGACTGCTGTGGAGTTAAGTTAGAAATCAGTAATAAAAAGTCTTAGAAAATCCCAAATATATGGAAATGAAACAATATACTTCTAAATCATCTATAGTCAGGCTTTCCTAGTGGTTCAGTGGTTAAGAATCCACCTTGCAATGCAGGGGACATGGGTTCCATCCCTGGTCTGGGAAGATCCCACATGCCACTGGGCAACTAAGCTTGAGTGCCACAGCTTCTGAAGCCTGTGCGCCTAGAGCTGGTGCTCTACATCAAGAGAAGCCACCTCAGTGAGAAGCCCACACACTGCAATGAACAGAGTAGCCCCCAACTAGAGAGCTCTTGTGTAGCATCAAAGACCCAGCACAGCCAAAAATAAAGACATAAAAAAAATCATCTATAATTAAAAGCCTTTGACTGTGTGGATCACAATAAACTGTGGAAAATTCTGAAAGAGATGGGAATACCAGAGCACCTGACCTGCCTCTTGAGAAATTTGTATGCAGGTCAGGAAGCAGCAGTTAGAACTGGACATGGAACAACAGACTGATTCCAAATAGGAAAAGGAGTACGTCAAGGCTGTGTATCGTCACCCTGCTTATTTAACTTATATGCAGAGTACATCATGAGAAACGCTGAGCTGGAAGAAGCACAAGCTGGAATCAAGATTGCCGGGAGAAATATCAATAACCTCAGATATGCAGATGACACCACCCTTATGG
>NW_011494609.1:5454739-5461015 GCF_000754665.1 Bison bison bison
GAAACTCCAGTACTTTGGCCACCTCATGCGAAGAGTTGACTCATTGGAAAAGACTCTGATGCTGGGAGGGATTGGGGGCAGGAGGAGAAGGGGACGACGGAGGATGAGATGGTTGGATGGCATCACTGACTCGATGGACATGAGTCTGAGTGAACTCCGGAAGTTGGTGATGGACAGGGAGGCCTGGCGTGCTGCGATTCATGGGGTCGCAAAGAGTCGGACACGACTGAGCGACTGAACTGAACTGAACTGAACTGATAATTAAAAGCACAAGGGGAATTAGAAAATATTTCAAACCAAACAAAAATAAAAACATAACATCAAAATTAGTGGGTTTTCACTAATGCAGTGTTTAGAGAAATATTTACAGGCTTACATGTTTAGTGCTGAAAATTAGGTTTCCATCTTGCAGCTGCTGCTGCTTCTAAGTCGCTTCAGTTGTGTCCGACTCTGCGACCCCATAGACGGCAGCCCAGCAGGCTCCCCCATCCCTGGGATTCTCCAGGCAAGAACACTGGAGTGGGTTGCCATTTCCTTCTCCAGTGCATGAAAGTGAAAAGTGAAAGTGAAGTCGCTCAGTCGTGTCCGACTCTTAGCGACCCCATGGACTGCAGCCTACCAGGCTCCTCCACCCATGGGATTTTCCAGGCAAGAGTACTGGAGTGGGGTGCCATTGCCTTCTCCAAGATTTCCATCTTAAGAATCTTAAAACTAAAGTAAGTAGAAGGAAGGGAATACTGGACAGAAGAGTAGATGTCAGATGCTGCAGAAAACATACAAGAAGATCAATGAAACCAAAAGGTGATGCTTTGAGAAAAGTTAATGGGCCTCTAGCCTGACCAAGTTAAGAACTTGTATTGAGACTGCAAATGGTACATCAGTACAGATCCTGCGGAAGTAAGCCTGCACCCTTCTCCCTGGCTCACGTCGGTCCCACACTCTGCTTCCTGTACATGCTCCTGCAAAACCCACGGGCACTGTTGCTGCACTTTTACATTTGGCTTTTCTGCCTTGGCTGTACCTATTTGTGCTCAGAGGTGTGAGGCTTCAGAGAGGGTAGCAAGGAAATATGAACTGTGTGATGCCTGTATTCCACAGTGTAGATGCTGTGGACAAATTCCTCAGAAGCCACAACTGTTGTCTAGATGGGAATGAGAAGAAGTGGAAACGTTAAGTGACTTTATTGATACTTAAAAAATTACATCAGAAACTTTCCCGGAAGAAAACTCTAGGCTCTCATGGCCTTGCTGGTGAATTTATCAAACATTTAAGAGAGAAATAGCAATCTAACACAGCACACAGAAAAGAGAGGAGGGAACCCTTTGCAACTCATTGTATAAGATCAATATGACCTTGATAGTAAACAGGACATTACAAAAAAAGGAGATACAGATCAATTTCCCTCATGAAATATAGAAAATACTTAAAATATTAGCAAGCTGAATGTGATGTGTTAGAAGGGAATTGCATCATGACCAGGAAACTGGCAGGATGTCCCCAGGTCCATGGCTGAGAGGGTTTTCTTGGGGTGGGAAAGAAAATGGCATTTTAAATGTGAGGGGAGGGGCCAGCAGAGGGGAGCTACTCATTCCCCCCTGCCTGATTCTCGAATCTGGTAGGGCACTGCCTCCAGCCTTCCTTAATGGGCGCCGTCCGTGTTTCCACTGTCCCATCTGCTCTGTCTCAGGATAAGAGGGACGGTTGGGATTTAGTCTCATTAGGCTCTGTCTTCCTGCGGTAACTTTGTACTAAGTTATTAGTCTGGGGGGAGTCGAAGCTGTGTTCTGCTGGGGGCTCCTCCCACCCCACCCCAGCCCTTGCTGCCAGGGGGAGCCCTAGACGACAGCAGGAGGGGAGAGAGGACTCGATGTTCCTGTTGGGGCTCATGTCCTCAGGAGGAGCAGACCTCTCTGCTGCCCGTGGGGCCAGGAAACTGCTGACTTGGTGTGCCTCCCAGGTAGATAGTTGGGGGGCGGGGCTCACGGAGGTCACACTGCTTGAGGACTGGAACCTGGGCAGGACTCTGCGTGGGGTTGTCCAGACGGCCCTGTGCCCTGGCTGGGGGTCCTCAGGTCCGATAGTCAGTGTCCCAGATGCTCAGTGCTGGCATTTAGTGTGGGGATGCGGACGTGCTGCCAGGACCCTGAGCACCAGCAGAGTGCAGTCAGCAGGTGGCCTCCAACTGCCAGCCCCTGAGAGCCCACCAGAGTTCCATGGGCTGTGGAGGCCGTTGAGGGGCACTCCCCGGCCTGTCTCCCTTGTGCCCACGGCCTGCTCTTCCTCAGGCATGCATCCTGGGGGTATGTCATCCACGTCTGCAGGTCAGACAGCCCCAGCTCCGGGCCGGCCTGCATGCCTCCAGGACCCTGCAGGTGGCCTGCAGTTGAGGGTGGGTGGCAGCGGAGGGGGTCCTTGAGTCACTCAATGAAGGCAGAGCTCCCCTCCCCCAGGCCTGTGGATACTCCTGCGGGCCAGATTTCTGGCTGTTCCTGGAACATTCCGGCCTCGGCCTGTGCTGTTCCCTTGCTGGGGACCCCACCCCTGAGATGCCCCATCCCCACCTCCTGTCCCCGCCCCTCTGCTTACCGTGGCTGAGGTGCTGCCGCTTTAAGGGCGACATCACAAGGCTGTGGAAGGCCGGTGGAACTCGGGGCTCTTGGCGTTTCTGGAGCACCTGTGGGCTCTGATTTTCCATCTCCATGGGGCCGCGGGCCCACATGTGACAGAGAACTGGCCATGGCTGAGGGCAGCGAGCTGATGAACAGGCTCATGAGCGAGAACGCCGACCTCAAGAAGCAGGTGCGTCTCATGAAGGAGAACCAGATGCTGAAGCGGCTGCTGAGCGAGAGCTGCCAGGAGAGCTGTGGGCGCGGGGGCCGTGACTTCCTCTTCCCCAAGGCACCCGCCTACCCCGAGGCCTGCTCCCCGGGGAGCACAGGTGAGCCGGCTCTGGGAGGTGGGTGGGCAGGCGGGTGACCCGCTTGGGCTAGTGGGGCTCCGTCCATGGTGGCCACTGAGGTGCTGCCACAGAGGCTTAAAGCAGGTCCACTGAGGCCAGCCCAGGGGACGGCGGGGCCAGGCTGTGTGTGACCCTGCTCTGCTGGGGGCTGGCCAGCTGGGCATACTCAGCCCTTGGCCAGGGCAGCTGTGCCCATCGTACTGGCTGACAGCTGCACCCAGAGAGGCAAGGACCCTGCCTAGGAGAGAGACCTGTGGGTCACAGACAGGAAGCAAGCACGGCATGGTCATCCAGCTCACCCCGTGGGAGCCCCTTCAGAGGCCGACACACTTTCTATGAAGGTAGCTGGCTCTGCTTGAAAGTTTTTGTATGTGGGAAGTGCGACTTAGGGTGTGGTTGGCACCATGACCTTGGTCTGAGTGGCTGGGATGTGGATCATGGGTCCTGTGACCAGGTGAGCTCCGTGTTCCCGGAGGTGATGATCACTCACTGCCCAGCAGAGCAGGTGGAGTTCATACCCCAGCCCTTGCCCTGGCAATGGCCGTGCCTACCCTGGCAATGACCATTCCCACCCTGGCAATGCCCACACCCGCAGACCAGCTGTCTTCTCAGGATAAGTTGTTCGCCTGGAGCGAGTTGTTTTCCTCTGTTGAAGCTTATTTCGGAGCTGCTGCTGGTTCCCAGGGGGATGCTCGGCTGCTCCGGGACCCGCTCTAGATGTGGTCACCTCCTGCGCTGAGCAAGCAGACCCTGTGAGCGAGCATGTCCTGGGGTGCGAGGGTCCCTCATGGCATCTCCACACCTTCAGCCTCGGGGTGGGCCTTGAGGAGGGAGCTCAGACAAGCAGGGTCCTTATGTGGGGGGATGGCAGGTAGAGGGGGGAGCAGCTAGAGGAGCCTGGGGCCCTGTCCTCAGCTCTGCCTGTGACCAAGACACACAATGTCCCCAGGTGACCAGGGATAGAGGGGGGCCTGTCTCTTGGTGTTGTGTCCCTGACATGACAGCTTGCAGAGGGTCCATGCCACCTCCTCAGCCTTCGAGGAATGCCTGCCTGGCAGTGGCTGCCTGAGGCACTTGTCCCCAAGGCCTTGTCTGCGCTGTGACCATTGCCAACAATTACGTGCCTCGGCCTGCTCTGTGGTCCTTTGTCCTAAGAATTGAGCTTTGCTGAAGCACAAGCTGGAATCAAGATTTCTGAGAGAAATATCAATAACCTCAGATTTGCAGATGACACCACCCTTATGGCAGAAAGTGAAGAAGAACTAAAGAGCCTCTTGATGAAAGTGAAAATGGAGAGTGAAAAAGTTGGCTTAAAACTCAACCTTCAGAAAACTAAGATCATGGCATCCGGTCCCATCACTTCATGGCAAATAGATGGGGAAACAGTGGAGACAATGACAGACTTTATTTTGGGGGGCTCCAAAATCACTGCAGATGGTGACTGTAGCCACGAAATTAAAAGATGCTTGCTCCTTGGAAGGAAAGTTATGACCAACCTAGACAGCATATTCAAAAGCAGAGACATTACTTTACCAACAAAGGTCCATCTAGTCAAAAAAAACATCTAGTCAAAGTTTTTCCAGTGGTCATGTATGGATGTGAGAGTTAGACTATAAAAAAAGCTGAGCCCCAAAGAATTGATGCTTTTGAACTGTGGTATTGGAGAAGACTCTTGAGAGTCCCTTGGACTACAAGGAGATCCAACCAGTCCCTCCTAAAGGAAATCAGCCTTGGGTGTTCATTGAAAAGACTGATGTTGAAGCTGAAACTCTGATACTTTGTCCACATGATGCAAAGAGCTGACTCATTTGAAAAGACCCTGATGCTGGGAAAGATTGAGGGCAGGAGGAGAAGGGGACAACAGAGGATAAGATGATTGGATGGCATCACTGACTCGATGGACATGAGGTTGAGTAAACTCTGGGAGTTGGTGAAGGACAGGGAGGCCTGCCATGCTGCAGTCCATGGGGTCTCAAGGAATTGGACACGACTGAGCGACTGAACTAAACCTTCATTCGTCTGTGTGATAGGTGGACTGGCCAGGCTGGAAGGAGGGCATTGGGTGAGGTGCAGGCCCTTGCTCAGGCTGCACTGTTCCCCGTCAGGGTACAAGTCAGGCCGTCTCTGGGGCATGGCCAGCATCCCACCCATGGGCAAGTCCAGATCCTCCTGGATGCGAGTCTTAGGAGGAGCCCCAGCCCCTGGCCCGCCCGAGGCCTCGAGCCTCCAAAGAAAGGCCTTGGAGCCCCTGTTGCAGGTTGTGGGCTGATGGGCCCCCACTATCTTCACAGCCACCTCCGTCCCCAGAGTGCAACCGTGGCCTCGGGGCTGGACTTGGAGAACTGGCAGGAGTTCTCCAGCGGAGCTTGAGGTTTCAGATGGACGGGAATTGCATACAGCAATGGCTCAGTGTTTGCTTTAGAAACTGGATGTGGTTTATCTGTTTATTAATTTTGGCTGCAGGCCTCTCACTGCAGTGGCTTCTGTTGTTGTGGGCACAGGCTCTAGGTGCACGGGCTCAGCGCCTCTTGGGCTCTGGAGCACAGGCGTCAGTAGTTGCAGTGCACGGGCTTAGTTGCTCCGCGGCATGGGATCCTTCTGGACCAGGGATGGAACTCGTGTCCCTGCATCAGCACTCAGATTCTTTACCACCAAGCCACCAGGGAAGTTGCACAGGATGTGCTTTAAAAATCTGTCGTTCTCACTAAGCAAGATCACTTGGGGTGAGCGTGACTACTGCAGGCTCCTGGCCTCACTCCCAGCGGCAGCCGCTGTCCACGTCGACTCTGGCTTCTCTCTGAAGTTTTGGTGGCTGTTTGCATGTGTATCCCAGGATCCTCAGTTTATGTGGACAGGGTAGAGCCATTCTACACTGACTCCCCAGCCATCCATCATCTGTCCTTGACCATTGGCCATCTCCTGGAGGGCTCGCTCACTGTTCCCTGTGGGTTCACCACCAGCCCTTAAGTCTGGTCCCCATGACAGGAGTGCTCCTCCATCTCCCAGCAGCCACGGGGCTTCACAGGTACCCCTGTGGCCTGCTGACAGGGGGCTGTCCAGGAATCCTTGGGTCAAAGGCCACATGCAGCTCAAGTGTTGACATGGACACTGGGACCCTCTCCAAAGGCCTGAGGCCTCTCCACCTGCACCTTTCCCACAGCTGGTGCCACCTTCTGGGGCCACTTTGCACATGGTGCACGTGTTCTGAGGGACGGGGTGGGGTGGGGGCCTTGGCCATCCCGGGCCCTCCCCTCCCAGGCCAGTTTCCTCCAGATCACCCTGGTGCCTGAGCCCCTGGCATCTCAGAGCCTCCACGG
>NW_011494609.1:5461115-5473096 GCF_000754665.1 Bison bison bison
CTGCGTGGAGTGTCCAGTGATTTTAAGTAGTTTCTGAGTGTTCTCTCTGCCTCTTCCCTTTACCATCACAAGACAGCTGCTTCTGTATTGTCATAAATACATTCTAAATAGCTGTGTCTATTCTAGAATCAGATGAACCAGAATTTAATGAACTCTCCTTATGTTTGAAATGACAGTTCTTTTCTCTTACCCTGAAGTAAGTGTTAGTTGCTCAGTCGCGTCTGACTCTTGTGATCCCATGGACCATAACCCGTAAGGCTCCTCTGTCCATGGAATTCTCCAGGCAAGAATACTGGAGTGGGTTGTCATTTCCTTCTCCAACCCTGAAGTAAATACCACAGGAAAAGCATTTTCTATTCAGAGTTATTTCCTTAGGGTATGTTTCCCTACAGGTAGAATCACTGGCTTGGAAGGCAGGGTAATTACTTTCTCCTTTTCTTACATTTGCCCAGAGGGTGAGATCGTCCCCTGCAGCTCTATTAAGCTGCTCTGACTCTGTTTCTTCAAGTCTCTTTAGCCATTTCTCACATAAATCTTTCACATTAATGGTTTATTCCTGGGGCACTTTATGTTACTTATTGCAGTCATGGATGAGATTTCTTTTTCCACTGTGTTTTCAGTTAACCCTGTTGCTGTGTTTTGGAAATCTGTTGATTTGTAAATATTTAGCCTATATCCAGGCCCCTTATGATATTTTGCTTACTTTATATTTTTATTTTTACTTTTGGCCACCAGGCATGCTGGTTCTTAGTTCCCCGATCAGGGGTTAAACCCAGGCCCTGGGCCATGAGAGCGTGGAGCCCTAACCACTAGACCACCAGAGAATTCACTATCCAGTCCCCTCCCTGAGCTGTTTTGTTCTGCTAAGTTTTCCAGTTCTTTCTCCCATGTTTTCTGAGTTCTATAGCTGCTGTTACAGACTTTTAAATGGGGTTGGCAGCTCAGATGGGCTTCCCTGGTGGCTCAGTGGTAAAGAATCCACCTGCCAAGCAGGAGACAAGGGCTCAAGCCCTGGTTCAGGAAGATCCCCTGGAAAAAGAATGGCAACCCACTCCAATATTCTTGCCTGGAGAATTCCCACGGACAGAGGAGCCTGGCGGGCTACAGGCCATGGGGTCGCAAAGAGTTGGACACGTCTTAGCAACTGAACAACAATGGCAGCTCATACGCTCGTTTCTGTCTTTCTTCCTCACGAATCCCAGGACTTTGGCCTCGACAGGCTCCGCCCTCATCCTCTGGCGGTTGGTCGGCAGTGGACAGCTCTGTCTGTCCAGGTACTGGGGGTTGGGGGGTGTAGGCTGGGTGCTGGGGAAAAGCCTTCTAGTCCTTATTTTTAAAGAACAACAACAACAAAATTGAAGAAAGGCTCATTTTGTTAAGATTTTATGACCTCACTTCTGTACTGGCCAAAGTGCCCTCGGCTGTGCCCCCACTGGCCTGTGGGGTCTTGTTCCGCTGTGTCGTTGAGAGACTCCCGGTTCTGGGCCTGAGCTGTTTGCTGCGGCATCTGTTTGGCTGGGGCTTCGCTCAGGATCTCTGGACTCTGTTTTCTCTGATTCCTATGTGAATCTGGGCTGCGATTTTCTTTCTGTGGGTTGTCTTTTCAGGGATTTGATATCAGACTTGTGACAATTTATAAGCTTGATAATCAAGCATCATTTAATTTTTTCAGTGTTCCAGCCTCATTCATATAATGCAGGGGTTGTGAATTGTTTGGGGACTTGAAAGAACTCATCCACCAACCACTCAGGCCTTCAGCCCTTTGCTCATAGTTCTATAACTTCAAGGTTTTTCTTTTTTGCTTATTAATCTGTGCAGGTTTTCTACTTCTTATTGAGTCATTGAAAATAGCTTCCCAAGTGATAGCTCCTTTATTAAAGTTTTCAAGTAATATTCAGTTGGATATAATCTTTTATAATTTAAACATTGTCTTCCTGGTCATTCTTATCTGGCTTTTCTAATTTTCAATTTTATTCTTTTGTTTTCTGTTTCTCTAAAGTAGCTTTCCAGTTTCACTATCTTATTGGACTTTTCGTAGAACTATTTCAAGTTTATTTCTGCTGCTATTTTTATTATTCTCTAACTTTTGCTTTCTTCAAGAGTTCATTCCTATATGAATGTGTAATTTTTTGATGATGTTTTAGAAGTCATTAAAGAATTTAAGTTGCTAATTTCACTTTGCTGCTGCTGCTAAGTTGCTTCAGTCGTGTCCGACTCTGTGCGACCCCATAGACGGCAGCCCACCACACTCCCCCGTCCCTGGGATTCTCTAGGGAAGAACACTGGAGTGGGTTGCCCTTTCCTTCTCCAACGCAGGAAAGTGAAAAGTGAAAAGTGAAAGTGAAGTTGCTCAGTCGTGTCCGACTCTTAGCGACCCCATGGATGGCAGCCCACCAGGCTCCTCCGTCCATGGGATTTTCCAGGCAAGAGTACTGGAGTGGGGTGCCATTGCCTTCTCCAATTTCACTTTAGATACAGTTTTAAATGTATTGATGTCAATATACCTAGTGTTCTGATTTTCATTATTTCTCAATAATCATTTTTCCTATTTTTATTTTTTCTTTGATTATTACTAAAGATAATTTTTTTTTTCTAATATGTATATATTTTTTGGTCTTAGCTGTGGTACTTGGGCTTTCTAGTTGTGGAGTGGACTGAGTTGTTCTGCAGTATGTGGGATCTTAGTTCACTGACTAGGGATTGAACCCACAGCCCTTGCATTGCAAGGTGAGTTCTTAACCACTGGACCACTGGGGAAGTCCTGAGAATTCTTTTAATTTTGAGGAGATGGGGTTTTCTATTGACTCTGATTCATTTATAGTTTTATTATAATGTGGCTTGAAAGTTTTGACTGAGGATTAAAAAATTGTTTTATGTTTAACAGAACTTTATTAAGGCTGGGGAATAACAGCAGGGAATTTCAATTCACTAAATAGAAACTAAAAGTGAAGTGCAAACACACCTGACCACACAACAATCCCTTTAAAATTAGGTCACAGATACGGCTCTTCCCCAAGCCCATGAGTAGAGTTTTCCCGGCCCCTGCCCATGGCTGGGATGGCCTACCTCCCCTGGGAATATGTGAGCCCTGAGCAAAGGGGACCAGGCTCCTGGGACTCAGCCAGAGGAAGCACCGGGGGCCCTTGCTGCCTCACTGCTGTGACTTCCTGAGAGTTCCTGGACCGTGTGTCTGGCAGGGGACACACATGAGGGACACCGACCACCGCTCTGCTTTACAAGGAATCCTGCAAACAGTCCCATGTGCAGCAGTGGGGATGGATGAAAAAATCCATGTGTGTCTGTGCGTGTATGTGCAGATGTGTGCCCATGTATGCATGTGTGCCAGGAAATGGTTAAGTGAACCACAGAGCTACCCAATGACACACTCATCATGGATAACTCTCAAAAAAAGAAGTTTCATAATAAAAGGTGCTGGATGATACCACACATATAGCATTTAAGATGCACATATAAGTCACTGTCACAGTGTGTGGACACACAGTGGGAGTGCTGGAGGCCACATGTGTGCTGCGCCTCCGGACCCGGGGCTGCTGGTGTCCTGGGATCCATTGCCTCCTCCAGAGGGGAAGTGGGGGCAGGTGTCAGAGCTGAGGGCAGGGTCTCTGCAAGACGTGGGTGCTCCGGGAGCCTCGCCTCACAGCTTGTTCCTCCCTCCCTGCCCCAGTCCCAGACTTCGGAAGGTTCACCAGCGGCCCTGATGCACCCTCCCAGCTGCAGGGGTCCTCCCTGGAAGACCTGCTGTGCTCACACGCCCCCCTCTCCAGCGAGGACGACGCCTCCCCGGGCTGTGTGACGTCCTCCCAGGTGCCCTTCAAGGCTTTCCTCAGCTCCCCGGAACTGCGTATCCCCCGAGGCTCCGATCGAAAGCTGTCCCCACTCCTGAGCCCCTTGCAGGACCCGCTGGTGGAGAAGACCCTGCTGGAGACCCGGGACGTGGGCCGGCCCAAAAAGGTGTGCTTCTCAGAGAGCAGCCTGCCCTCTGGGGACCGAACCAGGAGGAGCTACTACCTGAACGGTGAGGAGGGTGAGGAGCAGGCGGGAGTTGGGGGTTGGCTGCTGGGGAGGGTGGTCAGGGCCCAGCTTCTGCATCTAGCCAGCAGCCGGAAGAGGAGAGTGTGCCCATGCTCCTCGGGTCTGGGGCCCTGTCTGTACACATCTTTTGACCGTTTAAATAAGTGAGTAGCTTATGTTCTTATGATTGAGTTGTGTATTCTGGATACCAGACTTTTTTGGTACATGTTTTGCAGATATGATCCATGAAGGGGGAGGGGGTGTCCTTCCCTCCTCTAGTGGACTACATTCTGTCAGAACTTTTCACTATGACCCACCCATCTTGGGTGGCCCTGCAAGGCACAGCTCATAGCTTCATTGAGTTCTGCAGGCCTCTTTGCCATAACAAGGCTGTGATTCTGCTTCACTGACTACACTAAAGCCTTTGACTATGTGGATCACAATAAACTGTGGAAAATTCTGGAAAGTAAACTGTGGAGATGGGAATACCAGACCACCTTACCTGTCTCCTGAGAAACCTGAATGCAGGACAAGAAGCAACAGTTAGAGGTGGACGTGGAACAACTGACTGGTTCAAAATTGGGAAAGGATTATGTTCAGGCTGTATATTGTCACCCTGCTAATTTAACTTATATGCAGACTTCGGTTCAGTTCAGCTCAGTTGCTCAGTCATGTCCGACTCTTTGGGACCCCATGGACTGCAGCACGCCAGGCTTCCCTGTCCATTACCAACTCCTGGAGCTTGCTCAAACTCATGTCAATTGAGTCAGTGATGCCATCCAACCATCTCATCCTCTGTTATCCCCTTCTCCTCCTGCCTTCAATCTTTGCCAGCATCAGGGTCTTTTCCAACCAGTCAGTTCTTCTCGTCAAGTGGCCAAGTTCTTTCTCATCAAGTGAAGTTTCAGCACCACTCCTTCCAATGAATATTCAGGACTGATTTCCTTTAGGATTGAATGGTTTGATCTCTTTGCAGTCCAAGGGGCACTCAAGAATCTTCTCCAATACCACAGTTCAAAAGCATTAATTTTTCAATGCTCAGTTTTCTTTATGGTCCAGCTCTCACATCTATACATGACTACTGGAAAAATCATAGGTTTGACTAGACAGATCTTTGTCAGCAAAGTAATGTCTCTGCTTTTTAATATGCTGTCTAGGTTGGTCATAGCTTTTCTTCCAAAGAGTGAGCGTCTTTTAATTCGATGGCCGTAGTCACCATCTACAGTGATTTTGGACCCAAGAAAATAAAGTCTGACATGTTTCCACTATTTCCCCATCTATTTGCCATGAAGTGATGGGACCAGATGCCATGATCTTAGTTTTCTAAATGTTGAGTTTTAAGCTAACTTTTTCACTCTCCTCTTTCATTTTCATCAAGAGGCTTTTTAGTTCCTCTTCACTTTCTGCCATAAGGGTGGTGTCATCTGCATATCTGAGGTTACTGATATTTCTCCCGGCAATCTTGATTTCAGCTTGTGCTTCTTCCAGCCCAACATTTCTCATGATGTACTCTGTATATAAGTTAAATAAGCAGGGTGACAATATACAGCCTTGACGTACTCCTTTTCCTATTTGGAACCAATCTGTTGTTCCATGTCCAGTTCTAACTGTTGCTTCCTGACCTGCATACAGATTTCTCAAGAGGCAGGTCAGGTGGTCTGGTATTCCCATCTCTTTCAGAATTTTCCACAGTTTATTGTGATCCACACAGTCAAAGGCTTTGGCATAGTCAATAAGTCATAGCATAAATCTAAAAGAATTATGCTACATCTACTTTGCGTGTGCTCTGTAAATGGACAACAAAGCCTGGATGACAGGCTTTGCAAAATGGATATCTATTTGCAAAATGGTTCACTGAATATTTTAAGCCAACTATTGAGACGTACTGCTCAGGAAAAAGATACCTTTCAAAATATTCCTGCTCATAGATGACGCATGTAGTCACCCAAGGTCTCTGATGCAGACGGACTAGGAAATTAAAGTTGTTTACATGCTGCTAAGGCACATCCATTCTGTCCATGTATCAAGGAGTAAATTTGACTTTCAAGTCTTATTACTGAAGAAATATACTTCATAGGGGCTTCCAATGGTAAAGAATCTGCCCGCAATATGGGATACCTGGCTTCAATCCCTGGATTGGGAAGATGCCCTGGAAGGGGGCATGGCAACCCACTCCAGTATTCTTGCCTGGAGAATTCCATGGACAGAGGAGCCTGGCAGGCAACAGTCCACGGGGCCACAAAGAGTTGGACACGACTGAGCCACTGACCACAGCACAGCACATACTTCATAAGGCCATAGCTGCCATAGATAGTGGTCCCACTGAGGGCTCTGAAACTTTCTGGAAAGGATTCACCATTCTAGACACCACTAAGAACATTCATGATTCACAGGAAGAGGTCAGAATATGGACATTAACAGGAGTCTGGAAGAAGTTGATTCCAGCCCTCATGGATGACTTGGAGGGATTCAAGACTGCACTGCAGGGTGTGGCTGCAGATGTGGTGGGAACAGCAAGAGAACTGTAATTAGAAGAGGAGCCTGAGGTGTGACTGCGCTGCTGCAGTTGCAGATAAAGCCTTCACACAGGAGGAGTTGCTTCCTATGGGTGACTAAGAAAGTGGTTTCTTGAGGTGGAATCTACTCCTGGTGAAGATGCTGAAACGACAACAAAGATTTAGAACAGTATGCAAACTTAGTTGAGAAAACAGTGGCAGGGTTTGAGAGGGGTTAACTTTAATTTTGAAAGAAGTTCTATTGTGGGTAAAATGCTCTGAAATAGCATTTCGTGCTACAGAGAAATTATTCCTGAAAGGTAGAGTCAACCAATATGGCAAACATCATTGTTACCTTTTTAAAGAAATTGCTGCACCAACCCCAACTTTCAGTAACCACTGCCTGATCTGTCAGAATCTGTCAATACTGAGGCAGGACCCTCCACCAGCAAAAAGGTTATATCTCACTGAAGGCTTAGAGGATGGTTAACATTTTTTAACAATGAAGTATTTAAAAATTAAGGTATGTACATTTTTTGGACATAATGCTTTGCACATTATAGAGTACGCTGCAGTGTAAACCTAACTTTCATGTGCACTGAGAAACTGAACAATTCACATGACTTGCTGTTTGTTTTTTTGTTGTTGTTGTTGTTATCCTTTTTTTTTTTTTTTATTACACGACTTGCTTTCATGTGGTATTTGCTTTATTGTGGTGGTCTGGAACTGAAACCAGCAATATGTCCAAGGTATGCCTGTATATCTCTCCGTCTTTTTAGTTCTTTAAAAATACATTTCAGTAATATTTTATAGCTTCTATGTGCAGATCTTGCACATTTTTGTTGAATTTACCCTTTAGTATTTCATGTTTTTGATGCTATAATGAATAGTACTTTTTATCAATATGAATTTCTGATTATTTGTTTCTAATATATAGTAACACAATTGATTTTGTATATTTATCCCATGATGGTCAACTTGACTGGGCCATTAGGTGCCCAGATATTTGGTCAAACATTATTCAGGGTATGTCTATGAGAATGTTTTTAGATGAGTTTAATATTTAAGTCAATAGACTGAATAAAGCAGACTGGCCTCCTGAATGTGGGTAGGCCTCATACAATCAGTTGCAGGTCTGAGTGGGATAAAAAGGCTGACTCTCTCCCAAGTAAGAGAAAATTCCTCCTGCCTGACTGCCATTGGATTACAACTGGAATCTCAGCTCTTCTTGGGTCTCAAGCCTCCAGTCCTTTAAACTGGAGCCACACCATGGGTTCCCTTATTTCTCAGACCTTGCACGCAGACCGGGACTACATCATCAGCTCTTCTGAGCCTCCAGCTTACTGACTCACCATCGCAGATCTTGGGAAGTGTCAATTTTCATAACTGCGTGAGCCTATTCCTTTTAATAAACACAGAGAGACACACACAGACACAGACACACACACATAGGTTCTACTTCTATCTGTAAAATCTATGGTGATACCATCTCTCGTTTCTGATAGTGGTAATTTTTATCTTCCTCTTTTTCTGTAATTAATCTGGCTAGGGGTTTATCAATCTTACTGACTTTTTTCTTTGAGGAATAGCTTTTTGGTCAGATCTTGAAGGGCCCAGGTTGGACTAGAAATGCTCTCTAGATCCTTTCAGATCTAGAGGTTGCTCGCTCCTTCCACCTAATTTATACTTTAGAGGAGGGGAGGCAGGGAGAGGGGCCAACTCCTGATGAGATAACTGTATTAATACAGAAGGGGGAGACTGTTTTCTGCTTCTCCATGGGCCCTGTTTTCCCCAACATGCTTCTCTGTGGTGTATCTGGTCGTCAGTTAGAATTCCTGGGTCGCTTCTGCAGTGTTGCCAAGTGATTTTGGCAGGAGTGCACTGAACACTAGGGCTTCCCAGGTGGTTTGGTGGTAAAGAACCCATCTGCCAGTGTAAAAGACAAGGGTTTGATCCCTGGGTCGGGAAGACCCCCTGGAGAGGGAAATGGCAACTGACTCTAGTATCCTCGCCTGGAAAGTCCCATGGACAGAGGAGCCTGGCGGGCTATGGTCTATGGAGTCACAAAGAACTGGACACAACAGCGACTAAACAACAACAACACTGAAAACTACAAAACACTGAAAGAAATGAAAGAGACCTAAATAAATGTAAAAAGTCTTCTGGTCATGGCTTGAAAGACCTAATATTATCAAGATGGCAAACCTCCCCAAATCAATCTACAAATTTCAATGCAAGCCCTATCAAAGTCCCACCTGACTTCTTGGCAGAAGTTGACATACTGATCCTCAAATTTGTATGGAGATGCATGGGACTCAGAATAAGCAAAACAGTCTTGAAAAAGGAGAATAAAATTGGAGGACTCACACTTCCCAATTTCAAAATTTAAAGGTACAGTAATCAGCAGCATGGTACTGGTGTAAGGACAGGCATACAAGTCCATGGAATAGAATCAAGAGTCAGAGATAAACCCATGCATTTACAAGTCTGATGTCTGGCAAGGGTCTCAAGACAATTTAATGGAGAGAGAAGAGTCTTTTCAACAAATGGTGCCAGGAAAGTGGATCTCCACATGCAAACAGCTGAAGCTGGACTTCATATCACATATGAAAATTAACTCAAAATGCATCAGAGATTTTTAAAAGACCTAAAAGAGCTAAAACCATAAAACTATTAGAAGAAAACACAGACATAAACCTTATGACCTTGGATTTGGCCACAGAGTCTCAGCTGTGACAGACCTGGACTGTGCTAAGTTCAACCTCATATTCCCTGCTCAGCGCGTGCATTGGCGCGGCCGAGGGAGCAGGAGGACATGTGCCCCCTCGCCTATCCCAGTGCCCACAGAGGAGGAGGAGCCACCCATGCCTGGCCTTGATAAGCATGTGTTGACTGCCATCCTGTTCCTGCCCAGAGTGGCTAGCCAGGGTTCTGGGATGGGTGGCTATGTGGGCAGTCCCAGCTTGGGGCTGAGGGAGGGAGAGCAGATGCCCAAGGTCACAGGCAGGGTTGGTCCTGCAGTCCAGTGCGCACAGCTGCATAGAAGCCCTTGCGGAGGTCTCGGAGCAGCCCAGTGACTCCCCGGGCCACTGAGCCCTCCAGCAGGGTGGGGAGTCAGACCAATCTCTGTATGTGGTGGGGGTCCTGAGTCCTTGGTAGGCACAGCTGTCTGTGGGTAACAGGACCTGGGGCCAGCTCTCCATGGCAGAGCACCCAGCCCGTCTGTGCACTACCTGCCTGCTGGATGGACCCTGCGGGGCTTCACCATCCAACACTCTTGGGAGGGGTTTGGATCACTGTTGGGTTAGAAGGTTGCAGGGCTTTAGAAACAGCTTTAGAAATGGGCCTGTTATGAAGTGTCTCCTGTAGGGAGGAGCAGAGTTCGGGATGCGTGGGGGCCTGTGCAAGTGCCTGCTCTCCCCGCAGAGTGCATCCTGGTCAGTGCGGGCATGCCAGGCGCCGTGAGACGGGCCCTTCCTCACTCCATGCTCCCTCAAAGTCAGGTGCACCTGGTGGTAACAGCCGTCAGCGTGATCTTCAGAGAGCACAGTAGTTTTGAAGGGCAGTGGTGGGATCATGGCTGTCGGGTGGAAGACGTGCTGACATCAGAGGCTGCCGTGGGGAGGGGCAATTTGGAAGCGATTTTGGAGGGGAGGGTGGTTGATGTGCTGGGGTGATACTGGGGAAATAATTAGAATCTCCCGCGAACCCAGCAACCCTCAAGTCTTATTATGAAATAAGTATTAGACCAGCCTGCAATACACACAGGCTGCTGAGACAGAGCATCTCACTGTTTCATGTAGCTATGCAGGCTGGACCCACACGGGCTACATATGTTTTCTTGAGTTAACCAGGACCCTACCCTCAGGTGGGGACATGCCTAGCCCATTCCGAGTTCACCTGGTCATGGGGCTGAGAGCTCCGAGGGGCGTCACCCCAGACCAGGTGCTGAGCTGGTGCTGGTGACAAGGGGACCAGAAGCCAACCCTGGGCTGTGAAGCGTCCACCTCAGGGAACTGGGGCAGGGCCTGGGATCGGGCTGCCAGGGAGCGGCAGAGAACAGGGAGAAGGGTGCCCCCTCTGGTCACCACTGGCCCCTGCAGGAAGGCCTTGCTGGGGTCCCCAGGCTTTACTTCAGATCCACAGTGGCAACATCTGGGTCAGCCCTCTCCCTGAAATGGACCCTGGAGCACAGGCAGGAGGAATGTGGGCAGCCCTGGACCCTCTGAACCCCTTGACCCTCCTACCCTCCCAGATACTGGCTGCCTGTCTCACCAGCCCCGCCCAACCCTGCCCCTCAGAGATCCAGAGCTTCACTGGCACGGAGAAGGATGGTCGCATTGTTGGGGAGATTGCCTTCCAATTGGACCGGCGCATCCTGGCCTATGTCTTCCCAGGGGTGACCCGGCTCTACGGCTTCACTGTGTCCAACATCCCTGAGAAGATCAAACAGGTATGCCTCCCTGGCTGGGGGCCTTCCCCTGGCTGGGTCCCTGACCTGCCCTAGGACCCCCCCAGCCCAGGGTCCCATCCTTGCCCCACGCCCGCTGTTGCCCAGCTCCCTGCCCCCTGCTCCCCCAAGGTCCCCTGGCTGCCAGTCCTCTGTAGTGCCCACACAGCTGTAGGCCTGGGCAAGGCTGAGTGGTGTCTGAGTGGGGAATCAATGAGCTGCCCCACAAGTCCCTTTGCTCTGTCCTGTCTTTCGTAGTCTGGGACAGCCTCAAGAGTGGTTTCGGGCAGGGAGCACTGTGACGCTCCACCCGGCTGGCAAGGCACCTTTTCCTGGCACCGGGGGTGGAGCTCCCTTCTTTCCTGTCGGTCCCTGCGTGGGAGGGAAACTGGGAGCCAGCCCCTGGTGGGGGCCTGCCTCTGGGCCTCAGTGTCCCCACCGACACAGCTGTGCTGGGAGGGCGCCAGGATCTCGCCTCGGGCCTGCGCCTGGCCTCCCGTCCTCGCCTCCCTGTCCCCGCGGGTCCCTGGCCCCGCCGCCCACTCGCGCCTGTGCCCGCAGACGTCCATCAAGTCCCTGGACGGCTCGGTGGACGAGAAGAAGCTGCGGGAGCTAACGCACCGCTACCTGACGCTGACGGCGCGCCTGGAGAGGCTGGGCTACAACCGCGACGTGCACCCTGTGTTCAGCGAGTTCCTCATCAACACCTACGGCATTCTGAAGCAGCGGCCGGACCTGCGTGCCAACCCGCTGCACAGCAGCCCGGCCGCCCTGCGGAAGCTGGTCATCGACGTCGTGCCCCCCAAGTTTCTGGGCGACTCGCTGCTGCTGCTCAACTGCTTGTGCGAGCTCTCCAAGGAGGACAGCCGCCCGCTCTTCGCCTGGTGAACCCACGCCCCGCGCCTCCCTGCAATAAAAGCGTGTTGCAACTTCGGGCGCCACGCTCCTCCTCGTCCGCTCCCCGGAGGGCGCGCCGAGGGCGCCAGGGCCGGGTGGGCCGCTGC
>NW_011494609.1:5473196-5476469 GCF_000754665.1 Bison bison bison
CCCGCCGCCCACACTTGCGCGGTGAGCCCCAGTCTATTAAAGTCGTCTGTTTGCTGTTCCTCCTTTACCCGCTGCTCTTTGAGGGCCCTGCGGCGGGTCCCCCCGTGGGGGGTCGTCCCCTGGAGGGGCAGGGCCCTGGGGCCAGGGTTCAGCCGCGGACAGGACAGCTGCAGAGTCCGCGGCAACGTGAAGACACAGCCCCTTGTTCAAAGCCAGGGACAGCAAGACAGCAGCAGAGCTTTAAAGCAGGTGCCCGTGTGCAGCCGTGTGGGCGTCCCTGTTGGGAGTTTACCTGCGAGGGGATTCCCGGCAGCCGGAGCCCCTGGACGGAAGCCGGTGTGGGCTGGGCTCTTCCTGCCGGGTTCTGGCCTCCGAGCCCTGGTCTGTTTGGCTGTGGGGTGGTCACAGAAACCAGCATCGGGGCACTGACTGATGAGATCGCTTTCCCTGTAAATAGTGGAGCTTTCCAGGGTCCCCTCCTCAGGAGATATTTTTAGCACCTGCCAGCACTTTTAATGTCTCAAAACTGCCCCCCAGAACTGGTCTTGGCATCACATTGGGTCCCCTCTGTGCATCTTGCATTCTCAGCTGTGCCCAAGCCCTGGGCCAGACCCATCTCCATAGGACACACAGCCCTCTGCCCCCCAACTTCCACACCACCCCCCATCTCTCCTGAGGCCTAGAGAGGGCAGGTGGCCCTCTGAAGCCCTGCAACCGGCCCCTCCCTGGCTCCTCCTCTGCCATAGGTAGGAGGATGAAGGTGCCAGAATGCCTGTCCCTTGTTCCCACAGCCTGGCGTGTCCCAGATGCCCCAGCTCCTCAGACCCCTGCCTCAGACAGCTCGGGTGCTGTAACAAACACCACCGATGGGGCGGCTTGAACAGTAGACATTTATCATCTCACAATTCTGGAGGCTGAAGCCTGAGATGGGGGTGCCACAGAGCTGGTTCCTCCGTGGCCTGCCTCCTTGGCCTGCAGACAGCTGTCTCTGCCCGGTGTCCTCACATGTCATCCTCCCTGTGCTTCTCTGGTCTCATCTTCTCATAAGGACGGCAGTCCTACAGGATTAGGACCCGCCTTAGTGACCACATTTTAACCTCATCACCTCTGTAAAGACCCTGGCTCTAGGCCGTGCTGGGGTGAGGGCCAGGTGGTGCTGGGGCTTGCATTGGGACCATGTGCGACGGCCGGTCACCCACACTCACCCACAGTCACCCGGGAGCTGTAGCTGCACAGGACGGGCCTGCCCCCAGCCTGCAGGGTCTCTGGGCTCCCCAGCCCCTTCTCCCTCTTCCAGTTCCCGTGAGCAGCGGCTAGAGGGGTGGGCTTCCAACTGCCCAGACAGCTGGGGGCCTGAAAGACCTGGGTATCTCCTCTCCTGGCCCCGTGGTGACTGTGAGAGGGGTGAAGTGGCCTTGGACCTGATCACCCCAAAGGCCATGTGGGGTACCCAATGCCAGGAGAAACACAGATGGTGTGGGCTGCTCTTGGGAGGGGCCTGCGGGGGTCCACGTGCTGCCAGGGTGACCATGTGATGGGTGGGCCTTTGCAGAAGGGAAACAGCACCACCCCCAGTTCAAAAATCATGAAGGACTTCAAGATGGCATTGACCTGAGGTGGCCCTCTCGGCTCAGGGCCCTGTGCTGCTGACCTGGGGGTACGTGGCCCCTTGTGGGGATCCTCTGGCCTCAGTGGGATAGGGAGCTGGGCCTCACCTGCCTGCCCCTCCCCAGTGCCATGGGCCTGCACTCCCCGCCCCTCCCTGCCAATACCCACCCTCCTGCCAGCCAGCTGTGCTGACCTCTGCTGAGAGCCAGGCCCAGGGCCTCACACACAGTCCCTCTTTTCCCTCTGTGGCCCTGAGGCTCAGTTGTTCATGAAGAAATAGCTGCCAGGAGGGTCATCCAGAGGGTCACCAGGGGGCCCTGGGCCCAACTGGGCCTGGAGCCTGGGGTGACCTGAGGCTGTAACCTGCTGAGGACTTTCCCCCAGGAGTCCAGTACTTCTTTCAGGGGAGCCCACACTCACCTGGGCAGAGGTCTCGGTCCTCCCCTCCACCCTCTCCTTTACTGGCCGCCACAGGGTCCTGGCTCTGCCCCTCCCCCATCTGCCCAGTTAATAAGAAGCCTGGCGCAGGGAGGGCCCTGACTGGGGAATAAAGGCCCCGCCAGCCTCCTTCCCACCTCTGCTGGTGCAAGGAGCGTCTGGGTCAGGGTTTGGACCATGTCCCGGCTGGTGGAATGTGTCCCCAACTTCTCAGAGGGGAACAATCAGGAGGTGAGGGCCTGGGGGTGGCCAGGGCAGTGCAGGGGGCTTGGGGCCAGGAGGGCAAGGCTTGGGCTGGAGCCTGGGGACTGTCTTTTCTGGAAAGGGTGAGGAAGGAGCAGCGGGTGGGCAACCAGTCAGGGGTCCTGGTCCAGGTCTGGGCAGGTCGTTTGGCCTCTCGGGTGATGGTGGAGCACCGGAAGGCTGACCCACACAGCTGTTTGAGGGTCCTTGTGTGGGGCACAGTCTCCCCTCCCCCACCTGTCCTTATCCCCAGGTTATCGGCAGGAAACAAGTCACAGAGCACTGGGCAGGCCTTCCTACTGCCTCAGGAGCTTCTGGGCTGCCTGGAGGCCGGGGCCCCGACCCTCTGTGACCTTGGCCTGTAGTCACCTTCTAGGGGCCCTGGCAGCCCCCCACCAAGTTCTGCTCCCTGCCTCAGTTTCTCCCCATGGGGCTGCCTGTCGCTGTTCCCAGATGCCGAGAGCCAGCTCTTGGCCCTGTGTCTGGGTGGGGGCAGGACAGACTGGGCCCCAGCAGCTCCTGTGCCCTCCTCCTCTCGGGGAGACGGAGGCGCAGGCCCGGCTTCACACCCAGGTGATTGATGCCATCGCTCGAGCAGTGGCCCAGACCCCGGGCTGCACGCTGCTGGACGTGGACGCCGGCCCCTCCACCAACCGCACTGTCTACACCTTCGTGGGGCGCCCTGAGGACGTGGTGGAGGGGGCCCTGAATGCCGCCCGCACTGCCCACCGGCTCATCGACATGAGCCGGCACAGAGGTGAGGGCGGGGGAGGGCGGCCTGCCTTGCGCTCAGGACTTGCAGAGGGCAAGGGGCCAACAGGCTCGCTGGATGCTCCTTTGACCCCGTTTACATTTCAGGGGCCCAAGAGTGGCCGGCAGCAAGGTGCTCACACTCTGCACAGGCCCTGGGTATGGGGGACAGAGCCCTATCTGTCAACAGCCCACAAACCAAACACATTCTTTGGGCGGCAGTGTCAAAGGTCA
>NW_011494609.1:5477023-5486267 GCF_000754665.1 Bison bison bison
CCTGGCCTGCAGTGGGACTCGGCTTCTGAGGACACCCTGTAGGGCAGCAGGGTGGAGGAGTCCACTCCCTGAGAGCGCAGATGGTAGCTAGGGAGGGGGAGGGGTTAGCCACCGACAGGCCACAGTGCTCAGTCTGCCTCTCTGGGGCCCTGTGGTCAGTCTGAATGTGCGCAGAAGGAGCCGGAGGGCGGTGTTCTGCACCTAGGCCCCCTTCCTCAGCCCCATCTCTGTGTAGGGGAGCACCCCCGGATGGGTGCCCTGGACGTGTGCCCCTTCATCCCAGTGAGGGGCGTCACCATGGACGAGTGTGTGCTGTGTGCCCAGGCCTTTGGCCAGCGGCTGGCAGAGGAGCTGGGTGTGCCAGGTGAGAGCCCAGGGCGGGCGGCCCCTCCTCACCTCAGCTCAACAGCAGCAGCACCAGGCACCCTGTGAGGGTCTCTGCTCTTACATCCTTAAAAATGCAGATTTTAAGGGAAAAAACCCTACCATGCCGGTTTTTGACAGGTAGGAGTATGTCCCCCTTCTCCTGTGATGAGAACCTGTGGGGACAGGGTCCCAGCCGTCAGGGAGCTGGCAGACCCTCAGCCTTGCTTGGCAGTGGGCTTGAGTAGTGGCTCCGTGAAGGGCTTGAGCAAGATGGACAGACAGAAAGCCCTTAACAGTCTCTTTGGGGAATTAAATCAAGGCAAGCCCAGCACACACAACAGGTGGACACCTGAGAGGCCAGCTGCAGGTCCGGGCCCTGCCTGTGGGCCGATGGGCCGACTTGGGCATGGGTCTCCTGTCTCGTGCGGGTGTTGGGAGCTGGCGGTGAGCTTTGTTTTCTCTCCTCCACATTCCATGTTTTGTTCAGTGAAAATGCACTTTGGAGAGAAACATGAATATCCTTCCAGACCCGAGTGCCTGCTCCCAACTCTTGTGGGTGGACAATGGCTTTTTCTGGGGCATCAGAGCCTGGGCAGTGGGGGTGGGGCCTGCCCTGCCCCTGGGTGGGCAGAGGAGGGTTCCTGCCCATACAGAGTGCCCATCAGGGACCACCCACACCCACTCGACGGGGCACAGAGATGGGGGCTGCCAGCAAGACGGAGCTGCAGGAACGGGGTCCTGCAATGCTCGCCGCCGGGGGCCTGACTTGCCAGGTCCCTTTGCAGTGTACCTCTATGGTGAGGCGGCACGGATGACCAGCCGCCAGTCCCTGCCAGCCATCCGGGCCGGGGAGTATGAGGCCCTCCCTGAGAAGGTGCCGTGCCCCTCATCAGGGGGCGGTCTGGGCTGGGCCCTCCTCCCCCCTTCCCTCACCCGCCCGTCTCCCCACAGCTCAAGCAGGCCGAGTGGGCACCCGACTTCGGGCCCAGCTCCTTCATTCCCAGCTGGGGGGCCACCGCCACAGGGGCACGGAAGTTCCTCCTGGCATTCAACATCAACCTGCTCAGCACCAAGGAGCAGGCGCACCGCATCGCCCTCAATCTCCGTGAGCAGGGTCGTGGGAAGGACCAGGTAGGCGGCACCTGCAGTCCCATGAGGCCTGGCCCGTCCCTGTTGCATCTCGAGGGCTCCCAGAGAGGGTCAAGGCTGGGCACCATGTGTGGACCCACTGGCCACAGGTCCTGCCCACTTCGGTGTCCATGCCGTGTGGGACTGGCAGGGTGAGGGTTCCAGGGTTTGAGGTTCGGGAGCAGGTCTTTCGGAGAAGGCAATGGCACCCCACTCCAGTACTCTTGCCTGGAAAATCCCATGGACAGAGGAGCCTGGTAGGCTGCAGTCCATGGGGTCGATAAGAGTCGGACACAACTGAGTGACTTCACTTTCACTTTTCACTTTCATGCATTGGAGAAGGAAATGGCAACCCACTCCAGTGTTCTTGCCTGGAGAATCTCAGGGATGGGGGAGCCTGATGGGCTGCGGTCTATGGGGTCGCACAGAGTCGGACACAACTGAAGCGACTTAGCAGCAGCAGCAGCAGCAGCAGGTCTTTAAGGACATTTTCCATGGAAGCAGCAGGTCTACAGCTGTGGCCAACATACTGCAGCATTTCCATGCTGATAGGAAAACAGGCATTCCTGAGCCCCAGGTATCCCCAGGTACCCCAGGTGCCCTGATCCACTAAGTCTGTTACAGGAACTCCCACCTAATTTGAGCACCACTTCTGCAGAAACTTTGCGTTGGACACAGGTAGACAAAGACACACCTGTGAAGGAGGCCCTGCTCCTCACCTGTCAGCCTCCGCCCCCAGAGACCTGGGCCTGGCTTCTTTCCCGAACACTCAGCCATCGGCAAGCACAGCACAAAAGCATGGCAACTCCCCAGTCCTTCTCTGTGCTCTGCTGAGGTCAGAAGTCAGAGGTCCCCCCCGAGGGGGAGTGAGTGCCCCAAGGAGCAAGGGCTGCAAGCTGGCCTCTGGGGCAGGGGTGGGATGGGAGGAAGGAGCCAGGCCCAGGACAAGGACGTGGGTGGAATGCTGGCCGGGCAGCAGGGCCTGGTCTGAGCCTGGACCCTGTGTGGGGTGAGCCGCTGTTGGGGGCTCTGCTTCTGGTGGTGGGCAGGCCCCTCCCATGCTCAGATGAGAGGCCGGGAGAGCAAGGCGAGGAGGAGACCAGCCACACGGCACAGTTTTCAGGCCACGGCCTGCCTTGTCCCTGTGTCTGGGGCAGAAGGGAGACCCTGGGCCAGCTGAGGGGATGCAGGGGGAGGGGACTGTCAGTGCGGGGTGCCAGGAGAGGCAGGGCCGGGCTGGGTAAGCCTTGTCCTCCGCAGCCAGGACGCCTGAGCAAGGTGCAGGGCATCGGCTGGTACCTGGATGAGAAGAACCTGGCTCAGGTGTCCATGAACCTCCTGGACTTTGAAGTCACAGGGCTGCACACCGTCTATGAGGAGACCTGCAGAGAAGCCCAGGTGAGCGGGGCAGGTCCTCCCCATATTCCCAAACCCAGCTGCCTGGGCACTGATGCCTCCATCTCTGACCTCTGCTCTCCGCCCTCTGCAGGAGCTGAGCCTCCCAGTGGTGGGCTCGCAGCTGGTGGGCCTGGTGCCTCTGAAAGCCCTGCTGGATGCGGCCACCTTCTACTGCGAGCAGGAGAATCTGTTCCTCCTGGAGGAGGAGCAGCGGCTCAGGCTGGTGGGCAGGGCCCGTGCGGGTGGGGCTGGAGCTGGGGGGCTGGGGGTCCTGAGAGCAGGGCGGCTGCTCCAGGTACCTGCTCCCCAGGCCTGGGTTCCTGTCCATGTGGCCTCCTACTTCTCCTTCTTTGTTTTATTGTCTGTGTCTGCAAGTCGAGATCACATTTTTCACTTGGTAGATACTGTTGGGGTTTTCTCTATGACCTAAAATATATTCAGTCTTGTGAAACTTCTGTGAGAGGGGGTGCCTGGGCTCAGTCGGATGGAGGGACTTGCCCCTCCTCTGGTCCTGACCCGTCCAGATTTGGGGATGTGAGTCTAGCCTCCGTGGGCTATTCAGCACGTGGTTCCTGTGGTCCTGGGTCCCTCTAGCCAGCTCTGGCGGTAGCCAGCTTTTGCCATCCTGTTGCTCTGGCCTCAGGGTGGTTCTGTTTTGAAGGTATTTCTTAAAATGAGCACATGACTGGATTTCTCTGAGAGTTTTTGTCTTTTGGTTGTTGGGTTTATCCTTTTGTATTTACTAATCTAGCAGATATGCTTGGACTTGCTTTGGTCCTGTTTTTAGGCAGAGAGGATGTGGTTTCCTTCCGGTTACATGGAGGCAATATAATGTGTGTATGCAACTCTGTGTCCAGCTCTGTGACCCCATGGACGGTAGCCCACCAGGCTCCTCTGTCCTTGGGGAGTCTCCAGGCAAGAATGCTGGAGTGGGTTGCCATGCCCTCCTCCAGGGGATCTTCCCAACCCAGGGATTGAACCACATCTCCTGGGTCTTTTGCATTGCAGGTGGATTCTTTACTGCTGAGTCATCGGGAAAGCCCGTAACTTAACGTATTCATCTCCATTTTTGATTTATTAAGTTAAACTCTATCTAAATGTATCAATGTGATTTGTCAATTTGTATCAGTTCAGGTACCACAAAGATATTCGGTTCTAGGCCATTGCAAATAAATCAAATATCCCAATAAAGCCACTCACATGATTTTCTGGTTTCCTGGTATATATAAAAGTTATATTCATACTAGACTATAGTCTGTTAAGTGTGCAATATCATTGTGTCTAAAAAAACTGTGCACATACTTAAAAGTACTTTATTGCTAAAAAAAAAAAAAAAAGCTAACCTTCTTCTGAGCTTTCAGAGAGTTGTGATTTTAATGCTGGTGGAGGGTTTGAAATACTGTGAGAATTACCAAAATGTGACACAGAGGCACACTGTGAGCAAATGTTGTTGGAAAAAGGGCGCCTATAGACTTGTTTGAAGCAGCGTTGCTACAAAATTTGTCCAAAACTCACTGTCTGTGAACCTTGAGGTCTGTGATCTGCAGGCTGCTTGCTGTGCACATGAGAAAGTAACTCTCGATGTTTACCCCCATCTTTTCTCCTTTCTCTGCTGCTGCTGCTAAGTCGCCTCAGTCGTGTCTGACTCTGTGCGACCCCATAGACGGCAGCCCATTAGACTCCGCTGCTCCTGGGATTCTCCAGGCAAGAACACTGGAGTGGGTTGCCATTTCCTTCTCCAATGCATGAAAGTGAAAAGTGAAAGTGAAGTCGCTCAGTCGTGTCCGACTCTTAGAGACCTCATGGACTACTGCCTACCAGGCTCCTCCGTCCATGGGATTTTCCAGGCGAGAGTACTGGAGTGGGGTGCCATTGCCTTCTCCATCTCCCTTCTCTAGTTCCTGGTTTTTTAGAGCTGTGTCATTTTTTTTTTTTTAGGGAGTTGGTTCTTTTAAATATTTTTTCAGCTTTTAAAATTATGGTAAAATACACATGACATAAAATTTCCCATCTTAGCCATATTTAAGCGTGCTGGTCAGTGGTGTTAAGGACGTTTATAAAGTTGTGCGGCCATCACCACCATCCAGGATGGGGTTTCCAGTTTCTCTGAAAGGTACTGTCAGAAAGGTATCGTTCACACTGTCCCCGCCGGTCACCGGCAGTGCTCCATGTCACGGCACCGTCTTCCCGCCCTGGACTTGGGCTGTGCCCCCTTCAGTGTCTTTAGTTCCTTTCAGCATGTTTTGTAGGTCTCATTGCAGTCTTTCACCTCCTTGGTGAAGTTAATTAATCCCTGAGTGTTTCTTTTTTTTTTTTTTTTGGCTGCTACTGAAAATGGAATTGTTTTTGTAATTTGTTCTTCAGTGTTCATTGTCAGTGTTCAGAAATGCACTGATCTTTGTGGGTTGACTTTGCATCCTGCTACCTCGCTGAATTCATTTGTTAGTTCTCGGTGGTTAACTTTCCAAGTTTGCACAGTATACTCACTCCTTTAGCTCTTAATCGGTGTTAGAATGTCTCTTGACTCTTGGTGAAGAAAGACAAGAAAATCAGTGCACTGTGTGAGCTGTCATTGCTGGTCCAGACTTAAACTGCTTAGTCGTTATTTGTACATTGTCCGAAGTATACCACTTACCTTCTGTAACCACATCACATGAATTAAATATACATGGATATTTAAGCTTGGTTCTGTGCTTAAGTGAGTCACTGTGCATCTCCGTCCTTTCTCGGTTGCCTAGATTTCACAGTCAAGCAGGTTTTTGAAGAAAGGCTCAAGGGGGCTTTATTCTGTAGGTTCTGGTGTGTTTGGGAATGTCTGTGTGACTTTATTCTTTTAAAACAGTAGGACAATCAAAGAGCTTCCCTGGTGGCTCAGTGGTAAATAACCCACGTGACAATGCAGGAGACTCAGAGACACGGGTTGGATCTCTGGGTCAGGAAGATCCCCTGAAGAAGGGAATGGCCACCCACTCCAATATCCTTGCTGGAAAATCCCATAGACAGAGGAGCCTGGTGGGTCCTGGAGGTCCACGGGGTTGCAAAGACACAACTTAGTAACTAAACAACAACAACGATAAAGGAGAACCAACACCTCCAGTCGCTTGTTTTTCTCCTGAGGATGTTGCAGGCACATCTTTGCGCCCTTTGGAGTAAATGTTGCTGTGTGTATGGTGGTGGAGTCTAAGGCCGCCTGGTGACTTCCACACCCCTGCTGACCGGTTCTTTCTCCCTGGTGCTTGACAAACTGTCTTTATCCTTGAAATTCAGTAACTCTGCCATATATGTCTTGGTGTTGATTATTCTGCATCAGTTTTTCTTTAGAGCAGGGTTCTGTGTGATTTACAGATTCATTCTTGTTCAGTTTCAGGAATATTTTCTTTAATATTTTTGATTCAGTGTTTGGTTCTTTCACTTTGCAGACACAGTCACTCCATGGTAGCATTTTCTTCTTCCATATATCCTGTTTTTTTCTATACTTTCTCTCCATTTCCCCCCCTCTCCATTTGCTGTGGTTTTCTCAGGCCTCACTTCTTAATCACTTATGTACTTTATAGCTGGGTTTGTTCTCTTTCTGGCCATTACAAAGTTCTGTGTCACTTTATTTTGATGTAATTCTTGCTCACAGAAGAGGTCTGCACATAGTATCAGGAGTTGCTTTATTCCCTCCAGATTCGCCTACTGTTATTTTGCATCATTTTCTGTATCTCTCTTTCTCTACAGTCATGCACAATCACACTTGTTTCTGGACCATTTCAGAGTAGACTGAAGACACTGTGCCCTTTATGCCTCATTTATTCAGAGTGTATTCGTCTAGATCAAGGACATTCTGTTATATAACCACAGTGCAATGATCAAAATCAGGAAATTCAGCACAGTACGATCTGCTCTAATCTGCAGACTGTAATCAAATCATGTCAGTGTCTCCCTCTCCTGGCTCCACCCCAGACCAGGAGTGGGTCCACGTGCCTTGTCTTTTATGGCCCTTAATCTGGACCAGGGCCCCAGTTCTCCCTGTCCTTCCTTGACCATGATGGGCTGTGAGCACTGCTTGCTGGGTGCTGGTCTGATCTTTCTCAGGGCTGGGCGTGCTTGTGTGTTTCTGGCAAGAGCAGCACAGAAGTGATGGGGTGTCCCCCTCAGGGCGTTCGCTACCTGGGTCCCCTTGTTGAAGTGGTATCTCCAACCCAGGGTTATCACTGTGGTGTTCCTATTTTTCCTATTGTTGTTAATAAGCACTCCCTGGGGCGACAGTTGAAGACATGTAAATACTTTGTGCTTCTTGAAATCCAGCCTCAAGAATCTCCCTCCTCCATCCTGTTTCCACTTTCACCTCTCCCACATCTATTTATCGTTTATTAACATGTTTGATGCTCTCTATTGCTTCTTTAAACCATAGTATTTTATATTCTTTATCTGGAAGTTCTGAGATCTGCATTCTTTGAAGGTCTGGCTCTCCAAACTATCATGCCTGCTGACACGCGTAGTGATGCTTTTTCTGGTGCTTTGGGAGTTCGGGCTGCGCGCCTGGGTTTCTTCTGTGGTTTCTTGGTCATGCCTAGTTGCTCAGTCATGTCCGACTCTGTGCGACCCCCTGACTGTAGCCCGTCAGTCTTCTCTGACCGTGGGATTCTCCAGGCAAGAATATTGGAGTGGGTTGCCGTTTCCTGCTCCAGGGGATCTTTCTGAATTCTTGGTCACTGGTTTAAACTCGTGTTGCCTCAGGCAGGTGCTTGCGCCCTGTAGATGAGCCTCTTGTTTGGGCTTTGGAGCCACACAGAGGAGAATTCTGGGTGAGCCGTGGCCTCTCCCCCTCTCAGGTTACAATTCCCAGGAAAGATATTTTCTGGGGCTTCACCATCTGGGGGCTTCACCAAACGTAAGTCTCAGACTGGAAAGACTGAGACTTTCCTGTGAAGGGTGGCTCTCCCCAAATTCATCCTTGGAGATGTTGTCTTCCAGGGGTCTCCCGTCTGACCCCTGCTCCTGAGAGATGGCTCAGGCGTCTCCGGGTGAACCCAGCTCCAGGGCAGGGAGAGCTTCTGGGCACTTCTGGCCGTGGATGGTTTCCTTTACTTTCTTCCAGGCTTGTGGGTGCTAAAGTCCATTCTGACAGTTCTGTTCCTCTTTCTGAGGTTTTCTGCAGCATCCTCCGGGAGACCTCGGGCCATCCCTGGCTCTCAACTTGTCCCGTACTCGTCGCTTTCTGTTCCGCGTAGAATGTGTCCCCATGTGGCTCAGAGGGGCTGGGACTGTGTTGCCAGCATCAGCACCATGATGTGTCCTTAAAGCATCTTTAGGTGAAAGAAATTCCTCTCTGATATGGGGAATTCCTTTCATCAAAAAGATATTTCCAACTTTGTTTTGAAGTTGGGTAAACTTCACTTTTTGTCACACATCAAGGGTCATAGCTGGGCTGCTCACGCAGCTCTGGGCCTTTGAGAGCCAGAGCCACTGACTCCCAGGAGCTGGAACCCCATCCAGGAGGCAGTTGTCTTGGCCCCTTTCCAGCACAGGCTCGAGAGTGGGGAGGACGGGTCACACTGGGCCCGGGTCTCCCTGGGGCAATGCAGTGGGTGGAGTCCAGGGCCCGGCAGGGCACCTGCCTCGAAGGGCTTCTGTCTGCAGGGCTGCTGGTGGGTGTGTGTGTGTGTGTGTGTGTGGCAGCTGTGTCCCTGAAAGCTCCACACCAGGACCAGGGAGCACCCCCACAGGTGGCAGGGGTGGGACCTGGGCTCAAGGGGAACCCCAGTCACCAGGCCCTCTTCCAGGTGGTGAACCGGCTGGGCCTGGACTCCCTGTCCCCCTTCAACCCCAAGGAGCGGATCATCGAGTGAGCAGCCCCCAACCCCCACCCCTGTGCAGACACCCCCTCGGTTGTCCAGAGCTCTGCTCCATCACTAAGTGTAGGGCTGGGGGCTTGTTGGGGGGCCCAGTGAGGCCCCAACAGGTCCCACTCGGTCCTCACACAGCTCCTGACTGGTCACAGCCGCTTTCGGGGTGGCTGCTCTGCAAACAGGGCCCATATCCCCTTCCCTGTGCTGGTGCGAGCCAGGGACCGCCCCCGCCCCCGCCCCCGCCAGTCCCACCTTTCTAGCCTAGAAGTAATGACCAAGGACCCTCCGACATAGACCCTAGCCCACCCCCACCCTGGCCCCCCTGACCGCCCCTGCCTCGCAGGTACCTGGTCCCCCAGGACGGGCCCGAGCAAAGCCTGGTGGACCAGCCCCTGCGCGCTTTCATCCGGGCCGTGGGTGCCCGCTCGGCAGCCCCAGGGGGCGGCTCTGTGGCCGCAGCCAGTGCAGCCATGGTGAGCGGGGCCCGGGGCGAGGAGGTGGGGTAGGAGGTGGGGTGG
>NW_011494609.1:5486367-5496641 GCF_000754665.1 Bison bison bison
GGGGAGCCCGGCCCGGCCCGGGGCTGGCCCCATGATCAGCGCGCTCTCCCCAGGGCGCCGCCCTGGCCTCCATGGCCGGCCTGATGACCTATGGGCGGCGCCAGTTCGAGCACCTGGACGTGACCATGCGCCGCCTGATCCCGCCCTTCCGCGCCGCCGTGGCTGAGCTGACTGCGATGGTGGACGCCGACGCCCGGGCCTTTGAGGCCTACCTGGTGTGTGTGCAGGCGGGCCGTCTCCACTGGCCCTACGGAGCAGGACCTGAGGGACAGTGGGGTCAGTGGACAGTGATGGGGGGTCTCCAGAGGAGAGAAAGGTGGTCCAAGGTCATGGGGGTGAGGGGCAGACTGCCATTAGCACAGACGTCTGGAGACCAGGGGGCCTGGAGGGAGGGGACAGTGGTCTGGCTGCTCTTGGGTTGAGCCCAGCAGGTGTGACCCCAGGTCGGAGTCTCTGCAGGGCTGGGGGACAGGGGAGAGGAGGACACCTGCCCTGAGGGTCAGCCAGGCTCAGCGTCCCCCTGCCCAGCTCCCTGCGTCCTGCTGATGGGCCGACACCCAGACCCGCAGATGCTGGAGGAAGACCAGGTCCTCAGGGAAGAGCTCTGGTCCCAAAAGTGTGGGAACAGAAATCTTTACTTGGTAACACAGTCAGTCACAGTGTCAGCGATCAGAGAAGACAGTTCAGCGACAGACGGAAAGGGCCCCAGGAGCTGGGAGGCTAGATCCAGACCTCCCTTGTTCGGGAGGGCCTGGAGGAGGGGTGTCCGTCAGACCTGGGTGGAGGTCAGAGGACTCACAGGAAGGTCGAGGTGTGAGTTCAAGGTCAAGAAGCCCCAGGTGTGTGTGAGAGCAGAGCCAGCAGGGGACACAGGAGAGGAGGGAAGGGGGGTGCTTGGACCCCGCCGGGGAGGAGGGCCTGCTGGGGAAGGTGTGAGCTCCAGGCCGACACCAGTGCTCGGAGCCACCTTGGGGCAAGACCTGGTATGGGGGTGGATGGTGCTCTGGGCACGCTTGGGGTGGAGGCCATGGGTCAGCCCTGCTTCGGGGTTTGGGCCGAGTCTAGTCTGCACCTGGGCCCCTGGGTGGACAGCTGGCCTCTGTCACTGGGCCTCAGTGGATGGCTGTGTGAGTGACTCGGGGGAGGCTTTCGCCCCGGGGGGAGTGTGTTTCCTGCATGAAGGATGCCGCCTGGTGGCCCCTGCAGAGCTTGCGTGGGTGGGGTGCCTGGAGTGGTCCTCCTGAGGTCCCCTGACAACGTGGCCATCCGACCTGGAGGTCACGTGAGCCTCTTGGTGCGTCTCACATGGGCGGGGCAGTGGGAGGAGCAGTTTCATACTTCCTGGAAGGAGGCCTGCGTTGTATGTCGCCCTTGGGGGTCGGGGGACACGGCCTGAGCCTTTATGCTGGTCTCTGGGGTCGCACAGTTGCCTCCCCTGGAGTGGGTGGGGAAGACTGGTGCTGGAGCCCTCACTCCCCTCCGGCCCCCTCTCCAGTCCCTCACAGGTGGCCCTCCATCTGTAATCCACAGATGCAAACTTGGAGGTGGTGGGTGCTGTGTTAGGCCCCCGCCCTCCCCAAGCTCCCAGTCCCCTTGTCACAGTCCCTCACCCCGCTGTGTTTCTGTGCTTGCTCTGGCAGAAAGCGACAAAGCTGCCCAAGAACACACCTGAGGACAAGGACAGGTGAGTGCAGCGAAATCCCTGGTACTGGTCAGCCCCCCCGGGTGTGCTGTGGCTGAACAACGATTTCCCTGTGGTCCCCAGCCTGGTTCCGTGGGCTCCTCGAGGAGCCATTGGGTAGGGACTGGGAGTGTCTGGGGGCCCCGGGATCTGACCGCCAATGCCCTTGCTTACAGACGTGCGGCCGCCCTGCAGGAGGGGCTGAGGCAGGCGGTGGCTGTGCCCTTGGCGCTGGCAGAAACGGTGGCCTCACTGTGGCCGGCACTGCGAGAGCTGGCCCTGTGTGTGAACCTGGCCTGCAGGTCAGACCTGCAGGTACGTGGCAGGGCCCTGCTGCCGGTGCAGAGTGAAGGGTCAGTGGGCGTCACAGCTGCTCACTGAGCCAGCAGACGTGAGCGCTCGCAGGGTGTCTCGGTCCATCTCAGCCTGCAGGGCCGGCTCTGCTAAGATCTTGTTCAAGGTCACACAGCAGAGGCAGACACTCGAGTGTGCTCCAGAGTCCACCTCTGACTGTCCCCTCAGGCCCCAGCCGCCCTCCTCCCCGTCGGCCCCTCTCCCAGAAACCCCAGGTGCTCGCAGAAATGCATGCACGCCCTGTCTGTAGCCTCTGCACGGAGGCCTGGGACAAGGGCCATCACACCCATTGCTGTTTGTCTACAGCCCGATCAGAGGCCCCTAGCCATATGGTCTTTACAGAGAGACACCTGTTTTCAGTGTCTGGTCTTCAGGCCCTAAGGATTGCACCCTCCTTTCCTGGGAGGTGGCTGCCTGTGAGTTGTTAAGAAGGTTCTAGAAGCCGCCTGAGCACAGAGGCCATGATTCCTGCATTCTGGGTCTTCCTGGCCCAGCATGTGCTGCCCATCTCTGTGGCCCCTCAGGGCCTGTAAGTGGCCAGCATGCTGTGCTCGTTGTTAAAGGCCCCCTGTAGCCAGCTCCCGGCTTCCCAGGTGGCTCAGTGGTAAAGACTCTGCCTGCCAATAGAGGAACCGCAGGTTCCATCCCTGGGTCCGGAAAAGCTCCTGGAGAAGGAAACGGCAGCCCACTCCAGTATTCTTGCCTGGGATTATCCCATGGACAGAGGAGCCTGGTGGGCTACAGTCCATGGGGTCACGAAGAGTTGGACACTGAGTGACTGAGCATGCATCCAGCCTGGGCTAAGCACATCTCCAGCCTGGGCTATGCCTGAGGCATCACTGGGCCGCGGGGTTGGAGTGCCGAAGTCAGCAGGGTGTGGACTGCTGGGTGGTCAGCTGAGGGTGGGCCTCTGAGCACTGGATGGCGCAGGGGCCCTGGGACCCTCCTTGGAGAGGGCCAGGCTTCTGTCCAGTGACTCCGGGCTCCCGAGGGCTGTGTGGATGCTTTCCTGCTCGAGTGACCGGTCAGATTGCCGTCTTCAGGGTTGAGGCGTGAGGCCCCCAGGCTATGTCCTGGGCTGAGGAGTGGGCAGGGGTTGGCCTGCTGCCTGCCCCATCACTGCCGGCTGGTTCTGCCTCGTGGCCATTGCAGGTGGCAGCCAAGGCCCTGGAGACAGGTGTGTCTGGCGCATATTTCAACGTGCTCATCAACCTGAAGGATGTCACTGATGACGCGTTTAAGGACCAGGTGAGTGGGGGCGCATGCCAGGCCCACCAAGGGGCCTGGAGGTTGCCTTGGTTCCCGCATATGGGGCCCAGGGGCGCCTGGCTAGCATGTCCTTGAGGGAGGGATGTGTCTGACGAGACAATCCTCCAGCTGCTGCGGGTGTAAAGGCCTGTCTTGCAGAACGCAGGCCTCAGGGGACAGCTGGGGCCTTCTTTCAGGGTCTCTGTGGGGGCGGGTGGCCTGGGTGCCTGCTGGCACCCCCTCACTCCCTGCTGGGGGCTCTGGCCAGGGCCAGGTCCCCTGGCTGGGCTGGGCTGCAGCACCAGCAACACGTGGTCTCAGGGAGCAGTTGCTGGCCTGTGCAATTGTCCTGCTTCAGCGTTTGTGACAATTTCACTGTTACTGTTTTTGGAGGAGAATTCACAGAACGTGCAACTCACTATGTTAAATTATACAAGTCAGAGGCAGTTGGCACATCTATGGTTGTGAGACCATCACCTCTATCCAGTGCTGGAACGTTCTCGCCACTCCAGAGGAGGCCCCACAGTAACCCCCATTCCCAGGCCTGGCCACCAACCTGTATTTGTGATTTTGTGATGATTGTTAAAAAGCAATTTCCTGACTGGGAATGGGAGCAGTAGGGCCAGCCAGTCCCCACCTGCCTCTGTAGCTAAGCTGAGCTCATCATCAGGGAAGGCCCTGTCCATCCCAGGGCATTGAGATAATACACTAGCCACTCGAGCACTGCCCTTTGGGCTTGGAGGACACAGCCCCGCCTTCAGCAGTGGTGGATAAAGTAGGGAGACTGGGAGGGTGGGAACTGGGCCTTGCTGGCCCTAAATGTCAGGAAAGACAGAGGGACCCCCCCCATCCCCACGAGAGACCTGTGAGGATCTGGAGTTCCAGGTCAGAGGCTCGGGGCCACCCAGAGTGGATAGCCCAGGGAACCGGCAGGGAGGCTGGGCCCGTGGGTGGGTGGCAGGTGAGCAGTGATGACAGCGCTCCTGTGTCTTTAGGTCCGCCGGCGCATCTCCAGCCTCCTGCAAGACGCCCAGACACAGGCAGCCCTGGTGCTGGACGGGCTGGAGGCCCGGCAAGAGTGATGGCTGAGCAGGGAATCGACGGACTCCACTCCCCCTTGCAGCCCCTCCAGACACGTCCTGGGGGCCCAGATGTGGGGGATGTGAGGGGCAAGGATAGGGGGCTGTGAGGGGTGGGCATGGCTGGGGTTGGCAGTGCCAGTAAAGTGATGACACACTGGTGCCTGTGGGGTCCATGTGGGGTGCATGTGGGATACCAATGAGGGGCTTGGGGGAGGTCTGAGCTGAGTGGCAGGAATGGGACCTCGTGAGGTGCCAAACATGGGGAGACAAGTGGGAGGGAATGGGGGTGGAACATGAGGTGACCCAGGGTCACAGAGTACCCGGGGTCCTGGGGGCCTGAGCCCCCTTAGTAGGACCCTCAAATCTCATGGAGGGATGAGGGCCATGCTGCCTGATGGACAGGGAATGGCGGGGGATCCACCAAGGTGAGGGGTGGCCGGGCCAGCTCCTCCCAAGGCAGGAGAAGATGAGAGCAGCAAGCGGCCGAGGACGGGAAAGTGATGTGTGGGCCAGGTCCCGGGTTCTGGGGGAAGAGGGTTCAGTGTCAGACCTGGGGTCCCGGAAGGGAGAGTCCCCAGCATTGGGCACTGACTTCTCTTGGTGGAAGCTCAGTGGCCCAGGCCCAGTGGTGGGGGTCCCAGGAGGGTCTCTGCAGGGCCTGGGTGGTGAGGGAGGGGTGGGAAGTGGTGGAAAGCGCCCACCCCTCTATTCCCGGGGCTGGGGGCCACAGGATGAGACCCAGACCTGAAAGGTTGTTTTTGCAAGCTGTGTGTTACGCTGGCATTCGTGACCTCCGGAGGAGAGGATTTCCATCCAGGGTCAGAGACGAGGTTTGACAACTTGGAGCTTTTTGTGTAGCAGAGTTTCTTTTAAAGCATAATAGAGATAGGGAAAACTTCTGACATAAACATCAGAAAGTGAAAAGTGAAAGTGAAAGTCGCACAGTCGTGTCTGACTTTTTGTGATCCCATGGACTGTAGCCTGCCAGGCTCCTCTGTTCATGGAATTCTCCAGGCAATAGTACTGGAGTGGGTTGCCATTTCCTTCTCCGGGGGATCTTCCTGACCTGGGGATTGAACCTGGGTCTCCTGCATTGCAAACAGATTCTTTACCAGCTGAGCTACTAGGGAAGCCCATAGACATCAGATGGGGACAGGAAAAGAGAGCCCCCTTGCTAGTTTCTAGCAAGGTGTTTTATGTCTGTTAGAAAATTATTAATCAGATAAGAGAGACAACTCAAGGCTGAGGGAGTTTCACCAGACCCCGCTCCCACAATAGAAAGGATGACATGAGGTGTGTCAACCCCCAACCATAAAACAATTGACAGGGAATACTGGTTTGTTGAACCATTATCAGCCCAAGGTTTGAAAAAAGAAAAAAAGTTAATCTTAGGTGGAACCATTTTGAAGAAAGGCAAATTCTAAAGCAAATACATAGCTTCCTTAACATAGCTTAAGAAAAACATTTCCATAAGAAGAAACACACTTGTTAGTTCCAGGCAGGATCTCCGCCACTTATTTCCTCCTGCCTCTTGGGGACCTCTGGCCTTCCTGCCTGTTCCCCTCTCAGACCCACCTGGGCCAGCTCTGGTCCAGGAGCTGAGTCGACGATGACGATGACGGCCCACTGGAGGATGGGCCACGGGGTCCTGGGGGTGTTGGGAGTTGGTGATGGACGAGGGCAAGAGGTGTGACCTGGGAGCCCTGTGGGGGTACCCCAGGGGGGCAGCATCCACAAGGCTTGGAGCTGCGGGTGGTGAGGGTCAGAGCTGCTGTAGGACTGGGCGCTGCCATGGGTCTGCAGGCTGAGGTCTTTCAAAATAGGCAATGCGTCAGGTCACCTGGTTCTAAACCCAGGGCTGCTTAGAGATTCTGCAGAGAAGCCCCACCCCCTCATCCCCACCAGCCCCTTCCCATCCTCGTCAGGAAATGCTGAATTCCCTCTTTGTGCCCATTTAGTGTTGATTTATGCAAACACAAACACATGTGAATTTATGTTCTCCATTCCTTGACACTTAAACAGAGCAGATCAATGCTGGTTTTTGTTTCTAGTTAACGCGTTAGCCCCGAGGTCTTTCACATCAGCGTTTAGAGAGACTCCTGTGCTCAACTGCTCAGTCATGTCCAACTCTTTGCAACCCCACGGAATGTAGCCCACCAGGCTCCTCCGTCCATGGGATTCTCCAGGCAAGAAGACTGGAGTGGGTTAGAGAGACTCCTACGTAATGTATATTTTATTCACTTGTCCTTTCCCTGTATTTCCTTTACCATTTCATTGTGAAAATGAGACACATTCAGAAAGGTGCGTGTCCTGAGCGGCCATCTTCCCATCACAGCATCCTCCTGACCCTGACCCCCACCCCTAGGGTGGCTCCATGGTGACCACGACCCTGCCCATGATTCCCACAAGAGGTTCAGTTCTCCCTGTGAGCTGATGTTCAGGTCAGCAGGGTCACGTGTGCCCTCTCAGCCCCGGGTGTGTCCTGCACAAGGCTGTCCTAGGGTGGTGCCCAGCTGAGCCTCGGCACCCCAGTTCCCTCGCAGCCCTGTGGCAGTTTGGAGGAGCCCGGCTCTCACTGCTGACAGCAGAGGGTATCCTCAGCTCTCTGATGCTGGGATAGGGGCAGAGCAGGTGAGCATGGTAACAACCAGGTCAGAAGAGGCGCTCACCTGTTGCCTGTCTGGGAACCATTTACCTTCACCTGAGAACAGGGTCCCTGAACAGCCACAGCCATGGCCTAAGCATCCCCACTGACCCACAGCCCCAGGGCGTTAGCTGGCCTGAGGTAGCCCCTGGAGTCTTAGGCAGAGATACCGAGGGTGACTGTGGGTGATTCAGGAGTGAAGTAAATGCCAACTGTCCCACCATGAGACACTGTGGCTGGTTGTTATGTAGCAGGTGCTGACAGATACACTTCCCAACACACCTCAAACTTCTGCTACATCTGAGGTTGACTGTCTTGTCATGTTAACGATGGATTTCCTTTTCTGTGGTCTGTTCACATGTGTAGCCTGTTTTTCTGTTGGGTGCTAGTCTGTCCAGTCCTAAATATCCATCAACCTCCAGCTCCTTCCCAGGGGCGGGGTCTCCCCACCTCAGTTGCTCCTACTATGGCAGCCTCTGGCTTCCAGACATTCCCAGTAAAAGTAATTTCAAAACATCACCACACCCTGCAATTCTTTCCAGACAGGCTATGCACATGGGAAAAACGGCAAGTATGCATGCACTTGTTAGGTAACCACACAGAATATTGAGAGAAAATGATGTACAGTGTCTGTCCTCCTGGAGCAAGGCAGAGAACCCAATACTTTATAGGGAAATTAAAAACCTGTTTTGGTAAAAGACATGATAATCAGAGCAAATGTCAGGAACCTATTTGAAGTTACTATTGACCAACAGAAAAGCTCCTGCAAATCAAACCAGCAAGGGCAGTGTGTGAGCAGGGTGTGGTGGGTGTGCTTGTCTGTGTGTGCAAGCACATATGTGTGTTCGTGTGCAAATGCAAAGAAAGTTCCAGGAAGGTCCCCAAGGGGTGAACTCAGGAAAGAAGGTGAGCTGGGATGCAGCATGGAGTGTGGGGACAGGAGAGGGGCCAGCGCCCAGTGGCCTCAGAGGCTCACCTGGGGCCTGCCTGGGTGAGCTCACCTGGGGCAGCGCAGTGGGTGGGGAGGGGTCCTTCAGGCCGTATCGGGTGGGACTGGGTTCCTTTCAAGGGGCATTCAGAAGAACTGCAAGTGGGTTTTTAAAGGCACTCCGCAACGGCACATCCAAGGGTCCTGTGCTCCCCGAGGTGCCATGGCTCCCTCACAACTCCTTCATCTGCTCCTGTTTGCTTCTCTGAGGCAGCGGTATTAATAGATGCTCACGATTGTTCCTTTTGTCAGCCCTCCTGGAGATGTGGGCGCTTTCATCTGCTGGCGCACTGGCCTCTGCCCCTAACTCTAACTACCCCCAGCCCACTGCTCCTGATTCTCTGCGTCTCTGGGGGTCACCCCTTGGCTGCCTTTGCCATTTCCTCCCATGTTGAGGGGCTGGGAGGTGAGGCATGTGGGGTCTCTCCAGGTGGTGGGGGGTGTGAGGGTGAGGTCAGCTTAGAAACACAGGGCCTCCCCCTCTTTTCCCACAGCCTTGGCTCAGTTGACCCCACTGCATGGTGGGCACCCAGCAGGGGCTTAAGCCTCAAGCCCAATGGCTGCTGTTGAGCTGTGGGACGGAGGGGACAGCAGTGCAGAGGCTGAGGGGGCTAGTGAGCAGCGGTGGACATGCGGCTGTCACGAAGGCCTGTTGTGAGGAAGCATCAGGGAGAGGAAAAAGGTGTAGACGCTGGTGAAGTTATGGTAGTGAGGGGGTGTTCCTGAGGGGACTTTGGGGAAGAAAGTGGCTGAGGGACATTAGTAAGGGGAACTTAGTGAGGAGATGTGGGGGGCCTTTACTGCGGGGGTGTTGGGGACGTGACTTTGGGAAGAGAGGTTAGTGAGAATGTTCGTGTGGGGTGTCCCTGAGGGCACATGGTGAAATGTGTGAGGGCTGTTAGTGTGGGGATCTGCTGAGGACGCCTTAGTGAGGGACACTGGTGATGGGTGGTTTGTGAGGGATGAATGTGAGAGGGTGTTACTGAGGGGACATTATCGGGAAGCGTTTTTGTGGGGATGTTGGTTTGCAGACTTTGGTGAAGGATGCTCCTGAGAGACAATGTGAGGAGGTGTTGGTGGGGAGGCTTGGCTGAGGAGACATCAGTGTGTGGATGTGGGTGACGCGATAATGGTACAGACAGAGCCGGGTGTTAGTCTGGGGTCACCGGTGAGGAAACTGTTGAAGGAATGTCTATGAGAGATGGAACTGGAAGCATATTCAGTTCAGTTCAGTTGCTCAGTTGTGTCTGACTCTTTGTGATCCCTATGGACTGCAGCACGCCAAGCTTCCCTGCCCATCACCAACTCCTGGAGCCTGCTCAAACTCATGTCCATTGAGTCGGTGATGCCATCCAACCATCTCATCCTCTGTTGTACCCTTCTCCTCCTGCCTTCAGTCTTTGCCAGCATCAGGGTCTTTTCTAATGAGTCAATTCTTTGCATCAGGTGGCCAAAGTATTGGAGCTTCAGTTTCAGCATCAGTCCTTCCAATGAATATTCAGGACTGATCTCCTTTAGGATGGACTGGTTGGATCTTCTTGCAGTCCAAGGGACTCTCAAGAGTCTTCTCCAACACCACAGTTCAAAAGCATCAATTTTTTGGCACTCAGATTTCTTTATGGTCCAACTCTCACACTCATAACTACTGGAAAAACCGTAGCTTTGACTAGACGGAACTTTGTTGGCAAAGTGATGTCTCTGCTTTTTAATATGCTGTCTAGGTTGGTTATAGCTTTTCTTCCAAGGAGCAAGTGTCTTTTAATTTCATGGCTGCAATCATCATCTGCAGTGATTTTGGAGCCCCAAAAAAGAAAGTCTGTCACTGTCTCCATTGTTTCCCCATCTATTTGCCAGGAAGTGATGGGACCAGATGCCATGATCTTTGTTTTATGAATGTTGAGTTTCAAGCCAGGTTTTTCACTCCCCTCTTTCACTTTCCTCAAGAGGCTCTTCAGTTCCTCCTAGCTTTCTACCATAAGGGTGGTGCCATCTGCTTATCTGAGGTTACTGGTATTTTCCCTGGCTATCTTCATTCCAGCTTGTGCTTCATCCAGTCTGGCATTTTGCATGATGTCCTCTGCATAGAAGCTAAATAAGCAGGGTGACATATACAGCTTTGATGTACTCCTTTCCCAATTTGGAACCAGTCTGTTGTTCCATGTCCAGTTCTAACTGTTGCTTCTTGACCTGAATACAGATTTCTCAGGAGGCACATAAGGTGGTCTGGTATTCCCATCTCTTGAAGAATTTTCCACAGTTTGTTGTGATCCATACAAA
>NW_011494609.1:5497186-5501938 GCF_000754665.1 Bison bison bison
TGCTGGCATATTGAGTGTAGCACTTTCACAGCATCATCATTTAGGATTTGAAATAGCTCAACTGGAATTCCATCTCCTCCACTAGCTTTGTTTGTAGTGATGCTTCTTCCTAAGGCCCACTTGACTTCACATTCCACGATGTCTGGCTCTAGGTCAGTGATCACACCATAGTGGTTATCGGGGTCATTAAGATCCTTTTCATATAGTTCTTCTGTGTATTCTTGGCACCTCTTCTTAATATCTTCTTCTGTTAGGTCCACATTGTTACTGTTCATTATTGAGTCCATCTTTGCATGAAATATTCCCTTGGTATCTCTAATTATCTTGAAGAGATCTCTAGTCCTTCCCATTCTATTGTTTTCCTTTTCATTCTATTTTTTCAGTGTTTTTCTTTACACTGATCACTGAGGAAGGCTTTCTTATCTCTCCTTGCTATTCTTTGGAACTCTGCATTCAAATGCATTTATTTTTCCTTTTCTCCTTTGCCTTTCTTTTCTCTTGCTTTGTTGGCTATTTGTAAGGCCTCCTCAGACAACCTTTTTGCTTTTTTTTTTTTTTCTTGGGGATGGTTTTGATCATGGCCTCCTGTACAGAGTTCCAAACCTTCATCCATAGTTCTTCAGGCACTTGTCTATCAGATCTAATCCCTTGCATCTATTTCTCACTTCCACTGTATAATCATAAGGGATTTGATTTAGGGCATACCTGAATGGTCTAGTGGTCTTCCCTACTTTCTTCAATTTAAGTCTGAATTTTGCAATAAGGAGTTCATGATCTGAGCCACAGTCAGCTCCCAGTCTTGTTTTTGCTGACTGTATAGAGCTTCCCCAACTTCAGCTGCAGAGAATATAGTCAATCTGATTTCGGTATTGACCATCTGGTGATGTCCATGTGTAGAGTCATCTCTTGTGTTGTTGGAAGAGGGTGCTTGCTATGACCAGTGTGTTCTCTTGGCAAAACCCTATTAGCTTTTGCCCTGCTTCATTTTGTACTCCAAGGCCAAATTTGCCTATTATTCCAGGAGTCTCTTGAAGTGTATTAGTGAGATGACATTAGTGAGAAATGGTGGTGAGAGAACATTACTGAAGGGACATTTTTGAGGGAACACTAGGAACTGTTAGTATGGGAAACTAGTGAGGAGACTAGTGAAGGGTGTTACTGAGGGGATGTTACTGAGGGACATTAGTGAGGGGACAGTGAGGGGGCGTTACTGAGGGGACATTACTGAGGGGGCGTTACTGAGGGGACGTTAGTGAGGGGTTGTTACTGAGGGGACGTTAGTGAGGGATTGTTACTGAGGGGACGTTAGTGAGGGGTTGTTACTGAGGGGACATTAGTGAGGGGGTGTTACTGAGGGGACGTTAGTGAGGGGTTGTTACTGAGGGGACATTAGTGAGGGGGTGTTACTGAGGGGACGTTAGTGAGGGGTTGTTACTGAGGGCATGATGCTGAGGTGACATTTGTGTGGGCATTGCTGAGTGATGACAGGATGTTAGTGAAGGGGACATTCATGTGGGATGTTGGTGTGGGGACATTAGAATGGTGACATTGGTGAGGGTCCTTGGTGAGGGGATGTTTGTGCAGGGCTGTTGCTGAGGGGTGCTGGTGGGGGGCCTTAGTGGGGTTATTCACGAGGGGTGTCTGTGTGGGGACACCAGTGAGGGGATGTGCCTTCTAGAGACAGGAGTGTGGCTGGTCAGGCCCCTTATGGACACTTCGAGGGCCTAGACTCTCTGGGTCGACTCTGTCCTTCCTGTGGGGAGTGGAGTTGACAGGTGTGACATCCATTCAGGCTGAGGGTCCTCCTCAAACACTATGTTTTGGTCCTGGAATAAGGACGTCATTCCTAGGTAGGTGGACCCATAGCCTTGTGCACACTTTTGTTGCCTGGGAGTCACTGGGCTCCCACGAGGACCTGGAGTCCCAGCTCATGGACAGTTCATGCTGGCGATGCCTGCTTGGAGGTTGGAGGGGTGGCTGGGGCCCCTCCACTGTCCTGTGGGTCCTGTGGCCACTCTTTGGGCTTCCTTTTGTGACCTTTGCCCCAAGTGAGCCCATTTGGGTTCATCTTTGCTGGGTTTCCTTCACTCATGTCCAGTGCTTTCAGGGGAGAGGATCCACATCGAGTAGGGTTGGGTGGGGGTGAGCAGGCAGAGTGGGAGGGCCCTGCAAACCCGGCCTTGCTAGAGGTCTGAGGGTGTCCTGTGTGTATGGAGTGAAGGGCCTTGTAGGAAACCAAAATATCAGCACATGTATGTGGCAGGGAGTGAGTCTGGAGGTCCCCCAAGGGCTGAGAGCTGGGCACGTGGGGCCTCAGAGAACAGCCCTGAGAGGGAGCTCTGCCCTTGGCCTCTGGGGAGGTTGGGGCCCTCAGGGGAGAACGTGGGGGATGCCAGTGTGGCAAGTACACTGCAGCTCTCCAGGGTGGCCTGCGCCCTGGAAGGAACCTGGCCCCCCACTCACCAGCATCACAGAGAGAGAGTGTGTGTCCTTCCCTTTGCAGAGGGGACCTGTGCAGGGCCCAGTGGGCAGAACTCTGGAGACCCGGAGGGAGGGACCCCAACCATCCCCTCCCCTCCACCCTGCCATGACCCCTGGGAGTTCATAGGCACCAGCACTGTGCTCTGAGACCTGGGGCTCTCTTCTCTGTCCCCTGCTGGCATTTTGTTGGGTTCTCTAGGGGGAGAGAGGGGCGGAGGAAGGGCAGGTACTTGGTGGGATATCCTGCCCTCTAGCTGCAGGCTGCACAGGCAGATGAGGAGAGGTGGAGTGAGTCAGTCTCATGCCCCCTCCCCATGTTCTGAGCCGAACTGTGTCTCCCTTCCCCAAACTCCATGTCCAAGTCCTAGCCCCCACCTCAGAATTTGACCTTATTTGGAAGTAGAGTTATGGCATCTGTTATTAGCTGAGATGAGGTCATCCTGGGTGGAATAGGCCCTAATCCAACATGACTGCGTCCGTGCACGAAAGGGAAACGTGGACACAGGTGGGCTGGGAGAACAAGAGCCTTGGGGGGATGGTGGCCCTGCAGACACCTGGTCAAACACTGGCCTCTAGACTGTGTTTAAGACCCCATGTTGAGGCCCTTTGCTAGGCCAGGCCCTGCAGATGATAAACAGCCCGGGTTTAAGAGGGCACTTCCCAGAGGGTGAACTTAAAAGACCTGGGTGTCTGAACACAAAGTCACCGAGGCTGCCAGAAAAAAACCGCCTCTGTCTCATTTCTCCTATCTATATCTATCGTCTATCACTCTGTTAAAATCATCAATATACCCATCAATCAATCAATCAGTCTACCTATCATCTTTTTCTATCACTTACCTATCTATCCTCTGTCTCTATCACCTCTCCATCATCTCTCCACCATCTATCTCTATCCACAAATATCGTCGTGCAAACACCAACAAGTGTCCCTAAAGCACTCTGGCCCTGGTCCGGGGACAGAGTGAGACTTCATCAACCAAGTACATTGTTTTCAGCCCAGAGTCAACTAGAGAGGTGAATTCCATGGCTGAGGCCATCCTGTCCCTTGGGAGTGTGGTGTCTGGAAGGACTTGAACGTTGGGAGTTCAGGGAAGAGAGACACAGTTCAGCCCAGAACATGGAAGGACACGGGGCCAGGCCCAGCAACATCTCGGTGCACAGAACAATCCGGGGTCCCCAGCGATATGATCAGTCCTGGGGGTTACGTGAATCCCTATTGGTACAGTCACTTGGAAACTGGGGAGCAAGAGGGGTCAAAGCCTTTATTGGACTGGGGTGTGTGCACACAGGGAGGTATGGGGCCTGCTATCACAGCTCAGTCTGATGGGGAAGGTGACCCCTGGAGACCTGAAAGCAGCAGGGGAGCTGTTGGGGCTGGCAGGGAGCCTTTGCGGGGCAGGGGTGGGGGGGAGGATGAGTCTGTGAATGAGGCTGGGCTGAGGGAGGTCCACTGGAGAAGTGCACCCCAGGAAGCCTCTGGGGTCCTGGGAGGGCACAGAGGGCAGGGCCAGGGCAGATGATGAAGAGGGGAGGAGGGCTGGGGTGCCCGGAGCTATGGGATTCCCAGTAGGAGCTGGGTGGGCCGGTGTCCTTCACTCCTGACTTTATACCCATACGTGGAGACTCATTCCTCAGCGGCTGGACCTCTCAGTGGGGTCGGAGTAGCACCATGGACAGGAGGACAGAGCCCGTAGGGCAGGAGTCACGGGGCTGGGGCCCGGGGCCTGGTGGGGGTGCGGGCTGGGGGAGGGGGCGCTAGCAGATCCAGCGGATGAACCTGTCGAAGAAGCCGGGCTGGGCCAGGCTGTCGTAGTCTTTCTCGCGGAAGACGGCGGCCGGGTCGCCCAGGCTGATCTTGGAGAGCACATCCGTGTCCACGTCGCTACCCACGGCCACCACGGTGGGCACCACGTTCTGCTTGCGCATGGAGTGTACCGCCTCATCCAGGCTGTCGTTGCCTGTGACGCCATCGGTGAGGAACACGAAGGACAGCTCCGCGTGGCGGCGTGCCCCGGCCCGAGCGCCCTGCACCACCTGATTGATGGCCTGCACGATGCCCGTGCCCACGTGAGAGAAGGAGTTGAGGTAGCGCGCGCTCGCCAGCGCCTCCTGAATGACGGTCAGGTTGGAGGTCAGCGGGAAGGCCACTTGCTGCTCACGCGGGCCCCCGAACTGCAGCAATGCCACACGCGCGTTGAGTGGGTCGTCGTCCTTGCGCGCCAGGGTCAGCCGTCGGGATACCTCCTCCACGAAGCGCCGCACCTTGTGG
>NW_011494609.1:5502662-5507676 GCF_000754665.1 Bison bison bison
CCATAGGGTCACAAAGAGCTGGAAACGGCTTAGTAATGGAGCATGCATGCACTTACTGGTAGTACTTTTTATGAGCAATTTTATGTTGACAGCAAAATTGAGGGGAAGGTGCAGAGATTTTGCACCTAACCTGTCCCCATCCATGTGCCAGGAATGTGCAGCCAAGCCCCTCCCCTAGCCACTGCTGAGATCGCAACTCTAACCACCCTGGGGGCTCAGCGTGGACCAGGCTGGTCCTTCCCACCTGGGTCTAGCTCCTCAGCCCTTGGTCACCCCTCCTGACCTGGGCAGAAAAGGACTCTGGTCATAGCCCAGGTGTGCTGACCCAGGGCTGGGCACACAGGGGTGCCTGACCCTTGGCAGCAACCATGAGGGGGAAGTCCTGTTTGGGTCCTGTAGGCACCAGGTGACCCCCACCCCCCTGTGCCACATGGGTCACCCTCAAGATCCGGTGAGCAACCAATTCACCCCAGCAAGCCGCTGACCACAGCACACACTCAGGTACCTTGCTTTTCAGCTTTTATAGAATGTCTGAGATGATCTCACAGCACCTGAAGGACACGCTTGGGTGTGTCCTTGGAGTGCTGCTCCCGGCAGAGGAGCGAGGGTTTCAGATTTTTTTTTTTTCTTTTTTTTAAGGAGCTTATTAATGATGCAGCTTATCTTGGTGGTGGTGCAGATGAAGAGCAGCTTCGAGGTGGACTGAAACTGCCCAGCAAGCTCCCTCTGTGTCCCTGGCAGGCAGTCTGAGATGTAGGGACTGGTGGTGTGGGCAGGGGCTCCATGTCTCAGCCAGGGGACAAGAGGACTGCACAGGGGCCCTGGGCACAGGCCAGCGGTGGAGTCGGGAGCTGGGTTGTCTGTGAGGCTCTGCTGGTCTCTCTTTCTTTCTGGCCAGATAATGGCCCCTGAGAGATCCTAATCCTGGATTCTGTGACTGTGACCTTATATGGCAAAAAGGACTTTGCAGATGGAATTCAATGAACAATTCCCTTTAAATGGGGGGGACTATCCTGGGTTATCTAGCCCTAAGTGCGACCACAAGAGTCCTTGTAGGAGGAGGCAGAGGGGAAGGGGACAAGTCTCATGACCACAGAGGCAGAGAGGGGAACTGGAGAGGCAGGAAGGACCTTCTCTTAGAGGCCCAGGGGGTGTGTGGCCCAGGACACCTTGACTTTGGACTTCTGGCCTCCAGACTGAGAGAACAGCTTCTTGCTGTCTCAAGCCTGGCAGTGTAAGGCAGGCAGCCCCCGGGAGCTCATGCAGCCAGGTGGGGCTGCACCCTGCGGCTTTAGCACAGCGCCAGCGCGGTCTCAGGGTCCCCCACGATGTCCCTGTGCACCAGTTTAAAGGTGTCAATGAACAGGTCCATCCAGTCCTGCCGCTCGTTTCCTGTGGCGAACTTGGCCCGCTCCGCAGTGTAGACCAGCACAGCCACCAGCTTGGAGTAGGCAGCTGGGTCCTGTGTGAGCTCCGTGGCGTTTAGCAACTGTTGGATCAGGGGGATGGTCCTGGGGAAGGAGACATCCGGGCCCTCTTCCGTGCGGAGGAAGGTGACCGGGGGCTCGCCGCCAGGCCACGGTCCATCTGCGGGGGATTCCAGAGAGGCCTTTCAGGGATGTGGTGGGTATGAGCACGCCTCCGGCCGCTTCTCTCCTCAGAGACGAGGAGGGGCCAAAGGCTCAGCCAGGGGTTAGATGAGGAGCCAGGGAGGCTGCACTGTTGGCCCTGAGGGCCAAGGCCAAGAAAGTGGGGCTTCAGGGAGCCCCGAGGAGATGGAACAAGAGCTCGAGAACCGCTAGACTCTGAGCACAGATGGCTTCTGAAATGGACCCGGCCTGGTGGCTGCTGACAACTCAGGGCCCTGCCCTGGGAGGGCCTCAGCACTGCCAGGAGAATTTCCTGCCTGTTTCAGCCCCACCTGGTGCTAGGCAGGTGACCCCTGAAGCCCCTCTGGAGCAACTTCTTTAGACAAGTCTGCCTCGCCTTTTAGATGTAAATCTCTAGGCCCAGAGCCATCTCCGAGGACCGAGGAATAATCGCTCGGAGAGCCTCTCGCTCTCTACCCACCCTGTCCCTGGGGAGGTCAGGGCCTACCCCCTGGGTCCAATGGGCCCAACGCCTCCTGTCCTTGGGGCTGCCTCGGCATGTCCAGTTAGCTCATCCAGGTGGCCTGGCCCATGGCCCCACCCCTGCCCTGCGCCCTTCCTTCGGGCCCCAGTGTTCCAGAGCCCTGGCCTTGGTGTGGGGAGCAGGGCTCAGGCCTCCTGGCTCTCCTCCCTCCTACAGCAGCTGTTGTGGAGGAAAACCTGCCTTTGCTGCCTTTGACTGGTGTCCAGCGTTGTTTCTTTTTGACGGCGGCTTCATGGTTCCACCCCAGCTGAGTTCCACCCAGCTCAATCCAAGCCCAGATGTGGCTGAGTCTCTGGGTGGACAGGGCCACTTGGCCCAGAAGGTCCAGGCTGCACTAGAGCGGGCAGCATCCCCCTGCGCCTTGTCTGCTCAGCCCTCAGCATGCTGGACGGAGTCCACTCGTGTCAAGGAGCACATTCTGTACATCTGGTCTCTTCCTCTCTGGGCACTGTGTCTAATTTCAAATCATTTTAAAGGAAATGAGGGACTTCCCTGGTGGTGGCTAAGATGCCACAGTCCCAATGCAAGGGGCCCAGATTCAATCCCTGGTCAGGGAACTAGATCACACATGCATAATGAAGAGTTCAAACGCTGTAACAAAGACCTAGCATGCCATAACTAAGACCCAATGCAGCCAAATAAATATTTTAAAAAAAAAGAGGACAAGGTGGAAATTAAAAAAAAAAAAAAAAAGGAGAATGAGGGTGTGAGTTTAGTGAAAGGAAGAGTTAGGAGAAGGGAGAAGGGGTCTCTCAGGGGTCTGTTCCCTTTCACTCTCAGGTCCTGGAGGCTCAGGAGAAGTGAGATCACCAAGCTGGGGACCAGCATCACTCTAATATCAAAACCAAAGACATCACAAGAAAGGTCACACAGCTCTGTTCATCTCTCACGAACACAGATGCAAAGATCCTCAACAAAATACTAGCAACTGAATCCACCAGTCTGTATCTATGTGTGTTCAGTTGTTCAGTCATGTTGAACTCTTTGCGACTCTGTGGATTGTAGCCTGCCAGGCTCCTCTGTCTATGGGATTTTTTTCAGGCAAGAATACTGGAGTGGGTTGCCATGCCCTCCTCCAGGGGATCTTCCCAACCCAGGGATCGAACCTGTGTCTCCTGTATTGGAAGTGGATTCTTTACCCGCTGAGCCACCAGGGAAGCCCAACAGTGTGTGTGTGTGTGTGTGTGTGTGTGTGTGTATACACACATGTATACATACACATGTATATATATTACACACCATGACAAAGTAGGATCTATGTCAGGTCTGTAAGGTTGGGTCAGCATTCAAAATCCAAAGACTCTACCTCATGATGTTGACAAGCTAAAGAAAAAACACCACCCAATCATATCATAGGTGCAGAAAAAGCATCTGACAAAATCCCACACATGTTCATGACAGACTCTCAGTAACTAGGAACGAGGGGACCAGCCTCAGCTTGTGAGAAGTAGCTACAGAGACCCTCAGCCGACTGCCCATGGTGAGAGAACTCGACACTTCCCCAGCAAGATGACTGCTGGGCCCTGGCACCAGGGCTGGGTTCAGGTTTCTGCCCTCAAGCAGCCACCTGACCACAGGGCTCCTACCCTGAGAGGACTTGGGCGTTCTGAGAGCAGCAGGGGCACAGACCATGGGTTGTTTGGGTCTCTGTGGGGACACCAGCCCCTTTAGCCCCAGAGGAGATGGGGATTGGTGCTACTGGGTCAGCCTCTGGGGGTTGGGTGGCCCTGGGCACCACACACCACTGTCTCCAGCTGACTCTGGGGCGCCCCCACTGCTCGCCATCGGCCATGGCGTGGTCACTGGTACAACCTCAGGAGCACTTCCTTGGAAGTTCTCTGTCAGAGTAAGAGTAGGGACCCTTGTCCCCAAGTCAACACATTCCCTCTCCTCAGGCTGCCTTGGAGCCTTTGAACCTACCCAGGGGTCCATCTGACGCCTGGAAGGAGGCCCAGCGCCAACTTCATGGCAGACATGGATGTGGATGCACGACCCATGTTCCTGTCAACATTGGACCCGCCAGCAGCCCAGCCCAACCTGGCCCCTGCCCGCTGTGGCAGCCCCTACCTCCCAGAGTCAGCCCTGGAGGACCCACTTCCAGGACAGGCCCAGCATCCACAACTTAGCGCAAGGATCCAGCTGGCTCTACGACCCGGCTGGCAAGGGCAGGGCGAGCCGTGGGGGCTCACCTCCTGGTGTCCCTGGGCACCTCCATGGCCCAGTCACTGCAGCAGAGCCCTGCAGGCAGCAGCTCGATGCCCAGTGGGGCTGGACGATGCCATCCTGCCTGAGGGACTCCTTGGAGCAGCCTCTGTGGGTCCCCAGCCTCCCACACTAGTGCCAGCACGTCGGGCGGGGCGCATGGCCCCGTAAACGTCTGCTTCTGGACAGAAGATCAGACCGGAGATGCTGGGCAGCAGCAGCATGGGGCTGTCAGGGGAGAGGCCCCTCTGCCTCGCCCAGCCGCCCCTGGGCTGTGAATGTGTTCATCTCCTGGAGGGTTTAAGACCAGCTATTTCATGTATGGATCCAGGGCTTCAACCCCAGGCAACTCTGGGGTTTCTGTCCCTCTAGACACCTGTGTGTTTGAGCCCAGTAGCTGGAGAGCCCGGCGCAGTGCCCAGTGGGCAGCTCCCCTTCCCCACATGCATGAGGTGGGGGGTGGCTGAGCACCCCCAGCCCTCTCCTCAGAAATGCTGGGATCCTGGAGGCTGGGCCACCACAGGTCTGGAACCTGAGGCTTCTCCTGGGGGTGGCCGCACCAGCATTTCCTGAGGTCCCTGCACAGCCCTCTCTACGGCCCTGGCTGCCGACTTGTTTGGGGGTCAGTGGCGCCTGTGTTACCTGTTTGGCAGGGAAGATCCGGGCACACAATCTGGGG
>NW_011494609.1:5508028-5513076 GCF_000754665.1 Bison bison bison
GTTGCGCACCTGCTGCGGCTTATCGCAGGCAATGGAGTACAGGTTCTCGCTCTCGTGCTTCTCGTGGAACATGTCCCCGATGCCGATGGCCGTGACCGTCACTTCGTGGTTGCACAGTGCCCGTAGGTTGAGGTCGTCGTCCCGGGGGTCGTGGCGGCCGTCTGTGATGACCACCGCGAACACGCGGGTCTTCTGGCGCCGGCTCTCCTTGATGAGCTTGTTGTAGGCGAACTTGAGGGCCGAGGGCGTCCAGGTGCCACCAGCAATCCACTCAAGGTTCTTGACGGCCTCTTTGAAGCTGGACAGCGAGTCGATGCGCTCGTCGTCCAGCTGGATGGCTTCGAAGGTGCCCTCGTGGCTGTACTGCACGACGCCCACGCGGGTCCCTGCAGCGGGCGCGGGCGTGAGGTCAGCCTTCGCAGAGCTACGGCCCCTCCGAGACCCCTCCCGTGGGCTTCCGTCTGGATCCCAGGTGCCCTGCGTGCCGGCCCCTCTCTGCTCAAGACTGCGGCCCGGCGCTCCCGTACCCCACCCCACTGCGGTGCAGCTGACCCGTCTCCGACTTGGGGTCCTTGGCGATGGCTCCCAGCCTGTTGACCACGTTGATGACGAAGTTCTTCTCCAGGGTGAAGTTGGTGTAGCCAATGCTCTCAGAGCTGTCGATGACGAACACCACATCCAAGGCGCCACAGCGCTTCTCACAGTCTGCCGGGAGCCGGGAGAGTGGTGGGGTGGGGTCAGCGGGAACCGGGCAGGAGGGCGGAGCCGGGCGACCGAGGGGCGGGAGGGTCGCCGCGCTGACCCCCGGCCCATGGAGACACCCTTAGACGCCAGGGGCGTGCACCCAAGTGCACCATGGGAAACAGTGAACGCAACCCGGAGGGCAGGACTAGGGCAGGTGACCTTGACCCCTGGACAGGAGCCCCAAGGGAGACAAGTGCTCCGATGTAGCTGCGTGGGGGCCGCGACTCACCACAGCACCCGCAGGTCTCCCGCACGTAGGTCATGACGTCGCATTCCTGGAACACAGCCGGGTGGGCGGGGCAGAGCGTGAACCATGGGGAGGGACCAGAAGTGCTTCCTGGGAGCCTGCCGACCCTGTCCACCTCCTGCCCTGAGCTCACCCCCGACCTGTCTGTCCCTGCTGCCCTTTCTTAGGATTTTAAGACGCAGGAGGCCCCTGAGTCCAACCCAACTGCTACCTACCGTGAGGCCGGGGTCTCCTGGGGGGCCAGGCTCTCCCTGCAGGAGGAAGGGTGACCGTGAGAGGTGACATTCCTCACGGCCAATGCTGCGAGGGCTGCGGACCACGTGGTTTGGGTGCCTGTTGGTCAGGCTGACCCAGGGGCTGGGCCTCAGGGCCAAAGGCATGGTGACTGACCTACCTCAGGTCCTGGGGCTCCTCTCTGCCCTCGTGGGCCAGGCTCACCAGGGGGACCAGGATCTGCCTGAGAAGGAAAAGGGCAGGTGGGCTCTGGCAATGCTTTGGGTGGTCCCCGCACAAGGCTCTGCCCTGGGCACGGAGGTACTCACAGGCTCTCCCTTCTGGCCTTTCCTCCCAGGTTCTCCTTTGGAGCCAAAGTCACCTCTGCCCCCCTGTGACACAGGACACCCTTGTTAATAGCGCAGAGAGCTCTGTGGCCCAGCACTGCTTCCCTGCCCCAGCCTCAGCAGACCTGCCGGCTTTTTCAGGAGGAACCCGTACTCAGCAGTGCTGGCAGAGATGCAACCCCGCACAGATTCAGGGCATAGCCAGCTCCCACCCCCAGAGCTCAGCGGAGGCCAGGCGCACAGACGGCCCCATGCACCACAGTACGTACCTCGGGGCCGGGGGGGCCTGGCTCACCCTTGTCTCCCTGGGAAGCAAGCACAGGGATCACTCAGCAAGGGCCAAGGGCTGGCAGGCCCTGCAGCCCCGTCCCAGCCCTCACGGTGAGCCACGCAGGCTGTGGGAGAAGGTCTGAGGTTCCAGGAGGCCTGCCTCTTGCTGGCGCCCCGGGCCCTTCTCCACTCACCCTGGGCCTAGCAGGAACTAGCAAGAACCTTCCCTGGTCATGGCCCTCCCCCACTACCTGTCCCACGCCAGGTGCCAGGACTTACAGGTGCTCCTCGGGGTCCAGGATAGCTGAATCCAGGCCTGCCAGGGTCTCCCTGGGGGACACAGGAGGCCAGTCAGGGCAGGTCCAGTGGAAAAATGTGGAGACTAAGCCAGCTGGCCTGGACTGGGGCAGGTGGGGAGGGGCCTCATGGGCAGGGACCGCTTTGGGAAGACATACTACCCCCAAGGGTGAGAAAATGGGGGAGGTGGGGGGGTTGCTGCTCAGCCCCTGATGTCCTCCCACACCAAGGGGGCTGAGCGGGCAGATTCCTGGAAGACTTGGTCAGGCTCCCAGCCCCATCCTGGAGGGTGGGGAGGGGGCATACCTTGGGGCCAGGCTGTCCCGAATCTCCGCGGGGACCAGCATCACCAGGGTCTCCCCGAGATCCCTGAGAACAGAAAGGAGGCAAGGAGTCGGCACAGAGGGGGACTGACGTCATCCTGCTCTGACCCCCAGGTGACACTGTTGCCCCATGGGGCTGGGCATCCTGAAGGTCTCTACTCTCCATGAGCCACGTCCAGCTCCCAGGCCCCACACCGCCTCCCATCTGATAAAGCTGGACCCCTCAGGGCAGGATGAGGGTGTGAAATGCCCCCTGTCCCGCTGCCCAGGTTTTTGGGGACAGTGTCCTTCCTGCCCAAGGACAGAAGACCCAAGTGGACTGCAGGGTGGGGAAGGGGGACAATGAGGTCAAAAGACAGCGAGGGGCCTGGGTCCCAGAGCCACGGGCCCTCCTCGGCGTTCTGCTACTGACCTGTTTCCCAGGCTCTCCGACAGTCCCCTGGGGACCTCTGGGTCCAGGCAAACCACGATCTCCCTGGAAGGAAGAAGGATGAAGCACTTGAGACTCACTGTGGACGTGAGCAAGGTGGGGCTGTGCTGCCCTCCGAGAGGCCCTCAGTCCTGACCACAGTGGCCCCCGGGCTGAGTCTGAAGGTGGAGGGCAGGAGAAGGCAGGGGCTCCTGGTGCAGCCCCTCCAGCAGGAGGGCACGTGGCCCCTGTGACCACCCAGCCATGACCACTTGCCTTGGCTCCTTTGTTGCCAACCTCTCCAGCCAGGCCCCGGGGCCCCTCAGGACCAGGGTCCCCCTGTGAGAAGAAAGGCCAGGTTAGTTTGGTTTGCATGCGAGGGAGGTGGGAGAGGGGATCACTAACTCCCTAGAGGAGGAGGCCGCACACTGTGGAGGGTGACGCTGGAACAGCAGGCCTGTCCACTCAGCCTCATTGCAGCCTGGGCAGGCAGGGGCCACCAGTCATGTCCAGAGGAGGAAGCCCTCCTTGGAGCCCTTCACTCACATTTCACAGGGAGCTGGCCACCTTCGGCTTTCATCACAAGACCTCCTGTGCCAACTACAGGAACACATGTGTGCAGGGGAGGGGAGGGGAGGCCGGGGGTGGAGCAGAATGCAGCTTGCTCAACTGTGCATGGTGTGCATGGAATTGGCCCTGCCCAGGCCCCTCAGCAGGGAGTGCCTCTTGCTCTCCCAGACCCTGCAGGAAGCACCCCTTGACGGTCAGGCCCTGGGGGTCGCCTTCGTTGTCTGAGGTGGACTGTGGAGGGGGTGTTGGTCATCCCTTGTTACAGGGGCCCCGTTGGCCCCTCAACCCAGTGAGACCCCAGTGCAGACACAGACACGGCCGACAATGCCCCAGGATCCCCTAACGCAGACACTCACCTTCTCACCCTTGGGGCCGTCACTGCCTGGGCCGCCTTTGGTTCCAGGGTCTCCCCTGCGCCCCTGCAGAAAACAGGCTTGTGGAAAGGGGGGTCCTGACGGTGGGGGCCACACTGGAACCCTACTCTCTGTTCTCGCCATGAGGACTTTGGCGGTGGGGCCTGGGACCCCCTTCAGATCTGCTTCAGCCTAGACTGTGTCCTCTGATGGGCCAGTTTGTCCCAGCCGAGGGTCTGGGAATGATGCGGGCTGGGGGTTCAGGTGACATGACTGACACCAGCTGGGACCAGCTCTCTGCGTGGTCACTTAGGTCCCTGCTGGATTAGGCCAGGCCTCAGGCTGCGACCTCTCTGAGGGTCAGCCCGGAGATCGGCCTGTGTATCTCTGGGTCTAGGTTTAGCCCTCAGGGGAGTCCTGCTAGGGGGGTGAGATGGGGACACGGGGCCACTTCACAGGCACCAAGTGTCTGGCAGGGGTGTGGTTGGGCCCTGCAGGCCACTCTTTGGTGGCCCTGCTTGGTGTCTGCAGCATGGGGACAAGGGGCACATTTAGAGACGCCAGAGGATGTTGGGCTCAGAGACGCCCAGAGCAGGGAGTGTGCTGGGGTGGCTCAGCAGGAGGGAGGGGCCAGGGGGACGGGCACCCCAGGGCTGGGCGGATGTGAACTCACAGGCTCGCCTTTGGGTCCTCGGGGCCCAGGCCCGCCCTTGGCTCCTTTCAGGCCAGGACTTCCTGGGGCTCCATTGTTGCCTTGATAGCCCTGTGGGGAGGAGATAACTCAGTTACAGTGATGGCCTGGTTACACGTGTGAGTGGCCAGGGGCAGGGCCCAGCCCCAAGTGGACTCACGCCCGCTGCCTCCAGAGGGACCACGTTTGCCTCAGGTGCAGTACACCCCGGTCACCTGGCAGCAGGGCCAGAGAGATGGGGTGGGGGGTGCTCAGGGTCCAGGCTGGCCTGCATGACCACCTCCCTCCCTTCCTCACTGCCCCTTCCCCGCATAGGGTAGCACAGGCCTCAGCGCAGAGCCTCCGGGAACACTTGCCTTGCTTCCTTTTGCCCCATTCTCCCCGGGGGGGCCTCTGCGTCCTGGGCGGCCAGGGTCCCCCTGGAAGTGTTTGGAGAAATCAAGAAATCAGCCTCTTGTTCCTCAGACCCAGGAGCAGGACAGGACCCCGGTGGGGCTGGGGGCTTGCGATTCTCCTCCTGTGTCCATGGAGCAAGCCCTGCCTCCGTGTGGGCACCCCATAACCCCCATGTGTGGGCACCCCAC
>NW_011494609.1:5513281-5517960 GCF_000754665.1 Bison bison bison
ACCCCACGGCCCCCATGTGTGGCCACCCCACGACCCCCATGTGTAGGCACCCCATGACCCCCATGTTTGGGCACCTCATGGCCCCCACTGTGAGTACCACACGACCCCTATGTGTGGGCACCCCATGGCCCCCGGCCTGGTTTTCAGGGACAGCGCCTCCTGGGCATCTAGGCCGGGTGCTGTGGGCAGGGAGAAGGCCCTGGAAGGGTGGTGGCCCCATCTGCTCTGGCCCGCCCGCGCCATGGCCAGGCGGTCTACCTTTGAGCCTTGGTCTCCTCGCTCCCCAGGGCTGCCGGCTTCCCCCACGTAGCCATCAGGGCCCTGAGAGAAGGGAGAGGGTTGTGTTGGGCTCCTGCCCGGGGCCATGCTTGAATTTTCTCTGTGAGCTCAGGGCCAGTTGACCAGGGGTAGGGTGACCAGCACCCCATCTCTGGACTGGATGCTGGGACCCCTTGGGCCTGGGTGGGCCAATCAGACAAGCTGCTAACCTGGGGGGACGTGCCTTGGGACTGTAGAGCAGTTCCCCTCCATCTGACTCAAGAGCCCTGAGGTCACTTGTCACGTTGTAACCCCAACACCGGCTGAACTCTGGCAGGGGTCCAGGACAGGTGGTTGGGGAGGAGCTCCGCTGTGGCCCCTGCCACCTGGCTTCCTGCTACAGCTGGTGGACTGACCCCTGCCTGGTGCCCAGCATCTCCCAGAGCCACCAGGCTGTACTTACCCGATCCCCGGTGTCTCCCTTGCAGCCAGGAGGTCCAATGCGCCCCAGCTTGCCCTGAAGGAGAAGAGGGGAGCAGAAGACGCATCAGGGCTGGATTTGGGGACACGAGCCCTGATGACAGGGGTCAGAGGTGCCAGGTCTGGGTACACTGGGCACCCCTTGTAGGACATCTGTGTGAATGGCTGTCAGGGTGGCACTTCTGTGAAGGTGGGAGGGCATCCCTGGGGTGTGGCCGGGAGCGTGTGGGTCTGTGGTGTCTCCTCCACATGTGTGCATGTGTGCGTACATGAATGGTCTCCTGCGACACTTGTGAGTGTGCACCCGTGCAGGTCTGTGAACCCCCAGCCAGGCCAGACATAAGGTCTGCAGGCCAGGCTGGGAGACTCCTGCCTGGCCAGTACCTGCTTTTCTGCAGCAAATGTCCACTCCCCTCATGCGGGTCCCCATCTGTCCTGTGTCCATTGAGGAGGCACGACCAGGGGCTGCCCAAGCCACAGGTGTGGGCAGTGGGCGGATGGGCCCAGAAGCCCACCCCCTGAAGGACCTGAGAGTCTGAAAGGGCTCATGCTCATTCCGTGGGCACTGCTGCCCCGCCCAGGGACAGTGTACTCACCTTCTGCCCATCTGTCCCGTTCTTGCCCGCCAGGCCCGGGGCACCCTGGAGGAGAGGGGAGGAGGGACCCCATTAGCTCCCTGGTACTTCCTTCAGAGCAGTGGGAAGGTGGGCACCCTGCCCTTGCCCGCCGCTCTGCTCACCTTCCGCCCGTCGGCTCCAAACTCGCCCTGTGCAGGAGGAAAGAGGCCAGTTAGTGCTGATCTGCCGCATCACAGACACCACTGCCTCTGGGCGGAGTCTGCCTCAGACCAAAGGCCAGAGAGGCCCCAGAGGTCATGACTGGCATGACGCGGGGTCTCGTGTCCCAGCAAGGACCCTGGGCTCGCTGAAGGATGCAGCTGAGGGGGTTGGGCTGGGTGATGCCCAGATGCTCAGATGCCCAGAGTGGAATCTCACCTTCTCGCCTTTGAAACCAGGAACACCCTGAGGTCAGAAGAAAAGAAAAGAAGCATTACCACGGGTGGGCAGGGTGCTGGGACCCACCCACCAGGTCCAGGGAAGAGAACGGGGTGTGTCGGCAGGCTCTGGTGGAGAGATGCCACCAGGGATGATGCGACGCCGGAAATACCAAGGCACTTCGCTTCCGTGGGTCAGGGGCGGGGGTGATGGACTGCGCCGGGCACAGCCTGACCCCATGGCTGGCCCCTCCTGGAGGCAGGAAGCCCTTGGCTTGTCCCCATGTCCCCACCCCCCAGGCAGGGTCAGCAGCAACTTACCTTGGGTCCAGGGAATCCAATGGGGCCTTCGATGCCTGGATCTCCCTGTGGAAGAACAGAGGGTGGTGGATGCAACCCCAGCCGCGGGGACAGGGGCCTCTGGATGGGCCGGGTGTGGGGAGGGCACTCACCTGTCGCCCCTTCTGTCCAGGCTCTCCAGGCTCACCCATGTTGCCCTTGGCGCCCTGAAAGCAGATGACAGAGAAAGGAATAAGGGAGGCATTGGGCCAGGAGAGCTCCTGGGAGGTGGTAAGACTGTGGTCCTGGGGTTGGGTGGCCAGGTGACAATTACAGCGCCACCTCGGGACCCCTAGAATCCTGGACCCTGTCAGAACAGGCCTATCTGACCTGTTCCCTTGAGCTCTGACCGTCAGCTCTCTGAGAAGCCGCCCTGCGGTGGGGCTGGAGCGGCCCTGGGGTGGGGGTGCCCACACAGATCTACAGGACTCCAATTCTGCACCTGGCTGCTCCTGCCCGTATCTCATGCCATGATGTCAATTCCTCTGGATCCTGTGGGGGCAGCTAAATAACACCTCAAGACAGGCCGGCTCCTCAGAATTCAAGGTTTAACAGTACAATGTGGGACTGTATTAAGTAAATGCATCTACTTATTAAGATGCTTCCAGTTTCAGGGCAAAGATGGGCAGAAGTGAGAGGAGGTCAGAGAAGGGAGGAGTAAGGAGCAGAAGGTCTTGGGGATCCAGGAAGAGGGAGACCACAGACAGGAACTAGTGGGTGGGCAGAGGCTTCTGAACATCTGTGCCCCGTTTTGGGGTTCTTTCTGCCCCCACACTAACCACAGTGATCTCCGCAGCAGCTTCCAGAGATGCCCCCTCCCCACCAAGGACCAGAGTCACAGCCCTGCCATGGGTGGCCAAAGCTGCCTCTGGTGGAAAATTCACCCCTGGATCTAGGACTGGAGTCACCAGGGAGGCATCAAGAACATGTGACCAGTGGCCTGGCAGACAAGCACCTAGATACCTCACTGAATTTGGAAAGAAGCAGCTTTCTGACATGAATCGCTGGCGTTTCTTATACTCGGGTAGTAATTTTGGAAGAATTTCATTTTATACACCTCTGCTGTTATGAAAATGCAGGGCCAACCTGACCTCTTAAAAACCACTTATTTAATAAACGACAAGCGTGGGTGCCCTGTATGAATTTTCATCATGTTACTAACAGTAATGTAGCTCGTGCTTCCTTATGTACATGGGCATGCTTGTTTACTTTAGAGGAGTATTTTATGGGCAAATCTTAATTTATAAGTATTCCTACTTTTCTGAAAATGCCATAGGAAAAGAAGTTGATAAAAACTGAATTTTAGATCCTCCGGGGTGAGAAGTGGGGAGTCCATCCAAGGCGCACTGGCCCTAAGATACGGAGTTGGGGAGAGGTCAGAGGCTTTCCTGTGGCATGGACCCCACCAGTGGTCTGGGCAGCTTACCTTCTGTCCACGGTAGCCCTTGGGGCCAGGGGGCCCAGGGATCTCCAGACAGCTGACCTTGTAGCACTAAAATCAGAAGCAAGGGGCAGTGTGTGAGGCCAGGGTCACAAGTACCAGGAGGGAGGGAGGGGCGTAGGCTGGGCCCCCTGGATGCTGGGCCATCCTGAAAATGGGGCTGTGTGATGGAACAGACTTGAGAGGTGTCCAGGAGGCCTCTGTGCACACCAGGGGCAGGTTCGGGGGTCCACATGAGAGCTCCAGTCAAGTTTGGGAAACCAAGGCTGGGTTAAGCAACGACTGGCAATAGGAAGGATTAAGTCGCTGCTGGCCAGTGTCCGCTGATCTTGCATGTTAAATCTCTGTGTTCTGAGCAGCTGTCCTGGGAAAGGGTATGCTTGTAGGAGCCAGGGCTGTGAGATGGTGCTGGGGAAGCACAGGGACGAGGGTCCCACACTGGGCACATAGCTGGCCACCTGCCTTCTCCTGGCCTGATTTAGGTGGATAGAGCCTGTCAGCCCGGGGACAACCTTCAACCTCGAGCCTCATCCACAGGGATTGCAGGTGACCCTGATGCTGATCTCCTGGGCTTAAACAGCATGGTTTTGGCCAAGAGCCCCTCAATCAGGCTCCAGTCTCAGGCTCCACAGGGAGCAGAGGGGTCATGCTCCCTCATCCCTTCTCATTTTCCTAGCTCCCGGGAGTGGGGTGTGGGAAGAAGTGGTCATCTCTTCTGAGTCAGAGGCCCTGGCAGCCATGGGGCTGGGATGGAGACACTCTCACCTCTCCATAGGCTTCATGTTTCTGCGGAAAAGACACAGAGAGAAACCCTGGTGAGTGGGGAACTGGAGGTGGCACCAGCTCCACATCTGGGTGGAGACCCAGGATATCAGAGCAGACATCAGACCCCTCCTCACCCCCGGCCCACACCCTCAGTCACCTCACAGCAGGTAGACCTGGAGCATACTGCCTCCTGCTGCCCTGCCCCAGCCCGGCCACTCACCATGACCTTGATGATGCGGTTGATGGTGTCCTGGTCGATCTCAGTGGAGTCCGGCCGCATGGTCGCGTAGTTGTTCCGGTAGAGCTCGTGGGGTGTGTTGGCAATGTCCCGCAGGCCCTGCTCATTCAGCTTCAGGTTGGGCGGCACCGCGAACAGCCGGATGCCCTCCTCGCGGGCCCGCT
>NW_011494609.1:5518060-5518514 GCF_000754665.1 Bison bison bison
TGATGACCACCGCGAAGTTGACCACGCCCTTGCCCACATGCCGCCGGACCTCCTGGGTCATGTTGGCCAGCATGCAGTCGGTGAAGGTGCCCCGGCGGAAGGAGCTGATGCTCTGCAGGCTCTTGGTGAAGGAGGCCCGGTCGCTGCCCGGCGGGCTGAACACCTCTACCAGATCGGAGAAGTGCAGGCCGCCGTAGCGCCAGCTCAGGGCCACCTGGTCCAGGTAGAGCTCATCCTGCAGCTGGCTGATGAACTGCAGCACGAACTGCTGCATGTGGTAGAGCAGGCTGTCAGTGGGGGACTGCATGGTGATGCTCTCCGACGTGTCCAGCACGAAGTACACGTGGACCGGGCAGTCGGCCTTCTCTGGGGATGCACAGGCGTCACCTCGGGGCCTGAGCCGGTGGTCCTGGGGTCTGCCTGCTAGGTCTCCCCGCAGCCGGCCCCGCCCTCG
>NW_011494609.1:5518782-5532001 GCF_000754665.1 Bison bison bison
AGCTATTCCTGTCCGAGGGGCCAGGGCTGATGACCTCCTGCTGCTGAGCATGGACGGCCCCCAGGAGCCCCCAGAGCAGGAGGGCAGAGCAGGGGCTGCAGAGCATCTTGGCAGCACCCTTGCGCCTCAACATCCTGCAAAAGGGAAGAATGGCGCTGCAGACCGTGCCCCACCCTCACATCACCAGCCCCCAGCCCCCCGCCCCAGATGATGCTGGGGGACACGCGGAGGTCAGGAAGCACCTCATCTCAGGGTGCGCCTTGTTCCTTTGCCTGGGTAGGGACCACAAACACAGTGGGAGCAGAGACTGCAGGCTTTGGGCTCCATTCTGAGTGGGACGTTCACTGTTCCTCCCTGCCCTGCGCAGCCTGGGTGTAGAGATTAAAGCAAGCCCCATGGGAGCATCAGGAAATCCAGGAGGGTTTCCTGCAGGAGGTGATGGATGTGCCCAGAGAGAAGTGTCCAGAGGAAGGGAACTCCCCGCCCAGAGGAATCTAGTTTACAGAGGGCTGGGGGCAACACTCGATTGTGTTGACTGAGAAGGTGGGGTGAGGTGCAGGCCAGGGGTTCTGAATTATACCACATACATTATACACATCACACAAACACTCCACACCACACATACCACACACACAGACATCACATACACATCATACACTCACATACCATACACACATCATACCGCACATCACTTACACATCATACATATACCACATACGTTATACACATCACACACACACACTCCACACCACACACCACACACATTATACACACCACATGGCACACATATATTATACATATCACACAGACACCACACACACAGACATCACACACACATTACACACATACCACACACACATTATACACATCACACACACACTCCACACCATACACACCACACACATTCCACAAAAACACACATCATACACCACACACACACAGTATACATACCACACACACTCCATACCCCCCCCACATCACACACATACATCATATCACACACATCATACACACACCACACACACATTATACATATCACAACACACTCCACACCACATATACCACACACACCACACACACATATCACACACACACATCATACACCACACACACCACGCACTAACACACATAATTAAAAAGAGGCCCACATAATAAAGTGCTGCTGCTGCTAAGTCACTTCAGTCGTGTCCGACTCTGTGCGACCCCATAGACGGCAGCCCACCAGGCTCCCCCGTCCCTGGGATTCTCCAGGCAAGAACACTGGAGTGGGTTGCCATTTCCTTCTCCAATGCATGAAAGTGAAAAGTGAAAGTGAAGTTGCTCAGTTGTGTCCGACCCTCAGAGACCCCATGGACTGCAGCCCACCAGGCTCCTCCATCCATGGAATTCTCCAGGCAAGAGTACTGGAGTGGGGTGCCATTGCCTTCTCCAATAATAAAGTGTACTGGTGGAAAATATTATTCTCAAATGTAATGAAAACTTCTAAAAGTATCTACCCAGTGGAAAAACACAAAAGCAACAACAAAATACAGAAATACCCAAAGGGATAAATCACTTTGGCCTACGGGAGGCAATCTCCAAGGTACCCTCCTTGGAGTCCTTTCAGCCCCAAATTATCACTGACCACTGTGGCTGACAGAATAACTCAGAGTGTGTTGTGTGACTTCCACATATGGGACATAAAAGGCATGGTGGCTTCTGCCTGGTCCTCTCTTGAACTGCTTGCTAAGGACGAGGCTGTCTGTCACGACAGGACAGACAGGCTGTCACAACAGCCTTTGCAGCAGCTCACTAGGGGAGGCGATGAGGCCTCCAACTGACAGTGGTGAGTGAGCCATCTTGGAGGCAGAGCCTCCACCCTAGCCAAGACTTCAGATGACCATGGCAGAGCCAATATCCTGCCTGCACCTTGCAAGGGACCCTGAGCTGGAAGCACCCAGCAAAGCCTCCCTTGAATTCCTAACCTGAATAAATTACGAGATAGTAAATGCTCAGGTGGCGCTAGTGGTAAAGAACCGACATGCCAAAGCAGGAGACATAAGAGATGTGCGTTAGATTCCTGGGTCAGAAAGATTCCCCTGGAGGAGAACATGGCAACCCACTCCAGTATTCTTGCCTGGAGAAGCCCATGGACAGAGGAGCCTGGCAGACTACAGTCCATAGGGTTGCAAAGAGTCAGACATGACTGAAGTGACTTAGCACATTGTTTTAAATCACTGTTTTTGAATACTTTATTATACAGCAATAAATCACTAATAGAGGCATCAAACTCTTCTTCTACAACATTGTAGACTGAAGATGAGATAATAATTCAGAATTTTGACAGGAAAATGAAATGACCCAAGGATGTCTCCCCAGCTACCTTATCTTTCATATACAAGAATAAACATCTCAGAAAACTAAAAATAGAATTCCCATATGATCCAGCAATCCCAATTCTGGGCATATATCCAGACAAAACTCTAGTTCAAAAAGATGCATACACCCATATGTCCATAGTGGCACTACTTACAATAGCCAGGACATGGAAACAAGCTACATGGCCACTGACAGAGGAGTGGATAAAGAAGAGGTGGTGCATAGTTAATACACATGATGGAATGCTACTCAGCCAGAAAAAGAATGAAATAATGTCATCTGCAGCAACGTGAATGTAACTAGAGATAATCAAACTAAGTGAAGTAATTCAGAGAAAGATAAATACCATATGACATAAGTGATATGATAGCACGTGTGAAATCTAAAATATGGCATAAATGAACTTATCTACCAAACAGAACAGTCTCACAGACATAGAGAGCAGACGTGTGGTTGCCAAGGGGGAGAGAGTATGGACAGGGACTCTGGGGTAAGTACGTGCAAACTAACATTTAGAAAGGATAAAAAAGAAGGACCTGCTATATAGCATAAGGAAATATATTCGATATCCTCAGATAAACCATAATGGAAAAGAACATAAAAAAGAAAGCATATACATGTATATCTGGATCATTTTGCTGTACAGCAGAAATTAACACAATATTGTGAATCAACTATACTTCAATTAAAAACAAACAAAGAGTAAAAAATGGATAAGCACCTCAGATGTAAATGGGCTCAGATCTATGCCACCTACACACCATTCCTAAAAAATATTCTGCAAGGAGTTTCTGCAAACAATAGGGAGGTACTGTGGATTTGATTCCAGACCACCATAATAGAGCAAATATAATAAAGGGAGTTTATGGATGTTTTTTGGTTTTCTAGTACATAGAAAAGTTATGTTCACACTATAATGTAATCTATTGTGTGAAATGGTGTATGTCTTAAAAAATAATATACATAGCTTAATTAAAAATATTTTATTGCTAAAAAATGCTAATCATCATCTGAGCCTTCAGAGAGTTGTATTAGTAATATTAAAGACTGCTGATCACAGATCACCATAACAAGGTAATAATGAAAAAGTCTGAAATATTTCAAGAACTCCCCAAATGTGACAGAGACAGAAAGTGAGCAAATAGAGTTGAAGAAATGGCTCTGATAAACTTGCTCAATGCAGGGTTACCACAAGCTGCTGATTTGTAAAAACCAAAATATCTGCAAGGTTCAATAATGTGAAGTACATTAAAATAAGGTATGTATGTAACAGCTCTATTAAAGCCACCAAACATCCATTTATGATTAAAAAAAATCAGACAAGGCAAAACCTCCTAAGAGATTTAGGAGTTGGATTAACACCATAAAGGATATAAATTTCAAATCAAGAAAAGTTATGACAAACCTAAACAATGTATTAAAAAGTAGAGACATCACTTTGCTGACAAAGGTCCATCTAGTCAAAGATATGGTTTCTCTAGAAGTCATGTACAGATGTGAGAGTTGGACCATAAAGAAAGCTGAATGACAAAGAATTGATGCTTTTGAATTGTGGTGCTGGAGAAGATTCTTGACAGTGCCTGGGACTGCAAGGAGATCAAACCAGTCAATCCTAAAGGAAATCAACCCTGAATATTCATTGGAAGGACTGATACTGAAGCTCCAGTACTTTGGCCACCTGATGCAAAGAGATGACTCACTGGAAAAGACCCTGATGCTGGCAAAGACTGAAGGCAGGAGGAGAAGGAGACAACAGAAGATGAGATGGTTGGATGGCATCACCGACTCAATGGACATGAGTTTGAGCAAACTCTGGGAGACAGCGAAGGGCAGGGAAGCCTGGTGTGCTACATTCCAGTGGGTCACAAAGAGTCAGACCCAAGTTAGCAACTGAACAACAGCAATCAAATTTTACACAAAGCTAAAATAGATGTTTTTGTCTTCATGGGTCACAGACTCCTTTAAGAATGTGGACAATTTTACCTGACACAAATACACAGATTACTCATATACAGAAATCAGATTCCTTATTACTTCAGTGGACCCGTCTATGGAACTGACTCTGGATTTGAAACTCCTGCCCTTGAAGAATGACCATTAGAGTACAAAAATTAAAAAAGACAAAGAGTGTTGATCTCACTCTATTACTCACTGTTGTGTTGGAAGCCAATGCAATAAGACAGTAAAAAGAAACAAGTATAAATCTTGTAAAGGATGAGATGGGAACTCCTTATTAAAGATGGTACTATCTACCTAGAAAACTCAATAAGATAAACTGAACAAAGTTTAGGGGAGAGAGAAACGGGTTTCATTGAGGCAGTTATAAGAAAAATACGTAAAAATCTACAGGTTTTCTTCTATCAGGAACGACCAATTAGAAAAGGTAATGGAAAAAATACTGTTTACACTAGCAAGAAAACCAAAATAAATCCAAGGAATAAACTTAACAAGAACCTAAGGATGTGCATGACTTATGGAAAAAACTCAAAAAATTTCCAAAGAACACAGTTGGAGAGAAAAACCTTGTTTTTAGATGAGAGACACAATACTTAAGAATATCAGTTATTTCAGAATATCAGTTATTTCTAACCAAATCTATAATTGAATGTAATTTTGACTAAAATTTCCAATAAATTTTCTTTTTTGCCATTATTTGTTGACAAAATAAATTCTAGGTTCATCTGAAGGAATAAATAAGAGTAGGTGAGAAAAATAAAAAATGAAGGTTGATAAAATTTATGCTATCAAGTACAATAATGGAATACAATCACAGTAATGAAGTATTTATTGTTTTGGTGTTGGAAATGGCCAGAAGACCACACAGCAGCGGCATAAAACCAGATGAGAACTGAAAAGATGAGATGGCTGTTTTCAGAGCAGTGAAAGAAGGCTGGGAAAAGGGCTCACAATATGACTGAAAGTAATCCTACCTCATGCAGGGCACCCAAATAAAATCCAGGAGGAGCAAATAACTGTGTGTAGAGCATGGACTAAAAAGCCTTTGAAGAAAATAGAAAAGATGAAGTGGCATGAAATGCCTATGATTACTCTGCACCAGATGGTACACCGCAGACTTTTAACCTTTACAACAGCCCTTGGATATTAGTGCCAATATAACCTCCATTTCACAGATGAGGAAACTGAGACCAAGATAGGTACCTTGTCCGAGGTGCTCAGCTAGTAGCGGAGCTCCAAATCCAGGCAGCATGGTTTTGAGTCCACAGTCGTGATAAGTGGGCTCTCACATATCACCTTTATTACAACAAAGCGACATGGGCAGAGTGGACCAAGAGCCAGGCAACCATCTTCCCAATGCTTGATCAAGATTTAACATTTTTAAGGTTTAAACATTTTGATAACCTGTTATTGTGTATATATTTACAACTATAATATGTTATTTTCTGTTGTAAACTTTTTATTAATATATAATATCCTTCTTTGTCTCTTATAACTCTTTTTGATTTAAAGTTCACTTTACCTGGTGTTGGTATAGCTGCCCCTGCTCTCATTCGGTTCCTATTTGCATGGAATAGCATTTTCCATCCTTTCATTTTCAACCTATTTGTGTCTTTGGATCTAAAGTGAATCTTCTATAGACAGTATTTAGCTGTATGGTGTTTTTTAAAGTCCATTCAGCCAGTATCTGTGTTTTGCTTGGACAGTATAATCCATTTAAAATTCAAATAACTATTGATAAGGAGAGAATTACTTCTGTAGTTTTGCTATTTGTTTTCTATGTACCTTATAGTTTTTTGTTCCTCATTTTCTGCATTACTTTCTTCCTTTCTGTGTAGCTGATTGTTGTAGTAAAACATTTACATCCCTTCCTCATTTCTTTTTGAGTTTTTAGGTACTTTCTTTATGGTTACCATGGGATTAACTTAACATTATAAAATTATAACAATTGGAATTTATGCCAGTTTAACTTTGTGCTGCCTGCCCAGTCATGTCCGACTCTTTGCGACCCCATAGACTGGTAGCCCCCCAAGGTTGCTCCATCCATGGAATTTTCCAGGCAAGAATATTGGAGGGGGTTGCCATTTCCTACTCCAGGGGATCTTTCCCACCTAGGGATAGAACTTGTGTCTCTTGTGTCTCCTGCATTATCAGGCAGATTCTTTACCACTGTGCCACCTGGGAAGCCAGTTTAAGTTTGACAACATACACACAAAAAACTGCTCCAAAAACACAAGCAAATATTATTTGTAATGCATTGGTCCCTTAAATTATGTAGAAAACAAAATGTGGAGTTACAAACTGAAGTTACAATAATACAAGTTTCAAGAAGAACAGAGCTGAAGGAATCATGTGTGCAATTTCAGACTACACCACAAAACTACAGTAATCAAAACCATATAGTACCGGCACAAAAACAGACACAGATCAACAGGAAAGAACGGAGAGCCCAGGGCATAAACCCATGCACTTACGGTCATTAATCTATGATGAAGGAGGCAAGAATATACCATAAAGAAAAGACAGTCTCTTCAATAATTGGTGCTGAGAAAACTGGACAGCTAAATGTAAAGGAGGAAATTAGAACGTTGTCTAACACTATATACAAAAATAAACTCCAAATGGATTGAAGATCTAAATGTAAGACTGGATACCATAAAACTCCCAAGGGAAACAAGGGCAGAACACTCTGACATAAATTACAGCACAATTTTTTTTTTTCTGTTCTATCTCCAAAAACAAAGGAAATAAAACCAGAATTAAACAAATGAAATCTAATTACACTTAAAAGCTTTTGCACAGCAGAGGAAACCATTGACAAAAAGACAACCTGCATAATGAGAAAAGGTATTTGCAAATGATACGACCAATAATGGGTTGTGTGTGTATGTGTTAGTTACTCAGTTGTGTCCAGCTCTTTGCGACCCCATGAACTGTAGCCTGCCAGGATCCTCTGTCCATGGGATTTCCCAGGCAAGAATACTGGAGTGGGTTGCCATTTCCTTCTCCAAATAAGGGGTTACTATCCAACATATATAAACAGCTCATACCTAGTTAAAAAATGGGCAGGAAAACTGAATATTTTTCCAAAGAGGAAAGGCAGATGGCCAACAGGTACAGGAAAAGATTCTCAATACTGCTAATCATCAGGGAATTGCTAATCAAAGTCACAATAAGACATCAGCTCACACATGTCAGAATGGTTATCATCAGAGAGAATACAAATAACAACTGTTGATGAGGATGTGAAGAAAAGGAGACCCTCACGCACTTTTGAAGGGAATTGGTGGATTCCACCGTGTAATCAGTTGGTGCATCCACTGTGGAAAACAGTATGGAGGCTTCTCAAAAAAACTAAAGACGGAGCTACCATATGACCCAGCAATTCCACTCCGGGGTATACATTAGATTAATTATTGTTTTTTTTTTTTTTTAAACATGTATTAGTCTCTCAAATCATGTAGAAAATAAGTGAGTTATATGCCATTGTTATAATAATAGCTTTATAAAATTGCTCATGTATTTACCTTTACTGAGATCTTTGTTTCTTCATATGACTTCAAGCCACTGTCTATTGTCCTTTCATTTCACCTGCAGGACTCTCTTGAGCATTTCTTATAGGGAGGATCTGGTGATGAACTTCAGCTTTTGTTTATCTGGGAAGTTTTTAAGTTTGCCCTCAGTTTTGGGGGACAGTTTTGCTGGATATAGAATTTTTGGGTGACAGATTTTCTTTCTTTTAGCATTTTGAATATATTAACCCACTGCCTCTGGTTTCCAGAGTTTCTGATGAGACATCTTCTGGTAATATTATTGAAGTTCCTTTGGATCTGATGAGCCACTTCTTTCTTGCTGATATCAAATTTTTCTCTTTGTTTTTGTCTTTTGACAGTTTGATTATACTGTGTAACATGTGAGTCTCTTTAAGTTCATCTTATTTGTCTTAGATGTTTATATTCATGTCATTCATCAAATTTGGGAAGTTTCTTCACATGTTTCATCTGCCCCTTTCTCTCTCTTCTCCTTCTGTGACTCCTAAAACTGTATGCAGGTCCTTTAGGTTCTGTTCACTTTTCTTTAATCTTTTTTTCTTTATGCTCCTCAGACTCATAATTTCCATTGTCTTATCTTCAATGTCACTGATCCTTTCTTTGCTCAAATTGGCATTTGAAGCCCTCTAATAAGTAAAATCATTGTGCTCTTCTGCTCTATTAAATCTTTTTTGATTCTACCAGGTTTTCTATTTATCGATATTTCTATTTTATTAATACATTATTTTTTACTTTCTTCACATCTCCCTTTAGCTCCTTGAGCATCTTTAAGATAGTTGTGTTAACGTCTTTGTCTAGTAGATCCACCATCAGGTCTTTCTCAAGGATGGTTTTGGTTGGTTTACATTTTTTCCATTGAATGGGCCATATTTTCCTGTTCATTTACTTGCCTTTTGATTCTTGGTAAAAACTAGACATTTGAATCTAATATGTAACTCTGGAAATCAGATTCTTCTCCTTCCCTAGGGTTTGCTATTTTTGATTGTTTTTGTTTTATTTATGTTGTAGGCTGTCTCTGTGCCAAGGATCAGCCTGAACAGTAAAGGTGCGTGTGTACGTGCTAAGTCACTTCAGTTGTGTCTGACTCTTTGTGACCCCATGGACTGTAGCTTGCCAGGCTACTCTGCCCATGGAATTCTCCAGGCAAGAATACTGGAGTGGGTTGACATTTCCTTCTCCAGGGGATCTTCTTGACTCAGGGATCGAACCTGCATCTCTTATGTCTCCTGCATTGGCAGGCAGGTTCTTGACCACTTTGGACTTGGGAAGCCCTGAAGAGTAATGGTAAGGTCTTCTTATATCCTTCCTGAGGCTGTACTTTCCCCTAGATATGTGCAGTGCCTGTCTAATTTCCCCTGTATATGCAATTGCTTTCCAATGTTATAGTCTTCAATGTCTGACTTCCAAAATGAGAAAAAAAGAAAAATAAAAGGGTGGGGGAGGTGGAAGTCTTTTAAATCCCCTGAAAGTCAACTCAACCAGAGAGGGTAAGGCTTGTAATGATAGGGAAAAGTGTAACAACAATGGAAGCCTCAAAAGATTTAAAAAGAAAATATCATGAAAAGTATCTTCTCTGATTACAATGGGATGACTTTAGAAGTCAATAACAGAAGGAAAACTAGAAAATTCACAGAATTGTGGGAATTAAACAACTCACTCTTAAACAACCAAAAGATTAAAGAATAATCACTAGGGAAATTAGAAAATACTCACAGACTGATAAAAATGAAAACAAGACATACTAAATACATGAAACACAGTAAAAGCAGTATGAAGGAGAGAATTTACAGCTGTAAGTGTTTATATAAAACAAGAAAGATCTCAAATCAATAACCTAACTTTACAATTTAAGGAACTAGGAAAAAAAAAACAAACTAAGCATACATCTAGCAGAAGGAGTGAAATAATAAACATTAGAGCAGAGATAAATGAAATGGATAATAGATAAACAGTAGAAAAAAATCAATGAAACCAAAAGTTGATTCTTCAAAAAGTTCAACAACACTGACAAACCTTTAGCTAGATGGACTAAGAAAAAAAGAGAGAATACTCAAATCACTAAAATCATAAATGAAAGTGAGAAATTACTACTTATTCTACAGAAATAAGAATTATGAGGGTACTATAATCAGTTGCACATCAACAAATTAGATAACCTAGATGAAATGGACAAATTCCTAGAAACACAAAACCTATAAAGAGAAGATCATGAAGAAAAATCTGAGTATTATTAGTAAGGAATTTGAATCAGTAATTGAAAATCTGACAAAGAAAAGCCCTGGACCTGATGGCTTTATTGCAGCCACGAAATTAAAAGACACTTACTCCTTGGAAGGAAAGTTATGACCAACCTAGATAGCATATTCAAAAGCAGAGACATTACTTTGGCAACAAAGGTCCGTCTAGTCAAGGCTATGGTTTTTCCAGTGGTCATGTATGGATGTGAGAGTTGGACTGTGAAGAAAGCTGAGCACTGAAGAATTAGTGCTTTTGAACTGTGGTCTTGGAGAAGGCTCTTGAGAGTCCCTTGGACTGCAAGGAGATCCAACCAGTCTATTCTAAAGGAGATCAGTCCTGGGTGTTCATTGGTGGGACTGATTTCGAAGCTGAAACTCCAATACTTTGGCCACCTCATGCGAAGAGTTGACTCATTGGAAAAGACCCTGATGCTGGGAGGGATTGGGGGCAGGAGGAGAAGGGGATGACAGAGGATGAGATGGCTGGATGGCATCATTGACTTCAACATGAGTTTGGGTAAACTCCAGGAGTTGGTGTTGGACAGGGAGGCCTGGCGTGCTGCGATTCATGGGGTTGCAAAGAATTGGACACGACTGAACAACTGAATTGAACCGAACTGATGAAGCATTTAAAGTGGAACTAATATCAATATTTCTCAAACTTATCCAAAAAAATTGAAGAAGAGGGAATCCCTCCAAACTCATTCTATGAAGTCAGCATTACAGATGGCATCATTGACTCATAGAATATGAATTTGAGCAAACTCTGGGAGACAGCGAAGGACAAGGAAGCCTGGTGTGCTGCAGTCCAAGGGGTCACAAAGAGTTGGACTTAGCAACTTAGCAACTGAACAATATTACCCTGATACCAAAACCAGATAGACACTACAAGAAAAGAAAACTACAGCCCCAAATCCTCAACAAAATATTAGGAAACAGAATTCAACAGGATGGAAAAATGGTTAGACATCATGATCAAGTGGGATTTATTCCTGGAATGCAAAGGTGGTTCAACATATGAAAATCAATTAATGTAACACACCACATTAATAGAATGAAGGAAAAACCCACATGATCATCTCAACTGATGCAGAAAAATCTTTTGATCAAATTCAATATCCTTTCATGATTCAAAAACTCAACAAAGTAGGACTAGATGGAAACTATCTCAGCATAATAAAAGCCATTTATGAAAATCCCACAGCGAATATCAAACTCAATCGTGAGAAACTAGAAGTTTTTCTAAGGTCAGGAACAAAACAAGATGCCCATTTTAACCACTTCTATTCAACATAGTATTGGAAGTCCTAGCCAGAACAATTAGGCAAGAAAAAGAAATAAAAGATAGATGTAAAATTATCTCTGTTCACAGATGATATGATCTTCCATGTACAAAAGAGTCCACAGAAAGAAACTGTTGCATAGATGAGTTAATTTAAGTAGCAGGATACAAAGTCAACACACAAAAATCATCTGCATTTCTACACACCAACAATGAACACCACAAAAGGTAAATTAAGAAAACAATTCCATTTGCATTAACTGCACTGTTGCTGTGTGATCTGGCCCAACCCCAGCGAGTACTCAGGGTAGGGGCTGGCCTCCAGGTCCTGTTCAGTGAGCAGAACCCCATGAGTCCTGCTTCTCTGCAGATGTACCCCACACCAGGGTCCCCCGGCTCTGCACAAATGTTTGAAAGGAGTCACAGGAGGGATCAATCCAGTGGAACGTGCGGTGGGGTTTAAAATAAAAGAATCAAACTATTTGGGTTTTTCTTAAAATAATCATGAGAGCCAAGTTTTCCAGGTATCATAAAGCATTCATGGCAGCAAACATGGTCTCCCTCCACTCTGTACCTGGAGACCCTGTCCTACAGATGAGAAAATGGCAATGGAGAGGAGGGCAGGCTCAGCCCACACCCTCTGCTGAGGCCTGGGAAGACCCCAGGGTCCTGCTCCTTCTCCCAGGCACTGGCCCATTCCAGGGAGCTCGACTGACCTGAGGGACCTCAGGCAGGTCCACTGCACAACAGAGCCACCCGTGCTGGCTGGCGATGCAGAGTCCACTGGGTGTGGATGTGCCCTGCCTGACCAGGTGACCCAGCAGCTGGAGCCTGGTCTCTTGTATGTTGCCTTGCCTGTAGCTTCCACCTTGGACGGGCCCAACAACTGCCCCCAACCTGCTGCGGTCTTCACAGCCCTGCCCCCAGGTCACTTTCATCAGCCCAGGGTGGCAGCTTTGCAGTGGCCAGAGTATTTCAGAGGTCCATTGAGACCCACGTCTGGCCGAATGGACACATCTCTGCCCCTTATGTCTAGCCCCTCCAGTCACCTATGCCCCAGGGCCCAGGCCCTCTTCCCACCCCACCTCCTGCCTCCAAGCGACAGGAGGAAGCAGACCACTTCCCTCCTTCCTGGGAGCCCCATACCCATCAGGCCTCCTGGCCCTGGTGAGGCAGACAGAGGCAGGCAGGGAATAAACCCTGCTATGAGGGCCTCCAGGCCAGAGCTCCTTTACTGGAAACTAAACCCAGGGAAATGTGTGGACCTCAAGCCTCCTTCTTTTTGGGTGTCAATCTGCAAGTGAAGAGCCTTTCCTTGGGGACAGCTGGGTGGCCTAGGGGTGTGGGAGCTGTCAGCTTCCTTCCTAGGTGCAGGGGAGGATGTTTGGGGGCCCTGGGCAGGATGGCAGGCACACAGGGGTGGCATCCTGCTGTTTTCAGTCGTCCTTACTGGTATCAGCAGTTATTCCCAGCGGCAGACCTCCCCTCACCACCCCAGAGGGTGCTGGGCCCTGTCCCTGGCTCTGCTGGGGTGGATCCTGAGGATCCGGGCGGGTGTGGGGCCGGCCCATAAGGGGAGCCGCCCAGCATAGTCAGCACCCGCCCTGCCCCCCGCGCTCCCCTCAGTCTCCCTCAGCAGACTCTCGGGTAGGGGGCAGATGCTCAGTGGACACCTCCAGCCTCAGAGGAATGGGGCAGGCTGGGCTCCTGCTGGCTCCTGGGTAGGCGGGGTGTGAGTGTGACTCCCCTTCCCCTGCTCTCCATCGGAATGTCAGGGACCCCTCCTCCCCTGAGGCCCACTGCAGGGCAGCTGGTCCCTCGGACCTCATTCTAGG
>NW_011494609.1:5532865-5533512 GCF_000754665.1 Bison bison bison
GCTCTTCCGATCTGGATGCTGCTCCGACTGGACACCTGCCCACCTCCCTGCTTGCTGCGCACTCCCCCATTTCCTGGCGACCTGGAGTGTCTACTACCGGGCCTGGGGCACCTTACTCACCACTCACTCGGCCCTCGGAGGAATGGCCCTGGGAGGCTGCAGAGTCCTCCCGCCAGGCGTCTCCTTCCCAAGTCCCCCTTGCTCAGAACCGGCAGGCTGGGGTCTCGTTCCTCGCTCAGGGACACGCAGCTCTGTGACCCATGGATCACAATGTGTGTCTTGCGTTGGGGTCTCCGCCACCCAGAGGTGAAGGGCCAGCCAGGAGGGGCAAGGATGGCCAGGATAGCGGGAGCCTCAGGCTCTCTGGGTGGAGAGGAGGGCCTAAGGGACTGGCAGACCGTTACCCTGTGAGAACCCCAGAGCTGCTCTTGGGACTGGGCCCTGGGATTTCTGTGATGTCCCTGCCTGAGCAGAGTCAGAAGAGGTCCCAGGTAGGGCTGTGGTGGGGGTTGCCACTCCCTAGGACCAGTGCTCCTTCTGGAGGAGGGATGCAGAAGGGACTGGGGGCGAGGTCCCTGGCTCAGGGACAGGGCGCCTCACCAGCACCCTTGAAGCAGGCCAGGCCGCGGAAGGGGGCTGGTTGGCCA
>NW_011494609.1:5533612-5535226 GCF_000754665.1 Bison bison bison
GCTTGGCCATTGCTGGTCTGTGACTGTCAGGCCCAGGCGGAGTGACGCTGAGACACTGAACCTGAATGGGGACATGCAGGCCTGGTCAGAAGGAAAGAGGCCAAGTGTCAGGAGTGGCGAGGGAGCCCACAGGTGCTGACTGTAGTCCTGGGCTGGATTTGTGGGTCCTTGACCCAGAAGGGCTTCCCAGGTGACGCTAGGGGTGAAAGAACTCGCCTGCTAATGCGGGAGATGCAAGAGACACAGGTCGATCCCTGGGCGGGAGAAGGAGATGGCAACCCATTCCAGTATTCTTGCCTGGAGAATTCCTTAGACAGTGGAGCCTGGTGGGCCATAGTCCATAGAGTCGCAAAGAGTTGGACACGACTGAAGCAACTTCGCACGCGTATACTACCCAGAAGCCAGGACAGAAGATTAGAGAAGCAGGAAAGCTGGACTCCGAGGTACCGTCTTGGAACGCAGGATTTAATCTCCCAGCAGTCTTCAGGTCACAGGACAGACTCAATTCTGGGATGACTCACAGAGGCCTGGAGAAAATGCTGGCCCATGGTTAGCAGGAAGGAAGTGCTGAAGCCTCCCTGGTAGAAGGCGGAGGGAGGAACAGACAGGCCCCAGGCTGTGCCAGGTGCAACACCCTTGTCATGGGTTAGTGAGGCCGTTGGTCAGTGATCACGTGCTTTTCCATCCCAATTACCAAAAGAGGCTCAGAAACAGTTTGCAGTCATGTGGGGGCACAACAGTGCTCATTTACGGTTTGGCCTCAGGGCGGTGCCAACTCTCCCCTCTGTCCTGATGTTGGACATCCCCCCAGGACAGGACAGGCCCCTCACACTGAGGTCATCTCACACTGGTCAGGATGGGCCAGGAGGCTAGTGGGCAGGGGGCCTTAAGACATGTGTGTCCTGGAGGTGGGAGAGGAGCCCTGTGAAATACAGGGAGCTTCCCTTCATGCCACTTGTAGGGGCTGGTTGCCAGGGCATGCCCAGATGTCCCCAAAGTGAAGGACAAGTTGCTGTGCCTTGTGTCCCCTTCCAAGGCAGAAGCACGGGCCTGGCAGGCCACTTGGGTTCTGGAGGCAGCATCTTCCACTCTTAGGCATATCACTCGACCCCATGTGTTGGGTAACTCAGACGGAGGGCAGCTTTGAGGGCGTCAGTTCAATTCAGTTCAGTTGCTCTGTCGTGTCCAACTCTTTGCGACCCCATGAACCACAGCACACCAGGCCTCCCTGTCCATCACCAACTCCCGGAGTCTACCCAAACCCATGTCCATTGAGTCAGTGATGCCATCCAACCATCTCATCCTCTGTCATCCGTTTCTCCTCCTGCCCTCAATCTTTCCCAGCATCAGGGTCTTTTCAAATGAGTCAGCTCTTTACATCAGGTGGCCAAAGTATTTGCATTTCAGCTTCAACATCAGTCCTTCCAATGAACACCCAGGACTGATCTCCTTTAGGATGGACTAGTTGGATCTCCTTGCGGTCCAAGGGACTCTCAAGAGTCTTCTCCAACACCACACTTCAAAAGCATCAATTCTTCAGTGCTCAGCTTTCTTTATAGTCCAACTCTCACATCTATACATGACTGCTGGAAAAACCGTAGCTTTGACTAGATG
>NW_011494609.1:5535382-5546745 GCF_000754665.1 Bison bison bison
ATGAAGTGATGGGACCAGATGCCATGATCTTTGTTTTCTGAATGTTGAGATTTAAGCCAACTTTTTCACTCTCCTCTTTCACTTTCATCAAGAGGCTGTTTAGTTCTTCACTTTCTGCCATAAGGGTGGTGTCATCTCCATATCTGAGGTTATTGATATTTCTCCTAGCAATCTTGATTCCAGCTTGTGCTTCTTCCAGCCCAGCGTTTCTCATGATGTACTCTGCATAGAAGTTAAATAAGCAGGGTGACAATATGCAGCCTTGATGTACTTCTTTTCCTCTTTGGAACCAGTCTGTTGTTCCATGTCCTGTTCTAACTATTGCTTCCTGACCTGCATACAGGTTTCTCAAGAGACAGGTCAGGTGGTCTGGTATTTCCATTTCTTTCAGAATTTTCCACAATTTATTGTGATCCACACAGTCAAAGGCTTTGGCATAATCAATAAAGCAGAAATTGAGGGCGTCAGGGAGCAGGAATGTCTGTGCAGCAGGCCTGGGCCACTGGCCCTGCACTTGGACCTGTGGTATTGGAGGTGTCAGTGGGCAGGTGCCCCTTGGGCTGTGGGCAGGCCCTGGGCTCTGGAGTGAGGTTGTGTGTCTGTGGACGAAACTCACCTTTAGAGAAATGCTTCCTGACTCCCGAGCATGGGGAGCAGCCCAGTCTTGCAGCTCTCTGCCCTGGGGGGCCCGCCATCAGGGGTGCCAGGCACTTGCAGCCTCCTGGGACACTGCGTCCCCCGCTTCCTCCGTGGAGGGAGCCATCAGTGCAAGGCCAGCTGTGCTTGCTGCTTGTTTGCCTGTCCAGGCAATGATGACATCATCAGTCACTCGACGGCTTCCTACTTCTCGAGGGGGAGCTCCCCGCCAGGCAGTACCTCTGTGCAGCTTCTGACACCTGCTGTCCATACCCTCCTGCCCTCGCTGCCAAGGAAACAGGTCTGAGAGTGGACATAACCTTCCTGGAAAGAGAACCTCAGCCTTGGAGTTGAGGGTGGTCTCCTGAGCCCTCCGCCTGCAGGGCAGTGCCCGGCTTCAGCATGGGGAATGGCTGCTGAATCAGTGAATCCCTGAACCTCAGAAGTGCAGGCATTGCAGGGCCTGGATATTCCGTGGAGATTCATGGGACTGAGACCCTTAGGGTTGCCCGCTGCGTCCAGCCCACCTTGGCTGTGGGGGTGGGGGATTCTGCAAGGTGTGTTACAGATCTCAGACCACAGCAGTGAAACCAGACACCCGCTGGGAGGACCTCCTGCTTTGGCTTTATTCAGCCTCTCTGATCCTTGAGCCCAAGGAGCCTCCCCTTGTCAGAGCTGGGATGTGGGAGGGGGCCATCCTGACATCCTAGAATTGCAGCTGGGCAATGTCTGCTCCCCACTCGTTAGTCCCATTTGCAGGCTGACAGTGGGTGCGGGTGGGAGTTGCTCCCCCCGGGGAGCTCCAGTCATGCTGTCCCCTTGCTCCTGCACCACTGTTCCCTCAGGATTCTGAGGTGCAGAAGGGGGCACTCAAGTCGGCCCTTGGCCCTGGGCAGCTGTCTGCACTGAGATGGCCCCTGGTCCAGGCAGCATTCGTGAAGGGCCTGGCTCAGTCAGAGGCTGGGGGCTCTCGGTCCCTACAGTTTCCAGGAGGAAGCCAGGTGCCAGGGCCACTCTAATCTGTGGGGAAGGGTGTGGAGACAAGCAGCACGAAGGGTGTGGACAGCCTGGTCCCAGGCCTCAGCAGCGCAGACACTCCGAGGACTGGGACGAGTGACTCCAGGAGACACATGTGCTCACTGTGGGGGAGGGAGCCGTGCTTGGCTGGGGGCCCTGCTGGCCATTTCCTCCTCTGCCCACACGTTCTCAGGCCCAGGGAGGCCTTAAGTGCTTCCGTATGGACAAGCCCTCTGCGGCTTTCTCATGTTCAGGGCCTCTGGTGGGAGCATTCTGGGTGGCGGGCGGGGCTCTCACAGCCTCAGAAATGCGTTCAGAAGATGAGTGAGGACTCACATTTTCCTTTGCTCGCTCTCAGGGCTGACAGAGTTAACTCCCACTCTCCAGGGAGACACGCAGAAACAAGACCTGCCATCAGCAGTGATGCTGAGAGGCAGTGTGTCAGCTCGGATCCCAAGTCAGCGGGAGAGCCTCAGCTTTCATGGTTTTAAGCCAAAGCCACTCACTAGTCTGGACCATCTTAGCGGGGCTGGGCGGTGGGGTGCTTGTATTGATGACAACCCCTGGGCGCTGTGACAGCTCAGCATGGACCACCATCCACCTTTCTGGGGGGAGCCAGAACAACGGTGAGCCCCGGTGAGGGGCCCTCGAGGGGCCAGGGCACAGGGTGGCAGGAGGGTCAGGGGACTTGTGCTGGCGGGTGAGTGGAAAGGCGCTGTGAGTGCCCGGTGGACTCGACCCAGCCACGTGATGCTCCTGAGGGGTCTTTACCTCTCCTGCATGTCTGGTCATGTCTTAGGAAGTGAAGCCAGGCTGACGATAGCATCCTGAGTGCTCCCTTCACACATCTGACTAATGGATCCTGTGTTGTGAGAGCCTCGAAGTCAAGAGACTGGTGCTCACAGGGAGGGTGGTTGGGGGAAGAAGGTTCTAGGTCTTGAACATCTAATCTCCCCAGCAGCGGTGGTTTTTCCCCTCCACCACCTCTGGGTACTTGTAAACTACGTGGAATTAGTTTACAAAATGCCTCAAAATGTTTATGCCTCCTCCTGACCAGCCGTACTGTCCTCAACTGAAAGGGCCCAGAATGTCATGCAACTCAACTTCTGCTGGTTTGGGAAGGCCACTCTGGGATGCCAGGGCTGGCCTGGATGGTTGGGGTATGGGATGGCCAGGCAGCCACACCACAGGGATTCTCACTGTGGGTCTGCCTTAAGGGCCAGGTCACCAGACCCCCAAAGTCTGAGCAAAACTGTCCCATGCACATTTTCCAGGAAAGAGGACCCACAAGTTTCATGGTATTCTCGAAGGAATAAGTAATTCCAAAGGCATCACAGATTTTCAAAGAACTGGGACACAAAAAATTATACAAAAACCATGTGAAATAAAGTTTAGTCTTTTTACGATGACTTAGGAGGTCCAGAGGAGAAGGCGATGGCACCCCACTCCAGTACTCTTGCCTGGAAAATCCCATAGGAACCTGGTAGGCTGCAGTCCATGGGGTCTCGAAGAGTCGGACTCGACTGAACGACTTGACTTTCACTTTTCACTTTCCTGCATTGGAGAAGGAAATGGCAACCCACTCCAGTGTTCTCGCCTGGAGAATCCCAGGGACGGGGGAGCCTGGTGGGCTGCCGTTTATGGGGTCGCACAGAGTGGGACACGACTGAAGTGACTTGGTGGCAGCAGCAGCAGGAGGTCCAGAGGGGTCACACCACTACTGTGACCACCATCACCCCCCCACCAAACTCCTGCCATGACTACCAGCCAACACCTTCACTACCACCTTTACCACCACCCCATCACCACCATGACCTTCACTACCACCTTTACCACCACCCCATCACCACCACGACCTTCACTACCACCATCACCCCCACCACCAGTACCACCGCCTTTGGATCCAGGATGGGATCACTTAGAAGTCCTGCGGAGTTGTCTGTTGGCCAGGGTCATGACTTTCCGTGCTGTGGCCTCTCTAGAAACTCAGACCTGTTGATGTGATGGCAGGGTTGCAACAGAATGAGACCAGAAGCTGCAGAGATTCTTGAGACCTGGGCTCAGAAATCACACTGCATCTGTTCAGTTCAGTCGCTCAGTCGTGTCCGACTCTTTGCAACCCCATGAACCACAGCACACCAGGCCTCCCTGTCCATCACCAACTCCTGGAGTCCACCCAAACCCATGTCCATCGAGTCGGTGATGCCATCCAGCCATCCTCATCCTCTGTCGTCCCCTTCTCCTCCTGCCCTCAATCTTTCCCAGCATCAGGGTCTTTTCAAATGAGTCAGCTCTTCGCAGCAGGTGGCCAAAGTACTGGAGTTTCAGCTTCAACATCAGTCCTTCCAATGAACACCCAGGACTGATCTCCTTTAGGATGGACTGGTTGAGTCTCCTTGACTCAAGAGTCCAAGGGACTCTCAAGAGTCTTCTCCAACACCACATTTCAGAAGAACTGCATCACTTTGCCACATGTTTTTGGTCAAAGCAAGACGCAGGACTACTATGACTCCAGAATGGAGGTGTGGGAAGAGGTACAGAGGTTCTGTGACGGTGGTTGGTCGATGCTCCCACCACAACTGAGGCCCTCTCCCATGTGGCCTCCATCCCGTTTGGCCCGTCATGCTCTCTCCCCAGGCAAGTGCTGACCATTTCAGGGGCTTGTATCTTAGAAAGTTACAGCCTCTGTTCTCAAAGGCCTTGCCATGTGAGTGAAGATGAACGACACTCATGATGGGTGTACTCATGTTGGAGTGCTAACGACGTGTTCCTCACTCACCCTCAGACTGGAGGGAGAGAGAGGGCAGGGGGCCTGAGGGGCTGGGACTTTTCTCCTGCGAGGCCTCCGTCCCTCCACGAGGCACATGGAATGTGTGATGGGAGTGTGCCCGTGTGCAGGAGTGCCCTTATCAGTCGTGTTTCATTTCCACGGCCTTTTCGATTTTAGTAATTAAAAAATTTTGACGAACGTTTGACACTGAATGTTTATAACATTATTTATTTATTTTGGAGCAGATAACACCTGTTCATTGTGCAAAATTCAAAAGGTGCAACAGGACAGAGAAAAGCAAACAGACCTTCCTCTCAGCCCACCCTGCAATGCCTGACGGGAGAGAATCACTGCCAGGTTCCACAGGGGACGCTTCAGACACTGCCCATCGTCGTTCTCTTAATATTTAGTTTAGTGTACGTCTGGTGGTAATACATCTTGTCAGTTCTCACTCGTCTCTGCAACGTTTTATTTAGCCTTCAGTTTTGAAGGCTGTTTCCTAGGCAGAATTCCCTCTCAGCTAGATGACAGAGAAGATAGGCGTCGACCTCAGGCTTCCAGACTTGCGGGAATTCCGTCCTTTTGTGGTTCCTTTGAAGATACTGTGCCTTTCTTCTCTGGTTGCTTCTACGATGTTCTGTCTTGGGTTTATAGCTGTTTTTCTGTGACATACGTAGGAGTGCTGGTCTTTGCATTTATCCTGGTTGGCATATGTGGATTCCTTGTTTGGACTTGTAGTATATGCCTGTTATCAGTTTTAGAAAATTCTTGGCTGTTATCTCTTCACATACTGCCTCTGCCCTATTCTGTCTTTTTTCTCCATCTGGGCCTTGAGTTTCACGTATGTTAGATATTTTCATCATTTGCATTTATCTCTTATGCTTTTTTCTGTATTTTCCATTTCTCATTTGTCCTTCAGTCTTGACCATTTCCTATTGATCACTTTCAACTTTCCAATTATTTTATCTTCTCTTCCACTGTGTCTCATCATTGTTAATCCCATCCATTGAGTTCTTGCTATTAGTCATTGTTTTTTTAATTTTTGGAATTTCCATTTTATCTTCAATTTCTAGATTACAGTTCTCTTACTCAGTTGGCTATCTCATCTTTCATTTTATGGGAAAAAATAATAATATCTCAATATTAATAATATGAGATATTAATCACATTTAAAGTTAACATATGATAACTCTGAAACCAGACCCACTTGTGGATCTGTTTTTTCTTTCCCCATATAGTCTTGTCTCTTGACTAACCTGGTGATTTTTTATTAAATGCTGGACGTTATTTGTGAAAGATTGTAGAGATTCTTCTTAATATTATCTTCCTTTTCATAGGATTTAATTTTATTTTAGTGGGAAGTTAGTTTAGGGACAGATTACCTTTTTCTAATCAGGAACTGATGTAATTCAAATCTAGGTTTATGCCTTTGTGAAGAATGGTATATTATCACCACTTCTTCCTTGCTTTTAGAACATAACTTTCTAAGTGACCCAGTTGAGAGTGTGGCATATTTACCAAGGCTGCTGTTCTTTTGAAGGTCCAGCATTCTAGCTGTTGAACTGAGATAATAGCAAAGACTATGCGTAGCTTAAACAAAAAACAGATTAACTGAGGTGTATTTTACATAACAAAATTCATCCTATTCAATGGTGTGCAATTCAATGATTTTCAATAAATTTGCCAAGTGGTGTAATAATCAACACAAATCAGTTTTCAAACTTTTTCATCATTCGAACAAGAGCCCTCAGGCTCATTTACAGTCAACCCTTTCCCACCTCAGCCCCAGGAAACTGCTAGTCTACTCATCTGTATGGATTTGCCTTTTCTGAGTGTTTCATATAAAAGGAATCATATAGGGATTTCCCTGGTGGTCCAGTGATTAAGACTCTGTGCTCCCAATTCAGTGGGAACAGGTTCGATCCCTGGTCAGGGAACTAGATCCCATACGCTTCGCAGTGCAAACGAATAAACAATGGAACATATAACACGTGGACACTTGTGTCTGGCTTCTGTCATTCGGCACAATGTTTTTGAGGTTCATTCATTTCACAGCATGTTTCAGTAGTTTATTCTTACCAAAGTACAGTAGTTTTTCTTGAATAAGCTCTTCAGATTGTTATAATCCTTTGGCTAATCTCCGGAGCTCAGAAAAAGTTAATTTAGCTACTTTTGTCAGCTACTTCATTGCTTGTATGAAGGTGTGAATTCACAGAGGTGCTCACTCTATCATTCCCGAAGTCCTGCCTTGCAATTTACTTTTGTATATAGATCCTGTGCCTTGCTAAATTCACTCATTAGTTCTTGCAGGTTTTTTTTTTTTTTTTTTTGGTAGATTTCATAGAATTTTCTAAGTACATAGTCAGTTCAGTTCAGTCACTCAGTCGTGTCTGACTCTTTGCAACCCCATGAATCGCAGCACGCCAGGCCTCCCTGTCCATCACCAACTCCTGGAGTTCACTCAGACTCCCGTCCATCGAGTCAGTGATGCCATCCAGCCATCTCATCCTCTGTCGTCCCCTTCTCCTCCTGCCCCCAATCCCTCCCAGCATCAGAGTCTTTTCCAATGAGTCAACTCTTTGCATAAGGTGGCCAAAGTACTGGAGTTTCAGCTTTAGCATCATTCCTTCCAATGAACACCCAGGACGGAGCTCCTTTAGGATGGACTGGCTGGATCTCCTTGCCGTCCAAGGGACTCTCAAGAGTCTTCTCCAACACCACAATTCAAAAGCATCAATTCTTCCACGCTCAGCTTTCTTCACAGTCCAACTCTCATGTACATACACGACTACTGGAAAAACCATAGCCTTGACTAGATGGACCTTTGTTGGCAAAGTAATGTCTCTGCTTTTGAATATGCTATCTAGGTTGGTCATAACTTTCCTTCCAAGGAGTAAGCATCTTTTAATTTCATGGCTGCAATCACCATCTGCAGTGATTTTGGAGCCCAGAAAAATAAAGTCTGACACTGTTTCTACTGTTGCCCCATCTATTTGCCATGAAGTGATGGGACCAGATGCCACGATCTTAGTTTTCTGAATGTTGAGCTTTAAGCTAACTTTTTCACTCTCCTCTTTCACTTTCATCAAGAGGCTTTTCAGTTCCTCTTCACTTTCTGCCATAAGGGTGGTGTCATCTGCATATCTGGGGTTATTGCTATTTCTCCCAGCAATCTTGATTCCAGCATGTGCTTCTTCCAGCCCAGCGTTTCTCATGATGTACTCTGCATATAAGTTAAATAAGCAGGGTGACAATATACAGCCTTGATGTACTCCTTTTCCTATTTGGAACCAGTCTGTGGTTGTCTGTGAATAGACAGTCTTACTTCTTTCCGATCTAGATTTCTCTTGTTTCCCTCTCTCAGCTTTGTGCACTAGTGAAACCCCCCGGCCAATGTCCCGTAGCAGCAGTGAGAGGGGACACTCTGACTGCATTCCCGAGTTTAGAGACAGCCTTCTGTTTTCATATTAAATATGATCTTAGCTGAGGAGTAATTTTGGTTATGGCAAAAAGTGAAGAAGAACTAAAGAGCCTCTTGATGAAAGTGAAAGAGGAGAGTGAAAAAGGTAGCTTAAAGCTCAACATTCAGAAAACTAAGATCATGGCATCTGGTCCCATCACTTCATGGCAAATAGATGGGGAAACAGTAGAAACAGTGGCTGACTATTTTTCTGGGCTCCGAAATCACTGCAGATGGTGATTGCAGCCATGAAATTAAAAGACGCTTACTCCTTGGAAGGAAAGTTATGACCAAACTGGACAGCATATTAAAAAGCAGAGACATTACTTTGCCAACAAAGGTCTGTCTAGTCAAGGTTTTTCCAGTAGTCATGTATAGATGTGAGAGTTGGACTATAAAGAAAGCTGAGCACCGAAGAATTGATGCTTTTGAACTGTGGTGTTGGAGAAGACTCTTGAGAGTCCCTTGCACTGCAAGGAGGTCCAACCAGTCCATCCTAAAGGAGATCAGTCCTGAATATTCATTGGAAGGACTGATGCTGAAGCTGAAATGCAAATACTTTGGCCACCTGATGCAAAGAGCTGACTCATTTGAAAAGACCCTGATTCTGGGAAAGATTGGGGGCAGGAGGAGAAGGGGACAACAGGGGATGAATGGTTGGATGGCATCACCGACTCAATGGACATGGGTTTGGGTGGACTCTGGGAGTTGGTGATGGACAGGGAGGCCTGGTGTGCTGCGGTTCATGGGGTCACAAAGAGTTGGACACGACTGAGTGACTGAACTGAACTGAATTTTGGTTATTGTTGATGATGTTCTTTATTAGGTTGAGAAAAGTGAAAGTATTAGTCACTCACTCATGTCTGACTCTTAGGGCCACCCTGGACTGTAACCTGCCAGACTCCTCTGTCCATGGACTTCTCTAGGCAACCATACTGGAGTGGGTAGCCATTCCTTCTCCAGGGGATCTTCCTGACCTAAGGGTTGAACTGGGTCTCCTGCATTGCAGGTGGATTCTCTACCATTTGAGCCTAAGTTACCTTCAGTTCCCAGTTTTCTTAGTGTGTTTTCATAAACATGTATCATATTTTGCCAAATATATTTTCTGTGTTTATTGAAGAGATCAAATATGTGCATCACTGTTATTCTGTTATATTGTCTGATTTTTTAAAATCTTAACTCCAAATTGCATTTTGGGTTAAATCCCACTTGGTCATGGTTTTGGAAGTTGGTAGCTTCAGTTTCTAAGGCTCTGTATTCATCAGAGATGTTGCTCTGTGCTTTCCGTTTAATACCTTTGTCTGGTTTTGGTATCAGGGTAATGCTGGCCTCATAAAATGAGTTGTGAAGTGTTCCCTTTCATCTGTATTTTGGAAGAGTTTATATAGGATTGATGCCTCTTCTTTCTTAAATGGTTGATAGAATTCTTCAGTGAATCCCTCTCAGATAGAGAATTCAATTTCCTTAATAAATACAGGACTGTTTCTTCTCGAGTTAGTTTAGAAAACTTTGTGTCTGTCAATGAATTAGTTTCATATAAGTTGTCTAAATTAAATGGCATAATGATGGTCATTGTTATTTTTTTCTTCTTTCTTTTTTTTTTTGTAAACTGAAGTAGAGAGAGAAAAACTCTTTACATCATTACTTAAGAACCAGGGATAAAACAAAACTAAAAAAAAAAAGAAAGAAAAAAACCAACAAATCTGAAACCTGCGAGCCCAGGGTCTTCTAACTTCCATTGTGTTGACAGCTTGGTGGAACTCTGCTGATGCTTCTCTAGTCTCTCACCATCACTTTTCTTTATTGTTCCTTATTGTCTGTCTAGTGTCTTTTGGATCTGTAGTGGTGTCTTCTCTTTCATTCTGATGTTGATAATTTGTGATGTCCCTCTTTTTAAAAATCAGTATAGGTAGAGTTTTATCAAATGTATTGATCTTTTCAGGCAATCAGCTTTTTGTCTTAGTGGTTTATCTTTCATTTGTCTGTTTTCCACTTCGGTGCTGGTGTGTCTGAGCCTGACTTCCCTGTGTGGCTGGACCCATCTCTCTTCCTGAGATGAAGAGCAGTCCTGTGCTGGCCCATCCGTCTGGGAGATCACTGCCTCTGGTTGGTCTGTGATGACGGTGGTCAGGACGCTGGGGCCCAGGCACACAAGTGACGGGTCACAATGGGCATGACTGCAGAGTCCCAGCTGTGCCGTGTGATGCTGACCAGGCCTCGGGGTCACCTGAGCTGTGGCTGCTCCTCTGTCTCGGGGCTCTTCCTAGCACTCTTGGCAGGGAGCCATCCCACACGTGTAAGGGACTCTGCAGGGTACCAGGGTCAGGACAGTGCTGGTCTGTAGCTTGGCCCCTCAGGTGTCTTCCCCAAGTCACCACTGAGTGCACATGTGTGCTGGTTGGCACAGTCATGGGAAAACAGTCCAGCAGAACCCAGGGAACACATCTGAGTGTCCCATATGAAGAGGAGGAGACAAGCTAAGAGTGCTTCTAGCAACACCCAGCATCTGTCCTGACGAGCCCTGTTCTCACATTGTTAGAAATGGCACTCACGCTGGCAGCAAGCCTGGGAGGGTTCCTCCCATGTGTTCCTCATTCTCCCGCTGGCATGGTGACTGCTTCCTGCCTAGGCTCACTCTGCTTCTCTGGCTGTTCCTCTACTGCATCTGCTGTGGGGTCAGCACTTTACTGGATGGCAGTCCCCCTCCATGGTGCCCGCTCACTCCCTGCTCCTCCCACCCAGCTGTGTCCTGGTGCCTCTGGACTGGCGGGATTGTGCCGAAGCAGATGCTGTGGTTAGAGGGGAGAGGACACCATAGGGCTTGGGAGGGGACCTGGCTCCTCCCCAGAGCTGGAGTGTGAGGTCTGGGGCCACAACTGACCTGGGGAGACTTATACCCAGAGCCTGGACACTGAGTCAGTCAGACTGCTGCTGCTTAGATGTCTACTGCCAACACAGGGAGGCTCAGGAGGCAGAAGGGCCCCCGGGCACAGAGCGCAGCCTGAGAGTCATAAATGGAGCGTCCCCTGCCTGGAAGGAACCTCAGGGTCCACCTGGAGGGACACCCACTTCCCAGCACCCCCAGTCCTCCCACCCCATGGAGTCAGGACTCACGGACTCATGCCCACCCCCAAGTGTGCTGCTGCTCTGAGAAATTAGGAAGGCTGGTGGTGTAACAGCACCAACCTGGGGCCCTGCAGGGTTTCCCGGGGATGAGCGTTCTCCTGGTGCTTGCAGACCCCTCCCCCAATGTGAGTCCACTCTGGAGGCCTTCTGGCCCCTCCCTGGTCCATGGCTGACTCTCAGGAGGAGATATCAGCCACAGAGAAGGGTCCCTGCCCTTTGATGGAACCCCTTTCTGGCAGGAAGAAAATTCTCAATTGTCTGACAAATCAAGCCCTAAACAGAACCAGCTTGTCTGAGGATTAACAGCCTTAAGACACAGAACGAAGGAGCCGAGTCGTGAATTCCTGCAGACCT
>NW_011494609.1:5546845-5559789 GCF_000754665.1 Bison bison bison
CCTACATTGTGGGTGGGTGGCTCTGTGGGCGGCGATTGGGATGGATTTGCAAGTTGGAAGGGACTTCAAGAGAGTCCTGGTTCCAGGGCTCAGGGTGATTGCGGGTGTGGGCTTTTCTGAAATGCCAAACGAGCCCTATCGAGTTTCCCTCAGACCAGGGCCTCACGGGCCGGGAGGGGCTCAGCCTGCAGCTGCCACCGACCTCCCCTTGCAGGGCCCCAGGGGATGGTTAACCCCATCGAGCAGGCCTTTCCTCGTTACATGGATGAGGTTGAGAGAGACCAGCGCTGTGTCCCTACAGCCCCTCCCTCCACTCAGTTATTCCATACACTTAGTCCTCCACACATGCGTGGACATAGCCGAAGAGGTGGGAGGGGTGTGGAAGTCACTTTTTCTGTCTGGCGGGAGTGGACAACCCTCTTGCAGAGGGCTAATCCTCACCCACCCTGGAACTTGGTGGGGAAGCAGCTGACCAGCCTTGGGCACCTTTCCAAACTTGGGGAAGCGGCAGAGTGTCTGAAGGGACTGGCCAGGCTGGAGAACCCTGCCAGGGTGTTCCTCTGGCTATAGCTGCCATATCCCACCTGGCCTACAGGACTGCATAGGCCTGGCCTACAGGACTGGTCTGAGCCTGGCCTGTGGCGAAGCCCTACCTTGGCCAGCTCTTCCTGGAGCCCACTCTCTATCAGCTCTGAGCCCCCTTATCTGGTTACCCCAGCACCCTGCCCTGTCCCTGGATCCTGCTAGCCTGCCTCTCTTGGACTGTTTGGTGACCTGGCTCCCCTATTCTAAGCGGTCTTCCTAGAGGAGGTGCTGACTCACTTGGTCCTGCCAGATCCCAGGTCCTCCTGAGCCCTCTCTCCCCGCTGGTCTGAATGGCTGCCTGGGCGACATGGGGGCCCAAAAAGATAGCCTCCATTGCCCACCCAGCTCTGCCATTGAGGCCGGGCCCGCAGGAAGGGTCTTGGAGAAGTTGTCTGGCCCAAGAACAAAGTCCTCTGGGTCAGCAGTCAGAAGGGAGGGTGGGGCCTTGGAGGGCCCAGGTACCTGAGGGATGCAGTGGCGGATCCTAAGGGAGTGGTAGGGGCCTGGGTCACTCCCTCCAGGAAGATAGGCCACAGCCTGGCCTTGCCTTCCGGCTTTAGGACTGACCTTGGCCTCCTAGGGTTCCTGCCATGGTGGCCAAGCCATCAGCATAGTGGTCGAGCTGTGGCTGGTGCAAGCAAGTGGTTGCCAGGGTGGGGGTCAGGCTTGTGTATGTGGAAAGCTGTTTCTGACATGAAGCCCCTGAGGTCCCCATCTTCATGCCCTCCTGTCCCACCCACTCAGCCTGGCCCTGGGGGCTGCCCTCCTGGACATGGGCTCTTGCACTGCCCAAGGTAAATGCTCATGGTCAGCCTCTGGGTAGCATGGCTATGGCATGACAGAGGGACCACTCCCCCTGGGCCTCAGACTCTGGTCACTCCATGGTGGGCAGACCTCTGCCCACACATGGCACTAATGAGGAGCCGGGATCCTGGAGCCCCGCTTATCTGTTGTGTAGCTTGAGGCCAACTGCTAGGCCCCACATTGCCTCAGTCTCCCCACCTGTGAAATGGGCAGACACATCCTGCGAAGTGGTCAGTGAGATGGAGCAGGCACCCTGGCCATCAGTTGAGGTTCTCCTGTCCCCACGTGAAGGGCTCCACCCGAGAACAAGGAAATGGCTACGAAGGTAAAAGGACATCACCGGACCACACACCACCAGTGAGAAATTCCACCAACCTCAGCAGTCAGTCCTGGACACTGGTTGGGTTAGATCCGCCTGCCCCAGAGGTCAGGGTGCACCTACCCGCCCAGTCCTCTTGGGTGGGGCCACTCTCCACTCTGGACCCTGTTCCAGATGTGGTGCTGGTGGCCGGCAGTGGCCGTCTCCATGGCTGTCCTAGACGCCAGGGCTTGCACGTGCCTCTTGCCAGCTTGGGCATCCTGCCACCTGGGGCTGGAAGGCGCGTGCAGCTCTGAGCCAGCTGCCATTGGCCCAGGCGCCCTGCGCAGGGCAAGTGCCAGAGACAGGGTGACTGGCCAGCCCACCGGCTCCTCCACAGAAGAGACCCAGAGACAGGGCTCCCTCCCTTATTCCCTGCTATGTGCCCATATCTCAGTCCCTAGGGTTGGGGGCCAGGGTCTCCTGTGGGACTTGGGTGGGGATGTCACCCTGTTGGGGAGAGACACAGCCACAGCCCTTTCCTGGGCCAGCCAGCTTGGCCACAGCGGCTCCTGTAACGATGCACTTTCCAGAACCCAGGCAGCTGAGCTTCATTAGTCACTCTAAGAAAATGTTGCGAAGGTGGTTGGATCGAGGTGAGTGTGTCACAGCAAATTTATCAAGGAATTTGGGCTGTTTGTGAGTAACTGTGGAAACAGTGAAACACCCACGTTTTCTGTGGAACAGGCCCCCCGTGTCTGGATGAGCTGAAGACGAAATCACTGGGCCTTTGCGTCTCCTCCCCCATCCCACCATCCCTGATATCGCTTTGCGTGTCCAAGGTGTGGTAGTTGCATTGGCTCATTCCCAACCCCTTGACCCCACCCTTATTCCCCACCTCTGGGACCCTGACTTTGCTGCCCAGGAGATCTGCCTGTTCTGGTGCCCAGCTCAGAGTCCAGCTCTGTCCCTTGGCACAGGATTCTGAGATGACCCCTGAGCCAGGCCTGAGCACCACGGCATGGTTGCAGTATAACTGAGGTTGCCAGTCAGCTGACCTTAGGATGGGGAGACGGTCCAGGTGGCCTGACCTGACCGGTGGTCCTTCCGGAGCTGAGTTTTCTCTGGATGGAGGCAGGCAAGGGTGACCTGACCGGTGGTCCTTCCGGAGCTGAGTTTTCTCCGGATGGAGGCAGGCAAGGGTGACCTGACCGGTGGTCCTTCCGGAGCTGAGTTTTCTCCGGATGGAGGCAGGCAAGGGTGACCTGACCGGTGGTCCTTCCGGAGCTGAGTTTTCTCCGGATGGAGGCAGGCAAGGGTGACCTGACCGGTGGTCCTTCCGGAGCTGAGTTTTCTCCGGATGGAGGCAGGCAAGGGTGACCTGACCGGTGGTCCTTCCGGAGCTGAGTTTTCTCCGGATGGAGGCAGGCAAGGGTGACCTGACCGGTGGTCCTTCCGGAGCTGAGTTTTCTCTGGATGGAGGCAGGCAAGGGAACCCTGGGAGGGACTGGACCTGAGGGAGCTCTCTGAAGCAGAGACGAAGGGACTCATGGCAGGAGCTCAGGGCGGCCCCAGCTGACAGCGGCCCAAAGACCTAGTCCTGCAGCCACAGGAAACTGGATTCAGCCTCGGACCCGGATGAGCCTGGAAAGGGGTCCTCAGAGCCCCACCCGATCGCACCCCAGCTCATCTGTCCTTGCCGCTGGCATGTGAGGACCAGCAGGGCTCCTGCAGTTCTCACCCATGGATGGCGGGCTATGGGTGGTTGTGTTCAAGCCGCAGTTTGTAGAAAATGAATACACTTCCTGGGGCCCCATCTGCCAAGTCCTTGCAGAGCTGGCAGGCTGTCAGCACCTGCCCTGAATGTTTAACTGCTTTTCTGATCCCACTGGACTCAAGTGGCGGACCCCACTGGACCACTGGCAGATCCCACTGGTCCACCTGGTGCCCACTGATGTGCTCCCAGTGTCCAGGGAGAAGCTCATGTTTCTTCCAAAGAGGACACACGGACAGGCTTAGGTGCATGAAGGGTGCTCATACTGCTCATCATCGGGAAAATGCACGTCAAAACCACCGTGATGTATCACCTCACACCCGTCAGAATGGCCATCATCAAAAAGACTAGTAACAAGAAGCGCTGGTGAGCATGGGGAGGGAAGGGACCCTGCCTACATTGTTGGTGGGAATGTAAATTGGTGCAGCCTCTATGGAGAACTGTATGGAGATTCCTCAAAAAACTAAAAATAGAACCTCCACATGATACAGCAATTCCACTTCTGGGTATTTATGCAAAGGAAAAGAAAACATTACCACAAAAAGACATATGCACCCCCATGTTCATTCCAACCTTATTCACAATAGCCAGGACGCAGGAGCAGCCTAAGTGCCCACTGATGGGTGAACAGAAGTAAAGAAGACGCAGAGTGTGCATACAACAGGATGAAGACTGGTATATGCATGCAACAGGATACTACCCAGTCATAAAAAAGAATGAAAGCTTGCCATTGGTGACAATACTGATGGACCTAGAGGGTGTTTTGCTGAGATAAGTTAGATGGAGAAAACCAAATGCTATACGATTTCACTTATATGTGTAATCTAAGAAAACCGAAACCAAACCAAAAATTCAAGCAAAGAACCTGAACTATGGATATAGAAAATAGGTTGGTGGTTGCCTCAGGTGGGTGGTAGAGGGTGGGCAAAATAAATGAAGGGCTCAAAAGACACAAACTTCCAGTTATAAAATGAATCCATCATGGGCATGTCATGTACTTAATAAAAAGATGTATATAAAAAAAAAGATGTATATGTGAAAGTAGCTAAGAGAGTGGATCTTGAAAAGTTCTCATCACAAGATTATGAGTGTGTGTAGTAATGGAGGCACACTGGGCTTACTGTGGTGATCATTCTGCAATGTATACAATTATTGAGTCATTACATTATACTCCTGAAACTATTATTAATTATGCCAATTACACCTTAGGTAAAAAAAAAGAAGAAGCTCATGGCTATTCCCCACTCACATAGTAGTGGGTTCTAGAGTTGGGAAGCCAGAGGTCAGGTGGGTGTGGCCAGGGCAGTTCATCTGGACCTTCCTCCAGGGAACAAGAGCAGACAACACAAGGATGGGGTACAGAAGGAGTTCAGGCTGAGGGGCAGGTCTGGGAGCAAGTGGCATGTATCCTGGTAGTCCCCTTGGTGCATGTACCACGTGGTGTACATCCCCCCATGTGCACACATACCCCATGTGCACACACCATCATGGTGCACACACCCCATGTGCACAGATATCCCACGTACACACACCCTCATGGTGCACATACACCCCCATAGTGTATGTACCATGGTGTACCCCATGGTACACACATCCCCCATGTCCACACACACTCCATGTGGACACACCCTCACAGTGCATACATACCCCATGGGCACACACCCCCATGGTGCATACACCCTTATGGTGCACACGCCCCCATGGTATACATACACCCCATGTACCCACACACCCTATGGTACACACCCCCCATGTGCACACCCCCCATGGTGCACACACCCTCATGGTGCACACATACCCCACAGGCACACACCCCTTTGGTGCATACCTTCCATGGTGCACACCCTCCATGGTGCACACACTCCATGTACCCACAAATCCCATGTACCCACAAACCCCATGGTACACACAACCAACATGCACACCTCCCTGTGGTGTACCTACCCCATGGTGCACTCACTCCCCCATGGTACACATAACTCCCATGGTGCACACCCACAGAGCAGGGCTGATTTGCTGTGAGAATGAAGGCTGTTTTCCAGCAGGATATGAGAGAGGGTCATGGGCTGGTAGGAGGGACTGGTGTCCCTCTCATCCCATGGCAGATCTGTGTTTTTCCAAAGCAGAGCCCCTGGAGAGGCTGGGGCAGGGCCTTGGAAGTCCTGAGTGGTCACTGCAGTGAGCTGGGATTCCATGTCCCTGCAGGGGTGAGGAGCTGGTAGAATGTGCTGCGTGTATGTGTATGTAGGTATATGTGCCTGTCTGAATTATGTATGCATGTGTAGTACGCATATATAAGTGCACATGTATACGTGTAGCCATATTAAATGCGTGTGTGTATGTTTGTGTGCATGTATACTTGCATATGTGTCTGTGCATGTCTGTGTGCATGTTTATGCATACATACGTATGTGGATGAGTATACATCTCTGTGTAGGTATATATGTATATGCCCCTGTGTGCATGTATGTAAATGTGTCTGTGTGCATGCAGCTAAGCAGACATATATGTGCATCTGTGTGCACACATGCAAGGAAATGCATGTACACGCATGTGTGTGCATGGTTGTGTACATGCATGTAAGTGAATGCATGTATATGTATGCACACATGTAAGGGAATGTGTGCGTGTGTATGCATGCATGTAGGGGCATATGTGTGTATGCCTGTAAGTGTATGTGTATGCACACATGTAAGGGAATGCGTATGTAAGTATGTCTGCGTATATGTATCTGTTTGTGTGCACACATGTAAAGGAATGTGTGTGCATGTATGCATGTGTACATATGTAACCGGGTGCTCTTGGGAGGCATGAGGAACTTGGTGACCTCTCTCCCAGAGTTGGAGTGGACATGCATGGGAGCAGAGCCTACTAGAATATCCCAGCTGGATGACATCAGCCGTGCAGCCTACACATGCCAGCCAGACAGAGGCGGGGGCTCACAGGAAGTGAACCCTGGTTAAAAGGCCCGTGTGAGCTGGTGGGGGAGGGTGGCGCCAGCTCCCTCTGAGTCACATATGGGTCTGTTTCTAATTATGGTCCTGCCGGTACAGAGCCTGCCATGTGTGGGGGCTGGTGTCTGGGAGCAGCTCCTCATAGCCTCTCAGACCCTCAGACCCACAGGGGCTGGTGCTCCCATCCACCATGGGGCAGCGAGAGGGCCGGGCTCTGGGAGGCTGGTGACCTGACAGGGTCCCATTCGGCAGTGGCTGCGTCAGTGCTCCTGACCCACATTCAGGACACCTGGCTGGGTCCTTGGTCTGGCCGATGAGTTGGCAGTGTGGTAGGCCAGGTCCCTCCTGAAAGCATGGGGCTGCGGCTCCAGGGGCTGCCTCCCCAGCTGGTCCCACCCAGCTGTGTCCTGGTCCTCTGGGTGCCTCGTGCTTTGCAGCTACGTGCAGTGGGGCCAGGACCACGTGTTTCATTTCCTTACAGCTCAGCCTAGCTCAGCGTCCACCTGACCTCTGTGTCCCTGGGCCCCTGGCTGTTACATCTCTGTCACAGAAAATCTTCTGACCCTCTCCAGGGAACCCCAGGGGGCCCCTGGGGGCAGAGGCATGGGCAGTGGGCAGACAGCAGGGCCTATGCTGATAGGAGCCAGGGACGTGCCCTGCCCAGCCCCCAGGCCCCGGTGGTCACCTCTGGTGGAGCCCCTTGGGACCACAGATGCCTATTCTGCTCTGACTCTGTGCTGGGTGGGGACCCAGGAGGATGCAGCTCGGGTGGCCTTGCTGCTGGGCCCGTACACCTGCCCAGCCAGGGGGACGGGGTGCCTCTCGTCAATTCTCCTGCCAAAGTCACGTTTGCCAGGCTTGATCTGGGAGCAGGATCTTTCTAGAATCTTCTGCCCAACCTGAGGTCCTTCTAGCTTGCTCAGGGACTAAGATTTTGAAATATGGAAGAGGCCCGTTTTCCCTCCTTCTGTGTTAGTTAGAGTCAGAAGGGCTGGAGGTGCATCGGATGGGAGCCAGCAGAATGGAGAAACCACCCGAGACTGTCGACGGTGAACCCCTGTGGGCCAGGTGGGGTGGTCTGTGGTGGCTGACAGGGCTGAGCCATGGGAAGGAAGCTACAGGATGCACAACCTGGTCCCAGAGAATCTGGAAGGATGCCGAGGTCTTGGCCATCCCTGGCGCTGCATCTCCAGCTGTGGGACCCAGCAAGAGGCTCAGTCAGGGTTCTCCAGAGAAACCGTATATAGCCTTACATCTATAGGGTATACACAGATCTATAGCTGTATAGGATACATGTGTATCCTGTAGATACTTGTATAAGGACCTATTTATATACAGATACACATGAGAAGGGGCTTCGTAGCTCTGGTGGTATAAAGAATCTGCCTGCCAATGCAGGAGACTAAGAGACATGGGTTCGATCCTTGGGTTGGGAGGCTCCCCTGGAGGAGGACATGGCAACCCACTCCAATATTCTTGCCTGGAGAATCCCATGGACAGAGGAGCCTGGTGGGCTACAGTCAGTATAGGGTCACAAAGAGCCAGACATAACTGAGGCAACTTAGCACGCACACATATATAAGAAGGGATTTGTTACAGGAGTTGGCTCAAGTGATTACGGAGGCTGAGAAGCCCCACAAGCTGCCCTCTACAAGCTGGAGGCCTAGTACAACTGGTGGTGTACTCAGTCCAAGCCCAAGGCCTGAGGACTGGGAAACCGATGCTGTAAGTCTTGGTCCAAAAGCCCCAGAACCAGGAGATTCTAGGGTGGGAGAGGGTGGTTCTGAGGGTGGGAGAAGGTGGATGTCTACTCAACCAGAGAGGGTGAATTACACCTTGAGCATGGACCTGTTGCCACACTTTTTTTATTTGCTGTGAATCGAGTTCCTTGATCAGAAGCGAAGCTGTGTGGAGTACGTGATGGAAAGGCATTATGCAAGTCCACGATGGTTGTTTTGGCAGAAGCATAATAGCAAATCTGAATCCATTGTGTCTATTCCTGTAAGGACAAAATGCTGCCCCTTCTGTGATCAAGTGGCCCAATGTAATCAACCTGCTCCCAGGTGGCTGCCTGCTCACCCCGGAAGTGGTGCCACGCTGGGCCTCTGTGTTGGTTTCCACTGCTGGCAGGCTGGATGCTCAGCAGTAACAGTGGTCAGGTCAGCCTGGATGAGAGGGGGGCCCATGCATCCCCCATTCCTGTCACCACGTTGCCTTGCTCAACAGCCCATTGGGCAATGACAGGGCTGGCTGGGAAAGAGGCCGCATGGTACCCACAGGATGGGTCACCTTCCCACTTAACTATTAAAATCCCTCTCTACTGATGTCACCATTTGGGGAGCATTCTACAAGACATAATTTGTCTTGTCCCCCAATTTAGAGGGGTCTTTCCATTTTCCTCTTCCCAAATTTCTTTGTCACCAGTTTTCCAACCATGGTCTTTCCAAGTCCCTGACCGCCCAGCCAAACCACGGGCTGCAGCCGTAAGTCGGTGCATAACCACACAGCCGGCCGCTTCTCCTTCCAAGCAAAGTGCACAACCAGGAGCATTGCCCAAAGTCCCGCCCCCTGGGGGGCTTCCCTTGATCAGGACCTCCGGGGATGTGCCAGGGAGGGGCTGGGGTTCTGGAGTCATCCACTGTGGGCACTGCCTGCCTGCATCACCTATAGAGCCATCTGTAAACTAGGCTCGAGTCTGTCTTCTCCCGCCATCGATCCTGGGAGTTAAGTTCCACATGAGGCTGCAAATGCATGCTGCGGGGAGGAGGCAGAGGAGCAGGAGTGGGGCCAGGGCTCTGGGCTGCTTCCCCTTGACTTCCTGCGCCCTCAGGCTTGCTCAGCCCCTCACACGGGCTGAGCTTCCACGGGACCATGGAGTGCTGCTGTGCATCCCCAGCTTTGTGGCTGGTGGATCAGAGGACACCTACTTCACGACAGGTGGCTCAGGTCTCACAGCAACTCGGTGACCCACAGCTACATTCATTTCAGCTAAGGCCCTATAGCAGGCCAAGGGCTGTTTCCCAGAAAGAGAATAGTTGTCTGCATGGAATGGTGGGTTCTTGCTCCCAAATCCTAAAGGCCTGCCCTGTGATTACCTGCACTATCAGCCAAAGCTCCAAACAGCATCCTTTCTGCCACCGACACTTCAGGTGTTAGATCTGCTGGAACCATGGCCCGCAGCAGAGCAGCATGTCTGCAGCCTGGACCTGCAAGGAGCCTTCTCTTTTTCTGGCCCTGCTCAAAACCAGCAGTTGTTCAGGCCACTTGGTAGGTGAGCTGGAGTAACAGCCCAATGGGGAATACTATGCCTCCAAAATGCTAAGGGGCTCATGGCATCGTGCTTCTTTCTGGATTCCAGGAAGGGCCAAGTACAGCAACTTATCCTTCACCTTAGAGGGTTATCTCAGCATGTCCCACCTCACTGGACCCTAGACATTTCACCAAGAAGGAAGGCCCCTGAATTTTAGTCGGATTTATTTCTCACCTTCTGACACACAAACACCTCACCAGTAAGTCTGGAGTAGTTGCTACTTCTTGCTCACTAGGTCTAGTCAGCATAGTAACATCAATGTGATGGACCAATGTGATAGCTTGTGGAAGGTAAAGATGCTCAAAACCCCTGTGAACTAAGTTATGATGTAGGGCTGGAGAGATGATATGCCTGAGGCAGGTTGGGGAGGGAGTATTGCTTGCCTTGCCAGATGAAAGCAAACTGCTCCTGGTGGTCTTTATTGACAGGGATGGAAAAAAGGGCATTTTCCAGACTAATAAATATATCCTAGGTCCCAGGGGAGTTAGTTCTGGGGTTTCTGGAATTAGCTCTCTAATCTGATTTGATTTAAAGATATTAAAGACTATTTTCAGTAGTCAAGAGAGCACTGATAGTCCACAGCGTGAACTGTTTATAGAGACACACGGAGTACTGCAGAGGATGCTCCCAGCCAACCACTTAGGAAAGGCAAAGAGCTGGGTGGCCCTGTATATGATCCTTTCAAACATTTGGAAAACTGAGGAATATAAAGACATTGGTTGGTTACTCCTAATATCACTGGACAAAGTGATGGAAGAAAAAGATGAGTTCAAGAATTCACATTCCCAGCTCCAGCTGTGCGTGCTGATCGTAGAGCTTCTAGAATTTCTCTGAAGGATATAAGGGATGACATTGCTCAAATCAAATGCATCCATGTGATTGCCTGAATTACAGCCCAAGCTGAACTCTGCTCCTGGCGTCACAGAGTACCTACTGTTAATGTGAGGGAATTGACTGTGAAAGAAATGGATCTTACAGGGTGTAATGGGATGTGTGGGAAGACCTGACGAAGCTATGGATGTTAAGCCCCTAAATTATGATGAGGCCTCTTTATCAACCCCAGCAGAAATGGCCTCCTCCGTGGAGTCTTCACCCATGGTGGTGGTTAGCCTTCCCATCTCATCTGAGGGGTTGACCCCGCATTTTCTGGGGAAACCTTAGTGGCTTGTTGACTCTCCTCAGGACCCACCGCTCTCCTTTGCTTTTAGACCCATAACTAGACTCAAGTCCCCACAGGCCCCTAAAAGTGAGGAGCAAAGTGTGACCCAAGAGGAAGTGTGACTCCAAAAGAAGGACTTGAGTGTTCTGATTCATACAAGCAGAAATCCCGGAACTGGCGTGAGAATGGATCCTAAGGGCCTGAGAGGATGATGGAAGGAGGGTCAAATTGGATCAGATCAAATTTATGGGTCTGGGTCCATGAGGCAGAGATTCTGCATTGAATGTTACAACCCCAGGAGTAAGGGAGAGCTGTGTGATTGGCCAGTTGGCTGAGACGTGGACCAAAAACTGGCCCACTGTCTGCAATTCAGAAATGCCCGAGTTCTCTTGGTTTCAAGTAGAGGAAATGACTCAAAGGCTTCATGGGACTGGAATGTGATTGTGGATTTGCCACTAAGACCTACACATTCATCCTGGGAGGGTCCAAAAGACTCACTTTCCCTACTAGAGTAAGAAGTAAACTTGAGAGGGGAGCCTGGCATCCTTCAGGGGCTCCATGATAGTTTTTCTGTCTAGCCCAGACCTTATAGTAGGAACAACAGCCACTTCACTGGAAACCCTGAATGCAGTGTAGTGTATGGGGGCTGGGGTGTCAGGGGCCTAGTGGTGGCGCTCAGCTGCCAAAGACAAGGGGGGCATGGTCACCATAACAAGCAGCAGAGTCAAAAGAGCTGTCAGAATGGTCGGACTCTCATAGACTGACAGCACCAGCCTGTTAATTGTGATGTCCCTGGAGAGAAACACAGAAAATCTACTAAATTCTTACTTGCCTTGTATAAGCAGAAAAGTTCTAGGTCAATTGAACAGAAGTGTAACTCAGATCATAAGAAGAGAGTCACGGCCCCTCAGTCAGTCCCCAGATTTGAGCTAGTTTACAGACCTAGAACTTCTTGGATAAAGAGGAAGCCAAATCCCCTTAAAGAAGGACCCTGGCACACACACTGTTAATCTTTCTCCCAGTCTTTCCTGAAAAGGACCTATACAGCCTTTAAGTGAAAGTGAAGTCGCTCAGTCGTGTCCGACTCTTTGTGACCCCATGGACGGTAGCCTACCAGGCTTCTCAGTCCATGGGATTTTCCAGGCAAGAGTACTGGAGTGGGTTGCCACTTCCTTCTCCAGGGGATCTTCCTGACCCAGGGATTGAACCTGGATCTCCCCACATTGTAGGCAGATGCTTTACCATCTGAGCCACGAGGGAAGCATTTAACCAGGGGTAATGTGAAGAAAGCTGAGCACCAAAGAATTGATGCTTTTGAACTGTGGTGTTGGAGAAGACTGTTGAGAGTCCCTTGGACTGCAAGGAGATCCAACCAGTCCATTCTAAAGGAGATCAGCCCTGGGTGTTCATTGGAAGGACTGATGCTAAAGCTGAAATTCCAATACTTTGGCCACCTCATGTGAAGAGTTGACTCACTGGAAAAGACTCTGATGCGGGGAATGATTGGGGGCAGGAGGAGAAGGGGATGACAGAGGATGAGATGGCTGGATGGCATCACTGACTCGATGGACATGAGTTTGAGTGAACTCTGGGTGTTGGTGATGGACAGGGAGGCTGGGTGTGCTGCAGTTCATGGGGTCACAAAGAGTCGGACATGACTGAGTGACTGAACTGAGCTGAACTGTGTTTTGGAGAAGAGTAAATAATCAGACATTTCTAGGGCTGCTGGACAATGGCTCTGAACTGACACTGATTTCAATACTTTGGCCACCTGATGCAAAGAACTGACTCATTGGAAAAGACCCTGATGCTGGGCAAGATTGAAGGCAGGAGGAGAAGGGGACTCTGACATCTCCCCGTCAATGCAGTTTTCAAACAGAATCATGGAATAAATAAATGTGCCTGTCCTCTCTGTCCCCCATCCACCTCCTCCCAAGCTCTTCCTGGAGTCCTCCACTCTTCAGCTGTCCTCTGGTTGTCCTGTCAGTATTCTTGGACTCCCTTCATGTCTTCCCAGTGTTGGTTTTCTCTGTTCCCTACATCCCGAGTCTTTGTCTTTT
>NW_011494609.1:5559889-5562000 GCF_000754665.1 Bison bison bison
GAACTGACACTGATTTCAATACTTTGGCCACCTGATGCAAAGAACTGACTCATTGGAAAAGACCCTGATGCTGGGCAAGATTGAAGGCAGGAGGAGAAGGGGACAACAGAGGATGAGATGGTTGGATGGCATCATGACTCAATGGAGTCATGAGTTTGAGCAAGCTCTGGGAGTTGGTAATGAACAGGGAAGCCTGGTGTGCTGCAGTCCATGGGATCACAAAGAGTTGGACATGACTGAGCAACTGAACTGACTGACACTGATTTCAGGAGGAGAAAACATCACTGTGGCCTCCTAATCAGAGGATGGGCTTATGGAGGTTAGGTGATCAATAGGTTTTAGCTCAGGTCTGTCTCATGGGGTGTCAATGTGTCCTTGTGGTTATTCCCCCAGTTCCAGAAAGCATAATTGGGATAGACATACTTAACAGCTGGCAGCATTCCCACACTGGTTTTCTGACCTGTAGAGTGAGGGCTACTATGTTGGCAAAGGCCAACTAGAAGCCATCAAGACTGCCTCTACACAGGAAAACAGTAAATCTAAAGCAAGGCCATATCCCCGGGGAAGTGCAGAGATTAGAGCCAGTCCCAAGGACTTGAAAGATGCAGGGGTGACAGTTCCCCCACGTCCTCCTGCAGCTCTCCCAGCCAGCCTCTGCAGAAGACAGCTGGCCACTGCAGCGTGACAGTGGACTTCCGAGGAGGTGACCTCACCTGCAGCTGCTGTTCCAGGCGTTGTTTCATTGCTTGAGCAAATTAGCACATCCTCCGGGATGTGGTGTGCAGCTATTAACTGGAAAAAAAAAAGCCTTTTTTCCCCCATCCCTGTCAATAAATACACGAAGGTGGCAAAAGAAAAGCCCATGACTCCAGTAACTAATTAAGTAAATGAATAAATAAGAAGTTCCCTGGTTGCCTAGTGACTAGGATTCTGGGCTTTCATGGCCATGGGCTGGGTTCAATGGAACTCAGTCACGGAATTGAGTGTGGTGTGGTGAGTGTGAAGCAGTGTGGTGTGGATAAAAAAAAAAGAAAAGAAATTTAAAAAAAAGGAAAAGTTTATGACAACCAAAATTTATTGAGATATAATTTATATCCTCCAATTGAACCAGTTTTATGTGTAAACTTTGCTGAGTTTTGACCAATGTATATACCTTGGTAAACAGCACTGCAGTCAAGCTTTAGAACACTTCCATCGCCCCTTCTGGGTTTAATTCATCCCCCACCCTCCGACAAACATTACTGAAATTTCTGTCACTGTAGATTACGTTTACCTTTCTCCTGAGTTTCGCATGGATAACATCGTACTCCTTCTTCACTCAGCATAACCCTGCTGAGGTTCACCCATGTTGTGTCCATGTGTCAGTTTCTTTCTGTTCCTGCACACATGCACTATTCACGGTGTGGATGTGCCATAATCAGATTATCCAGTCTCCTGCTGGTGGACATTTTGGGCCAGGTTTTTAGCTATTTATAAATAAAACTACTATAAACAAAATATATAAAAATATAGTTCAGTTAGGTTACTCAGTCATGTCCGACTCTTTGCGGCTCCATGAATTTTGTACGCCAGGCCTCCCTGTCCATCACCAACACCGGAGTTTACTCAGACTCATGTCCATCAAGTCAGTGATGCCATCCAGCCATCTCATCCTTTCATCCCCTTTTCCTCCTGCCCCCAATCCCTCCCAGCATCAGGGTCTTTTCCAATGAGTCAGCTCTTCACATGAGGTGGCCAAAGTATTGGAGTTTCAGCTTCAACATCAGTCCTTCTAATGAACACCCAGGACTGATGTCCTTTAGGATGGCCTGGTTGGATCTCCTTGCAGTGCAAGGGACTCTCAAGAGTCTTATCCAACACCACAGTCCAAAAGCATCCATTCTTCAGCACTCAGGTTTCTTCACAGTCCAACTTTCACATCCATACATGACCACTGGAAAAACCATAGCCTTGACTAGACGGACCTTTGTTGGCAAAGTAATGTCTCTGCTTTTGAATATGCTATCTAGGTTGGTCATAACTTTCCTTCCAAGGAGTAAGCATCTTTTAATTTCATGTCTACAATCACCATCTGCAGTGATTTTGGAGCCCAGAAAAATAAAGTCAGCCAC
>NW_011494609.1:5562100-5569508 GCF_000754665.1 Bison bison bison
AGAGGCAGGTCAGGTGGTGTGGTATTCCCATCTCTTTCAGAATTTTCCACAGTTTATTGTGATCTACACAGTCAAAGGCTTTGGCATAGTCAATAAAGCAGAAATAGATGTTTTTCTGGAACTCTCTTGCTTTTTCCATGATCCAACAGATCTTGGCAATTTGATCTCTGGTTCCTTTGCCTTTTCTAAAACCAGCTTGAACATCTAAAAGTTCACGGTTCACGTATTGCTAAAGCCTGGCTTGGAGAATTTTGAGTGTTATTTTTACTAGAGTGTGAGATGAGTGCAATTGTATGGTAGTTTGAGCATTCTTTGGCATTGCCTTTCTTTGGGATTGGAATGAAAACTGATCTTTTCTAGTCCTGTGGTCACTGCTGAGTTTTCCAAATTTGCTTACATATTGAGTGTAGCACTTTCACAGCATCATCTTTCAGGATTTGAAATAGCTCAACTGGAATTCCATCACCTCCACTAGCTTTGTTCATAGCGATGCTTCCTAAGGCCCACTTGATCTCACATTCCAGGATGTCTGGCTCTAGGTGAGTGATCACACTATCTTGATTATCTTGGTTGTGAAGATCTTTTTTGTACAGTTCTTCTGTGTATTCTTGCCACCTCTTCTTAATATCTTCTGCTTTTGTTAGATCCATACCATTTCTGTCCTTTATTGAGCTCATCTTTGCATGAGATATTCCCTTGGTATCTCTAATTTTCTTGAAGAGATCTCTAGTCTTTCCCATTCTGTTGTTTTCCTCTATTTCTTTGCATTGATTGCTGAGGAAGGCTTTCTTATCTCTCCTTGCTATTCTTCGGAACTCTGCATTCAGATGGGAATATCTTTCCTTTTCTCCTTTGCTTTTCACTTCTCTTCTTTTCTCAGCTATTTGTAAGGCCTCCTCAGCCAGCATTTTGCTTTTTTGCATTTCTTTTCCATGGGGATGGTCTTGATCCCTGTCTCCTGTACAGTGTCACAAACCTCCTTCCATAGTCCATCAGGCACTTTGTTTATCAGATCTAGTCCCTTAAATCTATTTCTCACTTCCACTGTATAGTCATAAGGGATTTGATTTACATCATATCTGAATGGTCTAGTGGTTTTCCCCACTTTCTTCAATTTAAGTCTGAATTTGGCAATAAGGAGTTCATGATCTGAGCCACAGTCAGCTCCCAGTCTTGTTTTTGCTGACTGTATAGAGCTTCTCCTTTTTTGGCTGCAAAGAATATAATCAATCTGATTTTGGTGTTGACCATCTGGTGATGTCCATGTGTAGAGTCTTCTTTTGTGTTGTTGGAAGAGAGTGTTTGTTATGACCAGTGCGTTCTCTTGACAAAACTCTATTTATATTTATAAAAATATAAACCATATATAAATATTTGTGTCACTATATATTTTCATTGTTCTTGGGTACATATATAGGAGTGCAATTAACAGGTCATAGGTAAGCATATGTTTCATTTGAAAAAAAAAACTTTAATTTTCCAAAATAGTTGCACCATTTGGTATTCCTACTAGCTATTTCGCATCTTTGCCAATATGTAACATTGGCAGTCTTTCAAATTTTAGTAGCTCTAGTATGTGAATTTAAGTGCTATCTTATTGCGACTTAATTTGCATTTCCTAAAAAACATCACTCTGAACACAGCTAGTGAGGTGGTGGAATTCCAGCTGAGCTTTTTCAAATCCTAAAAAGATTATGCTGTGAAAGTGCTGCACTCAATATGCCAGAAAATTTGTAAAACTCAGCAGTGACTATAGGACTGATAAAGGTCAGTTTTCATTGTAATCCCAAAGAAAGGCAAGTCCAAAGAATGTTCAAAATATCACACAACAGCACTCATCTCACATGCTAGCAAAATCATACTGAAAATTCTTCAAGCTAGGCTTCAACCAGAGAAGGCAATGGCAACCCACTCCAGTACTCTTCCCTGGAAAACCCCATGGACTGAGCAGCCTGGTAGGCTGCAGTCCATGGGGTTGCTAGGAGTCGGACAAGACTGAGAGACTTCACTTTCACTTTCATGCATTGGAGAAGGAAATGGCAACCCACTCCAATATTCTTGCCTGGAGAATCCCAGGGATGGGGGAGCCTGGTGGGCTGCCGTCTGTGGGGTTACACAGAGTTGGACACAACTGAAGCAACTTAGCAGCAGCAGCAGCAGGCTTCAACAGTATGTGAACTGAGAACTTCCATATATTCATGCTGGATTTAGAAAAGGCAGAGGAACCAGAGATCAAATCCAATGTCCACTGGATCATAGAAAAAGCAAAAGAATTCCAGAAAAACATATACTTTTTCTTCATTAACTATGCTAAAGCCTTTCACTGCATGGATCACAACAAACTGTGGAAAATTCTTCAAGAGATGGGAATACCAGACTACCTTACCTGCCTCCTGAGAGATCTGTATACATGTCAAGAAGCAACAGTTAGAACTGGACATGGACCAACAGACTGGTTCCAAATTGGGAAAGGAGAATGTCAAGGCTGTATATTGTCAGCTTGCTTATTTAACTTATATGCAGAGTACATCAAGAGAAATGCCAGGCTGGATGAAGCACAAGCTGGAATCAAGATTGCAGGGAGAATTATCAATAACCTCAGATATGCAGATGACCCCAAGCTTATGGCAGAAAGTGAAGAGGAACTACAGAGCCTCTTGATGAAAGTGAAAGAGGAGAGTGAAAAGTTGGCTTAAAACTCAGCGTTTAACAAACAACAATCATGGCATCTGGTCCTATCACTTCATGGCAAACAGATGGGGAAGCAATGGAAATAGTGACAGACTTTCTTTTCTTGGACTGCAAAATCACTGCAGATGGTGACTGCAGCCATGAAATTAAAAGATGCTTCCCCCTTGGAAGAAAAGCTATGACCAACCTAGACAGCATATTAAAAAGCAGAGACATCACTTTGCTGACAAAGGTCCTTATAGTCAAAACTATGCATGGTGCCCCACTCCGGTACTCTTGCCTGGAAAACCCCATGGACGGAGGAGCCTGGCAGGCTGCAGTCCATGGGATCCCTAAGAACTGAGGGACTTCACTTTCACTTTTCACTTTCCTGCATTGGAGAAGGAAATGGCAACCCACTCCAGTGGTCTTGCCTGGAGAATCCCATGGACTGGGGAGCCTGGTGGGCTGCTGTCTATGGGGTCGCACAGAGTCAGACACGACTGAAGTGACTTAGCAGCATGGTTTTTCCAGTAGTCATGTATGGATGTGAGAGTTGGACCATAAAGAAAGCTGAATGCCAAAGAATCGATGCTCTTAAACTGTGGTATTGGAGAAGACTCTTGAGAGTCCTTTGAACTGCAAGGAGATCCAACCAGTCCATCTTAAAGGAAATCAGTCTTGAATATTCATTGGAAGGACTGTTGCTGAAGCTGAAGCGCCAATACTTGGCCCACCTGCTGAGAAGAATTGACTCTTTAGAAAAGACCCTGATGCTGGGAAAGATTGAAGGTGGGAGGAGAATGGGACGACAGAAGATGAGACGGTTGGATGGCATCACCGACTCAACGGACATGAGCTTAAGCAAGCTCTGGGAGTTGGTGATGGACAGGGAAGCCTGATGTGCTGCAGTCCATGGGGTCACAAAAAATCGCACAGGACTGAACTGAACCAAACTGAGATGACAGATGATAGATACTGAGCATCTTTTAATGTGCTTATCGATCATTTGTACATTTTTTTAAAAAGTGTCTATTCAAATCCTTCATTCATTTTTTAATTGAAATATTTGCTTCCTTATTACTGAGTTGTAAAAATTCTTTACATATTTGGCATACACCTCTTTTATCAGATATATGCACTACAAATATCAATACTTGTTTTCAGGCTGTGGCTTTTTTTAAAATTTCTTTTAAAATATTTAACAGAGCTTTGGGAAGAGAAAAATATTTTTATTTTCATGGAGTCCAATTTAACACTTTTTATATTATATGGTTCATCTTTTGCGTCTTGTTTAAGAAATTGTTGCTTAGCACAAGGCTTCAAAATACTTTTTCCTATTTTCTTTTTTAGAAATTTTATAGTTTTAACTTTATATTTCAGTCAGTGAAACTTGGTTAATTTTTGTGTATGGTGTGAGGTAAGGTTCAAGGTATATCATTTTTTTCTATCATGATAAAAACTTCCACCACCATTTGTTGAAAGATTATTCTTTCCTTACTGGATTATCCTGACATTTTGGTCAAAAACTATTTGGCCATATATGAGGAAGTCTATTTTTAGACTTTATAGTCTTTTCTATGTATGAAGCAATATATCAATACCATTCTTTCCTGATTATTGCAATTCTTCAATGAATTTTTAAATCAGGTAGGGTAAAGTCTTCCAACTTAGTTCTTTTTTATGATTGTTTTTACTATTCTACAGAGAAGGTGATGGCACCCCACTCCGGTACTCTTGCCTGGAGAATCCCAGGGATGGGGGAGCCTGGTGGGCTGCCGTCTATAGGGTTGCGAAGAGTCGGACACGATTGAGCGACTTCCCTTTCACTTTTGACTTTCGTGCATTGGAGAAGGAAATGGCAACCCACTCCAATGTTCTTGCCTGGAGAATCCCAGGGATGGGGGAGCCTGGTGGGCTGTCGTCTCTGGGGTCACACAGAGTCAGACACGACTGAAGCGACTTAGCAGCAGCAGCTTACTATTCTAGGTCCTCTGCATTTCCATATAAATTTTAGAGGAATCTTGTTGATTTCTTCAAAAACATGCTTGGGACTTCCCTGGTGGTCCAGAATCCATCTGCCAATGCAAGGAGCATGGGTTTGACCCCTGGGCCAGGAAGCTTCCGCATGCCTCAGGGCAACTAAGCCCGTGCTCCGTGGCTATTGCGATCATGTGCCTTAGAGCCTGTGCTCTGCAACAAGAGACACCACAGTGAGAAGCCCTCACACTGCAACTGGAGAGCAGCCTCTGCTTTCTGCAACTAGGGGAAGACCTCAAGCAGTAACAAAGACCCAGCACAACCAAAAATAAATAAATAAGCTAAAAGGGGAAAATGAAAAGTCTGGCTTAAGACTCAGCATTCAAAACACTAAGATCATGTGTTCCATACCATCACTTTATGGCAAATATATGGGGAAAAAAGTGGAAACAGTGATGAATTTTATTTTCTTGGAAAAAAGAGCAGGTTTAGGACAAGGCTAAACCTTTAAATACAACATTGAACAAAGATGGTGAGTCTACCTTGGCTGATGTTAACATAGCAAGTTCACTCTTGCCTTATTAATAATTAAGAGGAGGGCATTCAGCCTTTCACATTATATTGAAATTAGCTATGAGATTTTTGTGGTTATCTGTTATTAGGTTGAGGAAATTTCCTAGTATTCTTGATTTCTGAGAGTTTTTATTACAAACAACTGATAAATTTTGGCAAATGTTTCCCTTTGTCTATTGAAATAATCATATTATTCTTGAAAGAATTATTCTGTTAATAATATAGTGAACTGCATTGGTTGATTTTTGATTGTTAGATGAATCTAGCATTTATGGGAAATATGCCATTTGATCATGATGCATTAAAAAAATATATTGCTGGATTTGATTTTGTTAAGGACTTTTTCATCTGTCCTCATGAGGGATCCTGGTCTGTAGAAGATTTTTTATTTTTTCCACTTGATTCAATTTGGTAATCTGTGTCTTTCAATAAATTTTTCCATTTTCCTAAGTTGTCAGTTTGGGAAGGAATAAAGATCTTTATAGTAGTCCCTTATCCTTCTACTACCTGCACGATCTGCACTGCTGGATTGCTGTTTTGTTCCTGATATTGGCAATTTGGGAGAAGGAGATGGCACCCCACTCCAGTACTCTTGCCTGGAAAATCCGTGGGCAGAGGAGCCTGGTAGGCTGCAGTCCATGGGGTCGCTAAGAGTCGGACACGACTGAGCGACTTCACTTTCACTTTTCACTTTCATGCATCGGAGAAGGAAATGGCAACCCACTCCATGTTCTTGCCTGGAGAATCCCAGGGATGGCGGATCCTGGTGAGCTACTGTCTCTGGGGTCGCACAGAATCAGACACGACTGAAGTGACTTAGCAGCAGCAGCAGCAGCAGCATTGGCAATTTGTGTTTTTTCTTTTGACCAGTTTATCTGAACATTTATCAATTTTCTTGATATTTTCACTAAACCAGCTTTGGTTTCATTGACCTTCCTCTGATTCTTGGTATACTTTCTTTTAAAATTCACTTTTGGCTGTGCTGGATCTTCATTTCTGTGCATGGGCTTTCTCTAGTTGTGATGAGAGGGGGTTGCTCTCTAGTTGAGGTGTGTGGGCTTCTCATTACAGTGGTTTCTCTAGAGTGTGCAGACTTTAGCAGTTGTGGCACAAGTGCTCAGTAGTTGTTCCCGGGCTCTAGAGCACAGGCTCAATAACTGTGGTGCACACGAGTTGCCACTTGGCATGTGGGATCTTCCCCGGCCAGGGACTGAACCCATGTCTCCTGCCTTGGCAGGCGGACTCTTTACCGCTGAGCCACCAGGGAAGCCCTGGTATGTTTTCAATTCCACTGATAGCTAACTTTTTCTTTTTAATTTTTTTCTTTCTAATTATTTTTTATTTAATTTTTTCTTTTTGAGCTTCTCCAGAAGGAAACCTAGATCTTTGATTTTAGATTTTTTTCTTTTCTAATACAAGCACACAAAAAGCTGTGTACTTTTTTCTAAACATTACTTATCTCTACCACCTATTTTGATATTTTGGATTGAAATTTTCACTCATTACTAAATATTTTCTAATATTCTTTTGCTATCTTCTTTGGCTGAGGTACTATTTAGAAGAGTACTGTTTAATTTCAGAACTTTTGGAGATTTTCCAGATAGCTTTTATCACTGACATCTAGATTTATTCCATTTTGGTCAGAGAATATATTGTATGATTTTTACTCCTTTTAAATTTGTTGAGACTCATTTTATGGCCCAGTTGATTATTTTTTCCCCTATGTGTTCTATCAATTATCGAGAGGAGTATTGAAATCTTCACTGTAATTGTGGGCTTGTCCATTTCTCTTTTTAATTCTATAAGTTTTAAATTCATGTATTTTGAAGATTTTTTTATTAGATGAGTATCTATTTCAGATTATGTTTTCTTGATTAATTGACAGCCTTATGATTAAGTAACACTTCTTTATTGCTTATAATTTTACTTGTCCTGAGGCTACTTTGTTTGATTTCTTATGATTAGTATTTGCATGGAATATCTTTTTTTATCCTTCTAATTGACCTACTTTTTTGTCTTTGAATTTAAAATATGTTTCTTTAAATATTGTTGTAGCTTTCATTTCTGTGGACTCCAATATCTCTGCCTTTTGGTAGGAGTGCTTAGACCATTTATATTTAATGTAATTATCAATATGTTTGAGGATAAATCTACCAATTTGCTAATTATTTTTTATTTGTTCCTT
>NW_011494609.1:5569641-5580365 GCF_000754665.1 Bison bison bison
ATATATATTTTATATATATATTTATATATATTATATATATATATTTATATATATATAAAAATATATATATAAAAAGGATCTCCTATCCTTCAGGCTATTGCTGTTACACATTTTATATATACATATGTTATAAATCTCAAAGTGCATTGTAAATATTTTTGCTTTAAAAAGTCAATTATAAAGTAATTTTAAAATAAGAGAAATTCTTTTATATTTGCCTATAGTACTCATTATTTTTTGTAGATTTCAGTTTCCATCTAGTATAATTTCCCTTCCTGCTAGAGAACTTCCTTTATCTTATAGCTACAATTTTTGCATAAGTGGACCCAACTGAGTCCGTTTTGGACACTCACTTCCCAGGAAGATTCATCTAACTCTGAATGTCTGAACTGCCAGCTACAGAGAACAGCACTGCCCCGTTATTCCTCAAAGAGATTAATTGAATACTTGGTGGAAGTCAATCACACTGGGTTATACCCATCCTGGAAGAACCTGATGAAGAGATATTTCAGGTACAGTTCACCCTGCTCACAGGGCCTCAGCCCACACTCAGGCCATGGGACCCACTGGTCAGGTTGCACACTGCACTGTCTAGGATCAGGTGGCCTCCCTGCAGGCTGGAACAGCTCTCGAAGGGCAAGCTGAAGCATCAGTGAGGAGGTGATGAGTGCCCGCATTCAGGATGAAGTGTCGGCTAAATCAGCAATGCTCCATGTGCCCAACAGGAAGGATATATGGCCTCAGGAGCTGAAGGCTGTAAGCAGAAGTAGTCCCCGACATCCCTCTCATTGGACCAATGGAGGGTCTGTGGCTTCCTGTCCCTGCAACTCAACTCTGGACCCTTCAAGGCAGAAGGTCTAGTCCCCAAGTGTCCCATCCAGCCAATGGGACACACTGGGCACCTTACGTCCAGGGCCCAGCAGACGAGATGTGGAGCCGCCAGCTTGCCAGGGTAACTGGCTCTCTTCACCAGAAAGACAGGACCACTTTCCCACATGCAGGCTGAGAAGGATACCTGTGCTTTGCTGGGGTGCCTCTGGGCAGCTCGTTTCCCCATCCTAGTTGTGAATGGATGCATGGACAAGGGCTCAGACTCATCCAGATGGAAGGTTTGAGTCACAACCTTGGGAGCACCATGGGGACCTGCGAGGCGAAGGCTGCCCAGCTTGAGGGTACTCAGAATGGTGGAGGAGGAGGGAGAAGACGAGGGTCTGTCGTGGCCCTGAGACCTGAGGCAGTGGTGGGGCTGTGCTTCACCCCACTGACCCACTCCTCTAAGTGTCCTCTGGAAGCGAGGCCCGTGGGAAGCACAGAGGAGCTGCTGCCTGGGCCAGGGCAGGGCAGGGCAGGCGGCCATGGAGGGCGCACTGGGGGTACAGGGCTGACAGACAGCCCCCTGGTGCATTCTCAGACCCCATAGTGCCCTGGAATGCTCCAGTCCAACCACTTGGCTTGTGGGAACAAGTGGTTCCTGTGACTAACAGACTCCATGAAGGGGAGAGCTGGGCTGCAGAACTCTTGGCTAGGCCTGAGCCTTTCACGCCTCCTTGGTAGCCCCAGTCCACCTGCCCACGTACCCCGCCTCCACCCCCACTGCCCCGGCCAGCCCCGGCCCCTCCATCTTTCACAGATGTTCTCCCGGATTCTTCTGCATATCTCCTTGGTACCTCCTTCTTGAAGGACACTAACAAGTACCTCTTCTTTTTCTCAAATGGTAGCATTTTTATTAAGTCCAGCAATTTTCTTTGCTCACTGTTTTTGCAGGGAATGTCTAAGTGGTTGATTGCTTACAGTCATGTTAGAATTCAGATGCCCTGTCCGAGACTAAAATGTGTTTCTGTCAGCATCCCTCCATAGCCAGATGAGAGGAGGGTTTACCCTGTGTTTCCACGTGCAGTTTAAGAGCTAGTGTCCAGTGAGAAGGACAGTGGCTGCAGGAGCTAGAAGGGCATGGAGTCTTGGGGCCACTGAGGGCAATAGCTCAGGGATGGTTCTGACCTGACTCAAACGCACCATCTCTCAGCAGAGACCTGTCACAAGTCTGGCCTCCCTGGCCCTGGGTCCTGAGCAGGGGTGGTCAGGGAGTAGGGGTGGGAGTGGGGAGGTTGTCCCTCACGGGAGGAGAGCCTCAGATGGCCTCAGTGAGTCCCCACCGGCTTGTCATTTGCACAGAGGCTGTGAGGCTTCTGGGTGGTAGCCAGTCTCTCCCTTGGCTTTTAGCCTCAGCACATTTTTAAGTGGGGGTGGGGAATTTCTAGCACAGATATATTTAAAGGGCTTCTAGTTGGGAGAGTTAGATGTTGCTTTTTGAATGACTATTTTGCTTGAAAATTTTCCCCAAACTTTGCTGTCAGCAGTAAAGTGCCGTATAATTACATTGCATTGATCTTTGTATACATTCTCATTGAATGTATGGTAGGTGCTCAGTAATATCACGTTTAGCAAATAAGAATAAGATAAATTGAGAGTCTCCTGCTTTGTCCAACCCTGCATAGGCCTGGACTGAGCAACTGCCAAAGTTGACCTGGTGAGAGTGGGCCGGGAAGGGTGCCCACATGAAGAACATCCAGACACTTGGAGTTTTTAGAACTAGTTTAAGATTTTTGTTTCCCTTGAACGTTAAGTATTAAAGTATGTTGCTGAGAAGTCCAAGCAACAAATATTCTGACCCCATAAACTACTGTGGAGGGGGAGCAAATTTCCACACCCCTGGGGCCAGTGTGGCCTGCATCAGCCAATCTGTCAGCCGCCCTGCGGGGGCCAGGAGCCCCTTGAACTCTTGAGAGAGGAGGCTTGGTCTCCTCCACCCTTGCATTCTCACCGCACAAAGCCTTGCTCTTATTATTATTATTGGCCACACTAGGCGTGGCTTGCAGGATCTGAGCTTCCCGACCAGGGATTGAACCAGGCCATGGCGATGAAAGTGCCAGGCCCTCACCACTAGACCACCAGGGGATTCCCATGGGGCTTTGTTCTGAGTCGGCATTGAACAGCCATTTGGTGAACTAAGGAAGAGAGGGGGAAATTGGTTGGTATGCTAGTATGTGCTAGGGAAGTTTCTGTATTAACAGAGTACATATTTGAAATTCAAAATTGTGTAGAAATTCCTTATTTAGAACAAAAATAGAACAAGTCAGCAAAAACCGAGTTGGTGAAGCAGCTGGTTCCTAGAGCCTGGGGGCGTTCAAGCTTTATATGCAGCAGCCTTCCTTGGTGGGGACCAGCCAGACGGTGAGAGGCGCACAGGAACGAGGGCTTCTCTCTCTGGCCTCCGCCACTTATTCACTGTGTGGCCTTCTCTTTGCTCCTTAGCTGCTTCATTTTACAATGAAATAGTAAAATAGTTGGAATAAAGGGACAACAGTTTTCTAGCAAGCAAATTCTATGATCTCTAGAGAAAAGGGATCCTCAGTTTCAGGACATAGAAAGCCTATTTGTGTGCATGCTCAGTCACTTCAGTTGTGTCCAACTCTGCGAGCCCATGGACTGTAGCTCACCAGGCTCCTCTGTCCATGGAATTCTCCTGGCAAGAATACCAGAGTGGATTGCCATTTCCTTCTCCAGGGATCTTCCCTGCCCAGGGATAGAACCCGAGTCTCCTGCATTGCAGGCAGATTCTTAACCATTTGAGCCACTAGGAAGCCCATAGAAAGCCTATTCCACCATCAAAAGCTCTGATTATCAGGAGAAAAGGCAAGTGCTGTGAGCTTTTTTTGTTTTTATATCATGAGCAGGGTTGGAAGATCCAGGAGCAGAGTTCCCTGCCCACCCCAGTTTCTGCCCCTCACCCCACCCCAGCCTGCCCCGGTCTGGGGAGAAGGCTGCTCCAAGGCGGTAGAAAGAGTAGCCATAGCCCTTTCTCCCTGGTGAGCTGGAAGAAAACATTTGTCCAGCTGGCTCTTTGGTGCGGAGTGAAATGGAGGAGAAGGAGTTAAGTGAGAGTTCGTCTGGATTTCTGGAGTCCAACTCTTGCTGAGTTTCCACCCCTAGGTGTCTGCTGGAAAAATGTAGCTGGGAGCCAGGTGACACAGCTGTGAGTTATTTGTTTTTGATGTTACCAGAGAAACAAGAGGGAAAAATACGAAAATAAAGTTTCCACTAAAACCCAAATTGACTTCAAAAAAGTCTGTGTGCATGGAGCAAGGAGAACCAGGCAGCCCAGGCTCCTATAACAGTGCGCTCTGTCCTGCCGCGGCCGCCCCCGCCCCGCCCCACCCAGCACACTCATACACGGGAAGCGGGAGGGCAGGGTGGCTTTTCCACGCGGACATGGCTGCTCCTCTGCCTCAGTGCCAGGAGCGGTGCCACCACATGTGTCAGGAGAGACACACTGCTCTGACTGTGAGCACTCGACTGCTGAGTGGATTAAAGAGAACCACCCAGCCAGAGAGAGACACTGGCTGCATTATTAAGTGGTTATAAATAGGAGGGGAAAGATTGTTATTAGCAATTAGACAGTAGGAGTCAGGAGATCAGAAAGGAGGAAGCTATGAACTTAAAGAAAAGGCAGAGCGCCAAAGGACACAGGCCAGTGGAGCTGTAAGTCACCCCACAGGACCTGACACAGCCCCTCTGCAACTCTGGTCTTTCCAGAGCAGACGCGGTGCCAGGCTGCCACCGCCCTTCCTGTGGTGTGCAGTGGGTGGGACAGTTCAGTTCAGTCACTCAGTCGTCCGACTCTTTGCGACCCCATGAACCACAGCACACCAGGCCTCCCTGTCCATCACCAACTCCCAGAGCCCACCCAAAGCCATGTCCATTGAGTTGGTAATGCCATCCAACCATCTCATCCTCTGTTGTCCCCTTCTCTTCCTGGCCTCAATCTTTCCCAGCATCAGGGTTTTTTCAAATGAGTTAGCTCTTCGCATCGGGTGGCCAAAGTATTTGCGTTTCAGCTTCAACACCAGTCCTACCAATGAACACCCAGGACTGATCTCCTTTAGGATGGACTGGTTGGCTGGGACAAGTCCTCTTCTAAACCAGTCCCAGAAGAAAGGGCCCTGCACACGTGGCATGCCAGGCAGGTGCCAATGGGTGAGTCTTCCCCTGCTGCCAGCTGGTCCCTTGGGAGAGTCACTGGGCTCTTGTCTACCTGTCAGGTGGCTCCTCGCCCCACTCTTACCTCCCTCCCGGGGCCTCGCATGCATTTCCATTGCTTTTGCATGACCCTCAGCACCATGACAGATGCCTTCCAAGGAAACACTCATCAGACACAGTGCCTGGCCTCAAGGAACTCACTTCAGAGACTTCAAGCTTAGCCTTGCTTTCTTCCTTCCACATAAATTTCATTATTTTAACCATTTTGAAGTGTACAATTTAGCGGCACTTGGTACATAGTGTTTAAAAGCCAACAGTTCCACCTGGCTCCAGAATATGCTCATTACCCTGAAAGGAAGCCTCGTACCCTGTTAAGCAGTGCTCCTTTTCTCCCTCCCCTGAGGCCCTTGCTTCCCGTCTCTACACTTTGCTCTGCTGGACAAGTCATACACATTGAATCCTACAATACGGGAGTTTCGGCATCTGGATTCTTCCACTGAGCTTGTTTTCAAGGTTCATCCACATCTATCAGTTATCAATATAGTATTCCTTTTTACGATCCAGTAACATTCCACTGTGTGGTATACTATTTCATTTATCCATTCAACCCAGTGATGGACACTTGCTCTCAATAATGCAACACAGGCCACCCTTTCTTTTGTAAGTCCTGGGGATTAGTGTCTTGTCTCCCCATTTGCTCTGCGAGGGAAGCAGAGATGGGCAAGAGGAACTATCTCACTGAGAATTGATTCTGGATAAGCTCCCAGGCAGGGCTGGAACTCTCAGCACCCAAGGCAGTTTCCATCACCAGAGTGGGATCCAAGGCTCCAGACCTACGAAGTTTCCTTCGGCTTCCGGGCTCAAGCCCATGTGTCTTCAGGCAGGATTGGGATCGCCTTCCTGGGACTCTGCAATCCCCTTGCAGGTGGAGCACACCTGAATGACTTTGTGACTTCCTGTGGGGGCCTCCTTCTTCGGCGTCCCTGGTGAGGCTATCGGGGCTCCCTTCCAGGTGGAAGGCCTGCCTGTCCTGCCTCTTCCTGAGTGTGTTTAGGGTCTATCTCCCCCTGAGTGGTTGGTGGGATGGGCTGTGCCCCTCAGCTGTGTACCCTAATCTCAGGCCAGATACCTGGCCCACTTCTTGGTGGTCCTGGACCCACTGTGAATGATGGCTGTTTTGGGCTTTGAGGCCTATAATTAAAAAACAGTGAAAAAGGATGTAAAAGTCACAGTGCCCTGAGTGAAACACCAGGAAAAGGACCAGCAGAAGGTTGATGGTGGCATCTTCAGAGTCTAGGGTGTAGCCTTGAAGAGATCAACCCCTTATTTCAAAGATTTAGGATGATTCCTGGGTGCTTGGTTGTTCCAATAAACCAATGAGGGATTCGTATCCTTAAAATGTTGGCTGTGCTTGGTTCCTCCTTTCTCCAAATTTTCGTTTTCCTCTTTTGTCAAAATGAGTGGGTGAAGAGGGGACTGAGGGAAGGCAAGAGATAGGATGTCATCCCAGCTCTTGTTGTTAGAACTTGCTACAATTTGACTACTTAAATTGTGTGTGTGTTTGTATGTATTTGTGTGTATGTGTGTGATGTGTGAGGGCAGTCATGTCTAAAGTGAAAGTGAAGTCGCTCAGTCATGTCTGACTCTTTGCGACCCCATGGACTGTAGCCTACCAGGCTCCTCAGTCCATGGGATTTTCCAGGCAAGAGTACTGGAGTGGGTTGCCATTTCCTTCTCCAGCGGATCTTCCCCACCCAGGGATCGAACCTGCATTGTAGACAGACACTTTGCTATCTGAGCTACCAGGGAAGTCTAAAGAACCATGCTTATTGACCAGAGCCCACTTGCATTTTTCAGTCGCCTGTGGAGCAACCTAATTTGACCCCTAGTGCTCCACACTTGAAACCCAGATCTCAGACAATGTACTTTTCTGGAAAGTCAGAACCAGAGTCCATATACAGACAGGAGATCTTTACAACTTAGAGGGAAATTCTTGTCTGGTTTGGAGAAAAATGTCTTACAGGAAGCAAAATAGGGATCATGTAGAGGGCATAAAGAGGGATGGGAAAGGGAAGGCAAGGTGAAGATGAGAGGTCCTCATGGAAGCAAGGTCTCCATTGACATCTCCTTGGATAGTTTAAGGGAGATGGGGAGTCAGGCACAGCTCTGAGCCTGAGCCTGGGGCCTCTGGGAAGCAGGACAGAATTAGAGAGTCAGGATGGAGGGGGACATTGACACAAAAGGGAGACTATGAGGGGATGCTGTTTGCCCAACAGCAGCCTGGACCTGAGAGCTGGTGACTTGCTCTGTCAAAGCAGACACTCTCTAGTCTCCAGGGAGGGGTTCGGCGGCATGGAGGGGGCAGGCGAGCTCATGTTCTTCCCAATCTTTGAAATGCCTTTCCCACGATCTCCATTTATCTGAATCTCAACCACCTTTTGGGACCTAAAAACGATTCCTACGTGAAACCTCTTCCTGCTCTCTCCAAAGGTTTGTGTCTTCCCCCTTTGAGATAATGCACAGGATTTGGCAAATGTAGGTCCAGGAAAACCCAATAAGCTTTTATTTTAAATTGAATAGAGTTGCAGTGGTATCTGTAAGTGTTCCCACTGGGACAGGTCATCCCATCCTTCGTGGGTCAGAAGCGAAGACTTTCCACTGGAAATTCCCAGCGGACCCAGGCAGCCGGGGGCGGGTATGTGTGCTCTGTAACCCATCCAGAATGACTCACTGTGGTCACCCTGTGACCCATTTTCTACTGTGAGTTTTGGCTAAGTGGATTCTCATGGTAATTCTTTTTCACCATGGGCACCTCCTTACTGAAGAAACAAGGCTAAGTGCAGCAGTGGTTGGAAACTCTGAGCTTTACAACGACAGTTTGGAGGGTGGAAAAAGGGAATTGGAAAGGAAAAGGCGGGTCCCGCCTGGCATTACCTGGTTGCCTTTCTCCTCCAAAATAAAATAGCTTTCTCCATGTCTTCCTAGAACTGCAAGTCCTGTGACAAGTGGGAAAAGGAGCCTGAGTGGGTGGGGAGCGACTTGCCCTGTGAGCAATGAGTCCAGGGCTCGAAGGGAAGGCCTCTTACTTTCAAGCCATGCGGCTGCCTTGTCAGGGAAAGTTAGGTGTTTCCTCTCCCTTGGGATCTAAATTGAATTTAGATTCTAAATTCTAAAAATGAATTTCTAGGCAAGACTTTTTACAAAAGCCTCACCCACATGACTCCTTTGACCTTCAGAAAACCCCCATATGAGGTGCTCTGGCTTTCTGTCTGCCCATTTGTGCCCTGGTGTGCTTCCCAGAGTGCTCTGAGGGCTGGAGTCAGGGTGTGAACTTGAATTTTAATTGATTGCCATCATGCACTCCCTTTAGAAATATGAAAGATTAGGTTAATATTTCAAAATTTAAAATATAGCATATGCAACTCTGCAAAGCAAATGCTATGAATAACACCAATATTCCGATATGTTTGAAGTGGCCACATATGAGAAAAAGAACAGAAATGAGAGCTACGTAAGTACACTGAAGGATGGGGGAGGTCAGGCAAGTGTTGATGGTTTACCATTCTTACTTGTAGCCTCTGGTTACTTAAAGCTTGGAAACAAAGCCAGAAGATGACTGCTGTGTCTTCTTGGTGACATCCTGGTGTATTGTCTAGCCAGCTCACCACCCCACGCTTATTTAAGTCTGTGTCTTTGGGAGTGTGTACTTGACATCATGATTCACTAAAGGCTCAGGTTCTGTGACGTTTTATGTTGGCTCATGGTTTTTTTTCCTATAAAGGTGCAAATAATCTGTATTTGGTAGAAAGTATTGAACAACAATTGATATCTAAGTTGCAAAGAACAAAGAGCTTTATTTGGGGCTCCAAGATTGCCAGGCGAAATATCAATAACCTCGGATATGCAGATGACACCACCCTTATGGCAGAAGGTGAAGAGGAACTAAAAAGCCTCTTGATGAAAGTGAAAATGGAGAGTGAAAAAGTTGGCTTAAAACTCAACATTCAGAAAACGAAGATCATGGCATCCGGTCCCATCACTTCATGGGAAATAGATGGGGAAACAGAGGAAACAGTGTCAGACTTTATTTTGGGGGGCTCCAAAATCACTGCAGATGGTGACTGCAGCCATAAAATTAAAAGACGCTTACTCCTTGGAAGGAAAGTTATGACCAACCTAGATAGCATATTGAAAAGCAGAGACATTACTTTGCCAACAAAGGTCCGTCTAGTCAAGGCTATGGTTTTTCCTGTGGTCATGTATGGATGTGAGAGTTGGACTGTGAAGAAAGCTGAGTGCCAGAGAATTGATGCTTTTGAACTGTGGTGTTGGAGAAGACTCTTGAGAGTCCCTTGGACTGCAAGGAGATCCAACCAGTCCATTCTGAAGGAGATCAGCCCTGGGATTTCTTTGGAAGGAATGATGCTAAAGCTGAAACTCCAGTACTTTGGCCACCTCATGCGAAGAGTTGACTCATTGGAAAAGACTCTGATGCTGGGAGGGATTGGGGGCAGGAGGAGAAGGGGACGACAGAGAATGAGATGGCTGGATGGCATCACTGACTCAATGGATGTGAGTCTGAGTGAACTCCGGGAGACGGTGATGGACAGGGAGGCCTGGCGTGCTGCGATTCATGGGGTCGCAAAGAGTCGGACACGACTGAGTGACTGAACTGAACTGAACTGAAGAACTGCAATTCTGGAGATACATGGGCGTGCTCAATCGCTTGACTCTTTCCGATCCCATGGACTGTAACCCGCCAGGTTCTTCTGTCCATGGGATTCTCCAGGCAAGAATAGTGGAGTGGGTTGCCATTCCTTTCTCCAGGGGATCTTCTCAACCCAGATATCCAACCTGAGTCTCTTGTGTCTCCTGCACTGGCAAGCAGTTTCTTTACCACTAGTGCCACCTGGGAAGCCCAGATTTAGGTAAAACCAAAGAGTGTTCTGGGGAAAAGCCAGAGTCAGGGTTTATAAGGCACAAAGCCACGATGTCATTAAAATTGCCCAGTGAGAACTGTGACTGACGTAAGTCAGGAATCATTTGTCCTTAAGGAATCATGAGGTATTTCTGGGTAAAGGAGCAGTGAGCACATGAGTTTCTGTCAGGATGCCTTTGTTGGGACGGTAGGTGGTCAGAAGGTCAGATTCCATTTAGGCTGAGACATGCATGAGCTGTACTTCCGCAGTGGCTCCCAGCTCATTTACAGCAACACTGACTCCATTTTGACTTTGCTTCCACACAAGGACAACCATTTTGTGCCTGCTTCACTGTATCAGTCAGTGGGTTCAGTTCAGTTCAGCCACTCAGTCATGTCCGACTCTTTGCGACCCCATGAATCGCAGCACACCAGGCCTCCTGTCCATCACCAACTCCTGGAGTTCACTCAGACTCATGTCCATCGAGTCAGTGATGCCATCCAGCCATCTCATCCTTTGTCATCCCCTTCTCCTCCTGCCCCCAATCCCTCCTAGCATCAGAGTTTTTTCCAATGAGTCAACGCTTCACATCAGGTAGCCAAAGTACTGGAGTTTCAGCTTTAGCATCATTCCTTCCTAAGAAATCCCAGGGCTGATCTCCTTCAGAATGGACTGGTTGGATCTCCATGTATTCCAAGGGACTCTCAAGAGTCTTCTCCAACACCACAGTTCAAAAGCATCAATTCTTTGGCACTCAGCCTTCTTCAC
>NW_011494609.1:5580795-5581270 GCF_000754665.1 Bison bison bison
GTAACCACTGTCTGATTTCCATCATATACATTCATTTTGCCCAGAACTCGCTATAGCATGAGCTCTGGTGTCTGGTGTCCATCGCTCAGCACAGCATTTTGACTCCCATCCATTCTGCGTGAGAACCAGCCGCTCACGCCTCTGTGCTGCTCAGCGTGCCTCGTTTTGAGTCTGTACCTGTTTACCTGCCCATCTTTATTTAGGGAGACCTATTTAGGACCTCTGACCTCCCACAAAAATAAATTTGTGTTTTTTTAAATTTTTGGTATTTTATGATCGCAATGATAAGAATCTAATATGGGGGTGCTGGATTAACCAACAACCGTGTATTTGTCTGTTTCTCCTTTCAGTGTTTTGCTTTATGTATTTTGCAGCTGTGCTGTTTGATATGTAAACACTTAGGATTGTGATCGGAGAAGGCAATGGCACCCCACTCCAGTACTCTTGCCTGGAAAATCCCATGGACAGAGGAGCC
>NW_011494609.1:5581370-5583043 GCF_000754665.1 Bison bison bison
TGGCCACTGCTGAGTTTTCCAAATTTGCTGGCATATTGAGTGCAGCACTTTCACAGCATCATCTTTCAGGATTTGAAATAGCTCAACTGGAATTCCCTCACCTCCACTAGCTTTGTTCGTAGTGATGCTTTCTAAGGCCCACTTGACTTCACATTCCAGGATCTGTTTTCAATGCATTAGATACAGGAGATGAGGGTTTGATCCCTGGGAAGATCTCCTGGAGGAGAATGTGGCAACCATTTCAGTATTCTTGCCTGGAGAATCCCATGAACAGAGGAGCCTGGTGGGCTGTAGTCCATGGGATCTCAAAGAGTCGGACACGACTGAAGTGACTGAGCATGTGTGCACACTGTATCAATAAACCATGTTGTGGCCGGAGCTGTCCTGTGTTTTTTATTATAATTGCAAGAAGTCCTTCAGCAATTAGTATCAGGAAACTTGGGAAAAGTAAAGGCTTATTACTTACAGGACCTGAAAATGATACAGTTCAGCTGGGGCTATGTAGCAAGGCTGTGAGTAGAGAAAAACCAAGAGGCCCAAATGATCAGTTAGTTATTGAAAACAAGCAAGGCCTCTAAGACAAAGGAGGCTTAGTTGGTGGTGGTGGCAGGGTGGTGGGGGGAGGCGACCTGGCTTTTTATATCTCATCCGTGGCTCGCAATGCTTTTATTCAAGATAGTGGGCTTTGAAGTGGATGCTTTGCCTCTGCAATCAAAGCTTAAGCTGGGCACTTGAATTCCAAAAAAGATTTTAAAAACTTGACTGTCGGGGTTTCCACTGTAATAATTCTAAAGGTTATGATTTGATTTCTAGGATGTAACTGGCTCATTTCAGAGAGCCTGTAGATGGACCATCCTTGCTCTTCCAAGGCCCAGCTGAACCAGCCCTACCCTCTCTCTGGTTCTCTCAACTGAGCTGAAGGGAACCTTCACCATGTCGTCATTCTCGGTGGGAGAGGCATGGCACTGTATTTCGACAGTGAAGATGAGCAGATCCCCATGGGGCCTTTGTAGCTGCAGATGTGGGTGGCAGGGCCACGTCACCTGCCTTTGGGGTCATGAGATGCCTGCAGAAATGAGTCTACCTGCTTTCATCCGGATGTGCTCTGGGCACACAGACAACTATCCAGGCCATGCTGACAGGTCAGACCTCTCACTGGTGAGCGAGGAAAGCTCAGCCAAAAATGGGAAAGCTGTGTTCTTTCTAGGAAGGGGCAGTGGTTCTGTGCACAAGAGTCAGTGTCTTGCAGGGAGGGCTGGGGCAAAGCTTGCAGACAGACAGTTCAGCTGTCCTTCCCTCCCCTGAGGACCCGGCCTGATGGGGAGGATGGCCCAGCACACATGGCAGGCTGGTCTCAGTGACAGGACTAAGACACGAAGACTGAGTACTTGCCTCTTTAATCTTTAACGTAACGGAAAGGGAGAGACTACTACTTTGAAGCCTGGCTGTACTTTAGCTTAGCAAAGACTTGTCTGTGGTTGGGGTTCCCTCCTGGCCACCCCGCCCCCGCGTGTCCTCACAGTCTGGGAGAAGAGTGATGGGGGCCAGGGCTGGGCAGTACAGAGGGCCTGGGGGCCTTGGAGAGAAGAGGTGGGAACAGGTTTCTGGGCATGAAGAATGCGCCAGGGCTTGGAGGCTGGTTTCCAGGGAAAGTTTTCAGACATGGCAATAGC
>NW_011494609.1:5583143-5583805 GCF_000754665.1 Bison bison bison
GTTGAAGGGGAGGTCAGGGAGAGGCAGAGCACTTCCCTTGCGGACAGGGACCCCAACCCAGAGAGGCAGCTTGTGCTGGGCTCCACAGGTGACCCGTGGCAAGTCTGGGACTTGAACCCAGGCACACCACATGTTCACCCCACTCTGCACACACAGCTGCACACCCCCCCCTTCCTGGCAGGGGGGCCAAGTGGCTGGGCGATTGGCGGAGGGCGTGGTGGGTGCCGCTTCCCAGCCTGGCTCTTGAACCACCTCGAGTGACCCTCCACACTCCTCTCCCCTTTCATCTTTCTGGGTGTAGAGGGCTCCAGGGACTGACTCCAAGGCTCTAGTGGGAACAGAGCCAGTGATGGAAGGGTCTTGTGGATCAACTTGGTCTGAATTGTGTCAGAAACAGCAGGAAACCTTTCTGAGAGCTGCTGAAGCGCGGGTTGCCTGTTTTGGTGCTCAGCTTCCCATAGCTGGCCTGAGAGTTCTGGCCACTGCATTCCTGTACCCCAGGCTCTGGACATGGCCTGCTGAGGCTCAGCACCTCAGGAGACGCATAAGCGATACTTAAGTTGAAGCTTCTCTTGGGCCCAAGATGCAGTAAATAGAGAAACTCTCAGGCGAGGTTCCAGTTCCCCAAGTGGAATCTCACTCTCAGGAGGTGGGGTGGGGTG
>NW_011494609.1:5583905-5585013 GCF_000754665.1 Bison bison bison
CCCTGGTGAGACCAATGGTCTCCTGGGACCACGGGACATGAAGTGAGCCCAGAACCCCCCAGGCGATGCACCCACGGCTCCAGGCCCCATGGCAGCTCTGCTGACCCTGCAGGCTTGCTCTGTGTGACAGAGTCTGCCGTGTGTCTTCCGCAGATGGGTGAGGGCCCTTTTCCTGGCCACCCCCAGGCCAGGCCTGCTCTGTCCCCACTCCCTGTGGAGCCCCTTCCGCCACCAGCCCCCTGCTCTCGCCTTGGAGTTCGGCGATGCTGTCTGTTCACTTAAGCTTTCCCATCTGTGTCCAAACTAGGAGACCAAATCTCACCATAAATGGAAACATTTCGAGGGGGCCCCAGACAACTGCCAAACGACTTGGGGGATGACTAAGCGGTGAGGGAGGGAAAGACGTTCCGTGGCCCAGATGTGAGGTTCTCTCTTCGGGGGACAGGGCGGAGGGACAGCGTGAGTCACAGGACACCAGCTGCAGAAACCCCGCAGGGAGCGCCTTCTAGTAAAGGCTGAACTGGAGACTCTCCGTCGGTAAAAGGAAGTCTCAGGTTTGACCTCCTTAGAGTCAGTGGAAAACTAATGAATAAGTACTTTCTTTCAAAAGTTAACACCAAGTGAGGTTGGCAAGAGTCAAAGTGAGGCTGTTTCTACGTGGACACTGATGTGGTATTTTTGTTCACAGAACAATCAAGCGCCAACAGATTTGGTTAATTTAATGAAGAACAGACGAGAGAAATAATTGCATATAGTGTTTTTTCTTTTTTTAAAGTTTTTCATCTATTGCCACGTGGACTCAGCTTTTTAGTTTCAGAGTGGCATTTTCTTTCTTTGTTTCCCATTTCTGCCAATTTTCTGTCTAGAATTCTACCCCACCACAGCACAGCCCTGAGGTGGTCACTGATATCTTACACAATAATCTGTGTGCAACTGAGGCCGAGATGAAGCGTGTGGAAAGGCTCACGGGCTGGGGAACGGCCAGGGCAGGCAGGGTGGCACAGCTACCTTCCGACAGGCCGTGGGCTTTCTGAGCTCCTCCAGCTGGGTCAGGCAAGTGTGTTCACAAGGCAGGAGTGTGGGTGGCTCTCTGTGGCCCCCGGAAACC
>NW_011494609.1:5585113-5585834 GCF_000754665.1 Bison bison bison
AATGTCTCTGCTTTTGAATATGCTGTCTAGGTTGGTCATAACTTTCCTTCCAAGAAGTAAGTGTCTTTTAATTTCATGGCTGCAATCACCATCTATGGTGATTTTGGAGCCCCCCAAAATAAAGTCTGATACTCTTTCCCCATCTATTGCCCATGAAGTGATGGGACCAGATGCCATGATCTTAGTTTTCTGAATGTTGAGCTTTAAACCAACTTTTTCACTCTCCTCTTTCACTTTCATCAAGAGGCTTTTTAGTTCTTCACTTTCTGCCATAAGGGTGGTGTCATCTGCATATCTGAGGTTATTGATATTTCTCTCAGCTTTTAATTAAAAACTGTATTTTCAAAAAGAAAAAGAAAGCTTCATGGGAGGGGTGGCACTGGTTCATTTGCACAAGACTACAACATTTGGGGGAAAAAAAGCCAGATTCTCTGATCTGCTTCCGCCTCCAAACTGTCCTGATAGGTTGTTTTCCGATAAAATCTATGACAGAAATCTGGCCTCATAAGACATGAAGTTGGAGAGAAGAGTATTTCGAGAATCTTCTTATAAAATTGTGGGTATTCTTTGATATGACTATAACCTAATGAAAGGTCATTTCTTAAGGGTTTGTTGCACGTGGGATCTGAAAGCAAATCAGTGGATTTTTGTGCTTCATATTTTTGTGAGAGAACGATAATGAAGAGGGGAAACATTGTCCCCAAAGCAAATTTGGCCTCAC
>NW_011494609.1:5585934-5586529 GCF_000754665.1 Bison bison bison
GGACCCAGGACCCCCTAGGGTCCCCAGACCAGCTGAGAACCACCGTGCTGGGTCATCAGAGGAGTGGGGATATTCTCTGAGCAAACAGGCCCTGTTGGAGCATTGGGTGTGGCTGGAGAATCTGTTGCTACAAGATTCCTGGTGAGTCTTGTGATCTGCTGGCTTCAGGATTCCTTGGTGCTGGGGGCAGACATTTAAGGAGCCTCATGGAGAGATGGTATGTAATGAGCAGGTGGGACATCACACCCCCACTTCAGTGCCCTGCACCCTCATTCACCTGACACAGAGCATCCCAGCAGAGCCCAGAACTGGACTCAGCATGTTTCCTAAAGTCAGTTCCTGGCAGTGACCAGATCACAGTGTTTATTCTCTCACATAATTTGGCTGCTCCACAGCACCATCAGGGAAGACACAGATCTCGCCTCCCTGCTCTGTCACCCTCAATCTCAAGTTCATAATGACTGCTGGAGCTGCTGCTTTTCACATCTGCATCCCAGGATGGCAGCAAGGGACATCAGGGAAGGACCTGAGGGAACTCTTGCTGAAAAATTCAGCCTCTTTCCGGTGACGTCTATGGATGTCCTCATACTTCCGC
>NW_011494609.1:5586629-5589014 GCF_000754665.1 Bison bison bison
CAGGGCAACAGGATGATTGAGGGAAAATGCTTCCTCCTGTCAGGGACAAGGGTCCCAGGAGGCTGGGCCTCGGCTGCCACCTCTGGAATCCTTTCTCCCACCCTGCTGCTCTGTGGGGCAGTGCTGACGCTGCAGACCCCGAGTCCACACTCTTCAGCAGGACGCCACACTGATCTGTGAATTCAGCTGGGTTTCTGTATTCAAACAATGAAAAATTCTAAACTGTATTTATTTATTTAATTTTGGCTGTGTCGGGTCTTTGTTGCTGTGCACGGGCTTTCTCCAGCCGAGGCCAGTGGGGCCGCTCTCTAGCTGTGGTACTCAGGCTTCGCACTGCAGTGTCTTCTCTTGTTGCGGAGCACAAGCTCTAGAGCTCAGTAGTTGTGGCTTGTGGGTTTAGTTGCCCCGCAACTTGTGGAATCTTCCTGCAACAAGGAAAGAACCATTGTATTTCAAACAATGAAAAACTTTAAAACCTTATCATTTACTATAGCATCAAAGAATACATGATACTTAGGGATAAATCTAAGAAAATAGATGCAAGATCATTACGTTGAAAACTAAAAAAAATCATAGTTGACAAAAAAAGAAGACTTAAAAAGTAGAGAATTAGACCATATTCATATGCCTTGGACTGCAAGGAGATCCAGCCAGTCCGTTCTGAAGGAGATCAGCCCTGGGATTTCTTTGGAAGGAATGATGCTAAAGCTGAAACTCCAGTACTTTGGCCACCTCATGCGAAGAGTTGACTCATTGGAAAAGACTCTGATGCTGGGAGGGATTGGGGGCAGGAGGAGAAGGGGGCGACAGAGGATGAGATGGCTGGATGGCATCACTGACTCAATGGACGTGAATCTGAGTGAACTCCAGGAGCTGGTGATGGACAGGGAGGCCTGGCGTGCTGCGATTCATGGGGTCGCAAAGAGTCGGACACGACTGAGCGACTGAACTGAACTGAACTGATGGATTGGGAGACTCGTGTTTTTAAACTTCAGAGTTTTTCCCAAATCAGTCTTTAGATTTAATGTGATCCCAGTCAATCCCACCAGGATAAGTAGACACTGAAAATTCAGTTTAGCTCAGTCTCTCAGTCATATCTGACTCTTTGTGACCCCATGGACTGCAGCACATCAGGCTTCCCTGTCCATCACCAACTTCCGGAGCTTACTCAAACTCATGGCCATTGAGTTGGTGATGCCATCCAACCGTCTCATCCTCTGTTGACGCCTTCTCCTCTGGCCTTCAATCTTTCCCAGCATCAGGATCTTTTCTAAAGAGTCAGTTCTTCCATCAGGTGGCACAAGTATTGGAGTCTCAGCTTCAGCATCAGTCCTTCCAATGAATATTCAGGACTGATCTCCTTTAGGATGGACTGGTTGGATCTCCTTGCAGTCCAAGGGACTCTCAAGAGTCTTCTCCAACACCACAGTTCAAAAGCATCAATTCTTATGCGCTCAGCTTTCTTTATAGTCCAACTCTCACATCCATACATGACTACTGGAAAAACCGTAGCTTTGACTGTATGAATGTTTGTTGGCAAAGTAATGTCTCTGCTTTTTAATATGCTGTCTAGGGCGGTCATAGCTTTTCTTCTAAGGGGGAAGCGTCTTTAAATTTCATGGCTGTAATCACCATCTGCAGTGATTTTGAAGCCCAAGAAAAGAAAGTCTGTCACTGTTTCCATTGTTTGTCCATCTATTTGCAATAAAGTGATGGGACTGGATGCCATGATATTCATTTTTTGAATGTTGAGTTTTAAGCCAGCTTTTTCACTCTCCTCGTTCACTTTCATTAAGAGGCTCTTTAGCTCCTCTTCGCTTTCCGCCATAAGAGGGGGAGTCATCCGCATATCTGAGGTTATTGATATTTCTCCCAGCAATCTTGATTCCAGCTTGTGCTTCATCCAGTCTGGCATTTCACATGATGTACTCTGCATATAAGTTAAATAAGCAAGCCGACAATATACGGCCTTGATGTACTTCTTTCCCAATTTGGAACCAGTCCAGTTCCATGTCCGGTTCTAACTGTTGCTTCTTAACCTGCATACAGATTTCTCAGGAGGCAGGTAAGGTGGCTGGTATTACCATCTCTTTAAGAATTTTCCACAGTTTGTTGTGATCCATGCAGTCAAAGGCTTTAGCATAGTCAATGAAGCAGAAATAGATGTTTTTCTGGAATTTTTTTGCTTTTTGTATGATCCAACAGATGTTGGCAATTTGATCTCTGGTTCCTCTGCCTTTTCTAAATCCAGCTTGAACATCAGGAAGTTCTCGGTTCATGTACTGTTGAAGGCTCAGTTCAGTTCAGTCACTCAGTAGTGTCCAACTCTTTGCGACCCCATGAATTGCAGCACGCCAGGCCTCCCTGTCCATCACCAACTCCTAG
>NW_011494609.1:5589114-5590382 GCF_000754665.1 Bison bison bison
CCTCCCAGCATCAGAGTCTTTTCCAATGAGTCAACTCTTCGCATGAGGTGGCCGAAGTACTGGAGTTTCAGCTGAAGGCTGGCTTGGAGAATTTTCAGCATTACTTTGTTGAAATAAGTGTGAGATAAGTGCAATTGTGTGATAGTTTGAACATTCTTTGGCATTACCTTTCTTTGGGACTGGAATGAAAGCTGACCGTTTCCAGTCCTGTGGCTACTGCTGAGTTTTCCAAATTTGCTGGCACATTGAGTGCAGCACTTTCACAGCATCATCTTTGAGGATTTGAAATAGCTCAGCTGGAATTCCATGACCTCCACTAGCTTTGTTCATAGTTATGTTTCCTAAGGCCCACTTGACTTCACACTCCAGGATGTCTGGCTCTAGGTGGATGATCACATCATCATAGTTAACTGGGTCATGAAGATATTTTTTGTATAGTTCTTCTGTGTATTCTTGCCACCTCTTCGCAAAGCTTTGGGAGAGAAGGGCCAGCATTTTCTTCTGGAAGAAGATGCAGAGCCAGATCTGGAAGTTGCTCATCCTGGGCGCCTCGTGTCCAGTGACTCCCACCTGCAGGGGTCCTGGACACAGGTGCCCCCTGCTCTGCTCCTCACCCCATCAACTACTGTCCCACCTGGTATCACAGGCCTCTTCCTCTCTGACAGATGTGGGGATTGCACAGAGCTTCATTTCTGTTGATATTTATTATATTAGAAATTAAAACAGAAATTTAGAAATATCCATTTATTGATCCATTTCAGATTAGCAAGGATAAACCCATGTCATGTTTTTTTTTTTTTTCTATTTTTTATTTTTTTCTCTAATTTTATTTTATTTTTAAACTTTACATCCATGTCATGTTAACATAAATAGCAAGCTTTTAATTCAGTTCAGTTCAGTTCAGTCGCTCAGTCATGTCCAACTCTTTGCAACCCCATGAATCGCAGCATGCCAGGCCTCCCTGTCCATCACCAACTCCCAGAGTTCACTCAGACTTGCGTCCATCGAGTCAGTGATGCCATCCAGCCATCTCATCCTTCTGTCGTCCCCTTTTCCTCCTGCCCCCAATCCCTCCCAGCATCAAAGTCTTTTTCAATGAGTCAACTCTTTGCATGAGGTGGCCAAGGTATTGGAGTTTCAGCTTTAGCATCAGTCCTTCCAAAGAACACCCAGGACTGACCTCCTTCAGAATGGACTGGTTGGATCTCCTTGCAGTCCAAGGGACTCTCAAGAGTCTTCTCCAACACCACAGTTCAAAAGCATCAATT
>NW_011494609.1:5590482-5591172 GCF_000754665.1 Bison bison bison
CTTTGGTCTGAAGTCTACTTCATCTGATATTCGTGTTGTCACTCTTTCTTTTGATTAATATTTGCATGATATATCTTAATCCATCCTTTTACTTTCAACCTGCCTATATCATCATATTTGTGGTTAATTTCTGTGGGCAGTATATGGAATAAATAAAATTTCTCTATTTGCAATTGGTAGGATTTTGTTTATAGAAAATTCTGAAGAAACACAGGAAACTATTAGAATTAATAAATGAGTTTAGCAAGGTGACAAGATACAAAACTAATATAAAAATCAACTGCATTTCTATACATTAGCAATGAACAATTTGAAATGAAGTTAAGAAAACAATTTCACTTACAATAGCATCAGAAAGAATGAAATACTTGGAAGTAAATTTAACAAAAAATGTGAACAGCTTATATACCAAAATTTACAAAATATTGGTGAAAGAAATTAAAGACTATGCAAGTAAGTGGAAAGACCCCATGTACATGGACTGAGAGACATATATTGTTAAGAGATCAACACTCCTGAAAGTGATTACAGATCCATCAAAGTCCATATTAAAATCCCATCTGGCTTTTTTTTTTTTTTAATGAAAATTGATGGGATGATCTTAAAGTTCATAGGGAAATTCAAATAATATATGTGATAAGGAACTCATATCCAGAGTGTATAAAGAACTCTTAAAACTCAATGGTAAGA
>NW_011494609.1:5591272-5592714 GCF_000754665.1 Bison bison bison
GTGTCCGACTCTTAGCGACCCCATGGACTGCAGCCCACCAGGCTCCTCCGTCCATGGGATTTTCCAGGCAAGAGTACTGGAGTGGGGTGCCATCGCCTTCTCTGCGGATACACCTGGGAGAACTGAAAACAACACACACTCAAAACCTCGTGCACAAACATTCATCACAGCGTTACTCAAAATAGCCCCCAAATGGAAATACTCTCCATGTCAGCCAGTTGATGACTGGATAAACAAAATGTGGTCTAGCCACGCGGTGGGTGTTTACTCAGCCATAAGAAGGGATGAAGTACTGATTTATGCTACAACATGGAAGAGTCATGAAAACATGAAACTAAGTCAATGACCCCATTCACATGACGTCACGTGCTGTATGATTCCATGTACATGAAATGTCCGTAATAAGAAGATCCACACAGACACTAAGTAGATTAATAGTTGCCAGGCCCTGGGGGTGGGGAGTGGGAATGACTGCTGCTGGGCAGAAGGTTTCATTTTGGATGAAAATAACTGGGAATTAGATCATGGCAATGTGCCCATCTCTGTGAATATACCAAAACCATTGAATTGTACACTTTAAAATGGTGAGCTTTATGGTGTATAAATTATATCTCAAAAAACTTGCTGTACTCTTAGTTTTAAAAAGAAAAAGAAAAGTGAAAAAGAAATTGCACATGTCCCCTGAGAAAATGTGAGCCTACAAAAAGTATAAAAAATAAATTATAAATCACCCATAAGCCCACCCCACTGACAATCCTATCCACTTGTAATATTTTTTCTGTGTAACTTTCCACAATATTTCCTACACATCTGCACATTCATGCATTGTTTTTAAAAGTGGGATCCTCCTCAGGTACCTGTTTGTAACTTGCTTTTCCCCCATGTATCAATATAATAAAACCTTTTTCATTTCAATAAGTATATATTGCTGTTTTAAAAAATAAAACAGTAGAGAGAGCACTGTCCAAAGACAAGGACCACAGCTGGGAGGGGGAGTCCCTCCTGGCTTCTTACCATGACTGGCTTCAGTCTGCAGAGGGCAGGACAGACATGTGAAGGAAGTGGGGGCCACTGAGAGAGGTGGACCCCAGTGGGGCCAAGCTGACAGCCCCTAGGGGTATCAACCAGGAGGGGAAGGGTATCCCTGGCCCCAGAGCAAGTGTGGGTGGGCTTCAGGACGTACGGAGGGCCTGGGGCTGAACCCCGAGCTGCGGGTGGAATGGGAAGCTGCCCATCTACCTTTCAGAGTGCTCTAGTGGGAGGGCAAAGTGCTGTGTGTCTTCAATTTTCACTAATTGGGATGACTAAAATGTCATCAAAACAGAAAAAGAAACACTAGCTGTGGGACATGGCCCAACTGTGTTGTCGCTATGCTTACACACAGGAGCAGGGCTTTGGAAGAATCATGGTTCACCAGCAGGAGACTGAGAACCTAGATGTTT
>NW_011494609.1:5592814-5604222 GCF_000754665.1 Bison bison bison
AGAGAGGCTGGCACGTGTTGTCTTTCAGGGGCATGATGCTGCCTGAACATCCAGGAGGAAGGGGAGGACAGGTGTGGGGTTAGCAGCAGCCTCACCCTTCTCTACATGCTCTGTAAGATGACAAGGCCCTGACTGGGAGCTGGGCCCCTGTCATCTGGCCTCAGGGTGACTCAGGCTGGTTCCTGGGCCCTGACTCCTGGACACAGGTAACCAGCCTCCACCCCACCTGAGCAGGGGTAGGGGTCGGGGGGATTGGGGGCGGCTGGTGGGGGCATGTTGGGGGTGCTGTCTAGAGTTTCCACAGCTCCCTGTGAGGCCCTCTCCAATGCCAGCGGGACCCACCGGATGGGCTGTCCCGAGTGGTCAGAGGATCCTGAGCCCCTGGCTGTTCCTTTTGTCTCCACATCTGGAAGGGAGTCAGCCTCCTCCCGGCCATGCCCTGGCAGATCCATTCCTTCTTGTAGCACCGAAAAGCAGGAGGCAGAACCTTGAGCTCCATTTTTCAGGGGAAGAAGAATAAGAGGGGGGAAGGGGGGAGGGGAGGGGGGAAGGGGGAGGGGCGGTGAGCCCGGTGTGAGGATCGCCCCATCAGTCCCGGTGCTGGGAGGGCCTCTCCGCGGGAAGCCTGCGCGCCAGCCCGTCTGGCAGGCCTGAGGGGTTCCAGATGTGGTTTCCGCGTGACTCAGGGAGCGGCTGCGCAGCAGGAGGCTGTCCCCGAGGCCCCTCAGTGAGGCAAGGATGGAGCCCCGCTGCCTGTCCCGCACGTCCAGTCCCGAGTGCCGCTCTCCTCGCTGGGGTTCGCCACCAGCGCAGCCTGTGAGGGCTCAGGGCCGCGTGTCCCTCCCACGTGGTCCCTGCCTCCCTGTGCGGGTGCAGGAGGCCTCTCTCGGGGTGGGGGCGATAGGGGAGGGGACTCTTAGGGCCCAGGGCGATGCAGCTGTCTTTCCTGGGGCCGGGGCTGCAAGCAAGGCGGTGGGCTAAGGATGCACCGTCTCCGTGAGTCTCCTGCGCCAGGAAGCGGTTGACAGCCTGCACCACACCCCATCCCACCCAGTCCCCTCCCTCCCGCATCTCCTCCCTCCTCCCCTGCCATCTGGGACCCCTCCCCCGCTGCACTCTGGCTCGCAGCCCTCCGGAGCACCACCGGGCCCCAGGGTCTTCCAGGCCACCTCCACAGGGCACACTGGGCCTCTCCAACCTGGGGCAGGAATTTAGGGGCCCGGGGCCTCCCCCACTTCAGCCAGAGGGCTGTGTCCTATGTGTTATATGGCTGGTGACTACACACAATATGTCAGCTGAAGCGGGGCTTCTCTGTAAAATGGAGTGCAGATGATGGTGGCCCCCACAGCCCCTCCTCTCACCCTCTGACCCTGTCCCACCTCCTCAGGCACAGCTGAGGTCCAGCTGTCCGACCTTCGAAACCCAGGAGTCTCCTTGCTGGTGCTGAGACCAGGATGGCTTGCTTGGCCACCACCTCTGCCTGTTACCTGCTTGGTCCCTCTTAGCTCCTCACCCGCAGCCACAGCAGAGGTGATGTCCCCTTCTCACTGGCCACTCCCCCCCTGAGCTTTCCAGTTTGCAAGCCTGGGGCTGCCTGATGTGAAGGCTGACCAGAGGGACCCTCCGCAGCCCTCTGAGCTGGGCTTGGAGCTGTGTCCTCCCTAGTCCCTGTGCCTGCCTGGGGGGCTGGGCTGTGGGCTTGTGTGGTGACAGGGGCTGGACCTCCACGGGACTGGTGCAGCCCTGGGAACGGATGCTGCTGGCTGTCCAGGGCAGGGTGCTGTTTCTGACCCAGGGACCCTGCCTTGTTTCATGGAGCGAGGGGGCAGAGAGCTCTGTCCTGCCAGCTGTGTTCTGAGAACCTCGGGTGTGGTGACCCTGGAACTCACTCCTCTGTCCACCCTGAGAACACTGCCCCTTCATCCTGAGCTGGGGGCTGGACCTCACATCCTCTTTTCCAGGTCACCCACTGAGCAGATGTTGTCGGGTTAACCTTGAGGGAGGCGAGGCCCCTGCTGAGTCACCACGTCCTGAGAGCCTGGGTCACATGTGAGCACATTCTGCCCAGAAGGGGGGAGGGGGTCTGTCCCCAACGTCCTGATTCTGGGACGATTTGGGTCTTTCACCATCACCTGTTTTTTCAAAGCTAATGCAACCATCCATGTGACCTGTTAAAAGCTGCAGTGGGCCAGGCAAAACTAACCTTTCCTCTACGAGGATAGGGAGTCTGCAAGTGTGAATCTTGAATTAAACATTTTTCTGGTTGAAAAACCCACATACCTAAAAATAAGACTACAACACTGAATAACAGATCTATAGGAAGAGTGAAAAATAAATTCCTTCCCCACTGGGAGGAAGCAATAGATGATTGTGCAAAGAACAGATTTGATGAAATGTTCTTGTGAACCTTGAATTAAACGTTTTTCTGTCTGAAAAAAAATGACATACTGAGAAATAAGAGTAGAACACTATGAATAACAAATCTATAGGAGGAGTGAAAAAATAAATAAATTCCCACCCCACTGGGAGGAAGCAATAGATGATTGTGCGAAGAACAGATTTGATGAAATGTTTTTGGAACAGTTAAACTTTGTAATAAACTGTGAAATCCCAGGGTTCAGCTTTCTCCCCAAATAAACAGCACAGAACACATTGGGCCCAAGTCAAGGGGGTGGAGCTGGCTCCTCTGCTCATCTCCTTGCTCTGCTGTGCGCCTCTAACTTTCCCGCAGCATTTGTCTGTACTTCCTCTGCATTTTGACTCACAGATGTCTGGTTGTGCAAGACTCTTTCCCATTTTTGGGAAAGGGAGTCGCTCAAGGAGGCTCAGAAAGGCGCTTCCTTGGGCTGCTGGCCAGCATGGCTGGGGCGGAGGCACCGAGCGCCCCGGCTCCTGGTCTTGGGGCTGAGGCAGTGAGGAAGGACTCGCTGCTGGTTTGAGAATGTCTCTGAGGACATCTCCTTGGAGCAGGAAGCCCTGGAGGATTCCTTGACATATGTAGGTCATGCGTGCCTGTTTGGGCAGAGCCTGGTGACCGGGACCTGATTGCCCTCCCTGATCTGGACTGAGCTTGGAGCTGAGCCATGTGCAGAAGGTGGACAAGGGGGCCAGTTACAAGGGAGAATAGGGAGTGGATGGTGGGTGGACGGCAAGTCTCTGCTGTAGCAATAGCTCTCCAACCATTCTTGCTATGGAGAGACCCTTGGGCAAGTTGTACAGTCATAAGTGAATCCCAAGGGGTCCATAGTAATAGTCATTGGAGAGCAGTTTTTCTCAGTGGGGTTTACCGCCCTATGGGGTGGGGGTGGTTGAGAAACGTAGGAGGAGCTTTTAAGAATCAAATGCATTGAGATAGAGTATGTATCGTATGTATAGGCATATATACAATAGGATGCACCCATTTTAAGTGTACAGTCTGATGCATTTTGACAATTTTATATAACTTTTATATAACTGTAACACAGTCAAGACAGAGGACATGCCCATAGAGTCCCTTATATCCTTTTGCAATAAAGCATGCCCACCCCATATAATCACTGACTTTTTGTAATTAGATTAGTTTTCCATGTTAAGTCCATATTCATGTATAAGACAATATGTGCTCATTCAGCTTCTGTGTATTTTTAAGATGCATTCAAACTTAACTGCTGAGTATTTCAAAGCATTTCATAGGATATATCACAGTTTATTCATTTACCTGTTCATAGACATTTCTAGTTTGTCAACCAGTTGTTTCCACTTGGGGCTGTTATAAATAAATCTGCTCAAGACTTTGTCAGGATGCGTCTTTGCATTTCTCATGGGTAAATATGCAGAATGGAACGGCCACGTCAAGTGGTAAGTGCTTGACTGTCTAAAGCTGCCAGTTTCCCAAAGCGACTGCACCGTTTACATTCCCACCAGTGACAAGATTTCCAGTTCCTTCACATCCTCACATCCACTCTGTCAGTCTTGTTCATTTTAACTGTTATTGTGGATGTGACGTGCCATCTAAATGCAGTTTAAATTTGCATCTCCCTATGACTGATGAAGTTGAGTACAGTTTCACAGACTCACAGGCCAGTTGTAGATCTTCTCTTGTGAAGTGCTTGTTCTAATAATTTACCTCCCTTTAAAAGAAACCCTTTTTATTTAGAAATAATTTTAGATTCACAGAAAAGTTACCAATACAGTAGAGAGTTACCTAATTGTTGTTGTTCAGTTACTAAGTCATGACCAACTCTTTGTGACCCCATACACTGCAGCACACCAGACTTCCCTGTCCTTCATTTTCTCCCAGAATTTGCTCAAATTCATGTCTGTTGAGTTGGTAATGCCATCCAACCATCTTATCTTCTGTCACACCTTTCTCCTCCTGCCCTCAATCTTTCCCAGCATCAGAGGCTTTTCCAGTGACTTGGCTCTTCACATCAGGTGGCCAAAGTACTGGAGCATAAGTATTGGAGCTTTGGCGTCAGTCCTTCCAATGAATATTCAGAGTTGATTTCCTTTAGGATTGACTGATTTGTTCTCTTTGCTGTCCGAGGGATTCTCAAGAATCTTCTCCAGCACCACAATTCAAAAGCATCAGTTCTTATCCTACACAACATTATCAAATCAAAGCATATCAAAACCAGAAAACTAACATTGGTACCAAACTATTAATTAGACAACTTGTTTAAATTTCACCAATTTCCTCTCTTTCTCAGTATTGAGTTCATGGATTTTAGATTTGTGTAACCATGCAATCAGGGTGTAGAGTTTTTTCATCATCCCAAAGAAACTCTACCATACTATCCCATTACAGTCACACTCTCTCAAATCTCAGCTCCTGGCAAACACAGTTTGGTCTTTATATAACTTTGGTATCTAAAAATATTATATAAAAGGCCTTCCCTGGTAGCTCAGTTGGTAAAAAAAAAAGTTTGCCTGAAATGCAGGAGACCCTGGTTCGACTTCTGGATTGGGAAATTCCGCTGGAGAAGGGATAGGCAACTCACTCCAGTATTCTTGGGCTTTCCCGGTATCAAACCTGGTAAAGAGTTCGCCTGCAATGTGGGAGACCTGGGTTCAATCCCTGAATTGGGAAGATATCCTGGAAATGGGAATGGCTACCCATTCTAGTATTCTGGCCTGGAAAATTCCATGGACAGAGAAGCCTGGCGGGCTACAGTCCATGGAATTGTAAGGAGTCGGACATGACTGAGTGACTTTCACACCCACACATGTAAATGGAACTACACAGCCATCTTTTGAGGTTGACTTCTCTCCATAATACGTTTGTGATCCATCCAAGTTGTTGCATGTATCAGTGGTTTCTTCCTTTTTATTCTTGAACATTATTCTCTTTTATGGATGTACCACAGTTTATCCATTCACCTGTTGAAGGACATTTGCATTCCTGGAATAAACTCCACTTAGTCATAATTTATTATTCTTTGATATATTGTTGTATTTTATTTGCTAACAGTGTGTTGATAATTTTCGCATCTTTTTTCATGGAAAATACTGCTGTGTAGTTTTCTTTTTGTGTGTGTGCTTTTATTATTTAGTTTGACATTAGGGTAATGCTCAAGACATTAGGATAACCTCATGAAATGTTTTGAAGTCTTCTATTTTCAGGAAGAGATTAGGTAAAATTGATGTTATTTCTCCTTTAACTGTTTGGTAGAATATACCAGTGAAACCATCTGGCCCCAAATATTTCTTTTTGAAATGGTTTTAACTACAAATTAAATTTCTTTAAGAGTTATACAGCTATTTAGATCATCTGTTTCATCTTGGGTAAGTAGTCTGTAGTTTTTGAGAAACTGATTCCTTTTGTCTAAGTTATTGATTTTATGTGTACAGAGTTGTTTGTAGTAGTTGCCTAGTTTCCTTTTAACATCTACAAGATCTGTAATTTGATATCTATTCTTTCATTTCTGATATTGGTAATTTATATCTCCTCTTTTTTGGGTCAGTTTTAACAACATTTTATTGATCTCAACTGTCTCAAAGAGCCAGTTTTTGCAGAAATAGATACACAGATATAGAAAACAAATGTATGGATACCAAGGTGGGGATGGAGGGGTAGGATGAATTGGGAAATTGGGAATTACATATATACACTACTATGTATAAAATAGATAACTATTGAGCACCTATTGTATAGCACAAGGAAGTCTACTCAGTGCTCTGTGGTGATCTAAATGGGAAGGAAATCCAAAAAAGAGGCAATATGTGTATAAGGATAGCTGATTCACTTTGCTGTACAGCAGAAACTAACACAACATTATAAAGCAACTATACTGTAATAAAATTAATTTAAAAAAGAACCAGTTTTTGTTTCCATTGATTTTTTCCTATTGTGCCTTGCTTTAAATTTCATTGATTCTTTCTCTTATCTTTATTTTTTCTTTCTACTTGATTTGAACTTATTTTGCTCTTTTAAAATAGTTTCTTGGGGTGAAATTTTGGATTATTGTTTTGAGATCTTTCTTCTTTGCTAATATGTATGTTCAGTGTTATAAATTTTCCTCTAAGTGCTGCTTTAGCTGCACACCACAGACTATCATATATTTTCTTTTCATTAAATATCATGTTTAATTTCCCTTGAGACTTTCTCTTTGTCCATAGATTATTTAGAAGTGTGTTATTTAATTTTTAATAATTTGGAGATATTTCTTATCTTTCTGTTATTGATGTCTAATTTTATTCCTTTATAGTTAGAGACCACGCTTAGTATGATTCAATGATCTTAACTTTGTAAAAGATTTTAATGACTCAGTATCACTTATCTTGGTAAATATTTCATGTGCACTTGAAACATATTTGTGTTTTGCTCTAGTTGCATGAAATATTTAATAAAAACAGTTAGATTCCACTGGTTGACAGTGATATTCAGTTCTTTATCCTTGCTGATTTTCTGTCCTATTTATTTTCAGAGAGAAGTGTTGAAATCTACAACTATAGTTCTGCATTTATCTATTTCTCCTTCTACTTCTGTCTTCATCAACTTTGAAGCTGTTGTTAGGGATGTATACTCTCAGCATTATTACATCTTCTTGGTGCATTGACACTTCTGTTATCAACTTCCCTTTTTATCTATGATATTTTTTCTGAAGTTAATTTATAAATTTTTTCTCTGAAGTCCACTTTATTTGTTATCAATATAGGTGCCCCATATGAAAATTTCTGTTTGTGTGGTTTGTCTTTTTCCTTCCCTTAACACTAACCTACAAATATTATATTTGAGTTTCTTGTAATAGTATATAGATGGGTGATTTTAAAAAATTCACCCCTAAAATCCCTAGCTCTTAATTTAGATCACTTACATTTAATGTAATCCTTGATCTGTTTGGGTTCAGTCCCACCACTTTATTATTTACTTTTTTTACCCCTTTATAAATTTTTTCAGTTTCCCTGTTATTGACTTCATTTTGGCCCTTTGAACATTCTTTAGTATTCTATTTTATCTAGTGCATTGTTGATTATATATCTTTGTATATTTGGGGCATTTCCTGGCAATTACAACATGCACACTTAAACTTTTATGGCCTACTTAGAATAAATAGTTACCATTTCAAATATTTTGTAGAAATCCTACCACCATGCAGGTTCCTGTACTCTCCATCCTTTATGCTGCAGTCGCCTTCTGTAACACATCAACACAGGCTGAAAAGTCCATGAGATGAGATTAACTTTTAACCATCAAACATATTTTAAAGAACTCAAGTAGAGAAGAAGCGTCTATTACATTTCCTAGATATTTACCAATTTTTTTCTTTTGTTTTTCCTTCCTAGGTTTTCCCTTATGTCTGAAGAACTTATCTTTTTAGTCATTCTTTCAGTGTATATTCGCTGGTAGGGAATTATTTTAGTTTTCCTTTATCTAAGAATGTCCTTATTTCAACTTCATTCCTGAAGGCTATTTTTACTCCTCTCCTCTTGGGACATGAAGGGTACATGAAGGGACAAGACTCAGCCCTGATGGAGCCCCCTCAGCCACAGGTGGCCTGTCTGGCACAGTCTGCGGGGTGCTGTCCATGGGCCACACTGCTGGGCTGCCCGACGGGCAGGGAGTGCTAAGCCAGGTCCCCACCACCCTGCGAGGTCTGTGAACCGACCCTGGTCACACCTTTCCCTGCTGTGTGCACTATTGTCCTGAGCTGTGAAAAAGTGAAGGTGTTAGTTGCTCAGTCATGTGGGACTCTTTGTGACTCCATGGACTGTAGCTGCCAGGCTCCTCTGTCCATGGGATTCTCCAAGCAAGAATACTGGAGTGGGTTGCCGTTCCCTTCTCCAGGGGATCTTCCCGCCCAGGGACTGGACTGGGTCTCCCGCAGTGCAGGTGGATTCTTTACCATCTGAGCCACCAGGGAAGCCCTCCTCAGTTGTACTCTCCCTCTATTTTCTTTTAGCACAATGTCTTTGATCCATACATCACATCCGGGGCAAGGTATCTTTGCAGACATTTTCAGTCAGGCCTCCTCGGCCTTGAGTCCCGGCTGCTCCCGACTGGCTGGAGTTTGGGTCCACTTTCAGCTCACCTGACAGTCGGTGGGGAGAATGCTCACCTGAAAGTTGTTGAAGGAGGGAATGTGCAACAAAGAAAGAAGTCTTTGCGGAGAAAATAATTATTGTACATTGACAATGGGAGTTAACTTCTTGACTCAAGGTCATCATCCAGCTGGTGATTTTCTGGATGTCGTAGGTATTCTGTTTGTGGGGAGTTGGGTCGCCTCTCTGGACCCTTTGGAGAACCCCTAAAACCTGTTTTTGGGGGCAGAGCAGGTACAGCCCCTGAACTCTCCTGGCCCAGAAAAAGGAGGTGTCTGGGATTTGTTTAGCCGGCAGGAAGACCCTGTCCATCTCCCGTGGACCAAAGACCCCTCTGCCCGGAGGCAGGGCTGCTGTCTGGGTTCAGGGTCCCGGCGCTGGCGGTGGGCTCTTCTCAGCTCTTCCCCGTGGATGGGCCCAGCCTGTCTCTGGGAGTGACCCCTCATGGGCCTTCCCGTGCTTCTGTCAGGGCCTCCCCTCAGGGTTTGTGGCCCTCTCTGGACCATGGGCTCCAGGTCCTGAGGTGCTCTGGGGCCTCTCTCTGTACCCCACAAAACCCCCTCCTTTCTGGCTTCTTGCCCCGTTCTCTGCTCTTCATCCGATTGACGCTCTTGTTTCCTTGTCCCTCTCCATCGGCCGCCACAGTCCTCTCTACGGCCGGCCTCCTTTCCTCCCAGGCAAACCACCGAAATCCTCAGAAAACCTCAGTCCCAGAGCTGAAACTTGGCTTCATTCCTTCGAGAAGCCACAGGCCAAGCGTGGGAGGACTGCCTGGGGCTGTTAGGGGCGAGATGGGAGCCATCTGGGGCCATGTCAAGGCCAAGAGCCTGTCTCCACTAAACCGCAGCTTTCCGCAGAAGTTGAAAGCTCGTAGGATGGTACCCGGGGTGGAGTGTGGTCTGGAAAACCAGAGGAGTGGGTGCCAGAACCTGGTTATCTGAGCTCCTTCCTTTAAGGGCCCTGGCCTTCCCTGCACGAGTACAGAGTCCAGAACTGAGAGGCTGCTGCAGAGCCGAGGAAAGCATCCCTCTGCCCCGCTGACGGAGGGGGCTCTGCAGCTCGAAGAGGGAAGGCTGGTGGGGGCTCTGGTGCTGGAGTCCCAGTTCAGCCTGTTGGTGCCAGCAGTTCCAAGCAGAGGGCTTCCTAGGAGCCACGCCTCAGCACCTCCACCAGCTGCCCACGGTCCTCAGAACAAAACTCCAGCAGGCTCACCTCCCATCCCCCGGGTTCCCTTTGGGCATTGTCCTCCAGCCCTCCTACCCAGGCTCAAATCCTAGGTCTAGGATGACCACACCTGGCGAGCCCTGCTAGCACGCTGTGCTGCAGTCCGTCCTCGTGTGGTCTGGACCTTGCCTTTCCCTCTACGACTTCCGTTCCATGGGTCCTCCTGCCTCTGTGTGCAGGAGGCCAGCTTCCTCCCACCAAGAGACTTTCTCAAACCCACCTCCGCCACCTTGGAGCCCGGCCTCACCCAGCCCAGGGCAGAGCCATTGCCAGACCACCTGCACCTGGCTATGGCGGCAAAGTCCCCACAGGCCTCCGGTTCTGCCCCCGGATCGTGGCTGGCGTCCCCACACTGCTGGGGTCCCCACCGTTTACAAACATGGGCCATGTGGTTGGTGCCTCGGGCGGGCCGTCACCGGGCGAGGCCGCGCCCGTCTGAGCGCTGGGGTCCTCACTGCTCCTCACACGGACCGTTTCCTCGTGCTGAGAGTCTTCCTGTGATGTTGAGCGTTTACGTTGCCTCCAGAGTTTGAGTAAATGTTTACATTCCAGAATAATTCATTGGTAAATATTCCTAAAGAGAGTTACTGGCTTCCAGGGGAGTGGAATTTTGTAGATGTTTCTGCCTATTTTTAGACTGAGATCTAATTTCCAACATGAAAAAGAGCACATATGGAGCGTACACATCTCCATAAATATCCCGTTATCGCCCACACACCACCCCCAGCTGAACCCCAGCTAACGCACCTCTTCTCTACTCCTTAACCCCACCTCCAAGTAACCACTGTCTGATTTCCATCATATACATTCATTTTGCCCAGAACTCGCTATAGCATGAGCTCTGGTGTCTGGTGTCCATCGCTCAGCACAGCATTTTGACTCCCATCCATTCTGCGTGAGAACCAGCCGCTCACGCCTCTGTGCTGCTCAGCGTGCCTCGTTTTGAGTCTGTACCTGTTTACCTGCCCATCTTTATTTAGGGAGACCTATTTAGGACCTCTGACCTCCCACAAAAATAGATTTGTGTTTTTTTTAATTTTTGGTATTTTATGATCGCAATGATAAGAATCTAATATGGGGGTGCGTATGTGTCCTTAAGACAGAGAGATGGGACAGAGAGAACCACTGAGGCAGAGCTGCTGGGGGAAGCAGTGACGAGCCTGCAGTGGGACCTGCTTGCCCTCAAGCAGGACAGGTGGGTCCCCACAGGGGTCATCTGGTCAACAGTGAGCCATGGAACCCTTGTCTGGTCACACAACACGATAAATGTATCCTTGTTACTGGCCCATTGGTGACCCTCAAGTCCTTGGAGGTACCTGAAGATCGCAGCGATGGTGGCAGAAGAATTTGGGGTTTGGACTCGGAAGATGTTGGATCCAACTGCCCAGTCCTCTCCTCTGAAGTCCATGGTCACGCAACTGGTCATCCAGGGTCCCCACACCCATGTGGTGGACATCTTGGTGAGGGGTGAGGGTGGGACCACCCGGCCAGGGGAGTTCACCTGTGTGTGCCTAGCGCCCCCCACCCCAGGGCTGTTGTCAGGCTGTGGGTGGCTCAGACTGGCACTTGGAGGCTCTCACCCCCTTTGTCTGCACTGTCACTGTTTTTCCCATGGCCACCAAGTCAGGTGACCCCTTCAGGCATCATCAAGTCCTGGAAATTCC
>NW_011494609.1:5604322-5607741 GCF_000754665.1 Bison bison bison
GATGTTTACAGGCTTCCGGGGCAGCTGCTGGCCGGTGGCCCCCACCTTGGACCCCACCTAGAGAGCTGCCTCCTCCGAGGGGTCTGGGTTTTCCCCGAGGTGGACTTGCTAGCCCCACCGGGCACTTCATGCTCAGCTCAGTGAGGAGTTGGGGGCATATCCTGTGTAGGGGCCGGGCGGTCTTGGCCTGTTGCTCACCTGTTTGTGGTCATGCACATGCTGTGGGTGTGTGTGCATGTGTGTGCGTATGTGTCCTTAAGACAGAGAGATGGGACAGAGAGAACCACTGAGGCAGAGCTGCTGGGGGAAGCAGTGACGAGCCTGCAGTGGGACCTGCTTGCCCTCAAGCAGGACAGGTGGGTCCCCACAGGGGTCATCTGGTCAACAGTGAGCCATGGAACCCTTGTCTGGTCACACAACACGATAAATGTATCCTTGTTACTGGCCCATTGGTGACCCTCAAGTCCTTGGAGGTACCTGAAGATCGCAGCGATGGTGGCAGAAGAATTTGGGGTTTGGACTCGGAAGATGTTGGATCCAACTGCCCAGTCCTCTCCTCTGAAGTCCATGGTCACGCAACTGGTCATCCAGGGTCCCCACACCCATGTGGTGGACATCTTGGTGAGGGGTGAGGGTGGGACCACCCGGCCAGGGGAGTTCACCTGTGTGTGCCTAGCGCCCCCCACCCCAGGGCTGTTGTCAGGCTGTGGGTGGCTCAGACTGGCACTTGGAGGCTCTCACCCCCTTTGTCTGCACTGTCACTGTTTTTCCCATGGCCACCAAGTCAGGTGACCCCTTCAGGCATCATCAAGTCCTGGAAATTCCCGGCTAGTGGGGCTTGGACGTCCACTCCTGTCTGTCCAGATTTGTCACTTTTTCCTGTCCCTGCCTTGCCTCCCAGCCCCTCCTCTGCTGCCTTGGACTCTGGAGGCAACTTGCGATCTTCCCAGGGCACCTGATAGCTAGTGGTTCGGGGAAAGTCACAGCTTGCCCTGAAAGGGCGTCCTCTCCCCACCTGGGGATAGTGTGGGGGCCTGTTACCTGCAGGGACACAGATGGCATGCTGCAGGTGCCTGCAGTCAGAGGCCCATGGGGAGGATGCTTTATTCCAGGAGTGGATGCCGAGTCGTCTAGGAAAGGGATCCGCGCCCTCTGCTAAGGGCCTGTGTTTCCCAGCAAACCCTGGATCTGAGCCTACCAGCTGGGCCTGTGCTGCGGGTGACCCGCCAAGAGCCGGTGTTGGTCTGATCTGCATCTGCACCTCCAAGGCCGATGGGGCGGCTTCCAGGAAGTCAGGAGGCCCTCATCGCCAGACACTCCATCTGGATGAGACTGTGAGGCTGGAGCAGGACACTGCTGGAATCTCTTGGGGGAGGCCCGGGGGTGGGGCATGCCCAGCTCCTGCTGGGAGCCCCCACCTTCCCTGCCCCGTGGGTCTCTGGCAGGGTGGTGAGAAGGAGCTCCCCCATCCTGATGTCCCAAGTCCCCTCAGTGCACCCCAGCCGGGACTTGGCAGCACTCCTCTTGGGGCCCCATTTCCTTTCTTCTAATTCAGAAGAAATGCTCCTGCAGATGTGTTCTTCTCAGCCTGTTTGTTTAGAGTCAGCTGACATGTTCCAGAGAAGCGATGATTCACAGAGGCCCAGGCTCCTCCCGAAGTGAGCAGGAGTAGGGGATGGGGGAGGCAGGCGGACTCAGCCCTCAGCCCTGTAGAGCCCAACTCCCAGTGAGGGCCTGGTGCAGGCAGGTGGGTGAGCATCTCCCATCTCCCCTCCATGCCACAGGATACCTTACATGGGCCCAAAACCCGGACCAGAAGCACGTCTGCCCCCTGATGGGCAGCAAGAGGCCAGTGCAGCAGCTCAGATGGTGGGTGGGCAAGCCCCGCTCCATCCTGCCCCGATTGACCTTGGGGCTGTTCCTAGGTGTCCTGTGACACACAGCAGCAGGGCGAGGTCACAAAGCGACCCAAAGCCCTGCTCAAGTCATTGTGTCTTTCCCTCTGCAGCAGGAAACGCGACATGCCCAGGAGGACTTCCAAGTGAGCCTGGCTTGGGCCGGGGCCCCAGACTTGCAGTGAGCAAATGAGACACAAAAATGAAACCTCTGTTTCCAGCTTCTGATGTTCTGTGGCTATTTGTTTCCCAGCCCCTCTGACTGATGCAGACCCCAGACACTCCAGACTGCAAAGGATGACAGGGGCCTCCGTGCCACTGAAGCAGCTGCCAGAGAAGGAACAAGGAAGTGACTTTGGCTTGTGATTTTGTGCACCTTCCACTCTGCTTTCTGTTTCATGGGGTCAAAACGCATGGAGTGGTGCCCAGCTGGCCGTCGCTTCTGCCTGAACCCCGCAGGCGTCTTCTCACCGCAGCTCCTGTGGCCACCTGTGTTGTGAGCCCTACTGGCCTCAGCACAGCAGCAGACAGTGGCGTTTGGTCCTGCTGGGGCTGCAGCTCAACTTCCACGTGCCTCAGTTTCCTTCTCCCTGAAACAGGGCTTAGAACAGTGGCGGCCTCCTCCGGTGCATGTGGGGTCATCTCAGCTGAGAAAACCCTGAGAATGCAGTGCCCAGGAGCAGGCAGGCTCTTTGGAGGGTCACTGTGCCTGCTGTTGTCACTGTGGCAGGCACCCAACAGGAATGTTGGGTGCCACTCACCTGAGCCACAGATGTCCATTCGGAAGCCAGATTCCAAATGTGTGTTTGTTGCTCAGTCGTTTCCCACCCTTTGCGACCCCATGGACCGCAGCCCGCCAGGCTCCTCTATCCATGGGGTTCTCCAGGCAAGGATACTGGAGTGGGTTGCCATTTCCTTCTGCAGAATCCAAAGGGTGCCTGTGAATTAGTTCACTGGGCCAGGGCGTGACCTTCAGCCACAGCCGCTGGTTTTTTTCACCCAGAAATGAGTGTGGAGAGTGTCGTGTGGCACACATGGAAAAGTGCACTCACTGCACACACACAGCAGCCAGTTCCTGGGAGGGGCGCGAGTGCACTGCGTCCTGATGGGGAACAGAGCACTGGGCCTCCAGATACACGCCCCGGTGGCCACGTCCTGATTTCCGTAGACCCGTGAGGCTGTCTGGTCTTGAACTTTCTTTAAATAGAGTCTGGCTTCTGCTGTCAACGTGGCATCTTCGAGACCCAGTCTCCCCTCTGTCACCCTACAGGTTTCCTGTGAATACGCCTCTATCTGGGCTTTCCAAGTGGCTCACCGATAAAGAATTCTCTTGCGAGCCAGAAGATGCAGGAGACGCCGCGGGTTTGATCCCTGGGTCGGGAAGATCCCCTGAAGGAGGAAATGGCGACCCACTTCAGTATCCTTGCCTGGAGAATCCCATGAACAGAGGAGCCTGACAGGCTATAGTCCATGGGGTCACAAAGAGTCGGACACGACTGAAGCGACTGAGCACACACGTGTGCA
>NW_011494609.1:5607841-5616479 GCF_000754665.1 Bison bison bison
GTGCTCCTGTTGGGTGTCTGCGCGAGTGGCTGGCTGGTCCTGGCAGACACAGGGCTGCTTTTCCCAAGAGCAGGCACTGGTCCCCACTGACTGTACTGCATCCCTGCCACCCACGCCCACAGGCAGGCAGCAGCTTTCCCCTGTGACCCTCTGTGCAGCAGTGTCTTGCATTTAACAGTGACTTTGGTGGAGCAGGGTGTGGGGTGAGAGGTGGGGACAGGCCCAGGCTGGGCTCTGTGTCCACCAGGCCTAGGGCCAGTGTGGCTTCTCTGGGCTCTTACCCTCCTCTGCCAGTAGGGCCCTTCTCCTTCCTGAAAGGAAGGGCATTCCTGTGGCAGCAACCCTGAACTGGCCTTGAGGTTGATGCTTCTCCCGGGCAGATGGCCCCCCACAGAGCAACAGCCCCTGCCCCCGCAGTGGGAGCCCTTAGGGAGAGCGGGCAGGCAGCTGCCCTTTCTCGATGTGGGGTGGTATCTGGCCCCCTTCCTCAGCAAGGGGCTGTGCACTGGCTGGCTGGGCTGCAGCTGACCTTCAACCGCACCCACCGGTTTCCCACCAGGAGGGAGCAGAGCCGGCCACACCAGCACTCAGAAGGGGGCCTGGGATCCTGCCCTGGGATTTGCCCTCAGGTGTGCACAGCCCACTCTCTCACCTGCTCAGGTGACACAGCCGCAGGTCTCCCAGGCTCCAGCCTCCCCATCCCACACTCTCCCCAACCCAAGCTGGACCCCTGCCGGGGCTGGAGCGGCCACATCTCTGTGGGCAAAGGCTGGGTCCTTGCCTTCTTGTGAAAGGAGGGGTTGCTCTTCTCCCCGGGCAGAAGCTCTGAGGGCAGAGGCCAGCACACCTGGGGCAGTTATGTTGGGCTGAGCAAAGTACCCCACCCACCCACCCCATGCTGTGGAGAGGGTCTGCTCTCCTGGCCAGGACCACATTCCCCACCTCCAGACTACTTCACTCTCGGAGGAAGGCAAGGTGGGAGGTGGCATATGGTGGAGACGGGGGTGTGGCAGGGCACTGAAGGCACATGCCTGGAGCTAGGTGCCTCAGCCGTCGGGTCTGCCACTGGGTCAGGTACTTTGAAATCATTCTGGGCAGGAGCTGGAGCGAGCACAGGGCCTAAAGCTACCAGCTAAAGGGAGTGGACCGTGTTCCTCCTGGACTGAAGCCATGAGGAACAAGGACGGATCTTCTCCTGCCCTCCTCTCCATCCTCCTTTCTCTGGAGACTCAGATCTTGGATGGGACTTCTGGCCACTGAAGGCTTCGGATTGTAGCCACTTCCTCTTGGGCATCCAGCTTGCCTTCCTTTTCTGCAAAGCTGCCCCACCTGTGTGCTCTCTGAGGTGATGGGATTTCTCATCCTCCACTTACATAAGTTCCTTTCCTCTGGCCACCTTCCTCCAAGGACTGTGTGCCCGGTCGAATCTCATCTCTCTAGTGGTCCCACTCAGGAGCCTGGTGCCCAGGCAATTGGTAGGACTCACTACATGGAGACGTGAAGGGAAACAGGTCTGGCCACTGCGAAGGTGCTTGGCCCTTAGAACCCAAGGATGTGACACAAGCAACTGCTGCTTTTCTTGGTATGAACTAGGTGCCCCTCCACGAACAAATCCAAATGGTAGTGGGAAAATGCCTAATAAGTATAAAGAGGGCACAGAAGGGGATGCACAAATATTTTGAACTCAGGTGTGAAAGATAAGAAACCTAGAAATTACACCCCATCTCCTAGTTTTTGTTGAAATGATCTGAGATTTTATACATAAATTTTAAAAACTAGTGATCATAATAAGATCAAGATCATAATCAAGATTGCCGGGAGAAATATCAATAACCTCAGATATGCAGATGATATCACCCTTACGGCAGAAAGTGAAGAGGAACTAAAAAGCCTCTTGATAAAAGTGAAAGAGGAGAGTGAAAAGGTTGGCTTAAAGCTCAACATTGAGAAAACTAAGATCGTGGCATCTGGTCCCATCACTTCATGGCAAATAGATGGGGAAACAGTGGAAACAGTGTCCGATTTTATTTTTGGGGGCTCCAAAATCACTGCAGATGGTGACTGCAGCCATAAAATTAAAAGACACTTACTCCTTGGAAGGAAAGTTATGACCAACCTAGATAGCATATTGAAAAGCAGAGACATTACTTTGCCAACAAAGGTCCGTCTAGTCAAGGCTATGGTTTTCCCAGTGGTCATGTATGGATGTGACAGTTAGACTATAAAGAAAGCTGAGCGCCGAAGAATTGATGCTTTTGAACTGTGGTTTTGGAGAAGACTCCTGAGAGTCCCTTGGACTGCAAGGAGATCCAACCAGTCCATTCTGAAGGAGATCAGCCCTGGGTGTTCTTTGGAAGGAATGATGCTAAAGCTGAAACTCCAGTACTTTGGCCACCTCATGCGAAGAGTTGACTCATTGGAAAAGACTCTGATGCTGGGAGGGATTGGGGGCAGGAGGAGAAGGGGACAACAGAGGATGAGATGGCTGGATGGCATCACCGACTAGGATAGACATGAGTTTGAGTGAACTCCGGGAGTTGGTGATGGACAGGGAGGCCTGGCGTGCTGCGATTCATGGGGTCGCAAAGAGTCAGACATGACTGAGCGACTGAACTGAACTGAACTGATCATAATAAATTTCAAGTTTAAACACATAATTTCTTTAAAAAATTTACTTGAATTAAATTTTATAACCAAGTAAACAGCTCATTATTAAACCCAACTCACCTCTTGCTAAAGTTTTACTTCTCACCACTGCTTCCTTTTATGTCTTCTTTGTTCTTGAGTTTCTACTTCTTATTTCTCTGTCAGATAAACCCAGTCTCTAACTGTCCAACTGCGTATGTGTGTTTATTTTTATGTATGGTGTGAGGTAAGGATATTTTACATAAGATATTTCATATCTCTCCATATATCTTAGTTTTTCTTTTGTGCTTTTTCATTTCATGTTTTCTTCTGTGTCCCGGAAATTTTCTTGAGCCTTTCTTTGAAACGATCTGGTTTTCTGCAAAATCCAAACTGATATTCATTCTTTGCATTTAAAAAGTGGTGGAATGTGTCAAACAAAACATAGAAACAATGTTACCAACACCCACGGAGCCACCACCTAGGCTTAACCTAAGATGGCATTTTGTCACATTTGCTTTCTTTAAAAAATAAAACATTGTGAACACAACCAATCCTTCATGTACTCTTCCCTAATTCCAAAAGGCAATGATCTTTAAAGAAGAAATAATGGTCCTGTTTAACATTGTAAAACTCATTGATAGCACAACAGGAATTGATTAAAGAGGAAATCCACATCATCCTGATAATAGGTACAAAAAGAGCACTTAATAACATTTAAGAGTCACTCAGAATATCAGCGAGTAGGAAGAGAAGGAATTGTTCTTAACCTGAGGGAAGATGTTTACCCAAAATTCATAGCTAATATCGAACTCACTAGTGAAGCCAGAGCATTTCCACTGCAGTCAGGAGCCAGACAAAGGTGCCCACCATGGAGGGTGTGTTTTCCAGAGGCCACAAGAAGGTCTCATCCCAGATACTTGCTAATGATAGGCAAACAGGTTAAGGACTGTGGTTACTCGGGAGCTGGAGAGGGCAGGGCTGCTCTGTCCTTCTTCATCCCTAGAAACAGCTCTTAAAATGGTGTTTTGTCTAATATTATATAGACTTTTTGTTTAGTGTTTATCTAGTGTATATTTTTCTTTCTCTTTATTTTTATAGCCTGTCAATGTGGTTTATTTCAGGTATGTCGCATGTAAGCAGCATTAATTGAATATTATTTTATTTTCATATAGTCCATCAATCTTTATCCTTTAAAATATGAGTTTAGTCTATTTACAGTTACAGTAATTACTGACACATGTAAGCTTTTTTCCTTCCATCTTATTTTTGATTTTCTGTTTATTAGGGCTTCTTTCCCTCTTTCTTGACTTCTGATATTTCTCTGATAGTTCAGAAGCTAAAATTTATATTTTTATTCTTTCCAAGGTTATCTTAAATCTTTATTATACATTATACACTAGAAAATTTCTAAGAAACTAAAATTACTCAGAATTTCTATCCTTCTCCAGAATATGAAACCTTAGCATGCTTTAACTATTCATTGAACTCTGCCCTATCTTATTATTATTGTCTATTTTAGTTTTATCTTTTTTAAAACTAAACTTTTAAAAAAGTAATTTACTATAGATGCCACTGTAAACCCTTTTTCTTTTTTTTATATGATATTATACATGTTTTAATGCCATTTCCCAAGTCATCCCCCTCCTCCCTCTCCCACAGACTCCAAAAGACTGTTCTATACATCAAATCCACTTTATTTTTGGTTGAAGTATGTCATTTAATATTTCTTTTGGTGAGGACCTTTAGATAGAAAGGTTTCTCATTTTCTGACGTGGTTTCCTACTGCTGATTAGCAACACATGATGAAACGTGCTGTTGTATATGCTCCCAGATTCTTCAGGTCAGTAATTCAGACAGAATTCAGCAGGAACAGCTTGTTCTGCTCCGGGTGTCTGAGGCCTCTGTGACTTGAAATGCTGAGGGCAGGAATCAGCTGAAAGCTTCTTCACTCACACGCCTGGTCTCTGGGCTGGGGGCCCCAAGGACAGGCCCAACCGGAAGTGTTGAGGAGCGCACACAAGTACGGCCTCCTTACAAGACGGCCACTGCAAGGTAGAAGCCCATCTGGGGCTCAGAGCTCCGGGAGCCAGCATCCTGCTCCAGGGGGCAGTGGCACCGCCTTTCATAAAGGTCCAGGCTCAGAGACCCCGTCGTGTCCCTCCCACTGTGCTGTTAGTGGATGGGGTCACAGGCTCACGCAGGTTCAGGAGAAAGGTCATAAACGGTCATCTCTGAAGGGAGAAGCGTAAAAACTGCCAGCATCTGCCTCCAGACGGAAGTTACTGTGTTCCTCCCCTGAGAAGACGGACGCATTTCCTCCCCAAACAGCTTCATTCCTTCGTGCCCTCCAGCACACGTTCAAAGTCGAGGCTCTATTCCCTAATCAAGTTCAGGTGTGACCGAGACCCTCGGGTTCCTGGCGGAAAGCCCCAGGCTTATGGGAAAGGGACAAACTCTTCCCCGCACACTCAACACGCCAACGGGACCATCTCTGTGGATGCTCCTGTGCAAACAGGGATAACACAGGGGCACACAGCAGTTCATGGTTCACAGGGGTCTCAAGTTCAGCTGGGCATCCATCTCATGCCAACTTGCTGACCCACATCTCTTGAGAAATTCTCCTCCCTCTACTCTGAGCCAGGATGGCCCCCGAGTCACCCCTGTCTTCCACAGGAAATGACCAGCACTTGCAGCTGGGTGTTCTTGGCCTGCTTCCTTTCTGTAGAAGTTCAGGAGCTTGAAGCCTTCTTTCAATTTTATCCAACTCTGTTCCCTGTAGACTAAGCTGATACATTCTCTCATAAATAGTGTGGGGTTCAACTTGTAGAGACCGCATCTGACAAACATAGGTCCTTCTGTGCCTTGGCAGGGATTCTACCCTCTTCTCTTATCCCATCAGTGGTGTGGTGCCAAGGAGCATGGGACGGGATGCTCTTCGGAAGACAACAGACTTTGGAACTGGGCAGACTTGGGCTGGAATCCAGACTGCCACTGACAGCTGTGCTCTTGGGCAAACTGCTGCCATCTGAACTGTGTTCCTTAAAGGGCCTATGGAGGCGTTTAGGGCCCAGAGCAGCCGGACAGGTAGCTGAGGCCGGGGACGTGGTGCTGTAAACAACACTCCAAGTGCTACACCACCCAGAGCAGGAGATGGGATGAGAGGCAGGAGGACAGAACCTTTCTGGTCCCTCGTCCTCAGGGCATCCAAAGACCCAAGGGCACCTGGGCTTCTCTGGGTATCCCCAAGCAGACGGGGGTGCTGTTCTTGGCTACCACCTCCTGTTTGAGTGGGAAGATTTATGGAAGAAGGAGAGCCAGCTCCAGTCCCTGGCTCACTCTGGGAGTTTAATGAGGAACAAGTAATGTTCCTCAGAAGCCTCTGAGCGAGCTCTGGAGAAGGCAGAGCACGAATGAGGTTTCGGCACTTGCTGTGCTCTGGTCAGAGGCTGGTTTATTTTCTCCAACACTGGGGCCGTCTCCAGCTGGATTAAGGTCCCTGCATGAATAAAGTGTGTTTACTTCATAATTGCTTAAGAGCAGGGTAATACACATGTGGATTTTAAAAACACTTTGAATTTATTTCCTTTACTACAAAGCATATGCACTGAAGGGCTCTGGAAAGACAAATTAATTGATGTAAAATACAACAACTCACTCTGTGATGCACGTGTTTCGAGTGCCCATCATGCTCCATCATGCTAGTGTTGCAACCCACCTGAGGCTGCTGCCAACAGAGCTAAGAAAGCCATGGGTCAGAGCAGAGGAAGAGACCCAATCTCTTCTCGTGAAAACCCCAGCAGGCCAGATAGCCTCCATCCAGCAGATTGCCCGGAAATGAAGATGTTTGTAAGAGATGCCAGATCTTGCCTCACGCTTTGAAAATGTTCCCTGAGCTCTGTGATAACCTTACTAGGGTCACATCTGGCTTGGAGGCCACATGCCAAACACTCCATATTAAGGGCTGAATATGCAAGGTCACAACAGGAAGGAAAAATATAATAGCGTGGGTCACAAATACCCAATCTAGAGGGCGCTTCAGGACATGGGATTTGTTCATTGCAGCCTTGTTTATTGCATGGTATCATGACTGGTCTGTGCACGGCCAGCCCCTCACATCCACGTGGGCATCGGGTGTTGTCAGCCTCACTTGGTCATGATGGATTTCCCTTTCTTTGTGTATTGCTGTCTGGTTTACTAACATTTTGTTGATCTTTTTTCTTGTGCAGAAATGCGGGTCTTTCCCAGTTGCATCTTTCCTTCCAGTTGACCCCTGGGAGTAGGAGGTGGGGGATGGAGCTTACCTTCCACAACCAAAGACCCATCAAATAATGTTCTCAGCATCCCTGGGAGTCATCACCTCTGCCAAATTATGCCTCCAATGTGTTAAAGCTGCTGAGTCAGATATATTTGTTACTGATTTCTAACCAACTCCGTATCCTATATTATTTCAATGCTATTACTTTTATTGACATTATTTTATGGCTCAATTTATATAGTCTATTTTGGAGTATATTCAATGTGAACATGAAAATAATATGTAGTTTCCAAACATTAGGTATAGTTTTAAAATTTGTCAATTGTTATTTTTGCTTAGCTGCCCAGTCATGTCCCGCTCTTTGTGACCCCATGGACTGCAGTACGCCAGGCCTCCCTGTCCCTCACCACCTCCTGAGGTTTGCCCAAGTTCATGTTCATTGCATCGGTGAAGCCGTCCAGCCATCTCATCCTCTGATGCTCTCTTCTCCTTCTGCCCTCAGTCTTTCCCAGCATCAGGGACTTTCCCAATGAGTATTCCATTCTCATCAGATGACCAGAATACTGGAGCTTCAGCTTCAGCATCAGTCCTTCCAGTGAATATTTAGGAAGATTGACTGTTTTGACCTCCTTGCTGTCCAAGGGACTTTCAGGAGTGTTATCCAGCACCACAGTTCAAAAGTATCAATTCTTTGGCTTTCTTCCTTCTTTGTGGTCCAGCTCTCACAACTGTACATGACCACTGGGAAGACCATAGCCTTGACTACATGGACCTTTGTCGGCAGAGTAATGTCTCTGCTTCTCAACACTGTCTAGGTTTGTCATCGCTTTCTGGCCAAGAAGCAATCATCTTCTGACTTCTGATTTCATGGCTGCAGTCACTATCTGCAGTGATTTTGAAGAGGAAATCGGTCGCTACTTCCACCTTTCCCCCTTAAACATGCCATGCAGTAATGGGGCTGGATATTATGATCTTAGTTTTTCTTTTTTAATATTTAGTCTTAAGCCAGCTCTTTCACTCTCCTCCTTCACCCTCATCAGCAAGCCCTTTAGTTCCTCTTCACTTTCTGCCATTAGAGTGGTATCATGAGATTATCTGAGGCTGTTGATGTTTCTCCCACCTATCTTGATTTAGCTCGTAACTCATCCAGCCTGGTGTTTCTCATGGTGTGCTCAGTGTACCGGTTAAACAAACAGGGTGACAGCAGACAGCCCTGTTTTACTCCTTTCTTGATCAACAATAACCAATCAGTTGTTCCATACAGGGTTCTAACTGTTGCTTCTTGACCTGCATACAGGTTTCTCAGGAGACAGGTAAGATGATCTGGTATTCCCATCTCTCTAAGAGCTTTCCACAGTTTGTCATGATCCACACAGTCAATGGAGTTAAGTTAATTGACAGTTGTTCAAGCTGTATATATCTTTACTAATATTTTTTTGTCTAAGAGAAGAGAATTGAATCCCCAACAATAATAATGGGTTTATCTCCTCTTACGTATAAATACCTGCAAAAAAGCAAAATGACTGTCTGGGGAGGCCTTACAAATAGCTGTGAAAAGAAGAGAAGCGAAAAGCAAAGGAGAAAAGGAAAGATATAAGCATCTGAATGCAGAGTTTCAAAGAATAGCAAGGAGAGATAAGAAAGCCTTCCTCAGCAATCAATGCAAAGAAATAGAGGAAAACAACAGAATGGGAAAGACTAGAGATCTCTTCAAGAAAATCAGAGATACCAAGGGAACATTTCATGCAAAGATGG
>NW_011494609.1:5616579-5616778 GCF_000754665.1 Bison bison bison
CAAGAATACACAGAAGAACTGTACAAAAAAGATCTTCACAACCCAGATAATCGTGATGGTGTGATCACTCACCTAGAACAAGATATCCTAGAATGTGAAGTCAAGTGGGCCTTAGAAAGCATCACTACGAACAAAGCTAGTGGAGGTGATGGAACTCCAGTTGAGCTATTTCAAATCCTGAAAGATGATGCTGTGAAAG
>NW_011494609.1:5617763-5618098 GCF_000754665.1 Bison bison bison
GAAAGTGAAGAGAAACTAAAAAGCCTCTTGATGAAAGTGAAAGAGGAGAGTGAAAAAGTTGGCTTAAAACTCAACATTCAGAAAACGAAGATATGGCATCTGGTCCTATCACTTCATGGCAAATAGATGGGGAAACAGTGGAAACAGTGTCAGACTTTATTTTTCGGGGCTCCAAAATCACTGCAGATGGTGCCTGCAGCCATGAAATTAAAAGACGCTTACTCCTTGGAAGGAAAGTTATGACCAACCTAGACAGCATATTGAAAAGCAGAGACATTACTTTGCCAACAAAGGTCCATCTAGTCAAGGCTATGGTTTTCCCAGTGGTCATGGAT
>NW_011494609.1:5618198-5621196 GCF_000754665.1 Bison bison bison
GAACTGGACTGTGAAGAAGGCTGAGCACCAAAGAATTGATGCTTTTGAACTGTGGTATTGGAGAAGACTCTTGAGAATCCTTTGGACTGCAAGGATAATCAGTCCATTCTGAAGGAGATCAGCCCTGGGATTTCTTTGGAAGAAATGATGTTAAAGCTGAAACTCCAGTCCTTTGGCCACCTCATGTGAAGAGTTGACTCATTGGAAAAGACTCTGATGCTGGGAGGGATTGGGGGCAGGAGGAGAAGGGGACAACAGAGGATGAGATGGCTGGATGGCATCACCGGCTCGATGGACGTGAGTCTGAGTGAATTCCAGGAATTGGTGATGGACAAGGAGGCCTGGCGTGCTGCGATTCATGGCTTCACAAAGAGTCGGACACGACTGAGCGACTAAACTGAACTGAACATAGTTACTGTCAATCAGCTTGGGCTTCTATAACAAAGTACCATGGATTAGTACTTATAAACAATAGAAATATATATATTTCTCACAGTTCTGGAATCTGGAAGTCCAAGATCAGGGTACCTGCAGGGCCAGGTACTGCGGGGTTGGGGCTGCCCTTTCTGGTGCAGATGGCTGACTTCTCACCATGTCCTGATGTCACAGAAGGGGCAGGTGGCTCTCAGCCAAGAGGACCCTAAACCCATTTATGAGGGCCCCACACAAAGGCCTCACCTCTTCACACAATCATACTGGGAGTTAGAATTTCAACGCATGAATTTTCAGGGGGGACACATTCAGCCTGTCACTTACCCTCTGTGGTGTTCTTCATTTCTTCTGCAGACTTCATTCCATGGTAGCCGTTCTCGCTTGTCACAACTGGGGTCCAGTGTTCTGCATCCCAACAGAGAATTATTTGGCCCCAAATGTCAGCAGTGTTCCAGCTGAGCACTTGCTGTAAATTCATGTGTATATTCAGAATCATTTCCCTTCAGGCCCAAACCTACCTTTAGCATCTCTTGGAGTGGAGGTTCAATTGCTACAGAGGTTTGTTTGTTGATTTATTTCCATTTTTGTTTATCTGAAAAATCTCTATCTCGCCTTCCTTTTTTGAAGGATACTTTTGCTAGTTAAATAATTCTAGCTGAAGTTTTTTTTCTCAGCACTGTAAGCATGTTGCCCCATTGCTTTCTGCCTCCAAACGTTTCCAATGAAACCAGCCGTTTAAAAAAGTCATTGTTCTATGTAATGCACATTCTTTCTCTGCCAGATTTTTAGATGTTTTTCTTTATATTTGGCCTTCAGCAGTTTGTAGATTTTTTCATAAGATTGGAATATTTTAGCCAAGAATTCTTCAAATATTCTTCTTCTATGATCTTTCTTTCCTTTTGTACTTGGATTCCAAAATGTTTATATCTCAGACGACTTGATATGGATCTTGCACTTCACAGATGTTTTATAAAACCTTTTTCTCTCTCTTGTCCAATTTGGATAATTTCCATTGACCTTTTTTCCCATATTCACTGATTCTGTCTTCTACATTATCCAGTCCATCCATTGATTGTTTTCTCTTCCAGTCTATTTTTCAGCCCTCTTTTTTCCTTTTAATTTAGTTTTCCATTCACTTCCTAAAATATATCATCTGTTAGCTCAGATTTTAAATAATTGTTTTGGTTTATTCTTATTCTAGTAACTGAACCACCAATGATCTCTCCTAAAGAATGCAATTTCTCTTAAATCAGGGCACATTTCCCTGCTTTTTGCATATTTTACAGTTATTTTTATTCTGTACATTGTGTACAAAAGAATAATAAAGAGTTAAGTATTTTTGTTTTGTTCTATTTGTTCCTTAGAGATTGCAATCCATTTCCTCTGAGTGCTGTAAAAGTGAGGCGCTAGTCTCTCAGCTTTCTCCTAGTGCCTAGCTGAGCTAGACAAGTTGTGTCTTTCTTCAGGCTGAGTTAACCTGTGAATTAGCCCAATCTCTAAATCTGAGCTATAGTCTTATGGATCTTGTCAGTGTTTGTGCTGGGAAGGGTTGCTTGTAGTTTCAACACCATTAAACAAAAGAAAGCATGGGACTTTTGATTTTTCTGTGCTTAGCAACCCTTCCTCCAATGCCATTTTCATGGCAAAACTTGGAGTGGGGAAGAATTGTTCAGGTTGAGTCCTCCATCCTCGCCTTGTGGCTCTTCTAGACTCCAGTTTGTGCCATCAGTCCATATTGCCGTCCGAAGTCCAGCTCACAGCCCTCTGTTACCATGAAGGGTCTTCATCCATGGCAGGCCGACTTCGTCCAGACCTCTGCATGGAAGTAGGGAGCTGTCATGTGTCTGCTTACTCACGATAGTTTCTTTCCGGAATCCAGTTCCCAAGGCTTCCCTCTATCCTCCTCTCTTCTTATTCTTATATTAAAGTACAATTTTTATTTTGTCTTGGTTTTTCTTCTTGTCCCCATGGGAATGAAAGTCCTTCCCATCTGGATTTGAATCAGAAATCTCCTGTGCTTGGTATTTTGCTACATGCTTTATCCATTAACAGTATGTAATGGACATCTTACCTTGTGAACACAAACAGGACTACCTCATAATTTAAGTGTTTTAAACACTTTTACTTTTGTCCCGAAAGTAATGACTTACATGCAACTTGGCACACACATACACATTCAATAAAAACAATCTCTAAGGTAATTGCTGTTAACTTCTCTTGTCTTTCTTTTTATTGAGGAATAATTTTCTTAATGCAAAGTACCCAAATCTTAAGCTTATAACCCAGTGAATTTTATATACATTTATACTTTGTGACCACCACTCAGATGAAGATACAGGACATTTCCATTATGATTCTTCTCAGTCAATACTCCCTCCCAGGGATAACCATTATTTTGATTTATTTTTCTGGGCTCCAAAAATCACTGCAGATGGTGACTGCAGCCATGAAATTAAAAGACGCTTACTCCTTGGAAGGAAAGTTATGACCAACCTAGACAGCATATTCAAAAGCAGAGACATTACTTTACCAACAAAGGTCCATCTAGTCAAGGCTATGGTTTTCC
>NW_011494609.1:5621296-5621454 GCF_000754665.1 Bison bison bison
GACGTGAGTCTCAGTGAACTCCGGGAGTTGGTGATGGACAGGGAGGCCTGGCGTGCTGCAATTCATGGGGTCACAGAGTCGGACACGACTGAGCGACTGATCTGATCTGATCTGATAATAGATTGGTTTTGTCAGTTCTTGTTTAACGTAATTGAAAG
>NW_011494609.1:5621662-5628717 GCF_000754665.1 Bison bison bison
ATTCATGGGGTCACAGAGTCGGACACGACTGAGCGACTGATCTGATCTGATCTGATAATAGATTGGTTTTGTCAGTTCTTGTTTAACGTAATTGAAAGCATATAGTATGCCTGCAATGCAAGAGACCATCTGCAATGCAGGAGACCTGGGTTCGATACCTGGGTTGGGAAGATCTGCTGTAGAAGGAAATGGCAAACCACTCCAGTATTCCTGACTGGGAAATCCTATGGACAGAGGAGCCTGATCACAAGAGATGGTCCCAACTTAGTGACTCAATCGTACAGTATGCACTGTGTTGTGTCTGGCCTCTCTTGCTCAAATAATATCTGTGAAGTTCATTATATTGTCCTGTGTCTTTTTTAAACTGCTGTGTAATATTTCATCAATGAATTATACCACAATTTATTTATTCATTATCCAGTTGATGGACTAGTGCTTCCAGGTTTTCACTTGTTATGAACAAAGCCAACATGAATGTTCTTGTAAAGTTATTTTGGTGGCATATATACTATTTTTTCTAATTTTACCTTGGGTGGACTTGTATTATAAGAAGGTATACATATAGCTTTAGCAGAAACTGCCAGTTTTCCCAAGTAGTGGAACAATTTTACATTCCATCAGTGTATGAGAATTCCAGTTGTTTTAAATCCTGACCAACAATTGGTATTTTCAATCTTTTTAGATTTCTGCCATTTAGTCAGATGTACAGTAGAGCTTCATTAATTTTAAGTTGTACTTCTGTGATGGCCTCCAATTCTTTTTAATGACTGCCTGATATCCTTCTAGTCAAGGCTATGGTTTTTCCAGTGGTCATGTATGGATGTGAGAGTTGGACTGTGAAGAAAGCTGAGCGCCGAAGAATTGATGCTTTTGAACTGTGGTGTTGGAGAAGACTCTTGAGAGTCCCTTGGACTGCAAGGAGATCCAACCAGTCCATTCTGAAGGAGATCAGCCCTGGGTGTTCTTTGGAAGGAATGATGCTAAAGCTGAAACTCCAATACTTTGGCCACCTCATGTGAAGAGTTGACTCATTGGAAAAGACTCTGATGCTGGGAGGGATTGGGGGCAGGAGGAAAAGGGGATGACAGAGGATGAGATGGCTGGATGGCATCACCGACTCGATGGACGTGGGTTTGAGTGAACTCCGGGAGTTGGTGATGGACAGGTAGGCCTGGTGTGCTGCGATTCATGGGGTCGCAAAGAGTCAGACACGACTGAGCGACTGAACTGAAGTGAACTGATATCCTTCAGTATGAATGTTCCAGAGCTTATTTTGCCATTTCCTTATGATTGGCATTATCTTTAAAGTTTTAATTTTTGAAAACACTGGGGCATTACATACCTTTGACCCACACCTTAGCACCCACATGCAATTATTTCTGGTCTTAGGGCACTCACACTGCAGTATAAAGCTCAAGGGAGCAAGCCTTTCATGCAAAGCTCTTACAGCTTGTCCACAACCACCAGTCCAGCATTATGATGCCTTGTCTCATGAAACACAGTCACCCTGAACCAAAATATCAGGGAAACATGATGCCTTTCCCATGCTGAGCCCAGACTTCTCAAGCAGTGTTTTCGTTCATTCTTTTTTTTTTTTTAATTTTAGTTTATTGAAGTATAGTTGATTTACAATGTTGTGTTAATTTCTACTATACAACAAAACGATTCATTTATATATACGTATGCTTTCTGTTGCATATTTTTCCCCATTATCGTTTATCACAGGATTGAATACCGTGCTCTGTGCCATACAGTAGGACCTGTGTTTTATCCATTCTGTATATAATAGTTTGCATCTGCTAATCCCAAACTCCCAGTCCAGCCCTCTCACTCTCCCCTCTCCCTTGGCAACCACAAGTCTGTTCTCCACATCTGAGAGTCTGTTTCTATTTTGTAGATAAGCCGATTTGTATCATATTTCAGATTCCACATATATCATCTTCTCTTTCTTGAAATGCTTCTCCTGGGGTCCCCATTTCCTCTGATATCAGCATGAGTGGGATACATTTTCCTGTGTGCTCTTTTAAGCAAAGAATTTTAAAGAAAGCAGTTTTGTTGCCTGTCAATACAGCAAAGCAGACCAGCAACAGCAGAAGCCAATCAGAAACCGCGATACAGCTAAGACGTTCTCTGTAGACTTGCAGTTCTTGTTCTCCTGTACGTCTTGCAGTCCCAGTTGTCTGTCCACACCACCTGATTCATGTTACCAAGATGGAAATTAGAAACCTCTGTCATGGAGATTCCTTTTCTCTGCTCCAGTCAGGAACACCTCCTACATTTAGACCTGGGGGGACTCTTTCCCTTCTTAAGTTCCTGGTATACAGAGTGCTTTGAGTCCATCCAAACACTGGAAGATTAGGAAAGACTTGATTTGACCACCAATGAATGACACACCCAGCCTAGAAGCCATTCTGAAACGCACCCTAGATAATGGTGAAGCGCCCTGAATTCAGTCATTGGATTCAAGTCCTGGATCCTCCACTGTTGAGCTGTGTCAGTTTGGATAAGTACCTTTAACCTGTCCAGCATTTGTGTTTCTCACCTAAATCCTGCATGCTGCAATCAATTTTTTTTAAATGAAAATAAAATGTCTTTCTTGTAGACTACATATAGTTGGGTCATACTTTTTTAATCCATTCTCACAGACTCTTTTGATTGGTGTATTTAGACCATTCACATTGAAGGCGATTATTGATATAGTTGGATTAATATCTACTCTATTTGTAAAGGAATCTTCCATTCATTGCACTTATTCTTTGTTACCTTTTAAAAATATACTTCACTCTTTTTTCTTGTCTTCTCTGACTTTAATGAGCATTTTATATAATTTCATTTTCTCTCTTCTCTTAGCATATCAATTCTTCTTTTGAAAAAAAAAATTATGATTGGCCTGGAGTTTGCAATATACATTTGCAACTAATCTATGTCCACTTTCAAATAACTCTGTTTCACTTTACAGATAGTGTAGGTACCTCTTAACAGAGTATTCCCAATTCCTCCTTCCTGTTCCTTACAATGCTGCAGTTGTTCATTTCACTCATTCATAAGCTATGATCACCAGCACAGTGTTGCTATTTTTATTTTGAACAGCTATATATTGAATCAGTTAATAATAAAAAACATGAGGGAATTCGCCAGTGGACTGGGGGTTAGGGCTCCGTGCTCTCACTGCCGAGGGTGTGGATTCAATCCCTGGTCCGGGAGCAAGGATCCCACAAGCCACGAGGCGTCACCAAAAACAAAAAAAGAAAAAAGAACGAAATGCTTTATTTTACCTTCATTTACTCTTTCTCTAACGCTTTCCCTTTTTAAATGTTGATCTGAATCTCTGACCTATTAGTATATATTATTTTTCTTTTCTCTGAAGAACAACAGTTTTTGCAAGGCAGTTCTCCTGGCAATGCATTCCTTCAGTTTTTGTCTGAGAAAGTCTTTATTTCTTCTTCACTTATGAAGGATAATTTCTTTGGATATACAACCATAGGTGGGTGGTTTATTCATGCAACTCTTCAGATGTATTACTTCATTCTCTTGCTCGTGGTTTCTGACAAGACAGATGTGGTTCTTTACTTTGTTCCTCCACAGTTGAGGTGGTTTCCCCCCCTCAGGCTTTCTTAAGGATTTGTCTTTGGTTTTCTGCAGTTTGAATATGATGTGCCTGGGTGTAGTCCTTTGGTGATATATCCTGATTGGTGGTTCTCTGAAATTCCTGGATGTGTGCTCTGGGATCTGCCATTAATTTTGGAAAATTCTCAGCCATTGTTACTTCAGATGTTTCTTCTGTTAATTTCTTTGTTTCATTGTCTCATATTTCAATTATGCATATATTACACCTTTTGTGATTGTCTCACAATTCTTGGATACTCTATTCCTTTTTCTCCTCCTCCCCATTAGTTTTTCTCTTTGTTTTTTAGTTTGAGACGTTTCTAGTGATATAAATTAATGCTTACTGAATTCTTTCCTCAGCCATGTCCAGTCTAGTGATGAATGTGTCAAAGGCATTCTTTATTTCTGTTACTGTATTTTTTATTTCTGGCGTTTATTTTTGCTTCTTTATTAGAGTTCCTACATATCTCTGCTTATATTGCATGCATGCTCAGTTGCTTCAGTCATGTCTGACTCTGCAACCCCATAGACTATATACCTGCCAGGCTCCTCTGTCCATGGGATTTTCCCAGACCAAACCTGTATCTTCTTCATTATAGGTGGATTCTTTACCACTGAGCTTCCGAGGAAGCCCTTGCTTATATTACCATCGGTTTTTTTGTAGGTTGTCCACTTTTTTCCCTTTACAGCCCCTAGCATGTTAATCATAGTTAAACTCTCAGTCTAATAATTGCAAAATCTTTGCCATATCTGAGCCAAGTTCTCATGCCTGCTTTTTCTCAGGCCTCCTCAAGCTCTGCTTTATCTTGCCCTTAGTCTGACTTGTAACTTTGTGTTGAAAGCTGGACTTGTGGTAGACGTCAGAGGCTTCAGATGCTTCAGGTGTCTTCTGTTGTCTCCCTGTTGTCTCTGACTTTTCCCAGAAACTCTATCTGAAACGGAGTCTGTGTCTGGCAGCGCCCATGGTATAATGCATGGCTTTTCTACCAGAGCCCTGTGCATGTGGTGGAGAGGTGCTGGGTGAGGGAGGCATTCATGTGAGTCAGACTGTTTTTGTGGTCATGAGGTCCTGGACTGTGCCCTTCAGAAGTTTCTTAGCTCCCACCCATCCTTTTTTTTTCCATCCCAGTTGTAAGACAGGAAGGCTAGAAGAGGTTCCAGTTGTCAAGTTGCTCTTTGCCCTTCCCCCATGTCTGATAAGGCTCTGTCTGATAAGATAGTTTATTCTGAGGGAAGAAACACCCTTTGGTATGGATGTTTTTGAAAATGGTTACTTTTCTCTGGGTACATTTCTAAACTGTTAGTTTTCTTCTCTTCTCTGTCTAAATAGTGGAAGTCTAATCCTTTTTTTTTCTCAAGTCTTTATCATGAAGATCCCATGGGGCTCCTGGAAGTAAAACTCATATAAGTGTGTCATCCCCTCTCCTTCCCCCTAGCTCAGGAGTTTTAGGTTTCATCTCGCCACCTCTAGCCTCCAGCATTTGTCAACCACTGTTTATGTGGTTCTACCAATTACTGGCTTTTGGAGGATTCTGCCCCAGGAAAGCTGTGAAACTGAAAAAGCAGTTGTTCTGTCCATTTTTGCTTCGTGTTTTTTGTTAGACTATTTTTAGGTATATTTTCAGTTCAATTCAGTCGCTCAGTCGCATCCAACTCTTTGCGACCCCATGCACTGCAGCATGCCAGGCTTCCTTGTCCATCACCAACACCTGGAGGCTGCTCAAACTCATGTCCGTCGGGTCAGTGGTGCCATCCAACCATCTCATCCTGTTGTCCCCTTCTCTTCCTGCCTTCAATCTTCCCCAGCATCAGGGTCTTTTCTGATGAGTCAGTTCTTCGCATCAGGTGGCCAAAGTATTGGAGCTTCAACTTCAGCATGTCCTTCCAGTAAATATTCAGAACTGATTTCCTTTATGGATGGACTAGTTAGATCTCCTTGCAGTCCAAGGGACTCTCAAGAGTCTTCTCCAACACCACAGCATATTAATTATCAACATCAACACCACAGAGTATCAATTCTTTGGCACTCAGCCTTCTTTATGCTCCAACTCTCACATCCATACATGACCACTGGAAAAATCATACCTTTGACTAGACAGACCTTTGTTGGTAAAGTAATGTCTCTGCTTTTTAATATGCTATCTAGGTTGGTCATAGCTTTTCTTCCAAGGAGCAAGTGTCTTTTAATTTCGTGGCTGCAGTCACCATCTACAGGGATTTTGGAGCCCTAGAAAATAAAGTCTTTCACTGTTTCCGTGGTTATCCCATCTATTTGCCATGAAGTGATGGGACTGGATGCCATGATCTTAGTTTTTTGAATGTTGAGTTTTAATCCAACTTTTTCACTCTCCACTTTCACTTTCATCAAGAGGCTCTTTAGTTCTTCTTGGCTTTCTGCCATAAGAGTGGTGTCATGTGCATATCTGAGGTTATTTATATTTCTCCTGGTAATCTTGATTCCAGTTTGTACTTCATCTAGCCTGGCATTTTGCATAATGTACTCTGCATATAAGTTAAATAAGCAGAGTGACAATATACAGCCTTGACATACTCCTTAAATATATCTACATTTAGGCTTATTATATCTTCTTGGTGAGTGGACATTTTGAAATCATTTAATGCCCCTCTTTATCTCTGATAATTTCCTTCCTCCAAAGTCTACTTCTTCTGGTGTTAATATAGTTACTTTACATAAAGAAATATTGTTTGTATGGCTTGTTTCACCCATCCTTCTACTAAAACATGAAGTGGATTTCCTGAAGAGAGCATGTATTTGGTCTGATAGTCCCTCTCTTTTAGTCTGTGCATTTAGACCATCTACATTTAATGTGACCATTAGTATGTTTGGGTGTAAGTCTGTCATTTTATTATTTGTTTTCTGTTTGTCCCCTGTGTGTGTTTATTGAGGTATAGTTGACATATAACTATCTTCTGTATTTTTATTTCTATTTTTTCCTTTCCTGGATTTCTTGAATGTTGCTAATTTTTCTTTTTTTTTTCTATTTCATTTTTTTCTTCCAGTTTTATTGAGATATAATTGACATACAACACTGCATAAGTTTAAGGTCTACAGAATGATTTGACTTACATACATCTTGAAATGGTTACCACAGTAGGTTTAGTGAACACTTATCATTTCATATAGATGCAAAATGAAAAAAAAGAAAAATAGTATTTTTCCTTATTAGAACTGTTGAAATTTACTGTCTTCAGTTCAGTTCAGTTCAGTTGCTCAGTCGTGTCTGACTCTTTGTGACCCCATGAATCACAGCACGCCAGGCCCCCCTGTCCATCACCAACTCCCGGAGTTCACTCAAACTTACATCCATCGAGTTGGTGATGCCATCCAGCCATCTCATCCTCTGTCGTCCCCTTCTCCTCCCAGCCCCCAATCCCTCCCAGCATCAGAGTCTTTTCCAATGAGTCAACTCTTTGCATGAGGTGGCCAA
>NW_011494609.1:5628817-5666878 GCF_000754665.1 Bison bison bison
TCCAAAGAAATCCCAGAGCTGATCTCCTTTAGAATGGACTGGTTGGATCTCCTTGCAGTCCAAGGGACTCTCAAGAGTCTTCTCCAACACCACAGTTCAAAAGCATCAATTCTTCATCGCTCAGCCTTCTTCACAGTCCAACTCTCATATCCATAACTGACCACTGGAAAAACCATAGCCTTGACTAGACGGACCTTTATTGGCAAAGTAATGTCTCTGCTTTTGAATATGCTATCTAGGTTGGTCATAACTTTTCTTCCAAGGAGTAAGCGTCTTTTAATTTCATGGCTACAGTCACCATCTGCAGTGATTTTGGAGCCCCGAAAAATAAAGTCTGACACTGTTTCCATTGTTTCCCCATCTATTTCCCATGAAGTGATGGGACCAGACGCCATAATCTTCGTTTTCTGAATGTTGAGCTTTAAGTCAACCTTTTCACTCTCTTCTTTAACAATTTTCATATATAACATAAAACAGTGTTTATTAATTGTATTTATTGTGTTGTAGATGCAATGGCACCCCACTCCAGTACTCTTGCCTGGAAAACTCCATGGACAGAGGAGCCTGGTGGGCTGCAGTCCATGGGGTCGCTAAGAGTCGGACACAACTGAGCGACTTCACTTTCACTTTTCACTTTCATGCATTGGCGAAGGAAATGGCAACCCACTCCAGTGTTCTTGCCTGGAGAATCCCAGGGACGTGGGAGCCTGGTGGGCTGCCGTCTATGGGGTCGCACAGAGCTGGACACGACTGAAGTGACTTAGCAGCAAATATGGAAAGAATGAGTCATTTCTTAAGGTGGCTGTATCAGAGCACTTAGAATGGTGTCCAGCAACAGCTCACAGAAAAGCTGACACAACTATGCTTGTGGTTTTCATTCCTAAGTGAATCTCCAGTGAGGAGCAAGGTGCAGACATGTGAGAGATGCTGACCACGTGACTGACCACAGGGCACTATCAGCAGAGTCTGCAACACCACAGGCTTGAAATTAGGCGACCTGGACTTCAGATCTGGGCTCTGCCCTCAGTTTTCTCATCTGTCCAGTGAGCACGTTCAAGTTTTTCACTCAAGGTAGGTGCTTTGGGGGAGGGGATGGTCACACCACCTAATGGACATTGAACTGCTAGAACTGCGTCTGGCACATTGTGAAGCCTCAAATAAAGGTAATCACTGCTGGACAAACCACCAGGAAATGAGAGTGCTTCAAGCCCACAAGCTCGGGATCTGACACGGACAGTTTCCTGTTCCTTTGGGAATCCCGTTTTGTTCAGGTGGCCACCCCTGGGGCCAGGCTTAGGACCACGCAGCCTCAGAAATGTCTCTCAGACCCGGCAGGACCTCAACGTCGTCTACTTGGCTTCAGCATGTCAGCTGATGCCCCTGAGGCTGAGGCGCGTCCTCTATGGAGCTGGAACTGATTGGCTTAGAGACATGCACGTGATGCGGCTCTGGCCAATGAGATATGAGGACGAGGCTCCTAATGGATTCTGGGACGGGCTCCCCTCCTGACAGGATTGGAGGAGTTGGCTTCAGTGTTGTGCAGGCGTGTGTGTGCGTAGTGGTCCAGCGTGGGGTCCCATGGGGTCCCGTGAGGTGTGCTGGGAAGTAGGGACCTGGAGACACGGGCAGGGTCCTGGGGAGGTCATGGGCTCCCAAACCAATCTCTGGCCTCAGACTCCCATAGTGTCTACGAGGCATCCCAGGCCTCCCTCCTGAAGCTCGTGTTTGACGCGCTCGTCTCCTTAGTGTCCAAGGGCTTTTCATGTGGGAAGCTGGTCTGTGAGGAAGAGTGAATATAGTAGCAGCGTTTCCAGCTCCAGTTCCCCAGAAAGCTGGCAGGGAGCTCATCCCCCATGGCAGGAATGCTGGGAAAGGGAGCGGCTCTCTTCTTCCTCTAAGTGGTATTAGGACTAAGTGTTTCATTTGATTTCTGTAGCTTCCAGAGCATGTGAGGAATGCTAAGGCTGCTTTTCCTCCAAGTCAGAGGCTGTTCATTAAAATCAACTAGGCTCCTTCCAGAGCTGGCTGGGCCTAGGCTCTAGTCCATGGACAGGGCAGGGCCTGGCATCACAGATTTTAAGAGCCCCCTCCCAACCCTTGGCCGATATGCATCTGGAAGCCAGCAGAGAACCTCAGCTCTGAAGGCCTGGAAGACAGGGAAGCCCATGGAGTCCACGTGCTGCTCCAGTTCTCTGCAAACCTATGCACTGGATCTACATGGTTTCTGAGTCAGTGTGGTGTGGCCTGACACATGGAGTCAGTCATATGTCTTGCTGACATCACACTGTCTGTCTCTTCGAGCAGTTTGAGGCTTGCCATCCTCGGCCCAGCCATTCCACATGTGCTCCTCCACGGAGAGAATTCTGAACAACACTATCACACCCACTCCTACGCCTCGCCTGTCACATGTGGGGACCATATGGTAGAAGTGGAGATCAAACACAGTCTTGAGAGGAAACCTACTTAGAGCCAGCGGGCAAGAGATGAACACAGATGCAGACAGAACCTGCAGAAAAGCAACCCTAAAGCAAAAGTAGTGGGAATCTGACCTAGGAATGACCTTGCAAAAGACAAGACGGCGTATGGTGGTGGCTTGTATGTGTTTAGCACTTCTGGAGTGTGAGGCGCAGTTATAATCCCCCTATCCCTTCATCTCACAGCCATGGGATAGATATTTTTATCGAATTTGCAGATTTAAATGCTTTCTGTCCCAATTACCATGCCCAGGTGCTGCCTAGGTGCTTTACAAGGATCACTGTAATCTTCAGGACAGCACTCAACTGTGGCTTTTATTACTGCTGCCACATCAGAGATGAGCAAATGGAGGCACTAATGGCCAAGATCTGAGTCCAAGTGGTCAGCTCCTAATCCTGTGCTCTTAAGTGTCAAGCTTAGTGCCTCAGGCACAACAACCAAAGGGATAAAGCCTGGATGCTAGCAAGTTTGAATTCTGCAAAGTTCCAGATATGATTGACTTGGCCTCAGCTAAGTGAAAATCCAAAGCTTCCTGCTGGGGATTTCTGCTAATCCATGGGGACTCTCATTTCCTGATCTCTGTGCCCCAGGACACGGGTCAATACATTGTCCCCAGACCTGCTGTACAACCATCACGTCCACCAGATGCAGGACACCTTACATCTTGGCATATCAAGTTTTCACTGAGCTGTGTAGACCATACCAAGTGTTTCATGGGTGATGGAGGGGGGGATGTGTATAAAACACTGTGGTGTGCCTGACCTTCTGAAGTCCACTTTGCTCTCTCCTGTGTTCCCCCCTTACCTAGCTCCAGCATTTCTCTTCCCTCCCACATTTCCCCTGGTGACTTTATAAACTCCTCTCTACTGTGGTGAAGATCCATATCACCTGCTTTCTTTTCTGAAGCACTGCTGTCCTCCTTGGTCACAGTGAGAAGAGAGGGGGCCAACCCGTTTGCCCTTCTACCTAGTGCTTGTCAAGGAGTTCTTTCCAAGAAAGTGTTCTTTCTTCCAAGACATCTCCTACTGAATATAATATTCTCCATTTTTTATTAGAAAATGTTGGTTCTGTCCCTACTATATCGAAGAATTAAAAACATGACATGAGTGAGAGGACTGTATGCATAATCCCTTTAACTCACTGCTTGTGACTCTGGAAGAAGTCCCCAGTTTCCTCGTCCATAAGCTAGGGATCAAAGCAACTAACCCACACCCTTGAAGAGTTTTCAGCCACATCTGGCTTGGCGACAGCAGTTTTCTTTATTGCTATCCTCAAACACAAAGAATATTAAGAACAGGGGGTTTTAACATGTGAAGCAAACAGCAGGAGCCTTCACTATTGGAAGGAGGAGAGAGCAGCTGCCTTTGGCAAGGCAGCACCTGCCTCCACCCTGACTGGAAGCTGTGGAGAGAGAAGACAGAAGTCAGAGTATTGGGGAGCATGCCCACTGATCCTGCCAATAGTACGGCTAAAGGAGATGGGAGTCAGTAGCCCTGGGAAAGGAGATGAGGATTCAAAGAGGCAGAGCTTTTCTCACCCTTTTCCTCCTGCCCCAGTCTCAGTGATGGTCATGACTCCTGGGGTAAAAGAGGATTTGTCAGCAGAGGGCAAGACTGAAAGACAGAACACCTAGACTGGCTTATCACAAACAACAGACGGAAATGTGGGCAAAGATAAAGAAAGGAGAAGACAAATGAGGGATCTGAGAGAGCAGAATGGCAGAGCTGGCACATTTCATTACCCAGCAGTAATGAAGTATGCCTCCCCCTCCTCACTGGAATGATGTCATAGGAACCTGTTGAGAGTTAGGACTTACACGTGGCTCAGTGGTAACGAGGCCACCTTCAGTGTGGTATCAGCTGGAACTCCCTCCATCACTGAGAAGTATCAAGGAACCCACCTCCCTTTGGGTGTCAGTGGAGGCCTTCATGGGGAACCTGGACCCCTATCTCCATATGGCAAGGTAATGGCCCTTCCCCTTGTAAGAATAGTGTCAAAGGAGGCCACTAGAACAAGATTTAAATGACATCTACTGTCTTATAATATAAAAAAGTCCAGATTTTAATCAAATATCTAATTATACCAAGTACTAGGAAGATGTCAAATTGAAAAAGACAGACAATGCATATGAATTCTGAGATGACAGAGTTGTTAGAATTATCTGATAAAATTTAAATCAGTCATGATGAAAATTCTAGAAACAAATGAAAAATAGAAAGCCTCAACAAAGAAATTGAATACATTGCCTCACCCAATAAATATAAGATGTAAAGAAAAAGCAAATGGAAATCTTAGAAGTGAAAACTACAGTAATAGAAGTAAAAGCTCAGTGATGCATTCAACAGTAGAATGGAAGAAACAGGGGAAAGATAAAACAATAGAAATGACCTAACATGAGCAACAGAGAGATGATATGCCAAGACAAAAAAAGAAAGCTGCACACAAAAAGAAGCTCAGGGACCTGTGGGACTGTGACAAAATATTTGATACTCATGTCATCAGGATCCCAGAGAGCAAGGAGCAAGAGAATAGGGCTGAAAAAGTGCTCAAAGACTTTTTTCAGAAAGGTGCAAAAGCAGTTTAATGGAGGAAAGTATGCCATTTCAACAAATAGTCCTAGAGCAATTGGACACTCATAAGTCAAGAGATACCTGGAGTAACAGGTAAGTTTGGCCTTGGAGTACAAAATGAAGCAGGGCAAAGGCTAACAGAGTTTTGCCAAGAGAATACACCGGTCATAGCAAACACCCTCTTCCAACAACACAAGAGATGACTCTACACATGGACGTCACCAGATGGTCAATACCGAGATCACATTGACTATATTCTTTGCAGCTGAAGATGGGGAAACGCTATACAGTCAGTAAAAATAAGACTTGGAGCTGAGTGTGGCTCAGATCATCAGCTCCTTATTGCAAAATTCAGGTTCAAACTAAAGAGAGTAGGGAAAACCACTGTGCCTTTCAGGTGTGACCTAAATCAAATCCCTTATGATTATACAGTGGAAGTGATGAATAGATTCAAGGGATTCTGGTAAACAGTGTCTAAAGAAGTATGGACAGAGGTTCATAACACTTTATGGGAGGTGGTGACTAGATTCAAGGTGAATAGATTCAAGGGAAGAGATGAATAGATTCAAGGGATTCTGGTAAACAGTGTCTGAAGAAGTATGGATAGAGGTTCATAACACTTTATAGGAGGTGGTGATCAGAACCATCCCCAAGAAAAATGCAAGAAGGCAAAATAGTTGTCTGAGGAGGCCTTAAAAATAGCTGAGAAAAGAAGAGAAGTGAAAGGTAAAGGAGAAAAGGAAAGATATACCCAACTGAATGCAGTGTTCCAGAGAATAGGAAGGAGAGATGAGAAAGTCTTCTGATAGTCTTCTCTTCTCTATAGAGAAAAATAATAGAATGGGAAAGACTAGAGATCTTTTTAAGAAAATTGGAGATACCAAGGGAACATTTTATGCAAAAATAGGCACAATAAAGGACAGAAATGGCAAGGACCTAACAGAAGCAGAAGAGATTAAGAAGAAGTGGCAAGAATACACAGAAGAACTATACAAAAAAGGTTTTAATGACTGGGATATCCACAGTAGTGTGGTCACTCACCAAGAGCCAGACATCCTAAAGTATAAAGTAAAGTGGACCTTAGGAAGTATTACTACAAACAATGGTAGTGGAGGTGATGGAATTCCAGCTGAGCTATTTTAAATCCTAAAAGATGATGCTGTGAAAGTGCTGCACTCAGTAGGCCAGCAGATTTGGGAAACTCAGCAGTTTTCCATGACTGAAAAGGTCAGTTTTCATTCTAATCCCAAAGAAAGGCGATGCCAAAGAATGCTCAAACTATCACACAGTTGCACTCATTTCACATGCTAGCAAGATTATGCTCAAAATCCTTCAAGATAGGCTTCAGTGGTACATGAACTGAGAACTTCCAGATGTACAAGCCAGATTTAGAAAAGGCAGAGGAACCAGAGATCATATTGCCAACATCCGCTGGCTCATAGAAAAAATGAGTGAATTCCAAAGAAAGCGTATACTTCTGCTTCACTGACTTCACTAAAGCCTTTGATGTGTGGATCACAGCAAACTGTGGAATATTCTTCAAGAGATGGAAATAACAATCTTACCTGCCTCCTGAGAAGCCTGTATGCAGGACAACAGGCAACAATTAGAACTGGACATGGAACAATGGACTCATTCAAAATTGGGAAAAGAGCATGTCAAGGCTGTATATTGTAACTCTGCTTATTTAACTTATATGCAGAGTACATCATATGAAATGCTGGGCTGGATGACTCACAAGCTAGAATCAAGATTGCCAGGAGAAATATCAACAGCCTGAGATATGCAGATGATACCACTTTAATGGCAGAAAGTGAAGGGGAACTAAAGAGCCTCTTGATGAAAGTGGAAGAGGAGAATGAAAAAGTTGGCTTAAAACTCAGCATTCCAAAAACAAAGATCATGGCATCTGGTCCCATCACTTTATGGCATATAGATGGGGAAAAAGTGAAAACAGTGTCAGATTTCATATTCTTGGGCTCCAAAATCACTGCAGACAGTGACTGCAGCCATGAAATGAAAAACCATTGCTCCTTGGAAGAAAAGCTATGACCAACCTAGACAGAATATTAAAAATCAGAGACATCACTTTGCTGACAAAGGTCCATATAGTCAAAGCTATGCTTTTTCTAGTAGTCATGTATGGATGTGAGAGTTGAACCATAAAGAAGGCTGAGCGCTGAAGAATTGCTGCTTGAACCGTGGCACTGGAGAAGACTCTTGAGAGTCCCTTGGACAGCCAAGAGATCCAACCAGTCAAGCCTAAAGGAAATCAATCCTGAACATTCATTGGAAGGATTGATGCTAAAGCTGAAGCTCTAATACTTTGACCACCTGATGCAAAGATCTGATTCATTGAAAAAGACCCTGATGCCGGGAAAGATTGAGGGCAGGAGGAGAAGGGGATGCCAGAGGATGAGATGGTTGGTTGACATCACTGACTCAATGGACATGAGTTTGAGCAAATTCCAGGAGATAGTGAAGGACAGGGAAGCCTGGTGGTGCTGTAGTCCATGGAGTCGCAATGAGTCAGACAGGACTGAGTGACTGAACAACAACAAAGTTAAAAAATGAACCTCCACCTAACTTTCACCTTCCTTGGTGGCTCGTAAAGAGTCTGCCTGCAATGCAGGAGACCCGGTTCAGTCTCTGGGTCAGGAAAATTCCCTGGTGTAGGAAATGGCAACCCACTCCAGTATTCTTGCCTGGAAAATCCCAAGGACAGAGGAACCCGGTGGGCTACAGTCCATGGATTGCAGAGTTGGATGTGACTGAGGGACTAACACATACACAAACCTAAGTTTCACACCTTATACAAATAATAATTCAAAATGGGTAGTGGAAGTAAATTTAAAACGTAGAAATACAAAATATTTAGAGCAATAGAAAAGGTTTAGGATCTAGCACTAGGCAGAGTTCTTAGACTTGATACCAAAAGCATAATATTTATTAATCAAATCAGATCAGTCACTCAGTCGTGTCCGACTGTTTGTGACCCCATGAATCGCAGCACGCCAGGCCTCCCTGTCCAACACCAACTCCCGGCGTTCACCGAGACTCACGTCCATCGAGTCAGTGATGCCATCCAGCCATCTCATCCTCTGTTGTCCCCTTCTCCTCCTGCCCCCAATCCCTCCCAGCATCAGAGTCTTTTCCAATGAGTCAACTCTTTGCATGAGGTGGCCAAAGGACTAAAGTTTCAGCTTTAGCATCATTCCTTCCAAAGAACACCCAGGACTGATCTCCTTTAGAATGGACTGGTTGGATCTCCTTGCAGTCCAAGGGACTCTCAAGAGTCTTCTCCAACACCACAGTTCAAAAGCATCAATTCTTCATCGCTCAGCCTTCTTCACAGTCCAGCTTTCACATCCATGCATGACCACAGGAAAAACCATAGCCTTGACTAGACGGACCTTTATTGGCAAAGTAATGTCTCTGCTTTTGAATATGCTATCTAGATTGGTCACAACTTTCCTTCCAAGGAGTGAGCGTCTTTTTAATTTCATGGCTGCAGTCACCATATGCAGTGATTTTGGAGCCCCCAAAAATAAAGTCTGACACTGTTTCCACTGTTTCCCCATCTATTTCCCATGAAGTGATGGGACCAGATGCCATGATCTTAGTTTTCTGAATGTTGAGCTTTAAGCCAACTTTTTCACTCTCCTCTTTCACTTTCATCAAGAGGCTTTTTAGTTCCTCTTCACTTTCTGCCATAAAGGTGGTGTCATCTGCATATCTGAGGTTATTGATATTTCTCCCAGCAATCTTGATTCCAGCTTGTGTTTCTTCCAGTCCAGCGTTTCTCATGATGTACTCTGCATAGAAGTTAAATAAGCAGGGTGACAATATACAGCCTTGACGTACTCCTTTTCCTATTTGGAACCAGTCTGTTGTTCCATGTCCAGTTCTAACTGTTGCTTCCTGACCTGCATACAAATGGGAAAATTTGCAAATTGAACTTTGTCAAAATGGAAGATGTTTGCTCTGTGAAAGCTCCTGTTAAGAAGATGAAAAGGTGAGCTATAAAGAAAATGTTTGCAAACCACATATCAAACAAAGGACTAGTGATCTAGAATATATGAAGAACTGTTAAAGAGAGGGCAGAGAGAGAGCGGGGGAAGAGAACAAGCAGAAAATCAAACAATCCCATTAGGAAATAAGGAAAAGATATGCAACAAAATTTCACTGAAGAGTATATTGATGGCAGATTTTGTTGTTTTTGTTTAGAGTCTTTGAGGGCTACTTCATTTCTTCTAAGGGATTCTTGCCCACAGTAGTGGTCATCTGAATTAAAATTTTCCATTCCTGTCCATTTTAGTTCACTGATTCCTAAAGATGTTGATGTTCAATCTTGCTGTCTCTTGCTTGACCATATTTAGTTTATCTTGATTCATGGACCTAACATTCCAGGTTCCTATGCAATGTTGTTCTTTATAGCATCGGATTTTACTTTGATCACCAGGCACAGCCACAACTGAGCATCATTTCTGCTCTGGCCCAGTTGCTCCATTCTTTCTGGTGCCATTAGTAATGCACTCTGCTCTTCCCCAGTGGCATATTGGACACCTTCTGACCTGGGCAAAGGGGGATCGCTCATCTTCTGGTGTCATAGCTTTTACCTTTTCATGCTGTCCACGGGGGGTCTCCAGACAAGAATACTGAAGTGGGTTGCCCTTCTCCAGTGAACCACGTTTCCTCAAAACTCTTCACTATGCCCCATTGTCTTGGATGGCTCCGCACGGCGTGGCTCATTGCTTCACTGAGTTATGCAAGCCCGTTCACCACAAGGCTCTGATCTATGAGAGGGAAATATGCAACCACTATTCAGTAATAGCATTCCTGGGCATTTTCCCCAGAGAAATTAAGACTCATGCTCACAAAAGAAACTGTATACAAAAATATATAGCAGCTTTCCTTGTAATAGCCCCAAACAGGAAACAATCTGGATGTCCTTCAGTCAGTGAATGATTAAACAAACTGTCATTTATATCTACTATGTAATGCTACTCAGTAATGAAAAAGAATTGGCTACTGTTACATACAACACCTAGATGAATCTCTTGAGAGTTATGCGGAGTGAAAAAAACTCTAATCCCAAAAGATCACATAATGGGAGTTCTAGCCACCACAATCAGACAAGAAAAAGAAAGAAAAGGAATCCAAATTGGAGAGGAAAATTAACTCTGCTGCTGTTCATGGATGACATCATACTATATACAGAAAAATCCTCAAGACACCAGCAAAATCTACTTGAGCTCATCAATGAATTTGGTAAAATTTCTGGATAAAAAATTAATATACATAAATCTGTTGTACTTTCATACATTAACAATGGACTGTCAGAAAAACAAATTAAGAAAACAATCCCATTTATCTCATCAAGTAGAATAAAATATCCTAGAATAAATATAACTAAGGAGGTAAAATACCTGTACTCAGAAAACTGTAAGACACCAATGAAACACAAACAGATGGAAAATACACTGTGTTTCTGAATTGGGAGAATTAATATTGTTAAAAAGATCATAATACCCAAGGCAATCTACAGGGTCAGTGCAATCCCTATCAATATGGCAATAACATTTTGAGAGAATAAAGGCATATTCTAAAATTTGTATGGAAACACAAAAGTCCTTGAATAGTCAAATAATCTTGAAAAAGAAGAACAAAGCTGGAGGTATCACACTCCCATATTTCAAACTGTGCAACAAAGTTACAGTCATCAACATTATAGTACTGGCGCACACAAAAAGACACATAGTTCAGTGTAAAAGAATAGAGAGCCCAGAAATGAGCCTATGTTTATACAAGCAATTAATCTACAACAAAGGAAGCAAGAGTATACAATGGAGAAAAGACAACCTCTTCAGTAAATGTGTTAGGAAAACTGGACAACTACATGAAAAGACTCGAACTGGACTACTGTCTCACACCTGGCAGAGAAACAAGTTTAAAATAGATTAAAGACTTAAGTGTAAGACCCGAAACCATAAAACTTCTAAAAGAAAATGTAGACAGTAGTCTCTTTGCCATCATTCTCAGTTTTATATATAAATATGGCTACCCAAAACAAAGAGAAACAAATGGGACTATGTCAAACTAAAAAAGGTTTTGCACAGTGAAAGAGGCTATCAACAAAATGAAAAGAAACACTTTATATAATGGGAGAAGATATTTCCAAACTATATATCTGAGAAGGAGTTAATATCCAAAATATACAAAGAACTCATACAACACAATAGCTAATGAACAAACATAAAGTGAAGTGAAGTCGCTCAGTTGTGTCCGACTCTTTGCGACCCCATGGACACCATGGTCCTATGTCCATGGGATTTTCTAGGCAAGAGTACTGGAGTTGGTTGCCATTTCCTTCTCCAGGGAATCTTCCCGACCCAGGGATCGAACCCAGGTCTTCTGCATTGTAGACAGATGCTTTACCAACTGAGCCATCAGAGAAGTCCACAAACAAGCTGATAAAAAACTGGGCAGAGGATCAGGATAGATTTTTTTTTCCTAAAGAAGACATTCAGATGGCCAACAGGCTCATGAAAAAGTGCTCAGCATCACTAGCCATCATCAGGGGAATTCAAGTGAAAATCACAGTGAGATATCATCTCACATCTCTCAGAATGGCTATTAAAAAAAACAACAAATAAGAGTTGGTGAAGATGTGCAGCAAAGTGAAATCTCCTGCACTGTTCATGGGAACATAAACTCGTACAGCCACTAAAGAAAACAGTGTGTAGATTCTCATAAAACTACAAATAGAACTACCATGTGATCCAGCAGTTTAGGGGGAAAAAAGCACTAATTAGAAAAGATATGTTCACTGCAGCATTATTTACAATAGCCAAAACATGGAAACAACTCAAGAAGATATATGTCAACAAATAAGCACATGAAAGATTCTCAGTATCATCAGTCATAAGGGAAATACAAAATGAGATACCACTATACATGGAAATGACTGTGATTTAAGGGATTGATTATAACAAATATTGTTGAGGATGTGAAGCACCTAGAACTCTCACACATTGGTGGTAAGGGTGCAAGGTGTTACAACCACTTTGGAAAATGTGTCTGTTTCTTTAAAAGTTAACAAAATATATTACCCAAGAGAAATGAAAGTGTACATCCACACAGACTTACATACAAATGTTCATGGCCAATGAATATGTGGAGAAATGGCCTTGGCTGAGTACTGTCAGCAGGACTCTCATGTGTGCAAACATTGTTGCGGGGGGGGGGGGGGGCAGTTTAGCAATATCTATCTTTTTTTCTCCCAAGAGAAACTTAGTTCTTACCTTGTGTGAGACTGGCTCTGTGGTCACATCTTTCATTTGGAACATCTTGGGTTACTTTGGATATTCTGAAAACAATAGAAATTGAACTGATTCAGAAATACACACTGACATGTTAGTTGTATGTTTGTTGGGATATTCCTTTACATGTCCTCTTTGCCTTGCAAAATTAAGTGGTATTAGTAAATTTATTTCAAATGGAAACTTTGCTGAAAATATTTGAATTATGTGATCATTGGTACATTTGCAAAAGTTATTTATTACAATTTCTAAATAAAAGTCAATTCCATTATTGAGTATAGTTGGTATTATTTTTATCCTTAAATATTTCCATGTGTTTTCCTAAGAACAAAATACCCTCTTACATAACCAGAGTGCAGTGATCAAAATTAGGAAATTTAATGTTGATACAAAGCCATCATCTAATCTAGAGACCATAATCAAATTTTGATGATTGTCCCAATAATATCTTTTATAGTATTTTTTCCTGTAACAGGGTCCAACCCTGGATCACATGTTGCATTTAGTTGTCATGTCTTTAGTCTGTTTTAATGTGAGCCAGTTCCTTTGTCCCTCTCAGGGTTTCATGACTATGACATCTTTGAATAATATAGGCCAGTTATTTTGTAGACTGTCTCTCAACTTGGGGTAGTTAGATGTTTCCCCTTGATTGGATTCTGATTACTTTATCCTTTTTACTTTATCATATCAGGAAGTCCACAATGCCTATACCTTCTAGGAGGTTTTTTTTTAAAAAAAGAATGGTTTTTCCTGCACCATTAGTTGGAAAGAGTTTTCTTTGCTCACCAGCTTAAGTCTTTGCTCTCTTTTAGCTTCTGCTTTTCTTTGGATCTCTTGCACTCTCTCCTAAACATATGCAGTTCAGATGTCAGCCAAGGATCTGGAGTTGATATGCAGATTTGTGGGTCAACATCTTTCCCTTCTTTTACAGACCCTCTACACACACACACACACACACACACACACACACACACACACAGAAAACATACAAAGAAAATTTGAGGTAGATCAGAGACCTGTAATTTTAAGTGATACAAGAGTATCTTTATAACTTGATATTAGTCAAAGACTTTTTAGGACACAAAAAGCAATAACTATAAAATAAAATTGGGTATTAGATGTTATAAAAATTAAAATCTTCTGTTTATAAAAGATGTGTGCTAAGTTGCTACAGTCGTGTCCAACTCTTTGCAACCTAGTGAGACTGTAGCCCACTAGGCTCCTCCGTCCATGGGATAAAAAGGCAGTATTGAGAAAATAATGACTAGGCAAGTCATAGAGTGGAAGACAATATCTGCAAAGTATGTCAATGAAGGACTTGTATTCTGACCATTAAAAGAACTAAATGTACAGCTACATGTACACAGAACTACAAAACTACAACCCAATAAAATAGGGCAAAAATTGCAACAGGCACCCCACAATGGAGTGATTAGTCAATAATTACATGAAAAGCATTAAACTTCATTAGTTATCAGGGAAAATTAAAGCCACAGTGAGATAGCACTACACTCCCACCAGAATGGTGCTGGCAAAGATGTGGTAGCTGTGATGCATACATTTCTGATGGAAATAGGAAATGGTACAAAGACTTTGGAGAAAAGCTGGTTTAAAAGTTAAACAGATACTTCCCATACAATCCAGCAATTCCTCTCTTAGGTATTTACTCAAGAAAAATGAAAATACTGGCTTAAAGCAAAACCTGTACAGAAAAGTTTATAGCAGTTTCATTTACAGAGGTCCAAACCTGGAAACAATTACTATCAGTGTGTCAAGGCTGATCCGAACACCATCCGTTGGAAACTGGCTCAGCTCAGCAATAGAAAGGAACAGACTCTTGAGGTACGTGACAACACAGATGGACCTCAAAAACACTGTGATGTGGAGTGAAAAATGTCAGACAAGAAGGATATGTGCTGTATGATTCCACAATATGCACCTGTAAAGAGACAAACCTAATCTATAATGTCAGAAAGAAAGTGCTGTCTGGGGATCAGAGCATCTGATAAGGCATCAGAGGATGACTGAGATTGGGGGTGTTGCAATGTTCCTGACTCTGGTGGGGGTCGTGCAGGAGTATATACTTGTCAAAACTTCTCTAACTATGCACTTAAAATGGGCTCATTTCACTGTATGCAAATGTGTTTCAGTAAAGTTGATTTAAGTAAAAGAATACAGGGCTCACGATTTTGATTTGTACAGGATAGATTTGGGGCCAAGAAGCATTAAATGAGAAGAAGACATCAGAGTGTGTTCTGCTCTTCCAGACAACTGTGTTATAGCCGTGACTACTTATGCCACAAATGACAGCAACTATTATCACAAAGCAGAAACTGCAGGAGGTAATAGGAGAAACAGAAAGAAATCCTGCTATTAGGAGATCTAATGCTCTTCTCTCAGTTCAATACAGACCACGGGGTCAAAACTGAGGAACCAGGTGGAAGTCCTGACCAAGTGGCCTGGTGGGCCTCATGGAGCTGTTGAAACCTGTGCTTTGACCGGGGAGAAGCACCTTGTCTTTTCCAGGGCATATTCATGACATAGAGTAGTCATGAAAATGGACCATAAATTAGGCCACAATAAAAAGCTCAATTCCAGACAGAAGTAATGTAGACAACATGATAAAGCTAGAGATCAAAACAGAAATGTTAAACATTTTTTTTTCCTATACATTTAAAAACTGTTTAAAAACTCTTATGTCAAAGGGTAAATGTGAACCAATTCCAGAAATGGTAGGAAATGTGATCATGAAAACATGTCAGAATCTAGGGAGAGTAGCTCAAGCAGTGCTCAGAGACAAACTTGTGGCCTTATATTTATAACACGAAAAACAAAAGAAAAATAAATGAATTGTGTCCAACTCAAAAATTTAATGTAAGAACTATTCAATGAACTGAAAGTAGCCATTAATAAGGCAAAGTCTTATTGAAAAGGACTGAGTTGGAAAACAGAAAAACAAAAGAAATAAGCAAAAACTCAGTTCTCTGAAAATTACCAGCAAAATAGGTACATTTTGTTGAATTTAATCCAGAAAAAAACCCCATAAATATACATAACAAATATCCTAAAATGAGGAGGAATGATCATCAAGAAAATTAAATAAATCTTAAGGGATTACTTATAATTCTAGGCCAGTTATCATGTATGGATGTGAGAGTTGGACCATAAAGAAAGCTGAGCACTGAAGAATTGATGCTTTTGAACTGTGGTTCTGGAGAAGATTCTTGAGTGTCCCTTGGAAAGCAAGGAGATCAAACCAATCAATCCTAAAGGAAATCAACTCTGAATATTCACTGGAAGGACTGATGCTGAAGTTGAAGCTTCAATAATTTGTCCACATGATGTGAAGAGCTGACTCAATGGAAAAAATTCTGATTCTGGGAATGACTGAAGGCAAAAGGAGAAGGGGGTGGCAGAAGATGAGATGGTTAGATAGCATCAATGACTCAATGGATCAAATTTGAGCAAACTCTGGGAAACAGTGAAGAACAGGGGAACCTGTTGTGGTGCAGTCTATGGGGTCACAGAGTTGGACACGATTTAGTGACTGAACAACAACTACAAAAGCACTTGAAAACCTGGATGGAAAGATAATTTTCTATTGCTTACCAAAGCTAAGTCAATACAGAATGTCTAAGCAGACAAATTCACATAGAAAAATGATCTTTTGTTAACTAACTACTCCTCTCCACCACCCATCCTTGCATCACCATGTTTCAAAGGGAGCTAAACAGAAAATTATATGACCATCTCCACATATGCTAAAGAAGATTCATTTCATGATCTTTAATGGGTAAATAGAAAAAGAACAGTATCTTAATGGGGTACACTGAGGCATTGCCAGCAAAGGCAGAAACATGACCAACCATCACCATCACCCCGGCTACTTAATCCTGTTGGAAGCATCATCAAATGCAATTGCACACAAACACACACAGACACACACAAGTAGACACACTCAGACACACTCACACAGACACACACAGACACACACACTCACACAGACACACTCACACACAGACAACCTACACACAGACACACTCATACTGACACACTCACACAGACACGCTCACACACAGACACACTCACACAGACACACTCACACACAGAAACACTCACAGACACACACACAGACACACTCACACACAGACACACTCACACACAGACACACACACAGACACACTCACACAGACACACACACACACACACACACACAGACACACTCACACAGACACACTCACACAGACACACTCACACACAGACATAAGAACTGGAGAGGAAGAGGAAAAATGACTTCCATTCTCCAGTGTAGATTGTAGTTCTAATAAAATCAAGACTGAGAAACTACTAAAACAATAAGAGAATTCACTAACTAACAGGGTACAGCCTTAACATGGAGAAGCAGTAGTCTTCATAGAAACCATGAGCAAACAATAGTAAGAACAGATAACATAGCCAGGAATTAACAATAAATATGCAAAAATTATGGAGAAGGAAATGGCAACCCACTCCAGTATTCTTGCCTGGAGAATCCCATGGACAGAGGAGTGGGGCTACAGTCCATAGGATCCCAAAGAATCAGGCATGACTGAGTGATTTAGCATGCATGCATACATGCAAAACTTATATGAAGTAAGTTTTACTTTGAAACATACTGAATTAGACAAGCAAATGAAAATACAGAATATGCTTTTGGACAGAACATTTGTTATCAGCAAGATGTCTGGTTGTGTTAATTTATAAATACCAAAAGGTTCTTCCTCTCCTACAGTCCTAGAAAAACTGACTCTAAAGCTTATATGAAAAAATACATGGGAAGAGTCAGGAAGATTCTGGAAATGATTAGCAATGGAGAGAGAAATGGGGCTTTCCCTATGGATGTTAAAAACCCTATAGAGTGCCCCTAATTACTACTATAGCATAGTACTGGTACATAAATGGACTGAGCAGGAAGACAGATTGGAAGGTCCAGAAGTGGGCCCGCATACATGTGTGGAGTTTAAACATGATAAAGGCAGCACCTCAAATTGGGGGAAAGATGGACATTTTAATAAATGATATTGGGAAATCTGGATAGCCATCTTGGATTCTGTTATCCTCTCCACTATAGAATAAACTCCAAGTGGATCAGAGATACAAATATAAAACATGAAACCCTAGAAGTACTAGAAGAAAACATGTGAATTGCTTTATAACTTGGGCATGGGGAAATCCTGTCTAAAAATTGTTCTAAATATCAACAGAGGAAATGATCAATAAATTCAATTATTTTAAATACAAACATTCCTCGACCGCCCCCCCGCCCCGCCTCCCCCCCGCCCCCGCCCCCCACCAAATGGCAAAGACCAATGACGGTTGAGAAAACACACTTGCAAATTGTTACTAAGGGCTAATGGGCTAATCTACTTAATAGGAAGAGATTTTCCAAAAACAGAGAAGAAAAAGTCAAAATCAATGGATCAATGGGCAAGAGCCAGGAATACTCTTTTCTATGAAAAAATGGATGTCAAGGGGCCTCAGCAAATTAAGTGCTCAGCATCATTTGCAGTGAGAGAAATGCGTACCCATTTTCTGAAGCACTGGTTTTCAGCCATCATATTGACCAGAGCTTTGACAGCTAATTTTAATGGTGGGGATGCAGCGCCAGGCGCAATATACACACAAAACAACACAGCTTATGGAAGGACTTGGCTGGATCTAACTAAGCGACAAATATGCTTCCCTTTATCTGTCCTAAGGATGCACACACATGCATGAGCAGGAAATGACACGTGTGTGGATGGGGGTTTTCTTTGCAGCCATGGGATTGGAAACCACCCAAATGTTTGAGATACTTCTTGGAACCGTGGTGGATCCACAAGATGGAAAACCCAATTGCTGCAGGGATGGACACCGATATAAAGGAACCTCCATCCCATGTTGTTAAGGGAAAAGTAGAGTTCAGGTGGGTGAATTCCATGTTCTCTCTTTTGTGTAGAAATTGTGTCACAAAACAAAATACCAAAAGAACTAACTAGAAACTCATAAAAATAGGAGCCTGCAGGGGGCTGATGGGAGTGAGGTTGGGAGACCATGACCTCTCCAGGGTACTCTTTGACCTCTGACTTTTGAACCAGGTCAATGTTTCAAATATTTGAACAACTAAATTGCAAAATAAAAGTTCCTAATACTGAGAACAAGCAAAGATAAAGTAACCCTAACTGCATATCTTATTAAACCGAAGAAGGAAAAAAATCATTTCAAGTAATTTAGAACACTGTAGCTTTACCACCCCTTCTCAGTGTGACACAGGGCAGAAAGGACTGGAAAGGAGCCTTAAACTTTGTTCAGAGCTTAAGGGGCAAACAGCTTGTAAAAGACAATTTCAGAAAATTATGGAAATTCAAATATGGCCTGGGTATATGATGATGCTTATGAGCTATTTTTAGTGTGGTGTTCTATTTTGAATTTGATTCGCTAATGGTATTATGTCATTCAGAAAGCAATTCTAATTTTTTTAGAGATGAATATTGAAGTATTTGTGCGAAACATCATAATGTTTGTAATTTACTCTGAAATATTTAAGCCATAAAGTCATTTAAGCAGGTCTGGAAGATGGTCATAGGTGAACCTAGAAGTACAGGGTGGCCATTGCACTGTCCTTGCTTCTCTAGGTTTGAAATGTTTCATGCATGAAAAACACGGTGATGATTTTGTTAAAAATTTCAGAAACGGAAAACTGATTGAAATTTTAAAAAAAGGTTATTTGGGATTTGTTAGGACTGCATCCTGGGACACAGATTCAAGAAACACTTGAACTATGTTGCACTGAATTACAAAATGGGAGAGAAGCCCTGCAGAGACAAAACCACAGGGCCACAGCGAGCCACATGAGTTGTTTATCAAGAATTACAATTGCAGCTGGCAAGAGGTGTTGCTTGCTAAGTGAGGATTGGTTGGGGTCTGAAACGATTGCTCAGTCTCAAGGGGCGACCTTGAGACCTCAAGGTTGCAGCTGCAGCTGCTGTCCTGAGTATGGCTGGGAGTACTTTTGGTCTGGTGAGATTCAGAGAAATTTGAAGGTGTCGGGGCAGGGATGTGTCTGAGAGCAGAGTCTTGGTGGCTGCCTGACTCCATTTTTGTTCCCTGGAACTGGGATCACTCCACTATAATTTCAACTTGTCATCAATTTAAAAAAGGACAAGGAGGATCTGCTTTAGATCAGGGATGAGAAGGGCAGGCATTTAAGCTGGTCCTTGAGAAGCAAGACGTGAGTGCTGGGCGTGAGGGTGAGGGTCTTGGGTGGTTGACAGTCTCTTGTGGTCTCTTGACCCCTTATTTTTAGCATCATTACATATCCCTAATAAGCATTTCCTCAAAAAACTAAGATCTATTGAGGGCTTATTCTCACAAGGATCCATTCTTCTTTGCTGGCCAAGTTTGTGCTCACCTCCTACATAAACCAGATGGTCTCGTCTTCGGCCAACAGCTTCTCCAGAAAGCAGGATGGATGCCTCAGGGATGGCTCAGCAGCCCCTCTGGGCCAGAGAGACCCACTGGTGGGGTCAGGCAGGAGGAGGGGGTGTGGGGTCAGGCAGGGGTGTGGGGTTGTGGGTGGGGGGCAGACCAGAGGCCTATGGTGTTAGCCTAGAGCCTGGCCAGGTGGACGTGGCCTGATGCTGGGGCCTGTCCACTCTGTCACACCTGTTCCCACCCTCCAGGGTTTCTCAGATGCAGACCGTAAGGTTACTGGTGGATCCACAGGTAACTGGCAGCTCCTTCTCACTTAAGTTCCCATGAAATGGGTCTGGGACTCCAGGACGCCTGAGTCAGTGAGACAATTCACTCCAGACATGCATCTCTCTGGGGAAAGCTGGGAGCTTGGAGCTCTGTCTTGGCCCATCCCCAGACCGAGGACCCTCATGCACTTTGTCCAAGCTGTTTTCCAAGAATCCCAAGAAGTTAGAAGCCAAAGTGGAGTAACCATCAGGATTTGAGGAGCAAAATCAAGTTATAAACTTTATTCTTACCAAGGGTATCTGTTTCTTATTTGTTGACCCTGGTGCCATTTTGGACCACCTGGGAGATTCTCTCAGGCTTGAGTGGAGAAGAAGGTTCAGGGCATCTGATGGGGCCACAAGGTCAATCCTGAAAGAGATTCTGTGTTTCGGGGAAAAAGTGTGTCCCTTGGCCCCTGCAGCAAATCCCCACAAAGAGTGTGACCCTGTGATTACATCAGGCTCATCAGACCAGGATGAACCCCTATTGGAGAGAACCTAAACTGTAGAGGGAGCTGGAGACCTCCAGGAGGGCACCAGAGACGGGAGGAAGCGCTTGGTGTTGGCGGCCCTTGGCAAACATCGTCGTCCCTGCTCAGGTCTGACAGCCAGGCTGCACCTGATGGGTGGGTGGTCTCAGGGCCCCTGACAAGACACTTGCAGAAGGACGATGGGGGAAAAAAGGTGTCCCCTTCTCCTGCACCCACTGAGTTTGGTGGGCCTAATTCCAGGAGGGAGAGGTGTGGCGAGGGTGCCATCTGTTAAATTACAACGAGAATTTTGAAGGATCGGGGGTAAGAGGTGGAGATAAGGTGTATGGTTTTCTAACCAGTTCAGCCACATAACAAACTACTGTGAGCTCAGCAGATTAAAATAACACAAATAGACCATCTCAGGGGCCCCATGGTCAGCGGTCTGGGCACAGCTCTGCTGGTCCTGCTCAGACTCACATGCTGGAACCAGGGTGCTGGCCCGTCTCATCTGAGGTTGGGGCCCTCTTTCAGATGTCTTGGTTCTTGGTGGGGTTCAGATCCTAGCTGTTGCAGGCCAGAGTCCCCTCTCGTGGCTCCATGGGCAGTTCAGGGGACTCTCTCTGATATCTCTTGGACCTGATCTGCCCAGGAGAATCTTCCACTCAGAGTTGACTGATTGGGACCTTGGTCACCCTGCAGACTCTGGCAGGCATTCCAGCCGACTCGCACTCAGGGGAGAGGTTGGTACAAATAAAAGGTACCCTGCTCTGCCTGTAAGAAGGGCCATGTGGCTGCCAAGGGGGACGCTCCTAGCCCCTCTGGGTGGAGGTGGGGAGGTGTGGTGGACATGTGCTGGGGGAGCGGAAGGAGGAGTCGAGAGCTGGTGGGGACCGTGGAGATGGTGAGCCACTGGCAGAGATTCTGGCTTCTCTTTTTCCTAATCTAAAGCATCTGTACACGTACATTTCTGAAAATTGTGACAAATGCATATCCCTGTGGCCTCCATGCCATCCAGACAAACAACACTTCCATTATCCTTCCCACCAGTCCCATCCTCAGAGGCTGAGACTGCCTGACTCATCAGCTTTCCTGCCCTGGAGCTTCGCATACGGGACCATGCGTCACACACACGTGTGAGTCCCGAGTCTTTCACGCAGCACGATGGGCGTGAGCTCACCTGGCCACCCGCTCCCTGGTGTCGCGTGTGGAGTTATTGGTGTGGATGGGTTGTGGTTCTCTGTCCCTTCTCCTGTCAGCTGGACACAGGGCTCAGGATGGGGTGAAGGGTTGTGTGGGAAGTGTGAGTGGCCCAGGAACCTATAGGGGTTCTAACACGGTGGTGCTACTTCCCACGGCCTCTCACAGTGCAGCTGTGTGCCTCATGCCTTCCTGACCCCTGGCGGCATCTTGTCCTGGCTCACCTTGCTCCCCGAGCAGAGCGGCTATCCAGGCTTCACTGGAGGAGGGCCTCTCAGTCTCTGGGAACCGTTAAATGTCGTCATCCAGGAGCCGAAAGACAGAGGAGTCACTGAATTTTAAATACCACCCTAGGAGGGCATCACTTCCTTTAGACAGTGACCACCAGACAGTTGGACACGGGTGGAGGTGCCTGGGTCTGGTGAGGGTCTCCATCAGAGAGCTGTTCAGCAGCCATCTGACCCATGGCCACCGCCTGCTCCCCGTCCTGAAAAATCACAGCTGGAAAAGTGTTCCTTTTTGTTCATTCTTAGCAAAAAAAACACAAAACTCACCATGAAGACCGGATCCTGGCTGTGAGCTCGGAGAGATGACTGACTCTCCATGAAGAACAAGGACCAACAGATGGGCTAAAAGCCACTGAAGGCCGTGTTTGCTCACTCACCAAGATGACGGACATGTCTGTAGTTTGAAAGTGAAAGGGGCTGCGACCTCATCTGCAACCCAAGGCGGTCGAGGCTGTGGCCCCTCTGCCAACCGGCCAGGACATCCGGGTGGGCCCCATGGAGGCCACAGCCTCGAGGTCGATTTCACAAACATCCGACCCTCTGACCACCCTCCTCTCCACACTTGGACAGACTGTGGGCTAGGTCAGAGTGAAGGGACCTGAGGGCTGTGTATGCCCTGTCTGTCCATTCCTGTTGGCTGATGGATACTGGGCAGCTTCCGGGGGGCTGGCAGGGGGCCTCCGAGCACCCTCAGACCCTACTTCATGGACCAGGCTTCCTGGGAGGAGGAGGAAGCTGAAGCCGAGGCCCAGAGAAGTGAGGCTGACGTCACCTCCAGCAGCTATGGGTCAGGACAAAGAGGGGAGGCCGCACCCCAGGGTGCCCTGTAGCTCCCACTGTGTGCAGAGGGAGGGGAGCTGGCATTGGAGCCACGAGCCAAAGCCTAGAAAGAATGGAAGCCCGAGCACAGACAGGAACAGGAACAGGAACCTGTTTTGCCCTGGTTTGCGGGACTTCAAGCGAGGCTCTGGGACATTTCCTTTACACACATGGAGAGCATATGGGCGTGCTGGGCCCCAGGTTCCCTCACCGTAGTTTTAAAGAATGAAGGAAGACTTTCGTCCTAATCTGGGGGTGTTGGGAGGAGGAGCCCGAAGCCTGGTCCCAGCCGGGAGTCCAGTTAGAGGTGATTCAGGGATTAAGGCTCATCCTTTCTTAAAGGCGAAGTTTCCGATTTCTCACTGTCCTTCAGGAGGAGGTCTCTGGGGTGACCACCCCCGGGTGGGTGGGGAGAGCCCCCAGGCCTGTGCCAAGGCCCCCTGACCGGGGTGCAGACCTGGGATCCCTAGGAGGCAGTCAAAGCAGTGGGGGCTGTGGAGGTGGCAGGTGGGGGTGCAGGGGTCCTGCAGAGACTCCTGGAGCCCTGGCACCCCCTACCCAACCAGGCTCACCCCCTAAAGCTGCCCTTTCCTGTCAGTCCTCTGGCCTCCCCGCTGTGGCCACACGCAGAGCCTCCAGCTGCCTGGACCCCAAACAGAGAAGCGCACGCTGCTTGCCCCTTGCCCCTGTGTGCGTCCAAGTTATGAGCCCAACCATGGCTGAGTACACTGAGCTGAAGGTGACCAGCTCACAGTCACACCACTGGGGGGGCCAAGGAGGTCACCCTTCAAACCAGGCTCCTCCTGGTGACAGAGAGTGGTGGACCCTTACCGCCAGCAGTGGTCAGGTTCCCACGGAGCTGAGTGTGGCATTGGTCAGGGTCGAGCCCCTGGGAGATCCCTGACTCTCCCCGTTCCACAGGAGTGCTGCTCCCCCAGAGTCAGGACCCCCATTGCCTGGTGCTCTGCTCTCATGGCCCCATCTTGTGTGGTGTTGGGCGGGCGCCATCACCCCCAGGGGCTCCGCCCGAGGATGCTCTCCAGGGTCCCTTCCCCACTCCCGCCATGCCCATGTGGAGGCCCCTGGGCGACTCCTGCCCAAACTCCATCCTCTTTCTTCAGCTGCAGCCCATGCCACATCTCTCCCCTTTCCTTCCCCCACAGCCTCTACCTGCCTTAACCCTTCCTCAGATGGGGGGCTTTTCCTGAAGACAGGGGTGGGGGCTGCGGGGTGCGGGGTGGGGCCTCTCTGCAGTCTGCTCTGAATCCAGGCTGGATTGCCCAGCCCCTGCAGACATCCTGGGGTGGTTTTGGGGCTGGAATGCTGGCCATCTGGGGGGACTTATCTCCCAGCGGCCCCCACTGCTTTCAATTCTACAGTCAGGGTGTCAGGCTTGTTCTCCCAGCTCCTCCCCAAGTACAGGGGACGGCCTTCAAGCTCCCGATTTTCCTCCAGACCTAGAAGAGGGGTGTGGATGGATGGCACCTGGCCGTGGAGGCACCTCTCAGGGCCCTGGACGCTTCAGCCCCTGAGTCCTCCTGTCGCTGCAAAGGGCAAGCACAATGTGGATTTAACTCCTCGGAACGACGACCACAGAAAGGAGAGTGAAAACCTTTATTTGGAAAAGTCGCCCACATGAACACGGTTGAGAAAAAACACAGAAAGGAGTAAAAGTAAAACTAAAGAACCAAGAAAATCTTCAATGAAATTGAGTCAATCACTTCCTTGAGGAAAAAGGGCTTTGGCTTGTTTCTGATGAAACGCCTCACTGGGCCCCAGGGGCTGCGGCCAGGCCTCCGGTCCTGGGGTGGGGTGGGGCAGGATAGCACCTCTGCTCTGGGGTTTGCGGTCTGGGCTTTGCCATCAAGGAGGAGTCGTGGTTTCTGCTGGCAGGTGTGAGTGACAAGAGCCTCGTGAGGGGGGTCAGCTCACCAGGGATCACGCTCCTGTGTGAGTTCCCTGGAAGACCTGACTTTGGGGTGAGCGAGAGTTTCCTGAAGGACTCTAGGATCGGAGGGAAGTCAAGCTCTGGGTGGTGGTGGCGGGGGGTGGTGGGGAGGGAAGGCAGTGACAGCTGACCCCAGAAAGGACAGAGAACCAGGTGCCAGGGCTCCGACTGGGATGAGGGGACGTGGACAGGCAGCAAGAGGAGGGCACTTCGGGTGCAGGTTCAGGCAGGCAGCAGGAGGGGGCCAGCAGATCCCCAGCACCGACACTCTGCTCTGAGGGGGTAGGCAAAGCATAGAGCATCGAATCATGGCTTTTCAAGCTTTCCCTTTAAAAAATCCTAGCTAGTCGGGTTGGTCAGGAACATTGGGTCCCCTCTTGCATCTGTCTCGGTGGCAGGGGCCAGGCCACTAGTCCAGCGCCACCTTCCTGGACACCGTCTGGTAGAAGACGCCCCGCAGCAACGCCTGGTAACTGGGCACGCGGAACAGGTGGCGCTCGCCGAAGACCACGTCATACTCAGCTGCTTTGCCGGTGACCAGGACACGCACGTGGGGCTCGTTCACCTGGCGGCCCACCACCACCGCGAAGATCTCCACGCCCGCCCGCTGGGCCTCCTGCACCGCCTTCTCGATGGCGGCCGGCGTGGCGCCTTGCGAGTTGCCATCCGAGAAGAGCAGCAGCCTCTTCTTGGCGGCGTTGGACGAGGCCTCGCGGTAGAAGCGGGTCACGTAGCCCAGGGCGTCCATGACGTCGGTGGCGTCATTGAAGAAGTCCATGGAGTCCACGGTGTTGGCCAGCACGGTGTAGTTCTGCAGGAACTGCAGGGCCGCGCGCTCCGGCCGCTGCTGCCCCGTGCCGCTGTACTGCACCACTGCCACACGCACGTCCTGGCCCGGGTCTGTCCGGCTCGCTGTCAGGAAGCGCTCTGCCAGCCGCTTGGCAAAGCGTTTGGTGATGTCAAAGTTGTGGCTGCCCACGCTGGCGGAGCCGTCCAGGAGGATGGTGATGTCGGCCGGGGAGGAGAAGGTGACTGCGGGCGGAGCAGCTGTGAGCGTGCACCGCAGGCCCTGGGGCCTGCCCCGCTCCCTATGGCCTCCAGACCCTTCTTACCCAGCGCCCCCCGCGAGCGCCCCATCCACCCCCCAGTACTCACTTGGGCAGCTGTAATCTGGACATTTCTTGTCTGTAAAAGAGAAAACCCCACAGCATGACCCAGCGATCACAGGGACTGCTGTTCCTCCTGTAACCCCCCAGCAAGAGGACGCCTGGCACTTCTGGGGCAGAGGCACAGCCACCACTATCTCCACCCAACAGGAGGGGTGTCCCTTATTCCAGAGGGGGACCTTTGAGTGACAGAAGGGTCCTCCAGGCACCAGCCCTTCCAAGAGCAGGGAAACCAAGCTCAGGGCAGAGGAAGGGTGCTCTACAGCACAGGCCCCATGCCACAGACCCCAGATAACGCTGACTCCACTGTGCCAGTCGGGGCCCTGAGTCTGAGCCTGAAGCACTCTCTAGTTGCTGACCAGCAGCTGCAGTGTGGACTCAGCTCTGATCCTGGGCCAAGCCCAGATGGACGTGACAAGTGTGTCCCTTACGTGGGACCCTCTGAGGGGTCTCAGGCTCCAAGGCCCACCACTGCCCACACATTTGGGTGCACCAAACCTCAGACCCCAGTGCACACGTGTGCAGTGGGAGGCCACGGTACAGCCCACACCCGGGGAACACCTGTGTGGATGCCAAGCCACAAGGGAGTCAGGCCACAGCCTGTAAGAACGGGGAGCAGCTCAGTGGGGAGCGGACACGCTGCTGGCCATGGGCATCTGCTGCCACAGCCGGAGGTCACAGCAAGCGGAAAGCGGAGAGCAGAGCCACGGGGCCCGCCTGCCACACTCACCTATGCAGATCTGGGCAGTGATGTTCTTCAGGAAGCCATCGTCCAGAAGCTCGGCGTAGTTTTCCTTGACCAGTGAGATGCCCGGCCGTCCCTGGGGTGCCAGGCCTTGGCAGGAGATGACGTTGAGCTGGTCGGAGCCCGCGGCCAAGCCAAAGACATCCTTGATGCCCACGGAGACCACCTGGGGAGGGGGACAGTGTTGGTGTGGCCCTTGGTGGGGACAGTCCCCGGGGCTCTTGGGCGTGAGGGTGACAGTGTGGTATGGAGGCCGCCCCACCTGGATGTCAGGGCCGCAGAGCACGCTGAGTGGGGTGGTGTCCCTCTGGGTGTCTGAGCGGCCATCGGTGATGACCAGGGCAATGCGGTTGTTCGGAGTGGGTGGCAGCAGCCGGCTCCGGGTGTACTGCAGGGCCTCGCCCGTGAAGGTGCCGCCGCCCATCCACTGCAGCTTCTTGATGGCCCTGCAAGGCCACAGTACCATTAGGGTGGGAACCAGGAGTCAGGGGGCCAGGGTAGGGGTCAGGGCCAGAGCAAGGCCAGGGTCAGGGGTCAGGGCCCAAGTGGGCCTTGGGCTACGATGCGTGTGCAGGCACCAAGCAGCCACACTCACTCCTTGAGGTCCTGGGCATTCCTGATGTTGGGGTCCCTCAGGTCCACATGCTCCTGCATCTGGTTGTGGCTGTACTGCACCACACCTGCATGCGACTGCCCAGGCTCAAACTGCTCGAGAGAGAGCCGCCACCATGAGGAGCACCTCCAGGGATCCACGGGGGTGCTGGTGCTTCTCCCTGCTCAGGTCGCGCCTCCACCCACTCCCATCCCGGGTTGGACTGGCCCCCAGGCCCCCAGCTTGCTCTTGTGCTCTGCTGGGCTGGAGGCTTTGGCTTTTGAGAAACAAGGCATCTCTCTTGCGGCCCCCAGCACCCGGCCCTTCCACTCTGGTGTCAGGACAGACCCCTGCCTCCCTGGGAAACTTCATCCCCAAACGAGGCCAGGGCGTCCGCCTCACCTTGACCAGCTCATCCTTGCTCAGCCGGTCAATGACCTTGACGATGAAGTCCTTGGCAATCTCGAAGTTCTGTAGGCCGATGCTCTCGGAGCTGTCCAGCACGAAGAGGATGTCGATGGGCCCGCACTTGCACTCTGCAGGCAGCAGGGTGCGGTAAGCCTCGGAGCCCCTCCCAGGACCCCTCCAAAGCAGGGCAGAGAGGGGTGGGCGCTCAAGGACTGGGGTCATGGATAGAACTCCAGTCTCCCCATCCCTGGTTGCGTGAATGACCAGGGGAAGACCGGCAGGCCAGCACCCAGGGCCAATCCAGGGGAGGGGAGGTGAGTCCACCCCCCAGGTGAAGAGTCAGACTCACCACAGCAAGCTGGGAAGAGAAGAAAGAGGCGATCATATGGTGTCAAGACTAACCCCCCAGCCAGCTCCCCCTGCACCCCTCCTGACTTTCTCATGGGAGAACCAGGCGTTGAGACTCAACCCCCAGCCAGGCTCCCCTCCCCCCCTACCCCCAACTTCCTCTCAGGAGAGGCCCATGTCTGCCCTCCTGCCTGCCCGCACCCCCAGTCAGCATATGGCCGGGCGTTCTTTCTCCTCAGGGTAGGTATCAAGGGGGAGACACTCACAGCACATTTTCATGATGATGTCCAAAATCTCGCATTCCTGGGGGTGAGGGAAGAGATACTCCCAGGAGACGGAATTGGTTCTCCTGTGGCCCTCCCTGGGGAGTGAGAGGCTTCCCAGGGCTCAGGGGGTGAGGCCAGCCCTTCAGGTCCCCCTCCCCTGGGACTCCAGCTGGGACCACAGAGGGGCTGGACTGGGCAGGGGGTCCCCCTTCCAGGGCGTGCCCTGCTCTACCTGTGAGGCCCCTGCCTGCGGGGCATGGACATCTGATGTGGCCTCTGATGTGTGGCCACAGGTGTCTCACTGTGGCCATCACGTGTCCCTCTCATGGCTTTGTATGTTCCCTTACGACCAGCACACATCCCCACTGTGACTGTCCCATGCCCCCACGGCCCTTGTGTTGGCTGTGGCCTCCATGTGTCCCCCATGGCCTCCACATGTCTCCCTGTGGCCATCTTGTGATCTCTGCTGCCGTCAGGCTCCCCACCCCCACAGGAGCCTTGGCCAGAGTGGTCAGTCCCCAAGGATATTCACAATACTTACGTCTGGCCCCGGTGGTCCCACGTGTCCTGGGGGTCCCTGTCAGAGAAAGGATGGGAGAAGGATTGTCAGGGTGGACACTGGGGCCATGCTGATTCCTGGGCTGAAGATCTGACAGGAGCCCTTGGCTGATCCCCTTCATGCAGGGTCCCCCAGCCCTAGGGGGAGCCGAGGCTTCTGCACCTTGAAGGCTGGGGAACCTGCTACTGTCGTCCACCTGGTGACCACTGTCCGACTGTCCTTTCCTGGAGGTCAGTGGGAGCTCACCCCACCGCGGGAGAGTGTCCCGGCGGGTCTAACGGCGCCACCTTGATGGGCAAGGTGCCCGGCCTCACCCAGGTACCACCTGAGGCCCTGCCATGCCTGTCACAGCTCGCCCGGAGACCTGCCTCCCCTTCTTCCCACCCCTTCATGCTCAGTCCCCCAGACCCTGAAACTGCATGTCCCCCTAATCCTCCTGGAGCCCATCTCTAGAGCCTTGCTCCCAGGTTCCCACCACCCCAGACTCCACAGCCTCAGGGAGGGCGCCTGCCCGCCCATGGACCCACCTGGGGGCCTTCAGGACCTCGGTAGCCCTTTGCTCCTTTGGCGCCTCGTGGAGCAATGTCATTATTCTGGAAAGACACAGTGCAGTGTTGTAGGCTTGCCACGCATGGCCAGACCAACTGCTATGAGCCTGGCCACCACCCCCTTGACCCCCAGAAGGCTCAGCCACCCTCAGAGCCACGTTTCCCTATGGTCTGTGGGCTCTGGGCCCTCGAGGCCGAGGTTGACTGAGGATGTCACCAAACGCGGTGGGCTTTGCACTCACGTCCTCTCCGGGGTCCCCGGCTTCTCCCTCGTCCCCCTTGAGGCCAGGGTAGCCTTTGGTGCCCTGCAGGTGACGGAGAGCACATAGTTAGGGGGAGCCGACCCAGGGTTGGGGTGGGTGCTGCGGCTCTGGGGGCAGGCCTCTGGGGCGGGCCATGGAGAGAACAGATCCCGAGGGGAGTGTCAGCCAGCAGGGGACCCGGGGCTGAGCAGGGCCTAAGGAGACACGACGAGGGCGGGGCCTTGGTGACGAGCAGGACTGTGTGTATCTGCACACGTTTGCTCAGGTGTAGGAGCAATGTGCTTGCACGCGCGTGTGTGCCTGTGTGCACCTCCCACGGCCAACAGGGCAGATGGTGCGTACTCACATTTATCCCAGGAGGACCTCTGCTGCCTGGATAGCCCTGGGGGAGGTGGGAAAGTCACGTCAGTCATACCTGTCACACCAGAGGGGCAGCCCCAGCCAGAGAGCCATGTGCCCCACTGGCTTAAGGGGGCGTCAGGCAGGACTCTGGGTACTCACAGGAAAGCCGGGGAAGCCTTCGGTGCCATTCCCGGGGGGGCCGTCTTCACCCTGGGAGAGCAGACAGAGTCCAGCCACTGCAGTCCTGGACTCGCCCAGGCCAGCTGCTTTCAGATTCTGGGCCCCAGGCAATCTCCCGCCCAGGATGTACCCTTTGCCCTGTATCACTCACCCTTTCACCCATCAGCCCGGGGTCTCCGGGGGGGCCTGCAGGCCCCGGAGCTCCTTTGGGGCCCTAAGGAGGAGAAAATGAAGTGAACTCTGGGTAGCAAGCCACACAGGCTCGGAGGCACAAGGCCTCCTGGAGGAAAGAGGAGAATTAAATAAGTTAACATGTTTTCATGCACCACATAGATTACTCAAAGAAAGGCTTTTAAACCTGGAATCCTGGAGGCCCTGCCACCTTTGGGTCTTAGAGGCTACACCTGCCCCATGTCCACCCAGGGAGTGACCCAAGAAGGAGGTGACCAGAACAGGGACAGGGACCCATGGGTCACTGTGGGGGATTCACACCCAAGAGCCCAACCACAGTGGGTGGAGGAGCCAGCAGACACACCACAGGCATGGCCAGCACCAGAATGTCAGCAAAGCTGAAAAATCGTTAAGGTCTAAGTTCATAATGAGAAAAACAACAAAAAAATCTTCTCAAGTCAAATTCATAAGGCATAACACGCAAAGAAAGAAAAAAAGGAATTTGGAAAAAAATAAGTCAAACTGTTGATGCTGTTTCTCTCTGGGTGGGGGCAGGGGGGGGTTAGATTTCAATTCTCTTTCTTTCTAATATTTTTCTGCATTTTCTAAATGTCGTCAGAGTCACACATTCCATGAAGTGAAATGAAACATTTATGTGTAGGAGCCCAGGGGGTTCTCCCAAAGAAGTCTGGGTTGGGGAAGGGCGGGACAGGGGTCAGGCTAGTCCCTCCTGGGACAGCGGCAGGGAGGGCTACTCACCTCGGTCCCAGGGGGTCCCTCATCACCTCGGTATCCTTTCGGCCCAATGGGGCCAGCCTCGCCCTGCAGAGGGAGGACACACCCGATGGGCCCCTTCTGACCCAGTGGCCCCCAGCCCCACACCCCACCCTTGCTGGCTGCTCCATCCTGCTGCTCCCTGGGGGCCATCGCCTGCTTTCTCATCCAGGCTCTTGGTCCCTGAAGGACTCCACAGATCCCTGACCTATCTTGGGATAGGAAAGGGATGGGAGTGGCCCTGTGTGGTGATGCCTCCTGGTCCCCAGTGGTGCATCCTGGGAACTCAAGGAACCACCTGAGACACGGAAACACCAAACTGGGTGGAGCTCCTGGGGCGCCCACTGCGGGGGGACGGGGATGCCCACCTCGGAGGAATGCAGGGCGCCCACTGCGGGGGGATGGGGGCACCCACTGTGGGGGACACGGGGTGGGCGAGGCCTGGTGGCCGGGTGCATAACAGGAGAACAGGACCCTATCCTCAGTTTCTCAGTGGCCTTTTCTTGCGATTTGGGAAAACATATTTCCCAGGACCTTCTGCATGGACCCTGGTGTCTGAGCCAACCTCCTGTTGGGTCTGGAATCAGGAGGGGCTTGTGGGATCCCTGACAGGGTCAGGAGAATGGAGCTGAGTTCAGAAGCAGAAGACCTGGGGGCCGAGAAGTTGAACGTGCAGGTGACCAAGTGCCACCTGGGTTGGGAGCCACTGGTCCAGGGGGCACCATCCCCAGTTGGTCACAGGCTGGGGGGACACAGGGCCCCCTCCCGAAGGAGGCAGCCATTCCCAGCAGTGTCCAGGGTTCCTGCGGCCTAGGAGGGGCCTCCCTTTGCCCTGCACTCTCGGCAGCTTCCTTTTATTGCAGCGACCAATTACTCTGAAAACTAACGCGGCTGGGATGCACCCAGGACCCCACGCCGGGTCCCGCTTCCAGCGTTTTGTGCCTTTAGAGTTTGGATGACTTCCCGATAGTGCCACAGGAAGAACCTGGGCAGAATGTGTCAGCACCACTGGCCAGGAGCGGTCATGGCTCCTCAGTTACCATCCAGGAAAGGCCAGGGCCTGGGAGATGGCCTGGCAACAGGGCCTGCTCAGCCTGAGGCCACAGGAGTCAGTTGTCGGAACGGGGTGGACACGGAAAGAGCAGGGGCGGGGGCGGGTGACAGTCTTTCCAGAAAGAGACACATAGAGATGAGGGGCTTTAAACCTGATGGAACCGCATTTCAATCACTGAGACAGACTGCACTCGTGCGCATTGTGACAACGGGCTGGCTGTTCACTGAAAAAGCCACGCAGGGCAAGCCCACCCCTCTTCCACTGCTGAAGTCTACATTCCTGACAAATCAGAGGTGAGCAAAACCACACTGAAAGGGGTGAGTGCATCTGTAAACCTTTGTTCACAAGCAGGACAACCTCAACTGCAAGGGAACCCAGACAAGCTCAGGACAGATGAGAACAATGTCTGCACCAGGGGGCAGCCCCCCATCCCCCACCACCGCGGAGAACACAGACCCTGGCGGGAAGTGATCACCTGCATGAACAGCCCAGCAGAGACCACACTCAGCCCACACACACACCAACAGTCAAACCGGGAGACGAGTAAATGTGCGGAGCCCTGGTCTCATCACAGCTCATGTTGGCAGAGGTGTGTGTGCAGCTTGTTTTACACTCTTGGGGGAGTGTGAGTGGGGGCCAGATGGGCAGGTAGGTAGGATTATTTGGCAAATGTCAACTCATACACACAACACTGGGGCTAAGACATTTTGCTGCTAAGAATTTACGTTCTGGATATTGCCTTGGAAGTTCTTCGGGATGCATGGACGAGCAAGTGGGTGGGCAGATAGATGGATGGATGGATACATACATCCATGGATATATGACAGATGACTAGACAGATGGAGAAGGGGATGACAGAGGATGAGATGGTTGGATGGCATCACCCACTCGATGGATATGAGTTTGAGAAAGCTCCGGGAGTTGGTGATGGACAGGGAAGCCTGGTGTGCTGCAGTCCATGTGGTTGCAAAGAGTCAGACACGACTGAGCGACCGAACTAAAAGGACACATGTACACAGGTGATGGGTGGATAGACAGATAAAGATGGATAAACACATGGATGGATGGACGGATGACCTGACTGAACAACAGATGGATGTTGATATTTTTGACAGTATTTTTCTGTAAAGCAAAATACTGCAGACGATCTACACACAGTCCATGCGAATGATGGGGGGCAGGAAGCAGACCCTTCCAAGGACGCCAAAAAAGAGGCCCCATCGCAGGCCAAGTGTATCCAGCCCCGGCTGCAGCCTGCATCTCAGGGGCCCTCAGGGGCTTGTGGGTCCCGCGGGCAGCCCTCACCCCACGGACGTGGTGGGTGGAGTCCGGGGCCTCGCAGGACCCAGCTCCCTTGCCGTGCATCTTCACCACGCACGTTGGTCCATTTGCTATGTGTTCACGTGCGTATGGTCTGTCTCCCCACTGAACTGCCAGCATGCCTGCCCTATGAGGGTGGCACCAGGCTGTGTGCTCCCCTTCAAGTGCTTCTCCAGGGCGGGCTGGAGCTTGAGTGGGTTCTGCAGACCTCTTCCAGGACCCACTGGCCACCAGGAGTGCCAGGACACCACCAGAGCCCCAGCATGGCCTGGCCAAGACCACCCATCAATTTGGTGTGGCAGCTTCGACAAACCCCACAGCCAGGCTCCTGCCTTGTCCCTCTGGCCAAGGCCTGCTCAGTGGTGACAGCCCATCCCAAACTGCCTCGCCTCCGTGTGCATTCTGTCACCCCACATGCCCTCCACTTGCAAACCAGACCCTGTGGCAGGACCCAGTCAGGGTCTGGAGAAGATGGGCTGAGAGTACCAGTAAGAGGTTGGGAGCCGTCGGGCCCGATGCTCCCTGGGTGAGTAGTCTCAGCTCTCCCATCCAGCTGCTCATAGCTTCCAGCCTATTCCCCGACTGCTCCTCCACCCAGCCCACTGCTTCCTCAGGCCTCCACTGTCTTCCCCTCCCCTAGCATGGCCTCTAGAAGGTAACGCCCAGGAATTCTGGAATGTTCCTTGGACTGACACTCCCAAGTCAACTTCCTGCCAGCATCTCACCCCCGGGGCTCCAAACCCTGAGGGAGGTTTACACAGTTCATCTCCGGTATGGTGCCTGTCTCGGCTCAGTCCTCCGAGACCTCGCCCGTCTCCCCAGGCTGGAGGGGTCCCCAGGGCCCAGGCTCCAGCACGCCTCTGCTGCTGCCAGCCCCGCCCCCACTGGTCTTGATGGCTCACTGCCCGGCTTCCACCCTAACTGATCTCTTCCAGCACTAGCCACACCAGGGCACCCTCCCCACTCTGAGGGCAGTGTGGGGGGCAGCATGGGGGGGTCTTTGCTCAGGGCTGTGTCCTGGCAGTGCCCACCCAGGGACAGGGCTCCCCCTGTGAGCACTGGTCCACCTTGCCAATCCGCACCAGCCCCCTGGCCGCCGTCCCCCCAACTCCAGACACCCCAGGTCTCCAGGCCACACCCCCACAAGGAAGCACCTGGGTGTGCAGTGAAGAGACCTCCCCCTGCATCTGTGAGCTGCTCCCATCTGGCAGTACCACGCCCTGCCCCCGCCACCACCGCCAGCCAGGCTTCCTACCGGGTCACCGGGGACACCGACGGGGCCTTCTCGTCCCTGGTCACCTTGGGGTCCAGCTTCACCCTGGGGAGGAAAAGCCACTGAGGAGGAGACGGAGGAGGATGGCTGCCCTGGGGGCCACCGGCTGAGGCCCGGCAGCTTCTGTCATCCGCTGCACGTGGCCTCGCTTCCTTCTCACCCCTGTCCTCCAACGTGGCACGTGCTTGGCCATCAGGGGACTCGTGTTTTCAAGGGGCCATGATGAGGGGCCGATACCCCTGCCGAGGCCTGGAGGCAGCTCATTTCCACCCCTACCCCCCCAGGCAGGGGTTGGGGGTGGCGCTGGCTACACTCCTTTCTGTGAAATGTAAACTCAAGAACAAGGAAGGCGATGCTGACGCCATGGTGGGCGGAGCAGGGAGGCCTAAGGATTCGCGTTCTGCCTCTAATTCGAATCTGTTGCTGACCTTTCTCTGCAGCTTGGGGCCTGGGGGGCGAGGTCCCACACAGGCAGTGGGCGGGAGAGGGGATCTTTGGGACATGGGAGTCCAGGGTGTGGGTCACCCACATCTCAGGGCCAGAGGATCACGGTGGCCTGTCCTTGATTCTGATGGCGTGACCCCAGTCTGGCCCGGTCTCTGCCCCCCTACCCGCCGAGGGCATGGAGGTCCCAGCTTGGGGACAGTGACTCACCGGGTCTCCTCTAGGGCCCCGCGCACCTGGGGTCCCTCGAGGTCCTCTTTCCCCAGGGCCGCCCTGTGTGGAGGGAGCAGAGGCGGTGAGGTGTGGGGTGGGAGCCCGGGGCCTGGGCTCGGGGCTGTCCCCCCAGCAGATGCCAGGATGTGTGGTTTCTCCATCTCATGCCCTGCCCTGTCCACCTGGGGCCACGTGGGCCACACCAGTCACACCGGCCACTGACTGGTGAGGCTCAGAGCACCGGCTCACCCTCTCTCCGGGGGCTCCGTCTGGTCCTGCATTTCCCTGGAGTAAGAGGAATCGACATGAGTTCGTCAGCAGCAGGATCTCTGCTGAGTCTGGGGTGTCACGGGCGGGAGGGCTCCTACCTCATCGCCGGCTTCTCCCTTCTCTCCCGGGGGACCGGGCTCTCCAGGCTCACCCTGAGAACGACAGCACAGACTGTCTCCTCCGACCCTGCGGCCTCCCAGGCACGGGCACCCCCACTCATCAGGGAAATGTGCACGCTCACCTCATCTCCAGGCGGCCCTGTGCTCCCGGGCCTCCCAGGCTCCCCGTCTGCTCCGGGCTCACCCTGGAAAGACCTGAGGGTCAGCCTTCAGGAGGCCGTGCCTGGCTGTCCTGGGGGCCCGTGGACCCACGCTGGCCCTCCTCACCCAGGCTTCAGGCTGTGGTCCCTGACGACCCTAGCCACCCACATCTCTGCACCAAACCCTCTTCCCAGGTTCAGACACTGCCCATGGCAGGGGCCAGCCAGGCCCTCGGGAGCAGAAGCCTGAGGTCGCCAGGCTGGGGGCTGGCACCCTCAGACCTCAACCACACTCCAGGACATCCGTGTTGCTAGGATGCGTTTGGGACAGAATCCGTGTTACTCCTCCAACTTTTCCAGTACTTCCTGTTGCTGAAAACCCAGAGAAATATCAGCAACAGATTCGAATTAGAGGAAGAACGCGAATCCTCAGGCCTCACTGCTCTGCCTGCTGCAGCGTGAGTATCTCCCTGCTTATTCTTGAGTTTACATTTCACGTGAGCAGGTCGATCCTGGGCTGACCAGAGAGCTGCAGGCTGCAGGGACGGTCTCGAGGTGCCCAGAGAGGCCTCGGACTGACGGGCAGGTGCAGGAAGTGCAACGGGGGCGGGACACACCCAAGGCTGGGCACCCAGTGCTCTCCTGGGCAGAGGTTCCCATGCCCATCCCTGCCAGCCCGGGAAGGGCAGTGGGGCCTGGCCCCCACACTAAAGCCGAGAACCTGCTTCCAGAAGGAATTTCTCCTCAATGCCGGGCGGGTCGTGAAGCCCCAGCCGGGCCCACCCTCTGTGGGCTTGAGTCACTGACCTTCTGTCCTTTCAGTCCGAAGGCACCTGGGTCACCCTTGGGCCCGGGGGGTCCTTGGATACCCTGGAGAGAGGACTCAGAGTCAGAGCGTAGTCTGAAACGGCAGCCACTGGCAGCCACTTGCCAATGAGGGACAAGCCAGCAGGGCAGGTCCCCAGGCCACAAGGCATGCGTGACTTTGCATGGTTGGCAGGAGGGTTGAGGCAATTTTCACTTCTGAGAGCTTACAGCCTTAAGATGTGGGTGAGAGAAAGTGACTTACATCGAATCCGGGCGAGCCCTTGCAGCCTGGCAGGCCAGGGAACCCTGTCTCCCCCTGCAAGGAGGAAGGTGGGTTTGGGGAATCAAGCCTCTCAGCTCTGGCTCATCCACCATTTCCCAAGAAAGTTCCCCCCAGTGGAAGACGCTTGGCTGGGTAGCTTAGGGTCCACTGGACCTGAGGCTTGGCAGGAATCAGCAACAGATTCTAATTAGAGGCAGAATGCGAATCCTGCCTTCCATGCTACCTCAGAGGTGCCCAGGGTGGCCACCCACGAGACCCCTACCCACCCACCTCCTAGAGGATAGCCAGCCTGGCCCACCATCCCTTCCCCGAAATATGTGCCCCGCCTCCACCCTCCCCGAGCTGAGGGTGACCTTCATGCCATCCACGCCGTCCATGCCACGCTTTCCCTTCTCGCCCTGAGAAGTGAAAAAATCAAAGGTCAGACGAAGGTCAGACTGCACCCCCACAGGGCAGTGTCCCCACCGGCTGTGCCCCTCCAGCATCTCACCTTGTAGCCTTTGGGTCCCCTGGAGCCCTGTGGAGATAGAAAGGGAGGGTGAGGGGCTTGGTCTCCCCATTGTGGGGTGAGGCACCCCCAGCTCATTGCAGCCCCACCACGCTGGGAATGGGCAGCATTGTCCTTGTCCAGAGTAGGGGGCCACTCCATGCCCCAGGGACACGTCCCAAAGCCGCAGGTCACTCACCTTCTCCCCTCGGCTCCCTTTTTCTCCCTACACAGCAAACAGAGGAGAGGAAGGGGCTGTGAGGGGTGCTGGAGGCCTGATGCCCTAAGGCCCAGGGCAAGGCTGCGTCGGGGAGGAGAGACCCACCTTCATGCCCTGGTAGCCGACGGGTCCAAGGTCCCCAGGTCTTCCCTGCAGCAGAGGAGGGGGGAGTGTTAGACATCCCTGGGAGCAGGAAACCCCCACCCAGCCCCCTCACTCCC
>NW_011494609.1:5666978-5667757 GCF_000754665.1 Bison bison bison
AGCTGGAGAGACCTGGCAGGCTGACCACTGACCTGTGTCCAAGAAGCGCCCTGCTGTGGAAGCCCAACCCCACTCCTGGGGACTCTCAATGGAGCTCCAGGGAGGGAGAGACACAGGGCGCCCCCCCGGGGTGGAGACCACCACGGCTGAAGCAGAGGCCACCTGCTGGCCAACCCCTGACACCTGTCCTCTGTGAGCAGGTGGGCCTGTGGGGGGCGGCTGAGGGGCGTGGGGGTCTGCCCGAGTCGGGGTGCTGGAGGGCCAGCTGTGCCGTGTGCCCCCAAGTCCTCATCACCCACAGGAGCCGTGTCCTCTGAGGATCAGGCCACATGGTGCTCATGAAACCAGTCATCCTTCTGGAAGTTTCCGCAGTCTGGCTCCCTGGCCTCTGGCTGCTCAGCGTCCCAACCCCTCAGTCAGGTACCCGGCACTCACAGGGTCTCCAGCTTCTCCTTTCTCTCCCGGGAGCCCCGGCTTCCCTCTTTCTCCCTAGAACAGAGAGCAGATCATGGTCAGAGGACAGATTCCATTTATTTCTAAAAAGCTGGCGAAAGGAAGACCCTACTTGCTAACAAAAAAAAGTCTATGAAGCTATTCCATCCCATCTCCAACATCTACGTGGTTTCCAGGCACCTTTCCTGTGGTCCAGGGTGTGAGGCCAGGCCCAGGGTCTCTGCCACACACTCCGCCAAGCCCTGGGGCTGCCCGGGGCCAGCAAAAATAACCCTGACTCTTTTCTGTCTGCCTGTTCTTGCTGCCGTGCTGGGTGGGAGGGCAGG
>NW_011494609.1:5667857-5671114 GCF_000754665.1 Bison bison bison
CAGCCTGGAAGCCCCCTGTGGGAGGTTGGCCACATGGCTCCATGGCCACTGGACTTGATACTTTCCAGGAAAAGCCAGAAATATAGAATTTCATGAGTGAGCTCCCGGGTTGTGAATACTAGCAACGAATTTTGTTTTCCAGTCCAGCCTCGGGCCCATGTTTGCATCCATCCCATGGCAGGTCCACCTCCAGGAGCAGAGCCACAGGGACACTCACTCCAGGAAGGCCATGCCGTCCACCACGGAAAGGAGGCTGGGGCGGCAGACTCCACGCCACGGCAGCCATGGCCACCACATCGGCTGTGAGGTCATCACGCCCAGACCCTCTCCCATGGCTGGGACACCTGCTCAGCACAGCAGGTGGGTGGTGGGGCTGAGGGCAGCTGCCTGAGGTCCAGCTGCACCCCTAGACCTGGCACTAACCTGCAGGATATTTCTCCCAGGCTTCCCCCTCCATCAAGGTAAGCACCGGCAGGATGTGGCCACTTACCTCGTACCCGGGGTCGCCTCGAGGCCCGGGGGGTCCTCTGGCAGGCTGCAAGACACAAAAAGAAGTCAGTGAGGGCACCATTGGGGCGGCCCAGGGGTTGGGGCGGGCAAGGGCCACACTCACCTGGCACTCGAAGGAGCAGCACTGTGGAGGACAGAGAGGGACATGTCAGGAAGCATGGGCACGGCCACGCCGGCCGCCCGTGCTCAGGCTGCTGGTGGAGGAACGGCGCTGGTGATGCCAGGCCGGGGGGCGGGGGGCGGGGGGACGCGCTTACCACTTGCTCCACATTATTTTTCTGAAAAGTGAGAGAGAAAAGTCAAATCAGCTTCCATTCCTGGGCACAGGGTTTCCGGCACCTGGACTCGGCAGGGTGCTGGGGCGGGCCTGCAGGTGGCACTCACGATCATGTCGGTGATGGTGTCGATGGTCTGGCTGATGACTTCCTCGGCGTCGCGGCTCTGCCCCCAGTCAGCCGCCGTGAAGTTGCGCCGGTACGTGTGGTCCGTGGCGATGATGCTCAGACGTGGCTCCTGCCGTGGATGCAACCAGAGCGAGGGTGAACGTCAGTGACAGTAGGAGCGCCGGGCCCTCCCCTCCTCTGCTCCCCGGGAACCCAGTCCCTCGGGCTATGTCCGTACCCCTCTCCCATTATAGTCCCTGGGGACCCCCTCCCTCCACTGCAGGCCCGGGGGGGTGCCGCACCAGGTGGTCGGGCGTGATGGCCACGGAGAAGACTTTGATGCCCAGATGCTTGGCCTCGTTCACAGCATCCTCCAGGCCCCCACAGGGCTCCTTGTAGCCCTCCAGGGGGTGCCCGTCAGTCACCACCACCAAGTACTTGTTCTCCTTTAGGTGGGAGCCCCTGCAGGGTGTGGAGGAGGTGAGGCCACCTGTCCCAGCCTCCTCAGGCCACCGCTGACCCTCACAGCTCAGGGCCCCATTGGGACCACATCACTGAGACCCCGAGGCTGGAGGTGAGGGGCAGGGGGCTAGAGACCCCAGAGGGAGTTGCAGACCCAAGGGTGGCTCTCAGAGCAGTGTTTCCAGTTTCTCTGTGCTGATCTGGCCACAAGGTGGGCTTTCGGAAAGGGATAAGAGTTGGACCATAAAGAAGCTGAGCACTGAAGAACTGATACTTTTGAACTGTGGTGTTGGAGAAGACTCTTGAGAGTCCCTTGGACTGCAAGATCAAACCAGTCTGAATATTCGATCAAATCAAACCTGAATATTTATTGGAAGGACTGATGTTGAAGCTGAAGCTCAAATATTTTAGCCACCTAATGCGAACAGCTGACTCACTGGAAAAAGACTCTGATCCTGGGAAAGGTTGAGAGCAGGAGTAGAAGGGGTTGACAGAGGATGAGATGGTTGGATGGCATCACTGACTCAATGAACATGAGTCTGAGCAAGCTCCAGGAGATGGTGAAGGACAGAGGAGACTGGCAGTGCTGCAGACCATGGGGTCGTAGAGTGGGACACTACTGAGCAACTCAACAGCAACATAGGAAAGGATATTAAAACAGAAAATAAAGTTCTGTGGGGTCACATTTCAGGTCCCCTCTGCCTTCAGTGGTTGAGGAGACAGTGGATAGCTGGAGGAGGGACAGAGTGGTAGAGAGTGAGGGGGCAGGCTGGTTGGTGGCCACCAGCATGACCCCCTCGGGCACTAGGTCTGCTCTGGGGACCCTCAGGCACCAAAGTCCGCCAGCCAGCGGGCAGCGACCAAGGCAGCGCTGGGCGCTCCCCAGGCAGAGCTACGGCGACGGGGGGCGGGGCGCGGGGCGCCACAGGGCGGCAGGCACTGACCCCACGAGCAGCTCCTCCAGACCCTTCTTGATGGCGCAGTCGGTATAGGTGCCCTTTCCGAAGTACTTGACGGCGTCCACGCTGCTCTTAAGCTCGTCGCGGCCGCTGGGCATGCGCGTGAGCCCGCGGATGATCTCCACCTCGTCACTATAGTGCAGCGCGCCCGCATTCCACACCAGGTTGCGGTCACAGCGGTAGTACCTGCGGGCCCGGGATGGTGAGCGGGCCTCCCCACACCCCGGCCTGCTCTCCTCTCCTGCTCAGCGGGGTTACCGGTGGACAGACGGCCGGTCCTCTCTCAAGCCGAGAGGGAGGAGCCTGTGGCCCCGTGAGCAGCCCCGAGACACTGGTCCCCGTGCCAGGGGGCACACAGTGGGGAGACGGCGGTGGCCAGGAGGGCGGGCCCAGCCAGCTAGTGACCACCACGTCCCATGATCTCCAGGGCCTCAGATGAGGAGCCGTGAGCCAAGACCCTATCCCAGGACCATGGAGTGGGGGACAGACCCTGCATAGACAGCAGTGGAGCCGGTGATACGGCACAGGGGGAGGGAGGGGATAGGACCCCTGGATCTGAGTGGCTTCTTCTCTCTGCCCTGGTCACTTTGGCCGAGGATCTCAGGTGGTAGCCAGGCTCCTTCAGCCCATCAGCAGATGGGTGACAGAGGCCTCCGTGGGGCGCCAACAGCCCCAAAGGCAGGAAGAGCCCCCAGTTCACAATTGGAGTGAATGAAGTACGGGGCCAAAGCCCCCCAGAGTGGGATGCTGGGCCACCTGGCTGCCCCGTGCCCGCTCTACGAAACTTGTCCACACCTGGGCCCTCCCTGGTCTTCATAAACCCTGGCATTTCAGGAGGTCTGGGGTTTCAGTCCCACCGTGCCCTGCATTGGGCAGACGGTCCTCCTTCCCTGCAGCCTTTCTGGTGGGTGGGAGGCTGGGGGCCTGTGTCAGCGGGTCAGTG
>NW_011494609.1:5671265-5673380 GCF_000754665.1 Bison bison bison
ATGATGGAGGCAGAGGGGGTGCAGCGCCCGCTGAGGACAGACACTCAGGGGGCACAAGGGCTGAGACCCGGTGAGGCCCATCCTCCTCCCCAGGGTCCCCCGCCAGCTGGGCCGCATTTAAGTGCTTGAGCATCATGGCAGGGGCCGGGGTCCCCTGGACCTCACACCGGATGCGTCTGGTCCAGGCCGGCCTCGCCCAACAGACGCGGCAAGTCCACTCACCTTGGAAGGCGATGGCCCTTGAGGCCACGGGGTCGTCCTGCGCGGAGGCCCAGCAGGCCTGCAGCAGCAGGGGGAGCAGAGCGCGGGGCAGCCTCATGTCACCGGCTGTCGTGTCACCATGGAGCAAGGGCCGGGGGCAGGGTGGGCTGCAGTGACCGTGATGCTGGCCGCGCAGAGAGAAGTGTCTGCTCCCGTCCGGAGTTTCAGCCCAGGAGGGAGGGAGGGGTGGAAGGAGGAGAGGGTGGAGGAGGAGCCTGGTGGGGGGCGTCGCTCCCAGCTCTGGGTGAGTCACTCCCTCTCCCCTCCCCCTGGAGCCCTCGGCTGCAGGATTTACCTCCCTGGTTTATGAGGACTTTTATTTGCTTACGGTTCTCATGTTGAGTTTCAGAAGTCTGAAAAAGAGTGCATAACCCAAGACGAATTTCCCTGAAACATGTTTTGGGCGTTTCCAGTCTTAGCCTGGGATCCACCGGCCTCTTCACCTCCCCCTCACTAACCAATTTCTACAAAGTGGTGCTGTTTGTTTAAATGTTTCAACTCTGTGGATCTGTCTGACTTTCGAGCTGTCATATAAATACCTCTTCAGGGTTTACATATTGACAAAAGATCTTTCATTTTTACTCTGGGGAAGCACAGAACAATAACGACACATACATTTGTGTGTGCGTGTACTCAGTTGCGTCCGACTCTTTGTGACACCATAGATCCAGGCCCTCTGTCCGAGGGATTTTCCAGGCAAGGATACTGGAGCGAGTTGCCACTTCCTTCTCCAGAGGATCTTCCTGACCCAGGGATCCAACCCGCGTCTCCTGAGTCTCCTGCACTGGCAGACAGGTTCTTTACCAGCTGAGCCTCTGGGGAAGCTGGAGTGCGTGTGTAGACAGAGACACAGTGAGGAGCTGAGGCCCTGCTTCTGAGGATAGGTGTGAAGGCCCCACTCTGGGGCCTGCTGGGGTTGAGCTCTGGGTGAGGCCACACCCACCCCAGCCCCAGAGAACATTCTAGATCTTTCCCAGAGCTGGCGCTGTTAACACTGGTCTGATATCAGCCGAAATGTTTTTTAGTTTAAGACATGCAGAAATCGTGTAACCGTAAGAAGTTTGGAGAACTTTGGAAACCGTGCGTCTCAGTGACTGCTGTAGCGTCTCTTCCAGTGTCTCCCCATACCTACTTTCTGAAGCTTGTGGACTGACTAGGGTGGTTTCTCCCGCCCCGAGCCTCACCAGCCCTGCTGTGGGCACTTCTCTCTGTGCCTCGGGGTCTGCCGCAAGCGCCCAGCTTCCAAGTCAAACAAAAAGCCTCAGCTCCTCATGCGAGGCTGTTGCCTGCCATGGCCTCTCCAAGTCTGAGCTGTTTTATCTGCAGAGATAGCAACTCTTAGGTTCTTGCAGGTTTGGAGAAGAAATCGAACCATATTGTACAAAACCAGGAACCGTGAGTCTGGGTGGTTCTGAACACACAAGGTGGACCGGCCTTGGCAGCATCAATACCCCCACCCCCAGGGCCCAGCCAGCCCCCTGCCCCATCCTGCAGGGCTCCCAGGAGCCAGGCAGACAGCACAGGGGCCCCGAGGGACCGTCTGCCAGGGTGTAAGGGAGGAAGTTTGGGGCTCAGGGCTCTACAGTCCCCCACTTGTGGAGAAGAGAGAGGACAGGCAGCTGGGTGCCGCTGTCTCTTCCTCTTGTTCCCCCAGGGGCCTTGCTGACCCCTCCCCAGGGTGGGGGTGTCACTCATGTGAAGTCTGAGAGCAGCCTTGGGGGAGCCGGCCTTCCCCACAGCACTGCGAGGACCACAAGGGAGGCTGCCTGGTGGGAGCACCAGAATCCCCCACCTCCAGTGTCATGAGGGGGGTGCTACACGGACATACTCGGCCCCAAGGATGCAAGCACCCCC
>NW_011494609.1:5673480-5674535 GCF_000754665.1 Bison bison bison
GGGGCCTGTGAGGGTGGGGGAGATGGGGTGGAACCTGGTTCTGAGCTTAGCCCGCCCCCTGGCCTGGCCCCGCCTCCTTGCAGGCGTGTCTCGTCCTCGGCCACACCCGCTGCCAGGGGCTCCCCCACGTGTGAGTGGATGGATGGATGGATGGAGCATGTTGCCCCCATAGCCAACACCAGGCTGGGGCCCCTCTAACCAGGACACTGGACACGGGGCACACTGAGACCTCGGGTCTGGGACTTGGGCTGTGACCGTCTACTTGGGCAACCGTCAGTGTCCAGGTGGCTGGTGAGGGGCGCCCCCTCTAGGTACCAGGCAGACCCACACGGCCTCAGGCCAGCTTCCCAAGCCGGCTCAGGGTTGGGGAGGGGAGCTGTTCAACCCTGCGTTTGGGGAGTCCAGGCTGTAGCACTGCCCCCTTGGCTCTCCTGGCTAAACAGCCGGCTCCATCTCAACTCAGCCTTTTTCTAGCCCATCTGAACCACACAGCCCCAGGGGAAGGGACTCGAGTGGCCTGGCCAGCACTGCCCTTCTCAGATGGGGACACTGAGGGCCAGCTCTGCCTGCTGGCTGTGGCAGGGGAGACAGGCTGGCTGTCTCCCCCGCCTTCCGAGAGGACGGTGGACGGGAGGAGGAGGACGAGGTCCTACCTGTCGTTCAGGTTGTCAATGAAGCGCTTGGTGAAGGACTTGACCTTGTCCACCAGGGCCCCGTAGGGCTTCAGCCTCAAGGCCACACTCTCGGAGGTGTCCAGCACAAAGAACAGGTCCACAGGGCAGTCTGGGCCCGGGACAGGAGGAGAGGCTCAGCCCTGCGCTCCCCCTTCCCCAGGGGAGCCCCCCCGGCCCAGCCCCACTGGCCACTTCCCCAGCCAGTCACCCCCTTATACCCAGTCAGGCCCCGACACTCCTGAAAGAGCAAGGAGACATTTCTCATTGTGTTTCCAAGTTGAATTTAAAACTACCAGGGAGGGGCTTGACCTTCAGGAGAGGGTGGGTAGGACCAGGTGACCGTTTCCTGACTGACCAAAGGAAGGAATCAGAAGGAGCTGA
>NW_011494609.1:5674635-5674805 GCF_000754665.1 Bison bison bison
CCCCACCCCGAACTGCGCCTGGCATCCAGCATCCGTGAGAGGTGAGCGACAGACAGGTCGAGATCCACTAGGACCGGGGTCAGGGTGGGGCAGGTAGCAGGGCTCCTGCAGGTTTGAAGGGATCCACCCCACCACCCCGTGACCCCGTTTGAGCGGCCGAGGTCTCCAAG
>NW_011494609.1:5675511-5678984 GCF_000754665.1 Bison bison bison
GGTCTCGGGCCTCCGAGGGGCTGGAGCACTGGGCTCCGGACCCTGACAGGAGCCCTTCGGGAGAGCCTCCAAATGGACTCCTGCGCCTCCCCGACCCCTGAGTCACCAGAAGCCTTCAAAAGTAGTTGTGAGGCAAGAGGAAGTCCACCAGGGCGGTCGTCGGGGTTAAAACCCAACCATGGAGTGGGTGGAAGCTGGGAGGAAACGGCTGGCGTCCGCAGGGCCTGCTGCCCAGGCCGCGCTGATGGGGGTGGAGGGGGGGGTGGCGCGGCAGACCTCCCCGCCCCCTCCCTCCCCTCCGTGGAGCAACAGCGCCCCCTCAACCCTGCGGACATTCTCACCACAGCTCAGGGCAGGACAGGGCCTTTTTCTAGGGAAGTGATTTTGCTCAGTCGTGTCCAACTCTTTGTGACCCCATGGATCACACAGTCCCTGGAATTTTCCAGGCCAGAATACTGGAGTGGGTAGCCTTTCCCTTCTCCAGGGGATCTTCCCAGTTCAGGGATCAAACCCAGGTCTCCCGCCTTGCAGGCAGATTCTTTACCAGCTGAGCCACCAGGGAAGCCCAAGCATACTGGAGTGGGTAGCCTATCCTTTCTCCAGGGGATCTTCCCAACCCAGGAATTGAACTGTGGTCTCCTGCATTGCAGGTGGATTCTTTACCATCTGAGCTTAATACTCCTCTTTTCTCCTCAGCTGTCTTCCTTCCCCTCTCTTCCCACCCTTTTCAGGCAGCAAGTATGGAGGTGGCCTCCTGCAGCCCCTCCAGCCACAGTCAGGGCCCGGGTTGGGCCAGGACCCCCAGGGCACATTCCCCCAGCCTTGGGACCCTCTCCAGGATCTTGTGGGAGGGGTTACCAGCTTGCCCCAGCCAGGGGTCAGGCCCCAAAGACACAGAGTCACCCCCAGGAAGGACAGCAGAGCAACAGCTCAGGGCCTTTATGAATGGAGGGTAAGAGGGTTACAGCGGGGGAGAGCAGAGCAGAGCAGACCACTTCCCACTACGGTCTCCACACGGGTGCATCAGTGGTGATGCCCCCAAGATGGGTGATGCTCCCCATGGGTGACACCCCCAGATGGGTGATGCCCCCAGATGGGTAATGCTTCCAGATGGGTTATGCCCCCTAGAAGGGTGATGCTCCCAGATGGGTGATGTTCCCAGACGGATGAAGCACCATCTGGCCTGGGCAGGTGGGGAATGTGGACATGCTTCGTGGGCCCTGGGGACACCCATCAGGCCTCAAGGTCTTTGCTCCTCGGCTGTTAGAACAAGTTCACACCTACAGAGGATGAGACGGGCAGTGTGCCTTGCCATGGGCAATGTATCCCCCAGAACCTCCTCTCACGCTCACAGCACTGTCCACACAGTGAAGTGGCCAGCAGGCGACCCCATGTTGTGCCCCATGCCACCAAACAAGTAGCAGTTCTCTGGGTAGCTGTTGGTGTAATGTCCAGAACACACAGCCAACTGCAGATCTGGCTCTGCACTCTCGGTGCCCAGGACCTTCGTGGGGGGCTAGTCCTCCCTGGATGGTCTGCGCAACTCCAGAGCCCCCACCTGACTCCCTCTCGGCTACTTTCTACAGTCCACCTGCCTCTGTGCAGGCCCAGGTCCAGGCTACGTGCAGTGAGGTCTCTGGTCTGAAGCAACCATATGGATGGAATCCAGAGGGCCTTCCTCTGTCCCATACTGGGGTGAGAATACCCACAGCCGCAGTCAGCTGATGGGTCAGATGGCACTGCCCTTGGGAGCAAAGTCCACTTTTCTGAATGGTTCTGTGGTCTGAAACCGTGCTTTCTGGGAAAAACTATACATTTATAATTGCAAACACTATTTTTCAAGGCAGAAAGGGCTTTTCCCTATGTCTCCTGGTTCAAGGCATCCTCTGACTCGGGGTAGGTGGGCAGGATTACCCCCATTGTCCAGGTGGGGAACTGAGGATGTGTGTCTCAGCCATACGGTGGATGAGAGACCCACGGACACAGACCCAGGCTGCTGCCCTCTGCTGAGCCCTCGCCGCTGAATGTACACCATCCGGCCCTACCCAGGGCCACTTGGACCCACACCAGGGTGAGTCGTCCTTCACAGTCTCCAAAAATTCAGATTCCCCCTGACAGAACTTTCTAGACCAGAAGGGCCCTGAGGATGGGTTGATGGGGGCTCCAGGGATAGGGTGACGTGAGGAGTGTCCCAGGAGTCTGGCTTCCTGAGTGATGATGGCGGGTGTTTCCAGAATGTCCTGCTCCTTCCTGGGCGTGGGTGATGGAAAGCTGCCTTCATTTATAAACACCAAAGACTCAAACCCTCTTAGCATCTGTTGAACAAAACCCTTTTGATTTCTTTTTAATGCCTCAACTATCGAGTGAATTCCATCCCAACTTAGAACATGATTCATCAAGGAAAACATTTTCTGCATCTACACATGTGGTTTCCATGGTGCTGTGACTGAGCAGAGGTTGGAACTGGGGGCACCAGACTGGCCCGGCTCCTGTCCCCACCCCCAGCGTGGAGCAGCCTCTCCCTCCAGGCTCCTGAGGCTCAGAGGTGTGGACCGGTCACGGCCAGGCTGCCTGCCCAGGAGGAAGTGCTGGTAGATGGGGCATTTGAGTCACACTGCCCTGCAGGCGAGACCCCTCAAGGAGTGACTCATGTACTAACTGACAAGGGGCCTGTGCTAGCCCACTGATGCCCATGCGTGCTGGCCACTCTGGATGACAGGAGGCCCCCAGGGCTTCAGCCTGCAGAGTGGGTGGGGCACACCCGCAAGGGAGTGTGAATTAGAGCCAGTTCATTGCCAGGAAGACATCCTGCAGACATATTTGTAAAACCAACAGGAAAACGATGGGTTTTAATTGAAAAAATGTGGCGACATCCCCAGAAAAATCAACAATAGGGATTGTTCAGAAACTTATGGGGCCCCTCACTGTCTGAGGTCCACCAGCTGCAGAGAATGGAACTGGACACGCAGGCCTGGTGTGAGAGGCGCAAAGGGAGGGTTGGCAGTTGTGGGGGAGCTCAGGGGGAGTGTTGGCAGCAGTGGGGGGTGTGGGGGCACAAGGGTAGGGGCAGCAGTCCCTTTGTGCAGACCCGGCAGGGCTCCCCACTTGTCAGGGGAGGTTCTGGACACCCAGCCTCTGGCCACCGGGTCCCTGGGCAGGCGGGGCTCAGCCTCATCTCGCCTGCGCCCACGGCCCTCTGTACTGCCCTGTTCATCTTGAGCGTGGAGCTGTGTGCTTCCCTGTGAAACTGCGCTGAGGGGCTGTCACCAGGCTGCCCCACCCCTCCCACCCCAGCTGCCCCGAGAAAACCCATGAGTCTGACTGGCCAGCGTCCCAGAGACATGTGCTGGCCTGATTTACTCTGTCATGTCGCTCAAGAGCCAAGAGTCGGGTCCTCTGGTCGGTTATAGAGGCTGTGGTTGTGTTTGAAAAAAAAAGTGAAAAGGCAAGGAAAGGGAGAGAGGGGAAGGGGA
>NW_011494609.1:5679084-5679758 GCF_000754665.1 Bison bison bison
GGGGAGGGTGCCCCCCGCCCTGCCCTGAGTGGGTTGGGAGGGTAGACGTAGGACCTGGAGGACAGGCTGAGACACAGGGCCCGCTGCAGGCCTGGAGGGGTTAATCTTCCCCCGCCTACCTCATGCTGGCCTCTGGTTCTGTGGAAAAAGCAAAACATCTGGCAATAAAATGTCTCTAATGGGCTCTGAGGCTGCGGGAGAAGCTTGGCTGCCTGCCTTGGAGACGGCCAAGGTTTAGACAGAACTTGGGGGCCCGTGGGAGGCCCAGCCAGGACCCAGGGGGAGGGGGCTTCCCAGGCAGTGACGAACCCGGCCGCCCACCACTGTCTCCCATGGGCCCAGAGCCCACCCGCTAGGGCCCCGGCTGCCAGAGCATTCCTGCAGCCAAAGGTCACTCCTGCCCTGCTGGTATTTGGGCCAGGGGTCCCAAGGCAGAGGCCCTGTGGGGTGGCCAGCGCTGTCCTGGCCTCTTGGAGGTGCAGCCAAGCTCCAGAAGGGCGAGGCCCCCATATCCAGGGTCCTGTACACAAAAGAGGATCCCAAGGAACGAGGGAGCCCCCTCCATTGGCCAGGCGCAGGATGACCTCAGCCCTGGGTCACCGTGGCTCCCAGCCAGCAAGCCCCGCTCCTTGCTTCCTGCCCTGATAGTCCCAGGACCAGAGCATCTGCAGAGG
>NW_011494609.1:5679882-5689360 GCF_000754665.1 Bison bison bison
GAGGGCCACTGAGCCCTTTCGCCCTCAGCCTGACTGAACCACAGCTCTAGGAAGCTGCTGGTGTCCAGCCAGTTTACCCCAAGGTCCAGAACCCCAGGAGCCGGGGCAGTCGGACTGGAGAGGTCCAGCCCTGTCCCCTGCTGTGTGACCTCAGGCCAGCCACATCAGCTCCAAAAATTGCCCAGAGAAATCCCGCCTCACTCAAGGTGGGAGCTGGGGGTGGGGGTGGTAATGACAGCAGGGTAGGGGTGGGGCATGGCGCCGGCCTGGAGTCTGGCTGGCGAGCTCCCCACGAGGCCGGAGAACGAGGACACTGGTCCAGTGGTCTAGTGGGCCCGCCCTGCTGAGCCTGAGTCCACATTTGGTCTCCATTTTTCCCACATTTGCTTCACCTCGGGGATGAGTGGTGCTGAGCATGCGTGGGGGGGCAGGTGTGTGCTCGGGGTGAATAGCTGGGGTTCTCTGGATCACGTGGGGCCTGGTTGGCCTCTGCTCATCCTCCGCCGTCCAGTCAAACCCCAGAGAGAGTGTGCAGAACAGAACACTGATGTTCCAGGGAAAGGGGCCTCCAGGGGCCATGGTTTTAAATTATTCCGAAGAAGCACCCGGAGAAGGCAATGGCACCCCACTCCAGTACTCTTCCTGGAAAATCCCATGGATGGAGGAGCCTGGTAGGCTGCAGTCCATGGGGTCGCTAAGAGTCGGACGTGACTGAGCGACTTCACTTTCACTTTTCTCCTTCATGCGGAAATGGCAACCCACTCCAGTATTCTTGCCTGGAGAATCCCAGGGATGGCGGAGCCTGGTGGGCTGCCGTCTATGGGGTCGCACAGAGTCAGACACGACTGAAGCAACTTAGCAGCAGCAGCAGCAGCAGCAAAGAAGCACCATTAAAGCCTCTACTTCCTAGGACATGTCAGTGGGCCCAGGTGTGGGGCAGATGGGGAGCCCTGGTCTGCCCTGTGCTGGGCTACGGGTGTGTGCAGGGTCTGGGGCCCCCTCCAGGGAGAGGCCAAGGGAGATGAGGCCCTCTGAGCCCCCAGCCGTGAGGCTGACACCCCCAGGCTTCAGCACTGGGACCGAGGGTCTCTGTGGGCCATGGGCTGACGCCAGTGTCCTCCACACGTGTGGAAGCAGGCGCTCACATCTGACACTGGCTGGAGTTGTGGGGGGTCTCTGTCTGTGGGCCCCGCTGCTCCCTCAAGGCCCTCTACCTGGGCATGGCAAGAGGGCAGGGGGCAAGACTCCCTCCCTCCCACCAAACCTGCTGGACACTCAGGACGACGGGGGATGCCTGGAGAAATGCCAGGCCCAGCACGCTCGCCCATCCCGAGTCGGGATGGGCGAGCGTGCTGGGCCTGGGGCGCCCTCTGCTGCCCACCGAGGCCTCGTGCAGATGCCCCCCTCCCAGCCTCGTCCAGGGCCTGAGCCAGGAGGCGAAGCCCCAGCAGGTGGAGCATCTGCATCAAGGAGGGGGGGGTCCCAGAGGACGACCACAGGCAGAAACGTCAGGGCAGGCATGGGTCTCCTCAGGAGCGTTCCACGGTTTTCTCACATGTCCTGGGCAGCTCTTGTTCAGTTTATGCCGATGGGTCTATTGTTTCACTTTATTCTGCTCTTAGGTTATTTTACTCTTGCAGGCGGGGTCATCCCCCCTACACTGAGTTCATAACCTAACACTTTAGAATTATTTTCTGCGGTCGTTTATCTGCATCCTGGGGGTTTCACAGGCAGAGTCCGGTCGGGTGCTGTGTCCTCCTTTCCAGGTGTTGTCTCTACAGCTTTTCCCGGCCATCCCGTTGGCGTCCTGCACATGCCAAGTAGTGGCCAGGGAGGGCCTGGCAGCGCCCTGCTCGGACCCCATCATGGGCCAGCGCACCAGCACTGGAGGCTCACATTTGCACTTGCTTTGGAGGACGGCCCTGACCACTGAAGTAGCCTTTATGGACACCTGGGAGGCGAGGTCCACCCCGTGGGGCAGCTGCAGCCCCCACGGATGGATGGGTCCAGGAGCCACAATGGCAAATGCTGTTGCCTCCAAGAGACACTCACCCCCAGGGCTCTGTAGGGTCAGGTCAGTCGGTCTTGCCTGCATGTTCTTGATAATCGAGGGTAAGCAAGTATCATAATTAGCATCAGAAACTTAACATTGACCAGATAACACTGCCTAATCTACAGAGCATATTCAAGTGCTTTTAATCATCATGGTAGCATGCTTTACAGCAAAGAGGAAAATTTTATACACACACACACACCCCTACTGCCTGGGGCAGCCCGGGATGACGTCTTAGGTCTGGCTGTCAGGCATCTTCAACCTCCTCTTTGCCTTTCCTGACTTGACTTTTTTGAGGAATCAGGACACTTAGTGTATAAAATGCATCTCACTTTGGGTTTGCCTGATGTTCCCTCCCGATCAGCTTCAAGCTGTGTGTTCCTGGCAGGAATTCTGAGCCCTTCTTAGGACATGGGGTCAGGAGCCTCCTGAGGTCCACGTGTCCCACCGGGAACATCACGGCTGATCAGCTCCCAGGTAAAGGGACATCAACCAAGATTTCCACTGAGAGGTCACCATCTTCTGGGCATGTTCTTGGGGAACGTGCTTTTCTTATTTCTAAGAAATTAAATTTCCTATTTCTCATTAAACCTTCAGCTACAAGTGTTTAACATCCTTTGATGATTCTTGACGAAAACGACTCTGACTCTGACTTCTGTGATGGTGGTTTTTGTAATTTCCTTGTTCCATCTCCAGTTGTTTGCTTTCTGCTCTAAGGGAGAGTTTCCTCCTGCACCCCTTGACTTTTCCTACATTTATTGCTGTGGGTACCCACGGATTCTCCTCTTGTTCTATAGCTTGTGGCCTGTGACTGCTGAGACTTTATTTGCTCATGCTGGCCTCCCGACTGCTGGCAGGACTCAGTGGAACCAGCCCTGTGTCTATGCTTCTCCGAGCATCAGGCTCCAGCTCACCGTCTCTCTGCTCTGCCCTGGACCAGCCACATCCTCAGGGAGCCGGATTCCTTCTGAAACCTGCAGAGATGGTTCTAGAACCAAGGTCTGGAGGGATGTGCATTGTGCTCATCTAGATGCCTGTGCCTGACCAGGGCCAGCGGCCGTGTCCCTGGGGCACCAGCCGTGCTGCCCAGGTGTCCTTCCACCCTTGGCCCGACAGCTGCGGCTCCTTTCCCGGGGGTCTGGTTTGAGTCCATCAAGGCCTTTGGCTGTAAATTTGGCTCCATTTTCTCCTGTGTGATTACATTTCCTAGGATTGCTATAATGAAGTACACACGCTGGGCAGCCTAAAGCTGTAGAAGTTCATTTTCTCACAGCCTAGAGGTGAGTGCCCTCTGGAGCTCTGGGGGAAGATCCTGCAGCCTCACTGGCTTCTGGTCTCCCAGTCCACGAGCAGCGCCCTGGAGGGTCTCCCAGTTAGTGTACAGCTCCTTGGAGGGTCTCCCAGTCTACGTGCAGTGCCCTGGACTCTCAATCGGCATTGAGTCAATTCCTAGGCAGGTTGATAAGAAGTCCAGGGTCCCTGAGGAGGAGAAAGAGGTCTGGGGCTCTCAAGGAGGAGATAGGAGTCTGGAATTCTCAAGGAGAAAAAAAGGACAAACTTTTTTTTCTACATTCCTTAGTAAGGATTATACAACAATAATGTATCCTGCTTAAGGACATGTTTCTCCTTCTTGAAAACCTCTTGACTAATCCTGTTATCTTAAAATGTATATTATGGGAGTGGGTCTAGTAAGATCTTTATAACTTTGAGGCATTCTTTTGATTTATTGTAACAACCAATTAAAAAGTATATAATTCCCTTGCTAAGACTAGGGATGGGGCACTCTCTGTCCCCGTTCTGATGTCTATGTCAGAAGCTTTCTCACTTTAATAAAACTTTACTACACAAAAGCTCTTGAGTGATCAAGCCTGGCCCCTGGTCCCAAAGCTAAATCTTCTTCTTCAGAGATCATGAAGCGGACACCGTTTACCATAAGCTATCAGTATGCAGTGCCCTGGAAGGTCTCCCAGTCAGCGTGCAGATCCTGGTGGCAGAAGTGCCCTGATGGGGCTTCCCTTGGGCAGCCCAGTGGGGCTGCAGTGACCTCAGCCAAGGCCTGCTGCTTCTACCATGAGTGTCTTCATTTACTGTGCATGGGGGCTATCCAAATACTAGTGTTTCCTGTGAAATACAAATACTTGTGTGAGAAGATCCCAGAAGAATGTTTACAGCAGTGACCTTTATAACAGCAATGACCTTTATAACAGTAACAAGCAAATAGAACTGCAAATAACCCCAATTCCACTTGCAATGAGCAGACACATGTGACCAGAATGCTGTTTGACCCTAAAAATATTTGGGCTACAGCGTCAGTGGCCACACAAAAAGCCACGTGAAAAAAACGCTTGTAATAGAAAAGGCACTTAGCACAATTAAACTTATCAGCACTAAAAACTGCAAAATGAAACAACACTGTGCAAGGAGGAGGTAAAAAATATAGGGCAGGCGATAAAACAGTCAAAGTCCAGGTGTGGCTTCCAGGGGGTAAAGAAGGGAGGCTGGGAGGAGGACCCTCACCTTCAGAGGACGTGTAGGAAGCAAATATGTTTATTGACTTTTATATTAACCCATATATTTATTATTTTTAAGTTTCATTTCCCCCTGTGGATCTGAGGTTTCATCTGCTGTTGTTTCCAACATAGCTTCAGTCCTACCCCCTCCTTGTGACAAAGGTCAGGTGTATTATAGGCCCAATGATACAGTTTTATAGATACTATTTTCTACAATTGTTTTTCAAGTCAAGAAAAAAAGAAATATGTAATTGTGCTGCCTCTATAGTTAGTAAATACTAACTTTACTGCTGCTCTTGGTTCATGAGTTTGTGTGGACTTGAATTGCTGTCTGAGGTCCTGTGCTTCTAGCTCAAAGAAATTCCTGTAGTATGTCTTTTTCAGCAGGCCCACTAACAACAAACCTTCTCAGTTTTTGTTTACCTGAAAGTTGTTAAATTTTATCTTCATCTCTGAAGGATGCTGCTGCTGCTGCTGCTAAGTCACTTCAGTCGTGTCCGACTCTGTGCGACCTCATAGACGGCAGCCCACTAGGCTCCGCTGTCCCTGGGATTCTCCAGGCAAGAACACTGGAGTGGGTTGCCATTTCCTTCTCCAATGCGTGAAAGTGAAAGGTGAAAGTGAAGTCACTCAGTCGTGTCTGACCCTCAGCGACCCCATGGACTACAGCCTTCTAGGCTCCTCCTCCATCCATGGGATTTTCCAGGCAAGAGTGCTGGAGTGAGTTGCCATTGCCTTCTCCATTCTGAAGGATAGTTGTGCTAGATACAAGAGCCTCAGTTGACAGCTTTTTGCTTTGAGTACTTGAACATGTCATCTGCCTATCTTTGATTCTGATGAGAGGTCAGCTGTTACTATGCTTGGGGTTCCCTGTGTTGGCAGGTCATTTTTCTCCTACTGCTCAAATCTTTCTGTCTTTGAACTTACCTCAACCCACTCCAGCCATGACCATGGCACTTGGACAACCTTCTCTTTCTTAGAATCTACTTATGTCATCATCTTGTGACATTCTAGCCCTATCTGGGTACATGGCCTGCAGATGGCCATGGCTTGCAGGCAGCACTAGGGACAGAACCTTTGCTCTAAGGTCAGATTCCTGCCCCTTAGATGTATCCTCCCCTTCTCTCAAGTTAGTTTTACAATTAAAGCATTTTCTTTAAAAAAAAAAAAATTGAGAGGGCTTCCCTGGTGGCTCAGTGGTAAAGAATCTGCCTGCCAGCCCAGGAGACATGGGTTTGATCCTTGATCCAGGAAGATCCCAAATGCCTCGGAGCAACTGAGCCCATGAGCCACAACTACTGAGCCTGTGCTCTAGAGCCCACGAACCGCAACTACTGAAGCCCACATGCCTAGAGCTCCTGCTGCACAGCAAGAGAAGCCAGTGCATTAAGAAGCCCGCACCCCACAACTAGAGAGTACCCCCACTCTCCACAACTAGAGAAAAGCCACTGCACAGCCAAAAATAAATGAATATAAAATTATCTTAAAAACTGAGGTCCAAAATATTGGACTTCAATATTTTGACTGTGATGTATCTGGGTGTGCATCTCTCTGTGTTTATCCTATTAGAGACTGTGAAGTTTCCTGGATACATAGACTGTTGTTTTTCATTAAATTTGAGAGGCTTTCAGCCATTATTCTGGTGGATTTTTTTTTTCCCACTGTCTTTCCTTCTGGCATCTCATTATGCACACGTAGGTGTATGAACAATGCCCCACAATTCCTGGAGGCTCTGGTCATTCTTCTCTACCCTTTTTTTCTTTAAATCATGAAGTTAAATCATCTCTTTTGATCTATCTTCAAGTTCACTGATTTTTTTTTCTTCTGTCAGCTCAGATCTACTATTGAGTCCCTCTAGTCAATTTTTCAGTTGTTATTACACTTTTCAATTCCAGATTTTCCATTTGGTTTCTTTATTTTTAATCATTGACTTACTTCCCCAGCTGCCAAGATTCTCCCTGTGGAGTAGGACCTGTGGAGGTAGGAGTTAGGGTGGGAGTGTTGGGTGCCCCTTTTGGCTGCCACCCTCCACACGGAAGGTTCTTCCATGGCACATGGCAGGGACACAGGACCTGCTGCCTTTCACCAGCTGCCATGCTGCCTCATCCACCAGAGCCTGCAGAGACAGGCGTGGCTTCTCCATGCCCCACAGCTGGGCGGCTGTGCCCCGACCTTGAGAACCATGGCCGCTGCTGTCTCCCTGAGTCTCCACAGGTTTTGTGGAATGAATATTTCTTCCAGTGGCTCCTTTGCAGATTCTGGCCGATGCCCTGACTGCTTCCTTGGGGGAGAGGTTCTGCCGAGCTCCTCACATTTGACTATTAAAGTGAGCATATGCTTCAGTTTAGTTCAGTTCAGTACCTCAGTTGTGTCTGACTCTTTGCGACCCCATGGACTGAAGCACGCCAGGCTCCCCTGTCCATCACCAACTCCTGGAGCCTGCTCAAACTCATGTCCATCAAGTCAGCGATGTAATCCAACCATCTCATCCTCTGCCGTCCCCTTCTCCTCCTGCCTTCAATCTTTCCCAGCATCAGGGTCTTTTCTAATGAGTCGGTTCTTCCCATCAGGTGCCCAAAGTATTGGACCGTAAGTGTAAGCTTTAGCATCAGTCCTTCCAATGAATATTCAGGACTGATTTCACTTAGAATTGAATAGTTTGATGTCCTTGCAGTCCAAGGGACTCTCAAGAGTCTTCTCCAACACCACAGTTCAAAAGCATCAATTCTTTGGCATTCAACTTTCTTTATGGTCCAACTCTCACCCATACATGACTACTAGAAAAATCACAGCCTTGACTAGATGGATCTTTGTCAGCAAAGTAATGTCTCTGCTTTTTAATATTCTGTCTAGGTTGGTCAGAGCTTTTCTTCTAAGGAGCAAGCAACCCCATGGACTATAAGGTCCATGGAATTTTCCAGGCCAGAATACTGGAGTGGGAAGCCTTTCCCTTTTCCAGGGAATCTTCCCAACCGAGGGATCAAACCCAGGTTTCCCACATTGCAGGTGGATTCTTTACCAGCTGAACCAGAAGGGAAGCCCAAGATTACTGGAGTGGGTAGCCTATCCCTTCTCCAAGAGATCTTCCTGACCCAGGAATTGAATTGAGGTCTCCTGCATTGCAAGCAGGAGAAGCAGGAGTGGAGGCACCCCACTCCAGTACTCTTGCCTGGAAAATCCCATGGACGGAGGAGCCTGGAAGGCTGCAGTCCCTGGGGTCACTAGGAGTCGGACATGACTGAGCGGCTTCACTTTCACTTTTCACTTTCATGTATTGGAGAAGGAAATGGCAACCCACTCCAGTGTTCTTGCCTAGAGAATCCCCGGGACGGGGGAGCCTGGTGGGCTGCTGTCTCTGGGGTTGCATAGAGTCAGACACGACTGAAACGACTTAGCAGCAGCAGCAGCAGCATTGCAAGCAGATTCTTTGCCAACTGAGCTATCAGGGAATCCCTAGCATATGCTTAGACAATAGGAAATAAACAATAAATCTCACTTATGTGAGAACATGTGATGCAAAACAGCCAGCTCTGGACCCACCATCCCCAGTTTGGAACCTGGGATCCTGCACATGACAGCTGTTCCCACTCCAGGCCTGTTGATTGCAAGACTAGGAAACTGATTGTAATTCCTTCCCTACCAAGTCCTGTTTTCCTTGGGGGTCTTTGTGTCAGAAGGTGGGTCTCTCAACACCCTCCTCCTCCCTGGTGGACCTGAGGCCAGGCTGGCTGTCTCTATAGCTTGACGTGTGATTGGTGCTGGGACATGAGGTGCATGCAGGAAGCACCCCCTTTCTGGGCTCCACCACGCACCAGGGCAGGTCTCTGGGGCTGGAGCGTCTGTCTTTCTATGTGTGCAGCCCCCTTCCCCATCCCTCGTCACCCAGGAGAACAAGGGGTCTCCAGGTCCTCAGTTAACTGGCTGCCTGGCTTAGAACTTGTCAAACTAGCCCTCAGCCTCTTTGGGAGAGAAAGCTGCTAGAAGCTGGCTCTGAGACCTGTCTAGCAGCCGAGGCTGGTGGGCGTCCTAGCCGTCCAAGGAGAGGCCCTGAAACAGCCTGGCTGCCTTCTCTGATTTGCCTTCAGTCCGCTTCTCACTGGGTTATTTGTAAAGCAATGTTTTCTCCACATGCCCTTCAGCCCTTCTTTATCTGAAGATCAGAAGCACACCCAGGAGACGGGGCTGGGGAGCCGCCCTTCCTGGGGTCAGCACCGACGTTCCTCTGTGAGCTGCACAGCTGAAAGGGGGTGGTGGGCGCATTTGCCAGATTTTCAGACAAAGTCAGGCCCGGTTTTACATGCTGGCTGGATCTTGCTTTGAATAAATAGAATAGATCTTGTTTAGGGCATAAGTAGAAACTAACAGAGCCGAGAAGGCTTGTGGAAAAGGAACATAAATGATCCAGGGATTAAACAACTTGTAAAATTCTCTGTTCATGGTCTCCCTGAGTTAACCAGAAACACAAGCGGAGTCACGTATCCGGTCAGGAGCCGAACAGCACCCCCATGGACACCGGCAACCTGACTGGAAGCCAGAAGCAGGCTGGAAGCTGGAGGGGCCTCGCACATGCTGGCCCTGCCCCATGCCATGAGCAGACTCCTCTGGGCAGAGCCCACCCTGGGCTGACCCCGAGCAGAGAATGTTCCACCCACATGGGGAGCAAGCTTGTCCTCCTAAGGGCGAGAGCAGGAAACCACGTCCACCTACCTAGCTGCCCTCCCGCTAGTGGGCTCAGGGCGGGGTGGGGGGGTGGTCTTTGCCCTGCTTGTTCCCCGGGACCATGGGGTCCCTGTCTTCTGGTCAGCAGACAGAGTGCAGAAGTTTTGGTGATGGGATGTGGCTTGACCCTACGTGGGGCCACTGGCTCAGCCCAAGCTCAGGGTGGGAGCAGCAGATGCCATCAGGCTGGGGGCCA
>NW_011494609.1:5689460-5694668 GCF_000754665.1 Bison bison bison
GGCTGGTGCCCACCCACCTGGTATCAGAGCCCACCTGGGCCTGGTGCTCCTGCCAGGGAGGCTGGGTGGCCCCCTCGGTAAAGTGGGTGGATGGGCTCTTGTTTCTGGCCTTGTCTGGCCTCAGTACATGGTTCATCTGTGTCTGAAAGGGGGTCAACTTGCTCTGAGCCAGGATGGGTGGACATAGGGTCTGCTCTGAGGGCTCGGCCAGCTGGTTCCCACACAAGGCCTGTGGCTAACGGTGGAGAGGCCCCCAGCGTCCACCCCCTCGTGCAGCAGGAGGAGCCCGCGTGTGATAAAGACCAGACCCCCAGGTCACAGGGAAGCAGGAAGTAGCTGGAGGTGGGCTGACGGCCGTGGCTGATCCTGGAGGCGGCAAGACCACAGCATTGGCCTGACTCAGTGGGTTTGCTGAGAATCCCATCTCAGGCCCCTGCTGCCCCAGATTTTCCCTTAGAACCCCCAAGCTAGGGCTCCTCCTTAGCAGCTGAGGGGTGGCAGGCCTGGGCACTTGGCCCGTCCAGACAGGGGTGGGGCCACGTCCCAGTGCCTCTGCCCACCCGGGCCAGCCTCCCAGCCATGGCACCAGCCCCGCCCACCACTGCTGTTTGGGAAGAACTGGCCTTGTTGGCTGCTCTGCCTCCTCTGCCCTCTCCCTCCCTGGAGCCCCGGCCAAACTGCCCAACCGGTCATTTCCAGAGTCGAACTTGGGCTGGATCCCAGTGCTTCTCCAGAGGCCCTGCTGGGTGGGGGACTGGTTAAGACTCGCAGGCTTAACCAGGGACAAAGCCCCTTCATGGCAACCCTCAAGGGGCACTGTGGCCTGTGGGGAGACTCCATGTGGACGTGGGTCCGGCCTCACCTCATGTGAGGTGAGTTCCTGAGAGGCCCGAACACCTCTGGCCCTGGTCTCAAGGAGGGTGTGGAGCCTTTAGAACAGATGTGGCCCCTAGGTGGTACCAATGTGAGTTTTCACATATAAGTCCAGTCTCCAGGAAGAGGCTGCTTGGCCTCTACCCAGGGTGCATGTGTGCTCTGCCCATTGAAAACATGTGTTCTGCTCAGTGAACATATGTGTCCTGACACCTAGGCCCCACCTGCTGCCACACCTGAGCTGAGCCTCCTCAGGCCAGGACAGCTGGGTGGGCCTCACATTGCAGCATGGGCTCCCCCTGCCATCGACTTTGTCCCCCGGGGAGAAACAACCAAGTCATCTGTGATAGTAATAAAAAGAGAGTTTTATTTGAGCCAAACTAACATCACTGACTCGATGGACGTGAGTCTGAGTGAACTCCGGGAGTTGGTGATGGACAGGGAGGCCTGGCGTGCTTCGGTTCATGGGGTTGCAAAGAGTCAGACACGACTAAGTGACTGAACTGAGCTGAGAATGATAGCCTGGACAGCAGCCTCTCAGATAACTCTGACGAACAGCTCCAAGGAGCACGGGTTTCAGCAGTTTTATGTCTTTCAGAACAAAGAGCATTAATAGGTCAGGGTTACATTCCTTCAAGCTTAGCAAGTACCCAGCGAGTCAGTTTGCATCTTGGAAGAAAAGCTATGACGAAACTGCCGCTGCTGCTAAGTCACTTCAGTCGCGTCCGACTCTGTGCGACCCCAGAGACGGCAGCCCACCAGGCTCCCCCATCCCTGGGAGTCTCCAGGCGAGAACACTGGAGTGGCTTGCCATTTCCTCCTCCAATGCATGAAAGTGAAAAGTGAAAGTGAAGTTGCTCAGTCGAGTCCAACTCTTAGCGACCCCATGGACTGCAGCCCACCAGGCTCCTCCATCCATGGGATTTTCCAGGCAAGAGTGCTGGAGTGGGGTGCCATTGCCTTCTCCAATGACAAAACTAGACAAAACCAGAGACATCTCTTTATCACCAAAGGTCCATATAGTCAAAACTATGGTTTTTCCAGTAGTCATGTATGGATGTGAGAGGTGGACCATAAAGAAGGCTGAAGAATTGATGCTTTTGAACTATGGTGTTGGAGAAGAGTCTTGAAAGTCCCTTGGAGTGCAAGGAGATGAAACCAGTCAATCCTAAAGGAAATCAACCTTGAATATTCATGGGGGACTGAGGTTGAAACTGAAGCTCCAATAGTTGGGCCACCTGATGCGAAGAGCCAACTCATTGGAAAAGACCCTGATGCTGGGAAAGATTGAAGGCTGGAGGAGAAGGGGATGATAGAGGATGAGATGGTTGGATGGCATCACCGACACAATGGACATGAGTTTGAACAAATTCTGGGAGATAGTGAAAGACAGGGAAGCCTGGCATACAGCAGATACAGCATGGGGTTGCAAAGAGTTGGACATGACCTAGCGACTGAACAACAACAATAAGCCTTGGCACCTGGGAGGGAGTCTTATCATCAAAGACCAGCACTGGCATCCCAGGAAAGGAGGCACTTCATCTTTATTTTTTAACATGAACACTTTTTACTTCTAGACCATGCACCCTTTTCCATTAATTATTAAAGTAGATGTACAGTATAAATTTGACAGGCCACCAACAGGCTGTTTCACTGGCATAAAATTCAAGTGAACTCCTATATGAGCCAGAAGACCTTCCCTACTCCTCAGTGTGAACTTTCCTTGCACGAGTGGCCTCAGGCCAAAGTTGAAGGCCCAGGGCTTGGGAACCATCACCCAAATCCCCCCAAAGGCCTGTCCTCAGGGCATCCATTGGTCTGCAGCAGGGGGTTGTGGAAACAGACAGGCATAGGCCTGGGACTGTTGGGGGCCAGGTGGGAATAGGTGAGGCCAGATGGAATCAGATGAGGCCAGGTGGGGACAGCTGGGGCCAAGTGGGGACAGGTGAGGTCAGCTGAGACCAAGTGGGGCCAGCAGGCTAGCGCTCAGACATGAAGGCGGGAGGTTCTCCTTTCCAGGCAGGGAACTAAGCCAACTTTCTTCCCAGGTGGCTGCTTCTCTCTCTCAGGCACTCCCAGGAATGAATATAATTCTCATGGGGCTGGGGGTCTCCAGAACTGCTTTCAGGCACCGGCCCATGATGGGGATTGAGAGCGTGCTAACCTGGATGCTCAGATGTGCCAGGTTGGGTGGGGCTGAGGCCCTGGGTTGAGGTCTGGGTTTCAGGTGCCCCAGCTGTCCCTGTGGATCCTTCTCAGGCTGTGGGCCCCCTCCCTGCTGACTTTCCTCGTCCTGTTCACCTCTCAATAGAGAAGAACATTCCTCAGGGTGTATGGAGGACATCATTCTATAGGAAGCACAGCTGCAGGTACAGGTGGATGTTGGACTGGACATGATGACAGATGCAAGAGGAAGAGCCGGTGATGGCAGCCGGGGCCCGTCAGGGAGACTGGGAGCCGCCCACAGGTCGGGGAACCTCCTACTGGTCAGGGAGCTGCCCACCTGGTCAGGGAGCCCCCAGGTGGAGATGCAGATCCGGAACAGTGCCGAAATGCAGAAAACAAAAGCAGCAGGTGCAGAGGAAACACAGAAGTAACAGAAGACTCAGGTCCCTCCTCTCAGTTGGGGCAAATGGAGGTGAGAACCAGCAAAGTTCTAAACCATGACCCGATGGGTCCCTCTGGTGTCATTACCAAGGGCAACAGGACACTGTGCTCTTACCTTGGTGGGTCCACCAGGCCTTTGTATTAATGGCTGCATCTGAGAATTTCTCACCCTGACAAAAAGGGGACATTTCCCCTTCAGGTGTTTAAGGAGACAAAGAAAACCTCAGTAAATCATGAGATCACATTCTCTAGTTGAAGTGCAAAAAAAATTTTTAGGCATTAATCATGGAAATAGGAAAAAAAATCCTACCAGGAAAAAACCCCCCAAACTCTCCACTAGCCACTGGTTCTAAAATGAAAGAAAGCCTCAAAGATAGGCTATTTAGAAAATAATATATAAGTAAAAACACTAGAACCTATGGGATATGGTTAAAATATAAAATAAGGTTAAAAACAAAATATAAATTTAAAAAAGCATATTTTAAAATATCTATATTTAGGTGAAAACAAATGGACATACAATTGGTTTTTAATGTGATATGCAAGAAAACAAATTTTGAAACAGAAGAAAACCAGAAGAAAAGAATTACTAAAATAAACAGGGAGTAATTGAAATAGGAAAGTAATAGAATCATAAACCCACAAGCAGATCTTTGAGGGGAAAAAACCTATAAAATAGATAAAAACAGTAGATAATTCCATCAGGAATAATAGAAAGAGAAACAAACACAGAATTTTAAGAAGAGAACAGGAAATAAGCAGAGCAGCAGAGGAAATGAAAGGATCCTCTCAATCCAAGACAAACAAAGGGTGAAGCAGATAATCCTCCAGGAAACACCGGCTGCCAAAGATGGCCCAGAAAGCAGCATCTGAATGGGCCATGTCCCCAGGAGCCCTCCCCACTCCAAGCTTCTCCTCCGGGGGGTCACAGTCCTGAGGCGTCAGCCTGTGGGGGCACCAGCATCCCCGCAAGGTCAGCCATGACAACACAGGGACCTGGACACGAACCTCGGTGAGTCCGCAAGGGACGCTGGTTGGGCCTTTACGGCCGTAGAGAGGAGCTGGGAGGACGGGACACGCGAGCCAGTTTCCGCCTGAGTCTTACTCTTGCTCTGAGGGTTGGAGGGCCGCATAGTGGGAAGACTGTCTTTCATTCTATGTCTTTTAAACATTTAAAACCTGAACATTTAAAACCCTAAGTACCTGTGTTACTTTATCAAGAAAAGATGGTGTAACGTAATTGACAAGTGCTCACTGATGGATGATGGGTGAATAGAGCGTGATCCTCACAGTGGAGTACTGCTCGGCCTCAGGGAGGAGGGACGCCAACAGGTGCTGCCACGTGGGTGAACCTCGAGGACACTGTGCTCAGGGACATAAGCCAAACGCCAGAGGACAAGCCTGGACAATTCCCTTACCCGAGGTCCCTGGAGGAGTCAGATCCATAGAGACCGAAGGTAGATGGTGGGCCTGGGGGCCGGGGCTGGGGAGGGGCCAGGGAGTCCGTGTTTCGGGGGCAGAGCTTCAGTTCAGGAGATGAAAAGGCTCTGGAGGTGGTCCACAGCTGGGTGAACATGCTTCACACGGCTGAGCTGTGCTCTTAAAAATGGCCAGGATGGCAAGTTTTATGCTGTATATGAAAGTGAAAGTGTTAGTTGCTCGGTTGTATCCAACTCTTTGTGACTCCATGGACTGTAGTCTGCAGCCCGCCAGGCTGCTCTGTCCATG
>NW_011494609.1:5694768-5719722 GCF_000754665.1 Bison bison bison
CTGGAGTGGATTGCCATTCTTGTCTCCAGGGATCTCCCAAAGCAGGGATCAAACCCGGGTCTCCTGCATTACAGGTAGATTCTTCACCATCTGAGTCACCAAGGAAGCCCTACATTTTGGCATAAAAAGGACACATTAAAACTTTTTATGCAGATGACACTACATTATGGCAGAAAGCGAAGAAGAACTAAAGAGCCTCTTGATGAAAGTCAAAAAGGAGGGAGAGTGAAAAAGTTGACTTAAAATTCAACATCCAGAAAACTAAGATTATGGCATCCGGTTCCATCACTTCATGGTAAATAGATGGAAATAGGGGAAATGATGGAAACAGAGAGACACTTCATTTTGGGGGGCTCCAAAATCACTGCAGATGGTGACTGCAGCCATGAAATTAAAAGACACTTGCTCCTTGGAAGAAAAGCTATGACCAACCTAGACAGCATATTAGAAAACAAAGACATTACTTTGCCAACAAAGGTCTGTCTAGTCAAAGCTATGGTTTTTCCAGTGGTCATGTATGGATGTGAAATTTGGATTATAAAGAAAGATGAGTGCCAAAGAACTGATGCTTTTTAACTGTGGTTTTGGAGAAGACTCTTGAGAGTCCCTTGAACTGCAAGGAGATCCAACCAATCCATCCTAAAGGAAATCAGTCCTGAATATTCATTGGAAGGATTGATGCTGAAGCTGAAACTCCAACACTTTGGGCACCTGATGTGAAGAATTGACTCGTTGGAAAAGACCCTGATGCTGGGAAAGATTGAAGGCAGGAGGAGAAGGGGACAACAGAGGATGAGATGGTTGAATTGCATCACCGACTCGATGGACATGAGTTTGAGTAAGCTCTGGGAGTTGGTGATGGACAGGGAAGCCTGGCGTGCTACAGTCCATGGGGTGGCAAAGAGTCAGACACGACTCAGTGACTGAACTGAACTGAAAAACTTTTTACATGGAAAGTAAGCTAGTGCCAGTGCAGCCTGAACAGTGACTCTCCCAGGAGCCTTGCTGGGTGCCCCCTGGTGGCCGGGGCACTGTGGCCTGGCAACCTCCCCTGGCGTGACTGGATGCCCACGGCGAGGGTCTGCGTGGTCCAGGGGGACATTCATGGCAGTGGTACACAGGTCACTGCTTGACAATCCGCTCTCTGGGGGACAAGCCTGAAGAGGGCATTTCCCTGATTCTGTGATGTAAATGTCGCAGGCAGAATGTCAGACTAATCATGTGTGCTCTCAGGGTGTGGGACTGGGGCAGGGTCGCCGAGCTGCACTGGCCGCCCTGCTGCCCAGCATCCATCTGCGCCCGGTTGCGCCACCCACTCCGGAAGTAGGTCCCCACCCAGCTCGCTCCCCTCCCCCATTCTACTTGAGCTACCATCCCCGCTGCATCAGGGACCAAAACACACAAATACGTTTTGAATGTGAATTCTTTTTGTCATCTTTGGCTTCAGTGTCTGCATTTTAACCGAATGGAACAATCAAGTTGTGAAAGGAAAAGCGAAGTGGAGTCAGTGATGCTCCAAGAGTCTCTCAGATAGAGACAGAGGCCTCCGAGGATGAGAATTATGTAGTCCCAGCCTGGATGGACTCTCAGCCCATGACTCAGTAAAGTCACCCAGAACATCTCCAGAACCTGGTGACGGTCTCTCTACTTACCGGGCCCTGGCCCTAAGACGACTCATGGTCCCTTTAGGACAAGTGTGTTCCAGCTCCTGTCAGGGTCAGGCCAGGCAACTTCGAACAAAAAGGCCTCATGGCTTTTTGTCTTCAGTGGTCCCTGACTCTCTTCCCTGAACATCCTTCCCAGGTTACCTGAATCTGGGTCTCCTAGGTTGCAGTTTTTAAGACCCCAAGTAACTCCTTTCTTTTGTGCTGCCACTTGATTATCTTGGTTGATAAGATCTGGGATATGGACTATTCCACAAGGTACTTGTCCTGGAGTCAAAGTTACAGAATTCCACACGAACCACCAAAAAGGATGAATTCTGCATGAACCACTACCCAAGCCTGACACCAACCCCAGAGCTGCAGCCTTGCTTCGGAGACTCAACAGAAGAGCACAAGCTTTGGAAGCTGAGCTGACACTGGATCCACCACACAGCAGGGGGATCGGGACTCCATCAGGTCATGGGGCGGAGGGCATCCATCCCAGCTGGACACGTGCATGGCCCCGGTAGTTGCTGGCTCCACTTGAGAGACTCTTGGAGCATCACTGATTACTTCTTTCTTCCATCAAAATCGAACACTTGAGATGAATGGAATGAAATGAATGGAAAGGTGTAAGTTCTTAGCAGAGAAAGAGAAATTATGAAAAGAACCTAATGGAAATTCGAAAATACAATATCTGAAAAAGATTTGCAAATCACGTATCTGACAAAATACTTGTATCTGGAATATACAAAGAACTCTTCACACTCACCAATAAGAAAACAAACAGCCCAATGAAAAATGATCACCAAAGAAGATGTATGGATGACAAGTGAGCACAGGAAAAGACGCTCATCAGTAGTGAGTAGGGGTTTGCAAATTAAACCTTAAGCTATGCTAGGAATCTTCTAGAATGCTGCACACAAAGCCTGCAGCTGCTGACCCGGGTGCTGGGTCCCCTGCAGTGTTGCGAGAACCTGCACAGCCACTCCAGACATCCGCCCACAATTTCTTTAAAAATTGAACCTATACCTACCATATGCCCCAAATCATGCCCTGGGCATTTCCCCTAAAGAAGTGAAAACTTACCTGCACACAAAACCCGCATGTGGATACTTGTAGCATCTTCATTTGTATGACCAAAGGCTAGAAACGACCCACTGTCCTTCACGGGGTGAGTGTTGGAACAGACTGGTCAGAGTCGAAAGATCAAGCTGTGAGCAGGTGCAGCAGCTCTGGTGGGCCTCAGTGGTTTAAGCTGAGAAAGAAGCCTTCCGAGGTCACGTGTTGTTTGGCTCCACGCCTCCCTTCACTGTACTTGTCTTCACCCCGCTTCCCAGACACTACTTTTTTTTTTTTTAAATTGTGCCGTCAGATGATGGTTTGCATTTTTAGCAATAAAGTATTTATTTCATACAGACTGTGGACTTCCCTGGTGTCTCAGACGGTAAAGAATCTGTCTGCAATGCAGGAGATCTGGGTTTGATCCCTGGGTCGGGAAGATCTCCTAGAGAAGGAAATGGCAACCCACTCCAGTATTCTTGCCTAGAGAATTTCATGAACAGAGGAGCCTGGGGAACTACAATCCAAGGGATTGCAAAGCACAGGACATGACTATTAATACTTAGTGAAGAACAGTATGTACAGTATGTAGGCTGCTTTTTACAGATCATGTCATTGAACCAAACTCAGGTCTGCTCACCAGCTCCTCAGCAAGGCCCACTTACTGGCCCCGGGTGGTGGAGGGGGAGAGGGGAGCATCAGGTGCAAGGTGCCTGGTATGGGGGTCAGGCTCTAAGGACAGGCAGCTCAGTTTCTAAAGACCCAAACTCCCTGATGGCTCCTGGGGAAGCTTTTAAAGACACTGTGAGGAGAGGTCTTGGGGTATGTGATCAGCTTGTGGACATTCCTCTGATTGGCTAGTTGTGAAGTAAGGGGGAGTCAACATCATTGGCCTTCTGGTTCCAGCCATCTGAGGGCTGCAGGCTGGTGGGCAGCACACAGTTAAATTCTCCGACCTGTTGGTGGGGGCGGGTCTCAATATCTGCAAAACAGTTCAAGAATATGGCTGAGAATATTATCTACATTCTATATCTCGAAGGAATCAACTCTGAATACTCATTGGAGGGACTGATGTTGAAGATGAAGCTCCAACACTTTGGCCACCTGATGCGAACAGCCAACTGACTCATTGGGAAAGACCCTGATGCTGGGAAAGATTGAAGGCAAAAGAAGGGGGCAATAGAGGATTAGATGGTTGGAAGGCATCACCGACTCAGTGGACATGAACTTGGGCAAACTCCAGGAGATAGTGAGGGACAGGGAAGCCTGGCGTGCTGCAATCTACAGGGTCACGTAGAGTCACTTGGTGACACATAGAGCACTCATGGAGTGACTTAGCAACTGAACAACAATAACAATTATCTACAATACTTGAGGAGGAGCTAAAGGCCCTTGACTTAGTTTAATGATTACTTTTTTTTTTTTTGGTCTAGCTTGACTGTTTTCCTTTGTTTCTGCATTTTCTCACTTGTCTGACTAAATTTGCTCTTCAGAACTCAAGGGAGGTCTAGGAGGCTAAGTCTTCTCTAAACAAGAGGCAAGGGATATGGTGAGGGGCCTGTTCCTGCAAAGGGCCTTTAGGGTCCTGCTGGGTTTAATTGCACAATTAATAGACTACAGTATGGTATAAATCTAACTTTATATGCACCAAGAAACCAAAGAGTTGCTGTCTCACTTCACCGCGATTTTTGCTTTATTGCTGTGGTCTGGAACCAAACCCAGGGCTTCCCAGATGGCTCAGTGGGTAAAGAATCCTGCAGTGCAGGAGACACCAGTTTGATTCCTGGATCAGGAAGATTCCCTGAAGGAAGGCATCGCAATATTCTTGCTTGGAGAATCTCACGGATGGAGGAGCCTGGAGGGCTACAGTCCATGGGGTCGCAAAGAGTCAGACACGACTGAAGGTACTGAGCAAACAAGTAAGCACGGAACCAAACCCACAGTGTGTCTGAGGTCTGCCTGCAGGTGGCCTGCTGTTTTTCTATTGCAGTAGAGTTGATTTACAGCGTTGTTTTAGTCTCAGGTGTACAGCAAACTGAATCAGTTACCATATACATGCATCCACTCTTTTTTAGATTCTTTTCCCATATACGTCATTCCAGAGTATTGAGTTGAGCTCCTTGCGCTACACAGTAGGTTCTTGCTAGTTATCTGTTTTATGTAAAGTGGTGTGTATATGCCGATCCCAATCCCCCGATGTATCCCAGCCCCATCCCCTGGTAACCGTGTTTGGTTTCTGCATCTGTAACTCTATTTCTCTTTTGTAAATATGTCCATTTGTACCCCCCTTTTTTAAGATTCCACATATAAGTGATGTCATATGTACTTGTCTTTCTCTTCCTAACTCACTTCACTCAGTATGACACTCTCTAGGTCCATCTATGTTGCTGCAAATGGCACAGTCTCACTCCTTAAAAGGCTGAGTGAGATTCCATTGTGTATATATGCATCACATCTTCATCCATTCTTCTGTTGATGGACCATTACGTTGCTTCCACGTCCTGGCTATTGTAAATATTGCTGCAGTGAACACTGGGGTGCATGCATCTTTTCAAACTAGAGTTTCCTCTGGGTATATGCCCAGGAGTGGGATTGCCAGATCATATGGTAGCTCAATTTTTAGCTTTCTGAGGAACCTCCATATCATCCTCCATAGTGCCTGAACCAACATGCATTCCCACCTTCAGTGTAAGAGGGTTCTCTTTTCTCTACACACTCTTCAGCATGTATAGTTTGTAGATTTTTTTGATGATGACCAGTCTGACTGATGTGAGGTGATGCGTCATTGTAGTTTTGGCTTGCATTTGCATTTCTCTAATAACGAGCTATGTTGAACATCTTTTCATGTGTTTATCGGCCGTCTGTATGTCTTCTATGGAGAAATGTCTATTTAGACTTTCTGCCCACTTTTTTAATTGGGTTGTTTATTTATTTATTTATTTATTTGTTTTATATTGAGCTGCATGAGCTGTTTGTATATTTTGGAGATTAATCCCTTGCTGGTTGCTTCATTTGCAAATGTTTTCTCCCAATCTGTGGGTTGTCTTTTTGTTTTGTTTGTGGTTTCCTTTGCTGTGCAAAAGTTTTTAAGTTTACTTAGGTCCCATTTGTTTATTTTTGTTTTTATTTTCTTTACTGTAGGCAGTGGATTAAAAAAGATCTTGCTGTGATTTATGTCAAAGAGCGTTCTGCCTACATTTCCCTCTAAGAGTTTTATAGTATCAGGTCCTACATTTGTGTGTGGCACTAGGGAGTGTTCCAGCTTCATTTGTTTGCATGAAGCTGTCATTTTCCCAGCACCACTTATTAAAAAGAGACTATCTTTTCTCCATCATATATTTTGGCCTCTTTTGTCATAGATTAGGTGACGCTAGGTGCGTGGATTTATCTCTGGACTTCCTATCCTGTTCTGTTGATCTTTATTTCTGTTTTTGTGCCAGTAGCATACAGTTTTGATGAATGTAGCTTTCAAGTGTAGTCTGAAGTCAGGGAGCCTGATTTCTCCAGCTCCATTTCTCTTTCTCAAGATTGCTTTGGCTATTCGAGGCCTTTTGTGTTTCTATAGATGACTTCCCGGCAAAGACAGAACCATAAGGTACAGCACAGATTCGTAGGTTCTGTGCACTGAGAGCAGGGGAGGAGCTGGACTGGAAGAGGCAACAGGAAGGAGTTTTCAGGAGTGATGTTCTGGTTTGAATCTTGCACAATGGTGCATTTGTCAAAACTCAGAATTGAACATCACAAAGAGTGAATTTTAAAGTATAGAAACTAAAAATAAAAAATTAGAGAGCCACTGCTCTGGAGGAAACATCAAGAGAGCTGCTCCAAACTGAAGGAGACCAGGAAACATGAGACTATGTGATGAGTGGACCCAGAAACGTGGCTACACGTGATGTGCTCACGGTAACCCTGGAAGGGGAATGTGGAGCAAGGGCTGCACAAGCTTATACGCTTCTGAGCTGTGATGACCCTCTTGTGGTTTTGTAATAGGATGCCCCTGTTCTTAGGAGAAAAGGAGATTAATAGTGACACATTTGGGGAGCAGGGTTGAGGTGTTGCAAATTCTTTTCAAATATCGGGAGAGAGACATTCAGAGACAGAGACAGAGGCTGGCATGATGATACCTGGATTTTCACTGCTTAATTTTTCAAAATTTCTGTGCATTTTCAAATTTGTAATAGAAAGTACACATTTTTTTTTTTAATGTCATGGGGAAAATAACTCTAGACATGTCCTAACATCTGGGACTGAAATTAAATTCTAAATTCCTAAGCCAAAATAATTCTACAGCATTTTCCAGTCATGCCTTCCAAACTAGAGGGATGTGTTTATTGTTAATAGACTCAGCATCTGCTTGGAAAGTTCTAGAAACCAAACCAAGAATGCATTTTGCTCACAGACTTGCTTCCGTCCTTTGAAGGGACTGCAAGGCACTGAGCAGGGAGCTCCTCCAGCTAAAGGGCCCAGTTGCTAGGCTCCCTGGGGGAGGACCCGCCAGGCCAGTGCCCCTAACCAGGAAGCAGGGGTGCTCCCCTCTCTCCCATGGAGTGGATGCTGGGGGGTTGCAGGAAGTGGGCAAGGTGGGAGCTGTTGTTTTCGTCCACTAGGTCAATCACTAGACACTAGCCTTCCACTGGATTCACCTTCACTTGGTGCTTCCAAATTTATAATGATTTTCTTTCTGAATTTTAAATGCTTGGAAAGAGCAATGGTTTTACTGTTTTATTTAAATTTCACCAGTGATTCCAAAGCCAGGAATATATAAACTACTGTCATCTCAAGCGTGCAATTTGCAAATTTCTTTTTCTTGCAAACCACGATTATCCATCAGAAAATATGGGGACTTTTCTCTAAATGACCTCCCTTAAATCTCACACACACACACATACATACACACACACATACACACACACAGGATTTTTGGAGGCATATTTATCCATAAACAGACACTAGTTGTCTGAGCATCACAGTTTGAATAATTTGAGCTGCACCCTCAGAGTCCTGGAGGCCCTGCCCAGATGGCTGAGAACCTGCTTTCTGGACCGAATGGACCCTGGCATGTCTTTTCTTGGCTCCCAGAGTAAACATCATGGGGTGAAATAAATTCACTTTCACTGACTCTCCTCTTAGGATTCTCTGTCACTGTTTTTGCTTTTGGTTCTTGGCCAGGTTGGTTGGTGAGGGTGCCAGCTGGGCTCAGCTGAAACACCGAATGGCAGCTCAGGACCCTTAGGAGGTGGGGGTGAGATGGTGCAGGTGGGGGGCAGGGAGTAGATGGTGGGGGGGTAGAGCGGGGAGGGAGGCAGCAGGGGGAGGAGGTATTGGTGGGGAGGCACTAGGTTGCCTGTGAGAAAGGGATGGGGAGAATTTTAAACAAATGAGTGGGGAATGGAGCCCAGCTGAGACTGTCCTGACAACAGGGCTCCTGCCCCTCTGACCAGCCCGGGCCTCTCTAGTGGCTGGTGGCCTGTGGTGCCTCCTTGGTTCTGCTCTGGGAGAGGGACTGGCTGGAGAAACCCTCCTTGCTCCTGCTGCACAAGGGGGCAGTCAGGGGGTGAACTTCCTCCTCCAGGGTGACCCCCTAAATCCTTTGGGAACAGCAGTTCCTCCAAGGCTGAGGTGCATCGTCCCCCCAGGTCATAGTCCCTGGAGCACCACAGTTGGATCACCAGCATCAGAACATTGGACCCTCTCCCTTCCTCCACTGCCTCTGTCCCCTGATGCTCCCAGTAGAGCAACCAGGCCACTCCGTCCAGCTGTGAGGACATGAGGCCATTCCATCCAGCTGTGGGGACGTGTGGTCACTCTGTCCAGCCATGAGGACATGTGATCACTCCGTCCTGCTGTGGGGACGTGTGGTCACTCTGTCCAGCTGTGAGGAGATGAGGCCACTCCGTCCAGCTGTGGGGATGTGTAGCCACTCTGTCCAGCCATGAGGACATGTGGTCACTCCGTTCTGCTGTGGGGACGTGTGGTCACTCCTTCCAGCTGTGGGGACGTGTGGCCACTCTGTCCAGCTGTGAGGAGATGAGGCCACTCCGTCCAGCTGTGGGGACACGTGGCCACTCCGTCCAGCTGTGAGGAGATGAGGCCATTCCGTCCAGCTGTGGGGACGTGTGGTCACTCCACCCAGCTGTGAGGACATGTCCCTCTTGGGGCCTCACCCAGTGCCAGGTGCCTCCCTCTCTTCCCGGAACTGCCCCCACCTGAGAGCCTCCTACTCCACTGACTTGCCCTGTGAGGGGCGTGAGGCTCCTCAGCCTGGTGGAGACACTTGCTTGCTTTCAGAGCAAATCCAGGCAGTTTTGGGAGTTCACAAGGAGCAGGTATGAAAAGTGTGATGTGAGTAATGTTAGTGCATGAACACATTTCCAGTTTGATATGGAATTATTTCTCTGATACGTAACAACAAGCCAACAGGACCAAGAGTCTTTGGCTGCAGGCCCAGTCTGCGTTCACAGCTTACAAAAACACTTGCTTTCCTTTAATTCCCAACAGCATCTCCTGTGTTTGAATTCATTACTTTCATAGGAAAACCAGGCCACCGCCCAGCTCTGCAGCAGACTTCTAGGGAGTACTTCACTCTCTGTTCTCCTAAAGCAGCTGGATTCAGCCACTAAACTCAAGTCCCAGGAAGGAGCGCCATGCAGAGATGAGTGCAGACCTCATGAGCAATTCCAGGTCCATTCAAGGGGAGGTTTGCTCATTCCTCACACTGAAGACCCGACACAGCAGCCCGTGGTCTCCTCGTCAGTCTCCTGCTCTGTTGAGTTTTCTGACGCAACAGCAAGTCTGGACCAGGGGGGATAAAGCCCCTTTATGTGACCCAGCCAGGCTCCACTGCAGCCAGGAGTGGGTGTCGCCCTGGGAGAGGCCAGGGCCACGGGGACCATGTGGTGTCACACAGGTTGACCCCTGTGTCCTGAAGGCCTGGGCCCTGTGGACACAACTCTTCCTCCTGAGGGCGTTTGCTGGGTGCCCGCGGGGGCCTGGGGAGGCGTGGGCAGGGAGGCCGGTGGGTGCTTAGGCTGCTGCCCTGCCCCAAGACCACATGCCATCAATAGTGCCCTCCCAGGTCATTGCACAACGGCCATGCCCTGTAGAACCTCCACCGTCCCACAAACACCCTTCCTGCTCACCTTTTGCTCAGCGGCGACAGAACCAAAGGAACCCCCTGTTGTGTGGAGAACATGGCCCTGGTCCAGAACCAAGTCACCCCAGCATCCTTCTGGCAGGGTGCCTGGGGCCCAGGTCTGCAACACTAATGCCCCCATCCTGGGGGATGCCCAGTAGGGGAGCCTGCCCACTGCACTGACTGCCATGTTGGAAGAGGCCAGGTGGCCAAGGCTGGGTCACCCTAGGAGGGGTCTGCCTGCCCGGACCTTGTTCCCTGAACTGGGAGTGGACAGGATGGGGGACCCTTCTGGGTCTCAAGTTCATATAAGTGAGGAAGGAAATAAACCTGAAAATTCACGGGTGGTCCTTCACCGTGTGGAATAAGAGCAAGAAACCATGAGAAGTAGCTGGATATTAGCCAGAGAGAGTGAACAGGCCCCAAAACAGGATGGTGTTGGCTGAAGAATTGATCGGAGCACTGGGGGATCACACAGGGGCACTTGGAGGCAGAACAGAGGGGAAGAGCTGGAAGGGGAGTGGGCTGAGTGTGGGCGACAACTCAGTTCCAGGAAACAGAAGTGTCAGGATGAAACACACAGCAGATCTAATGGAATAAGGGAAACACACTTGCTTCAACTACAGAAAGGTGAACGTCCTGCCCTCACAGCGTGCATAGAAGAGCCAGTGGCATGTAGAATGATGCGGCCATGAGGGTGCTTGGGCCTGGATATTTTGGGGTGATGTGTGGACATTCCAGAGGGAGAGAGCAGATTCTCCAAACAAACAAGAGCCAGGTTCACAGCGTGGTCTGACTTAGGGGCTGCAGTGGACTGATCTGACTTCTATGACCATGAAATGATCATCACAGTAAGTTTAATGAACACCATCATCTCATGCGTGTGTGCGTCCTCAGTCGCTTCAGTCGTGTCTGACTCTTTGCAACCCTGTGGACTGTAGCCCGTCAGGCTCTTCTGTCCATGGGATTCTCCAGGCAAGAATACTGGAGTGGGTTGCCATGCCTTCCTCCAGGGGATCTTCCCCACCGAGGAATCGAACCCACATCTCTTATGTCTCATACAGACACACAATGAAAGAAATAGAAAAAAGGCTTGGCCGCAGGCTGTCTCCAGCGATGCAGGATGTAGCGCCAGGTGCATGGCCCCCAGTAAAGCCCTCTGCCCGCCTGTCTCCCACCACAGGGAGCTCTCTGCCCCTTGGGGCTGAGAGACCCCACCCTTTCCCCAAGCTAAAGCCGGAGGGCCCTGAGGTACCAGCGAGATATCGTCTCACAAGGGACTCTTGGTGGCCCAGGGCAATGGGGCTCCTGCTGGCATCAGGGCAGCTGACACAGTGGAGCTGGCAGAGCTGGGAGCCTGGGTAGAGAAGACGGGCAAGTGGGCAATCAGCAACCCAACCAAGGCTGAATAGGAGCAGGCATACCCAGGGCCTCAGGAGGTGAGGGAGGAGGTGCGGGCCCCTGCAGGCCCACCATGCCATGGAGGAGGAGGAGGAGGAGCTTGTGCACGAGGTCTGGGAGGGGTGCTGGAGGGCCATCCCATACGATGTGCTCCAGACTGGCTGAAGGACAGCGACTGCCTGTCGCACGGCCACCGGCCGCCATGCCCCCATTCTGGGCCTGCTTCAAGAGCATCATCTTCTGCATCTACACGGGGACTGGCAACATCTGGACCCTCCTGCGTGGCTTTGTGCTGTTTCTGTTTCTGGGAATCCTGACCACGCTCTCAGACCACACATGTACTTCACGGCTCCCCTTTCAGGAGAAGGTGGTGTTTGGGATGTTCCTCCTGGGAGCGGTGCTCGGCCTCAGCTTCTCCTGGCTATTTCACACCGTCTACTGTCATTCAGGGAAAGTCTCTTGGACTTTCTCAGAACTGGATTATGTAGGGATTGCCCTCCTGATTATGGGGAGCTTTGGCCCCTGGCTCTACTACTCCTTCTACTGCTCCCCACAGCCATGGCTCATCTACATCCATCGTCTGTGTTCTGGGCATCTCTGCCATCATCGTGGCACAGTGGGACCAGTTCACCACTCCTAAGCACCGGCAGACAAGAGCAGGAGTGTTCCCAGGGCTTAGCTTGAGTGGCATCATGCCTACCATGCAGTTCACAATCACAGAGGACTTCATCAAGGCCACCATGGTGGCCCAGATGGCTGGTTCTTCCTCATGGCTCTGATGTACATCGCCAGAGCCGGCCTCTATGCCGCATGCGTTCCCGAGCGCTTCTTCCCTGGAAAATTCGACATATGCTTCCAGTCTCATCAGATCTTCCTTGTCCTGGTAGCGGAAGCTGCCTTCACCCACTTCTATGGTGTCTCCAACCTTCAGGAGTTCCGATACAGCCTGGAAGGGGGCTGTACTGATGACTCTCTCCTCTGAGCCGCCCCCTGAGGGTGCAGGAGAACTTCCCAAGTGCTTTTAAAATAACTTCTTTGCTGAAGTGAGAGGAAGAGTCTGAGTTGCCTGTTTCTAGAAGAAACCTCTTAGAGAACTCAGTACCGACCACGCTTCAGCCCACTTCACACTCACTGGGTAATAAACTCTCCATTTCCTCCCTGAGAAAGGTGGGGGAGGGCAGGCGTGGCCACCCTGCCCCCGGCTGCCCCCTTGGCCAGGCACCTGCTGTCCCCTCCCAGAGACGGGGCTGCGAAGCTCACCGTGAGCTCTGAGCCCTCCTCCCAGCATTCTGGGGAAAAGAGATGGGCTGGGACTCTTCAGAAATTCTGTTTCTGGAAGAAACTGTCCCTCCCTCACCCCATCCTGACTTTGTAACCTGGCTTATAACAGGCCATCCATTTTTGTGGCATACTTTTCAAAACCAGTTATAACCTGGGCCCATCTTTCTAGGGCCTGGGCCTGCTCACAAACCAGGAAGAACAAAGCCACCAACTTTTACACAGCCTGGCTAACCATGGAAGTGTGTCCAGGCTTCAGATAACTTGAGTTTTGATTTTTCTTTTCTTGGCAGAGTAATGCAAAATTAAAGTGGGGAAAGATACTTAATATTTAATACCAAGCTTTAAAAAGAAACCTGCTATCATTGCTTATGCAACTTGATGCAAAGACTACAATGATAATAAAAGAGTACAGGAGGCAAAAAAGAAAAAAAGAAAGAAATAGAAAACAAATTTCCTGGTGATAAGAACTCTTAGGATTTATTCTTAAGAACTTTCATTATATAATGTACAGGAGCGTTAATGTGTTTCTCATGTTGTACATCACATCTCTGGTACTTATTTGTCTTATAACTGGAAGTTTGTACCTTTTGACCGCCTCCATCCAATCCCCCTTCCCCGCCCACCTTGGGTAACCACCAACCTGATCACTTATCCTCGAGCCTGTTTGTTTTTGAAATATAATTGACCTACAAGCACTACGTTAGTTCCTGTTAACACAAAGTAGTGATTGATGTTTCTATACATTTCAAACTGATCACCATGATAAGTCTAGTTACAATCTGTCACCATACAAAGATACTACATAGTTACTGACTATATTCCCAACACCCTACATTTCATCGTTGTTATTTAGTCACTAAGTCATGTCCAACTCTGCAACCTCACGGACTGTAGCCCACCAGGCTCCTCTGTCTGTGGGATTTTCCAGGCAAGAATACTGGAGTGGGTTGCCATTTCCTTCTCCAGGGGATCTTTCTGATCCAGGGATCAAACCTGGGTCTCCTGCACTGGCAGGCAGTTTGCTTACTGCTGAGCCACCTTGGGAAACCCCTACATTGCATACTGCAACTCATTTATTCTGCAACCAGAAATTTGTGCCTCTTAAGGGCTCCAAAATCACTGCAGATGGTGACTGCAGCCATGAAATTAAAAGACGCTTACTCCTTGGAAGGAAATTTATGACCAACCTAGATAGCATATTCAAAAGCAGAGACATTACTTTGCCAACAAAGGTCCGTCTAGTCAAGGCTATGGTTTTTCCTGTGGTCATGTATGGATGTGAGAGTTGGACTGTGAAGAAGGCTGAGCGCCGAAGAATTGATGCTTTTGAACTGTGGTGTTGGAGAAAACTCTTGAGAGTCCCTTGCACAGCAAGGAGATCCAACCAGTCCATTCTGAAGATCAGCCCTGGGATTTCTTTGGAGGGAATGATGCTGAAGCTGAAACTCCAGTACTTTGGCCACCTCATGCGAAGAGTTGACTCATTGGAAAAGACTCTGATGCTGGAAGGGATTGGGGGCAGGAGGAGAAGGGGACGACAGAGGATGATATGGCTGGATGGCATCACTGACTTGATGGACGTGGGTCTGGGTGAACTCCGGGAGTTGGTGATGGACAGGGAGGCCTGGTGTGCTGTAATTCATGGGGTCGCAAAGAGGCGGACACAACTGAAGTGAACTGAACTGAATCTCCCTCAACTCATTCTCTCCTCTGCCCACCTCCCCTGCTCTGGCAACCACTTGCTTGTTCTTTGTGTCTATAACTGCTTCAGTTTTGTTATGTTTGATCATTTGTTTTTTAGATTCCACATATAAGCAAAATTATACAACTGTTTTTCTCTGTCTGCCTTCTTTTACTTAGCAAAATATCCCCAGGGTCCTTCCATACTGTGCCAAATGGCAAGTTTTTGTTCTTTTTTATGGCTGAGTAATATTCCATCACAAACACACACAGACACACCACACGTTCTTTATCCGTTCATCTATTGATGACCACTTGAGTTGCTTCCATAGCTTGACTATTGTAAATAATACTGCAATAAACACAAGGGTGCATGTGCCTTTTCAAATTAGTGTTCTTTTTCTTTAGATAAATACCGAGGAGTAGAATTCCTGGATCATATTCTAATTTTTAAAGGACCCTCCATGCACTTCTCTGTAGCATTTGCACAAACTGACACCCCCATCAACATGTAGGAGGGTCCCTTTTCTTCACATTCTCACCCACACTGATATTTGTTGTCTTTTTTATGATAGGCATTCTGACAGGTGTGAGGTGGTATCTGGTTGTAGTTTTGATTTGCATGTCTCTGGTGATCAGAGATGAGCATCTTTTCCTGTGTCTCTTGTCCATTTGCATGTCTTCATTGGAAAAATGTCTATTCAGATCCTCTGCCTGCTTCTCAATTGCGTTGCTTGCTTTTTGCTATTCAGTTGTATAATGTCTTCGTATATTTTGGAATATTAACCCCTTATTGGATATATTGTTTGCAAATATCTTCTCCCAGTCAGTAGGCAGCCTTTTCATTTTGTTCATAGTTTCTGTCACTGTGCAAAAATTTTTTAGTTTGATGTGAACTCATTTGTTTCTTTTTGCTTTGGTTACCCTTGCCTGAGGAGACATATCAAAAAAAAAATTACTACTAAGGACCTACGTCAAGGAGCATTCTGACTGTTTTCTTGTAGAAGTTTTCTGTTTTCAGGTCTTACACTTAAGTCTTTAATCCATGGAATTTACAGTCCATGGGATTCTCCAGGCCAGAATACTGGAGTGGGTAGCCTTTCCCTTCTCCAGGGGATCTTTCCAACCCAGGGATCAAACCCAGGTCTCCAGCATTGCAGGTGGATTCTTTATCAGCAGAGCCACGAGGGAAGCCCAAGCATACTGGAGTGGGTAGTCTATCCCTTCTCCTGCAGGTCTTCCCGACCCAGGAATCAAACTGGGGTCTCCTGCATTGCAGGAGGATTCTTTACCAACTGAGCTATCAGAGAAGCCCCTTAATCCATTTTGAGTTTTTTTTTTTTAATATAGTGTAAGAAAAGGTGCTTCAATTAGATTCTTTTGCATGTAACTATCCAGTTTTCCCAACACCATTTATAGAAGAGGCTATCTTTTCTTCACTGCATACTCTTGCCTCCTATGTCAAAGCTTAATAGCCCAGAAAAGCATGGGTTTGCTTCTGGGCTCTCTATTCTGCTGCACTGCTCTGTGTCTCTTTTGTGCTGGTATCAAACTTTTTTGATTACTGTAGCTTTGTAGTATAGTTTGAAATCAGGGCACATGGTTCCTCCAGCTTTGTTCTTTCTCAAGATTGTTTTGGCTGTTTGGGGTCTTTCATGTTTCCATACAAATTTTAGGATAATTTTAGTTCTGTGAAAATTGCCATTGGCATTTTGCCAGGTATTGCACTGAATCTGTAGATTGCTTGGTAGACTGGGCATCTTAACAATATTAATTCTTCCAGTCCATGAACACAGTGTGCCTCTCCATCTGTTTGTGCTGTCTTCCAAGTTTCTTTCATTAGTGTCTTTTGGTTTCCTGAATATAAGTGTTTTACCTCCTTAGATTTATTCCTATGCTTTTTATCCCTTTTGATGTAAATTGTAAATAAGATTGCTTTCTTAATTTCTCTTTCTGATACTTTGCTGTTGAATATAAAATATAACTGATTTCTGTATATTAATTTTTGTATCCTGAAACTTTACTGATCTCATTGATGACCTCTAGTAGCTTTTTGGTGGCATCTTTAAGATTTTCCATGTATAGTATCATGTCATCTGCAAGCAGTAATAGTTTTACTTCTTTGTTTCCAATTTGGATTCTTTTTCTTTCTTTTTCTCATCTGATAGCTGTGGCTAGGACTTTCAACTTTATGTTGAAGAAAGGTAGTGAGACTGGGCAGCCTTGTCTTGTTCCTGATCTTAGAGAAAATGCTTTCATCTGAGTATTATGGTAGCTGTGGGTTTGATATGTATGGCTTTTATTATGTTGAGATATGTTCTCTCTATACCCACTGTGTTGAGGGTTTGTTAAATCATAAATCATTGCTGAATTTTGTCAAAACCTTTTTCTGGATCTACTGAGATGATCATATGATTTTTATTTTTTAGTTTGCTAATGTGGCATATCATATTAATTGTTAGTGGATATAAAGACATCCTTGCATCCCTGGAATAAATTACCCTTGATCACTGTGTATGATTCTTCTCATGTATTTCTGAATTTAGTTTGCTAGTGTTTTGCTGGGGAGAAGGCAATGGCACCCCACTCCAGTACTGTTGCCCAGAAAATCCCATGGATGGAGGAACCTGGTAGGCTGCAGTCCATGGGGTCACTAAGAGTCAGACACGACTTAGCGACTTCACTTTCACTTTCCACTTTCATGCATTGGAGAAGGAAATGGCAACCCACTCCAGTGTTCTTGCCTGGAGAATCCCATGGACGGAGAAGCCTGGTAGGCTGCAGTCCATGGGGTTGCACAGAGTCGGACACGACTGAAGCGACTTAGCAGCAGCAGCAACAGTGTTTTGTTGAGGATTTCTGCATCTATGTTCATCAGTGAGATTGGTCTGTAATTTTCTTTTTTGGTGATATCTTTGTCTAGTTTTGGTATCAGTGTAACGTTGGCCTTGTAGAATGAGCTCAGAAGTATTCCTTCCTATGCAATATTTTTGGAAATAACTTGAGAAGGAGAGATACTCTCTAATGTGTAGAGGATCACCTGTGAAGCTGTCTGGCCCTGGACTTTTGTTTGCCAATTGTTTGTTTGTTTTCCTGATTCTATTTCATTATTGTGGGACTTACCTGGTGGTCCAGTGGCTAAGAATCTGCCTTGCAGTGCAGGGGACACTGGTTCAATTACTGGTCAGAGAACTAAGATCCCACATACTGCAGAGCAACTAAGCCCCCATGCCACATATAAGACCCCACAAAAAATAATTAAATACTCAAATAAGTAAATAAATATAAAAATTTTCATTATTGGTTATTTGTGTGATCATATTTTTTCTTTCATCCTAGTTCAGTCTTGGGAGGTTGTGTATTTTTATAAATTTGTTTATTTCTTCTAGGTTGTCCATTTTATTGACATAATTTTATCACAGTAATCCAATACCCCAACCACTAAGGCCAAAGAAGATGAAGTTGAATGGTTCTATGAAGACCTACTAGAACTAATGCTAAAAAAGATGTCCTTTTCATCCTAGGGGACTGGGATGCAAAAGTAGGGTCAAGAGATCCCACCAAGTTCTGGCCTTGGAGTACAAAATGAAGCAGGGCAAAGGCTAACAGAGTTTTGCCAAGAGAATGCACTGGTCATAGCAAACACCTTCTTCCAACAACACAAGAGATAACTCTACACATGGACACCACCAGATGGTCAATACCGAAATCAGATTGATTATGTTCTTTGCAGCCAAAGATGGAGAAGCTCTATACAATCAGCAAAAACAAGACCCAGAGCTGACTGTGGCTCAGATCATGAACTCCTTATTGCCAAATTCAGACTTAAGTTGAAGAAAGTAGGGAAAACCACTAGACCATTCAGGTATGACCTAAATCAAATCCCTAATGATTATACAGTGGAAGTGACAAATAGATTCAAGGGATTAGATCTGATGGAGTGCCTGAAGAACTATGGATGGAGTTCGTAACATTGTACAGGAGGCCGTGATCAAAATCATCCCCAAGTAACAGAAATGCAAAGAGGCAAAATGGTTGTCTGAGGAGGCCTTACAAATAGCTGTGAAAAGAAGAGAAGTTCAAGGCAAAGGAGAAAAGGAAAGCTATATCTACCTGAATGCAGAGTTCCAAAGAATAGCAAGGAGAGATAAGAAAGCCTTCCTCAGTGATCAATGCAAAGAAAAAGAGGAAAACAATAGAATGGGAAAGACTAGAGATCTCTTCAAGAAAATTAGAGATACCAAGGGAATATCTCATGCAAAGATGGACACAATAAAGGACAGAAATGGTATGGACCTAACAGAAGCAGAAGATATTAAGAGGTGGCAAGAATACACAGAACAACTGTACAAAAAAGAGCTTCATGACCCAGATAACCACAATGATGTGATCACTCACCTAGAGCCAGACATCTTGGAGTGCAAAGTCAAGTGGGCCTTAGTAAGCATCACCACCAACAAAGCTAGTGGAAGTGATGGAATTCCAGCTGAGCTATTTCAAATCTTAAAAGATGATGCTGTGAAAATGCTGCACTCAATATGCCAGCAAATTTGGAAAACTCAGCAGTGGCCACAGGACTAGAAAAGATCAGTTTTTATTCCAGTCCCAAAGAAGGGCAATGCCAAAGAATGTGCAAACTAATGCACAATTGCACTCATTTAATATGCTAGCAAAGTAATGCTCAAAATCCTTCAAGCTAGGGTTCAATAGTATGTGAACCGAGAATTTCCAGACACACAAACTGGATTTAGAAAAGGCAGAGGAACCAGAGATCAAATTGCCAACATCCGTTGGATCATACAAAAACCAAGAGAATTCTAGAAAAACATCTCCTTCTGCTTCATTGACTACATTAAAGCCTTTGACCATGTGGATCACAACAAACTGTGGAAAATTCTTCAAGAGATGGGAATACCAGACCACCTTACCTGCCTCCTGAGAAATCTATACAGGTCAAGAAGCAACAATTAGAACTGAACATGGAACAACGGACTGGTTCCAAATTGGGAAAGGAGTAAATCAAGGCTGTATAGTGTCACCCTGCTTATTTAACTTCTATGCAGAGTGAAGGGGACGACAGAAGATGAGATAGTTGGATGGCATCACCGTCTGGATGGACACAAGTTTGAGCAAGCTCTGGGAATTGGTGATGGACAGGGAAGCTTGGCATGCTGCAGTTCATGGGGTCTCAAAGAGCCGGACATGACTGAGCTACTTAACTGAACTTATTGTATTAATCCTATGATCTTCTGTATTTCTGTGGTATTGCTTGAAACTTCTCCTTTTTAATTTCTGATTTTATTGATCTGGACCCCCCACCCTTGTTTTCTTGATGAGTTTGGCTAAAGGTTTATAAATTTACTTTATGTTTTCAAAGAATAAGCTCTTAGCTTCATTGATCTTTTCTATTGTTTGCACAGACTCTAAGAAACTATATATATATATATATATATATACATATACACACACACAGATTCACTGTATTTCTATATACTAGCAATGAAAAATTATAAACTAAAGTTAAATATTTAAAACAGTATGGAAAATATGAAATATTTCAGGGTAAGTCTGACCAAAATTTATAAACCTGTACACTGAGACCTCTGAAACATTTTGAAAGAAAATAAATAACTCATAAATAGATGGAGAGATACACCTTGTTCACAGGTCAAATGACCTGATATTGTCAAGCTGTCAATTATCTTCAAATTAAGCAATCAATTCTACACCATCCTAATCAAGCCAGAGAACACTTTTTTGGTGTGTGTAAAATTACCAGCTGACTCTAAAATTCATATAGAAATTGAAAAAGGACTTAAATACTCAAAGCAACTTTGAAAAGAAGAACAATGTTGGAGGACCACCACAACTTTAAGACATGATAAGGCTACAGTCATCAAAACAGCATGGCACTGGAATAAAGATATACAAATAGATTAGCGAACAGACTAGAGAGCCCTCAAATAAAGCTGCACATATAGGGAAAACTAATTTTTGATAAAGGAGCAAAGGCAATTCAGTGAGAAAATGAAAGTACAAAACTTCTAGAAGAAAATACATGAGGAAAATCTTTGTGACCTTGGTTTAGTCAAAGATTACTAGATAGGACATTAAAAGCCCAATCCAAAAACAAATCAATAACTTGGACTTCATCAAAAACTTTTGCTTTTCAAAAGACATTACTGAGAGAGTGAAAAGACAAGCCATAGGATGGAGGAAAATATTTACAAAGCATATGATGTATCTCATAAATGACTCATATCCAGAACACAAGAAAAACTCTTAAAACTCAGTAATAAGAAAGTCATAGTAAGAAACAGGCAAAAGATTTGAATAAACACTTCAGGAGAGAAAAGATGCTCAACATTGTGTCATAAGGGAAATGCTAGAATCACAAAGAGATGCCATTTCACACCCCATAGAACGGCTAATATTAAGAAGCCTGAGCGCACCTCATGCTGCTGAGGACATGGAGCAACTGGAGCTTTCATGCAATGTGGAGAGAACAAACAACGGTACAACTGCGTCAGACAACAGCTCAACAGTTTCTTAGACACACACGTCACACGCCCAGTCACTTCACTCCTAGGTATTTACCTCCGACAAAGACTTGTACAGGATCATCCACAGCAGTTGTATTTGTGAGCACGGAGGTGTGAGCCTGCTCTGCAGGCAGCCCTGCTCCTCCGGGTGCCGGGCATCAGCTGGGGTTCGTGACACGCCTGGCATTTCGTCTGGGCCTCACACTGGGTCCCAGGCCGGGTGGCACAAGTGAGACCCCTCTTCCTGATGCCCGGGGGTGTCCTGTGTGGTGCCCCTCAGGGCTCCTCCCGTGGCACCTGGACTGCTGCTTCCCTGCCTCTCCTGCCTGGACGGTGGGGCTGGTGTATCTCAACCCCGGCATGTCCCCAACCAAGCTCCCATCTCCCCAACCCTCAGCTGCAGTTTCCCCACATGGAGGGCAAACTGCTGTTTGCCTCAGAGCAAGGGCCTCCATGCAAGCAGCCTGGACCCGCTTTCTCCTACAGCACACTTGGGATCAGAAGGGAAGACTGTGTTCCTCCTCCAGAGCCAGAGCCCTGGCCCAGCCCCACCCCATCTTTCCTGTGCCCCCTGCCCCCCTGAACCAGCTCCTGCTGCCCTGGCCGCCCGACTTGCTGTTCTGCTCCAGATGAGTGCACGGCGGGGGCCACACCTCAGCTCCCCCTTGGCCTGCAGCTTCTCGAGCCCCAGCATTGACACAGCACTTTCTACATCCCCCCCACCCACGGTTGGCTTTGGCTCTCTAAGGCAATCCTCACCCTGTCCACTGGCCACCCACCGCTGACTGAGGTCCCCAGAAGAAGGCTGGTGCCCACCTCGTCCCTGTCGCCTCCAGGCCCCGAATTGTGGCCTGCACCTGGCCAGCGTGTCCAGTGGATGAGTGAGCTGCAGCCCTAAACAGCTGGGCTTGCAGTATAGCCAGGAGCCTCTATGCTGTGCACCCAGCCTCCACCAGCTAACTGCAGGGAGGGCAGGGCAGGGTGCCCGTACGGCCTGAGCACTAGAGGCCTGGCCAGAGTCTGAGGAGCAGGGCAGCCTCCTCACAGAGCAGACACAGAGGGCTCCTGCTGAGGGGTGGGCACCAAGGAAGAGCCCCCTGGGCCACTTGGACTCTCATGCAGGGGGGTGGTGCCCACGGCAGGGGCTTGGCTTCGCCTCATCTCCAGACCCCTACCTGCCACAGCACCCGTGAGCCCAGATCTGGCCCGAGGAGGTGGTGCCGATGCGGCCCAGGGCCACCTAACAAGGCAGCCCCCTGCCCCAGGCCTGGGTCCCCCGGGCATCAGCACGGAGAGGTGTGCAGTAGACTCTGCGGGTGAGCACAGGTGGGCTAAGCTTGGGGGGGCAGTGGAGAGGGATGGGCTCCCACTGGGAAGCTCAGGGTCACTGAGTGCACAGTGTGACCAGGGCGAGGAGGGGGTGGCCTCACTTGCAGACGCTGGATTTGGGGTTACATCTCTGCCATCCAAGCAGCTTAGGAGAAGTAAGACAAGCAAGATTCATACAAGCCAAAGCCTGAAGGTGGGAGCAGGTGGAATCTCACTTTGTCTGAGAAGGTGGAGCTGCTCCTCGGCATGTTTGGGGTCTGAGCGTGGCGGGAGGAAGGGGAGGGGTGGGGAGGTCACAGAGAGGAGTCCAAGATGAGGGGCAGCGCGCATCATTTATTGAACTGGGACCCAGTGCAGAGGTGCCTCCCAGCCGGTCCACACTGTCAGCCCCGAAGACAGATGCCTGGGGCCTAGCAGCCCGCTCCCTCCTCCCCTGTCACAACCCTGAGCCCTCCACTCTCCTGCCCTCGGACATGGGGAGATGTGCACCCCACCCGGTGCTGACCCGTGTGGCCACGGGAATCAAAGCCAAGGGCACTGGGAGGGGCGGCTTCCTGCGGCCACAGCTCTGGGGCCTCGGAGACAACGTCCACACATCAAACCAAGTCTTAAAAAGGTTACACGGACACTAAGGAACGACGTTTCTAGAGCGTCACAGATGGGAGTGGCCACAAAGCCTTTAAAATAATGGACATGGCATGCCAACGCGTGAGGAGCAGGCGTAAATGAACTTGGAGCAGTGTCAGGGTGGAGCCGGGGGCCCCAGACACACTTGGAGCATTGTGGGCACAGGTCTAGGCAGCCACAGATAGCTTCTGTTGGTAAAGAAACCTCTACATCTGCGGGGGGCGGGGGGCAGTCTGCACAGGTGGTGAGCGTGGGGGCGCGGTGAGGTTAGAGCGCGCCCATTCCGGTGACCTCGGACGTCAGCCTGGAAGAGATAAGGGCACAGGTCACAGGTCACCGTGTTCTCATGGGCGAGGTGTCCTCAGAGTCCTGACCCCTCCTTCACAGCCTGCGGCCTGCATGCCAGTCACCACACGGGGTTGGGGTGAGGGGGATGTGACAGGCCCCGGCTGCCACGGCCGTTTCTGCTGCCACTGTGGGGAGGGGTGCAGGAGTCACCCTGCCAGGGAGGTGTGGACGTGGGGCTCCCCACAGCGTGCCATGTTGGGTGTCAACACCCAGCGACTTGTGTGGGGCCACGTGGGCACGGCTGGAGGGTGGAAGTCAAGGGTGAGAGGACAGAGAAGCGTGTGGTCCTGTGTCACCTGGAGGCTCCCTAAGCACGTCCCACCCCTAGAAGAGAACCCTGGGAGGCAGGCCAGTCCAGGCCCCACCCAGTCCTCACCTGGCGTTGATGAGGTACTGGGCAAGGCTGATGTTGGCTGGGGTCCCCGTGATGGTGATCTGGCGCTCTGATGACCCCTCCGTGGCATTGGCGATTTTGATCTGCGCTCCAGACATCTGTCGAATTTCATTGATTTTGGTCCCTTGGCGTCCAATTATGCAGCCTATTAGCTGGAAGAAAGGATGCAGGAGCGTCTTGGAGAGAATCCACTGTGGCCTGAGTGCAGCCGAGACATAAGGGGAGCTGGGGGTCCCACTGCCTTGGTCCCTTCCCAGGTCCCCCCGAGAGGCACGCCTCCACTCCTGCTGGAGAATGGGAGCCGCGAGGCCTCAACTCTAGGAAGTCCCATCAAATGAAGAGCCTGCAGTCATGGAGACCCCTCACCCGGCTCAGTGTCCTCTGTGGGCCTGAGGCCACGCTGGCCCCTCTAGGCTGCACTCTCGGGCTGGAGGGATGTTTGAGTGGACACAGGAGCTGGAGAGGCATGTCCCTAGCCATTGCCATGCCCCCCAGGCTGCTGTCCCTCCAAGGACACCAGATCCACACCCGCCCTGGCGTCTTGGTTTGGGGACTGGAGTCGGCATTCTTAGGATGACTCGAGGGTCCAGAGGATGGCTGGGAGATAACTGAGTGTGTAAAGGAGGGTGTAACGGAGCATGTGAAGGAGTGTGTAAGGGAGGGTGTGAGGGGAGCGTGTGGCGGAAGTGTGGATAGAGGGCGTGGGAGGAGTGTATGGGAGACCCTGTGAGGGATTATACTGGGGGCTGTGTGGTGGAGGGCATGGGGAGAGCATATGGGGGACGTGTGTGAAGGGAGTGTGTGAGGCCCTGTGAGGGAAGTGTGTCAGGGGAGTGTGTGGGGGGAGTGTGGGAGGCCCTCCAAGGGCCTTTGGGGTGCTCCTGGACCACCTGTCCCCAGGGTGACCCTGAACCAGGGCAGGACCTTCACCGACAGCCAGGATCCCCAGGCAGCTCTGGCATCTGCATTCTGAGTTCACCCTGATGCCCCCATGGCTCTTCCCTGTCTGGTAACTTGGGGGTGACATCACCCACCCCCAAGGGCATTCAGCTGCTTAACGGGGCAGGGGCGCACGTGGGCTCAGGCGGGTGAGGCTGGAGGTACTCACATCATTGGGAATGGTGAGCTCATGAGTGCTGGCCGGGGGGCTGGCGTCCAGACCTGGGCACAGCGAGAGGACAGGGTTAGGCGAGTGAAGGCTGGGGGAAGGCTGTTCCCACCGTGCGGGCCCCTGACCCTGCTCCCCACTTGGCCACAGGCAGGCAGGGCTGGGGAATGCCCAGAGCAGGGTCTGCACAGCTGGGGGCTGGGGCCTGTGAGCTCTGGGTCCCAACTGCCACCCTTCTCCTGACCCAGCATCTCTCAAACAGGGAGGAGGAACCTGGCAGGAGGTGGCTCCTCTTTTCCTCCTGGGTACAACTTGCGTCACTTGGCTGCCATGTGGCACAGCCTCCTGAGACATTGCTCAGATCCCCTGGTGTCTATGCCTGGTATGCAGGCCACGCTGGTCACAGC
>NW_011494609.1:5719822-5720209 GCF_000754665.1 Bison bison bison
CCTGAGACATTGCTCAGATCCCCTGGTGTCTATGCCTGGTATGCAGGCCACGCTGGTCACAGCAGCCCTGTGTGCCCCAGACTTGCCAGCACAGCCGCCTCTGCTGCCCCAGCCACCACCCACTTCCCTTGCAGGCCCCGGGGCTCCAGCCCCCCACAACACTTCCAGTGCTGGGGCAGGGAGGCTGGCCCAAGAGCCAGGCCGGGGAAGACGTGCCTTTCCACAGGGTGTCTGGGTGAAGATGAGCACCCACGCCCAGCTCCTCACACGTTGCAGCTTCCATCTCTACAAATCCCAGCTCCGGACCCACTAAGTCAGAGCCAGCCTCTCAGGATCAAGGACAAGTCCAACACTTGCTTCAGAAACAGTGCACAAAATGGGGGGGGG
>NW_011494609.1:5720309-5729636 GCF_000754665.1 Bison bison bison
AAGGGGGGGGGGGCCTTGAGGGGCCCCAAGGGGAGGGAGGCAATCACCGGACAGAGTGCTCCTTCATACCAGGCGCTTCCACCCTGTCAGGAAGCAGCTCAAGCTCCAGCCTGTGGCTGCGACCACGCCATCCTGCCTTGGCCCCACCCCTCTCGCCCTTGCAGCCAGGCATCGCAGGTGCCGCTCTCTGGAACATTCCGGAGTTCAGAACATTCCAGGACCTGAGCCCTTTGCCCACCCCATGCTCCTCCCTCGCTGGTCCCTGCCCCTCAGCCTTATCCCCACATGCCCAGGGGTCCTGACAAACGGGACTGCCCGGTCCCTGCCCGCATGTCCTCCTCCATGGCAACCAGGTCCCTGGAACAAGATGTGCGGTGGCCCCCGGTGTCTCAAGCACAGGGACCTGGCGAGGCGGAGGCTGTTCTGGGGCCTGTGGAGCACAGGGCTCAGCTGTGCCAAACAAATCAACTCACCCCAAATTGTCCGCCACTTTCTCTTATGCAGCTAAACCTGGAGCTGCTGCTCCTCATCTCTTTATATAAAGGGATTTTCAATACAGTTACCAGTCCCCATCCATCTGTACGCATACTCAATCAACAGCGACATTTAAAACGTCACCTCAGAGACTTCCCTGGTCCTGAGTACTGTGCAAGGATTCCTGGTTTGGGGGTCACACCTGCTTCCCTGGCTTGTGTTTTCCAAATGAGGGGGCTTCGTTGAAAAGCTGCTAAAGCCATCCCAGGGGTGGGCTTCCTCTTAGGAGTCGCAAGCACTACCTCTCCCACACAAATCCCAGATGCCGGGGAGCGTGTGACGCGGCCTCAGGGTGAGGACAACCCGTCCAGGCTCCTGACCTGCTGCCATGGCACGTGTGTGTGCATGTGCATGGGGGGTGTGTGCATGTGCATGGGAGTGTGTGTGCATGTGCATGGGGAGTGTGAGTGCATATGTACATGGGGGTTTGTGTACCTGTGTGCGTGGGTGTGTGTGCGTGTATGTGGGGGGTGTGTGTGTGTATGGGGGGTGTATGTGTGCATATGTACATGGGGGGGTGTGCCCATGTGCATGGGGTGTGTATGTGTGTGTGCATGGGAGGGCACATGTGTGCATGTGCATGGGGGCATAGGTGCATATGTACATGGGGGCATGTGTGTGCATGTGCATGGTGTGTGTGCCCGTGTGCATAGATGTGTGTGTGCATATTCATGGCGTGTGTGTGTGCCCGTGTGCGTGGGGGAACATGTGTGCATTTGTACATGGGGTCTGTGTGTGTCCATGTGTATGTGTGTATGTGTGTGTGATGTGCGTTGTGTATGCATATGTACACGGGGGGTGTGTGTGTCCATGCACGTGGGGTGTGTGTGTGTGTGCGTGGGGGTGTATGTGCACCTGAGTTCCAAAGGTCCCAGGGGCCCTGAAGAGGGAGATCATCATAGGGATGTGTTAACACGAGTCCCCTGTCTCTGAGGTCATGCTGGGAGGGCTGTGGTGGGGTTGGGGTGTGGTGAGGGAGCATTCTTCCTGGGAAGGCCAGGCCCTGGGGGCTCCCAGACAGTCTCCCGGAGACCAGGGCTGGGCAGTTACTGAAATCTCACTATAAACAGCAAAGGCTGCACAGAGCCCCTGGACACGTGTCATCACCGAGATACGGAACTGTGCAGAGGTTGGTATCCAGCTCCATAATCAAAATTATTCTGTTTTCCTCTAATTTCCACTCATTAAAATCTCCAATAGCTTAATTAAAAGCAGCACTGAGAAGAAACCCACAGCAAGCACACGGATCATCAGAGCTGGGGTTTCAGCTCAATAGATGACCCCTGAGCCCCATGGTCTCAGCTGGACCCCTGTGGTCCTGAGGGACAGATGACAGGCAGATGCCCTGAGGTCCAGAACAGCAGTGGAGGCGGCGGCTGAGACCCTCCCCGGCTTCCCCATAAGCAGGACCCTCGCTCTTCTGCTCTGATCCAGGCCTGCATGGGGAGTGGGTTGGAGCGTGGTGGGTGCCTCTGTCACAGGGCCCTGCCAAGTCCAGGGCACATGCTTCCAGTGGCTTTGCTCCCAAACAGCCTGTAAGGAGCCACGCTCTCTGCTCCAAGCCTGGGTGACGGGATCTGGGGATCCACGCCTGCCCTGCCATGTCAGGGGGTATTCAGTGCAGATCCACCCCAGAGTGGTCTTCTCTCCTATGAAAACTCACAGCCTGGTCGGCCCTTCCCTCCAGCCCTCCACGCTGTGCCCCTGGGAGGATAAATGACCTTCTACCTGATGGGGCTGCTGTGCCCCAAGCACTGGCAGAGACTTGACCCATCACCACAATTGCAGAGCCATAGGTGGAAGCTGGGAGCCACGTGTGCAGACCTGGAGTGGCCGCTCGGGCCAGCCCGGGATGGCGGCAGCCCTCCCCCGAGGCACTCAGCGAGTGGCCCTCTGGCCCCTTCCACCCGCCAGGTCCTTTCCTGGCTTGCTGGCTCTCCATTTAGCGTGGTTTTATTTTACCTGACGACTGGCCCATCAGATTTTGAGCTTCTTCGGAGGAGTGTAAAGGCAGCTTTTCTCCTGGAGAGCAAAGAAGAAACAGATTTAATGTTTTGCCCTCAAGGAGAGAAGTAAGGTCACTTCAACTAGGGAAGCTCAAAGTCTGACTGGTGCGCCGCCCTGCGCTACGAGGGCACCGTCCGGGCAGAGCGCCCTGCTGGTGTACAGCCTCCTGCAGGAGGCCCTCCCCAACAGCCAGCAGGCAGCAGAACAGGACGAACCCTCAAGGGGGAGGCGTCTCCTTCAGGAAGGCTAGCTGTGGGGTGACTGACCCGCACAGACATCAGACAGATCCCTGCCCGCCCGCGGCAGCGTGCCCAGCTCTGTGTCCCAGCACTCAGACAGCCCTACCTGCTCCGCTCGCTGCCCTGAACACAGACGCTCGGAGAGAGAAAGGCCCCGGGTGAGAAGAGAGGTCAGAAAGGGCGGCTGGGTACGTACCGGGGAAAGCGGGGTTGGTCTGTCCGAGGGGAGGAAAGGGGGTTTGCTGCATGGCCAGCTGGTGGAGCTTGGTCAACTGCTGGGGTAGGAGGGACACGAGAGCTAAGAAGGTTATTGTTATCGAGTACAAGTCACACCAAATTAAAAACGTGTAACAGAAGTCTGCACAGATAGATAGAAAGGGGGCCATGCGACACATGGCGGACGCAGCAGCACGCAAGGACTTGGCCTGGAATAACCAATGGGCCACGGTCGGTTGGCAGGCTCTGAGTCCTTCCCCGTCTCAGCCCCAGTCAGACGGGTGCCGGGGCTCACCGGGGAGGTCTAGAGCTGGAGAGCAGGACCCGCAGGGCCCCTAAAAGCCTCAGCACCACACTGTCACTCACGGGACTCAGGTGTGTGGGCGGGAGACCCACGCCCCCTCCCTTCTGCACACCCGGTCCAGATAGCTGCCTGGTCCTCACTCTACCAGGGGGTGACTCAGTGGGGGCCCCCTGCGGGCCCACAGCCCACGGCCCGTCTCCTGGGCCCCCGGGATCACAGGCAGAGGGCTGAAGTCTCCACCCGAAGGTGCTATGAAGCCAAGGGTGTTGCAGAGCTGCCAGGAGGGTTCCAGGCTCCCATGTGGCCAGCCACGCCTGCACCCTTCCCTCGTCCCTTGTGACCTGACCTTTGTACCCCATCCCCTAGACTTTTGTGGGGGGCTTTGAAACACAGTTTCTTTAGTTATTTTATCTGAGCCTCACTTCTTAAAAAAGCAATAAAAACAACAGAGAAGGGAGGTAACTGTGGTGAGCCGTGGCCACCTAAGAAGAGCTGTCTAAACCCCACCCCCGGCCTTGGAGACCTCTGGATGTGTCCTTAGCCCTGGCTCACCCACTGGCCCCGCGTCTCCAGCCGAGTGGATGGAGGGCCAGGTCATTCCAGGACACGCTCGCAACTCCCGAGCTTCACAAGGGAAGCCTAGCCTGAGTGTTTCCAGGGCCCTGTGAGGCCTCCACCGAGCCCCGTGGCTGGAAGGTGGGGGCACCCTAGGAGAGCTGTGGGCATCCCCAGGTGAGACGTGGATCTGACCAGTCACCCCATTGGTCCCATCCTGCAGAGTCTGTGGAAGGGAAGAGGACAAACACTGGGATTTCTGATGTCCCAGCCTTCGAGGGTGAGCCCCTGGATGACAGAGGAGTGGGTTTGCTGCTGGTCTCCCATGGGCCGGGCACGCTCTGAGAGTCCCTGATGAGATGGGGCACAGGGGAAGCTGGCCACATCCAACTCAGCTGCCACATCTGGCGGTTCCGAGGAGGGGACGGGGTGACCCGGGTCAGAGTCTGCTCTGAGAGTCCCCAGTGAGATGGGGCTGGGCTTACAGCACACTGCTGCCTGGCGTGTCAGCCCAGCGACCCGACACCATGGGGCTCAGGGTGTCCTGAGCAGACGTGCACGGAAGCAGCCTGAGAGGTGTCAGGAGAGCACATCCAGGAATCATTGTCATGGGGACACCAGCCCACGCCCTGGGGATGAGAGGTGAGCGGCGACCGGCAACTGCTGTGCCATAGGCAAGACAACCCTGTGCAAGAGGCTGACGGGCCAGGGACCCCGCTGCTCAGCTCCTCCTTCCAGAGACATGTCGAAAGAAAGACGGCAAGGACCCACGGGCGCCGGGGGCATGAGGATGAGAGTGGTGGGAGCACCAACTCTGTCCTGCAAACCACCCCTACCCCAGAACACAGCAAGCCACCGTGGGTCACTAGACGCTGGGCAGGTGCTGTGCCCCGAGTCCACCTACACAGAGGGCTAGAAGGGGGGCTAAGGAGGGGCCAGAGCTCCTAGGATGGAGGAGGAAACCCATGTCCAGAGACAAACATCCAGGTGGCCGTCCACAGCCCCGGTAGTGCAGGCAGGCCACCTGTGCTCACCCCACTGGAGTTTCTGGCAGACACCACACTGGGGCACGGACAGGGGCCCGGTGGGGACCGGCGGGGCCCGGCCCTCCCCCTGGGGGCTCTAGCCCTTTCACCCGGGGCCCGGGGGCCAGCGGGAAGCCCCAGGAGTGGGTCTGCGCTGTGTGCAGGGCCTCAGGGCCTTGACTGGGCTGCTCCCTGCTCCGGTCCACGACTCCATCCCAGCTGGTGTCTGTGCATCTGGTGGCTGGGCTTGTGCGGTCGTCACGTGGGCAGGGCCCTCTCCCTCTGTCCCTGAGTGCCTGGGAGCGCACGGCTGTGCAGCGGACAGGACGGCGGGGCAGATCGGGGCGCTGGGGGCAGGAGAACTGACCCGAGTCAGCTCCAGCTCCGACCAGTGCTGCGGACACGGGCATAGCTGGGAGACGGGCCCCACGCGGGCGGCAGGCAGGCTGAAGAAGTGCTGCCATGTGAGTTGGGTGAAGGAACATCACACACTCACAAGGCTCCCCACTGGGCTGCCCATGGCCCCCACACCCGGGATGATCCTCTGTCTCCCAGTTAGATGGATGAGCCTGCCACCACGCGTGTTACAGGCACAACCGGACGACCCAGGAGGAGGGCTCTGCTCACACCTGGGAAGTCTGAGCCTCAGAAGTTCAGCTGCTCCGACCCTGGCCTGTCCTCCGGCACGCACCTGCTGCCTTTTGTGAAACAGTGGCCACAGCACACATAACCCCTTCCGGCACCCACGGGTGTAAGGTGACACCTGGGGAAGGACTGGCTGCACAGGGGTGCCCGGGGAAGCCCTCCCCCCAAGTCGGGGACCGCTGGATGTCAGCTGACATCTTCCTGTCTTGGTTTCGTCCTTAACGGGGCCTCCTGGGCTCCATTTCTTCATTTTGTGAAGGAAGGAGCAGCACTGGGTGCTGAGGAGACTTCCCACTTTTTGAGGTATTTCTACCACAAATGTGGCCAGGATTTGAGGGAAGAAAGGAGGGGAGGTGGCGCCACAGCACAGACGTTTCTCCATGACCTGCCCTTCCCACTGAACCGTGTCGGGGTATAAATCACAGACAAGTGCTCAGGAGGGAACTCACAAGCACACAGCTGCACGCACATTTGGGGACAGGCTGCGTGGTTCCGGCTGTGAGTCTCCTCTCCTGTGAAGGGCTCACTGGTGTCCTTAGCCCGTCTTTCTACTGGGCTGTTTTCTGCTGATTCACGTAAACTCACATATTTCAGATTCTCATTCTACTTCAGCTCTATGTACAAGAAAGATCTTTCCCCCAGTCTCCTTATGGAGCCTTGAGAGAAACCACATTTAAAAATTCTAATGTGGTCAGATTCATCACTGTTTTCCTTAATAGCTTATGCTTCTGTGAACTGAAAGATAGTCTATCTTTTTTTCTAAAAGTGCTACAGCTTTCTTTCTCGTTGTTGAAGTTCTCGGTACAGGCAGAGTGTTTGTTTCCCATCAGAAGTTCTCAGTGTGACCAGCTTGCTGGCTCAGGCCTTTGCTCTTTCACATAATACAGCAGCAGGGACTTTGTGTCACTTCGGCAGTACCCGCATTTCAACCTGGGAGGGCCCCTGATGTCCCGTCCAGGAAGGTCGTGTGTCTTTCCTTTCACTGTGCTCTTCTGGTCAGCTTTAAGTTTCAATAATGACAAGAATTTTTTTTTTTTTTAATCACCTTTTGGACTGTGAAGAAAGCTGAGCACTGAAGAATTGATGGTCTTGAACTGTGGTGTTGGAGAAGACTCTTCAGAGTCCCTTGGACTGCAAGGAGATCCAACCAGTCCATTCTGAAGGAGATCAGCCCTGGGATTTCTTTGGAAGGACTGATGCTGAAGCTGAAACTCCAGTACTTTGGCCACCTCATGCGAAGAGTTGACTCATTGGAAAAGACTCTGACGCTGGAAGGGATTAGGGGCAGGAGGAGAAGGGGATGACAGAGGATGAGACGGCTGGATGGCATGACTGACTCGATGGACATGAGTCTGAGTGAACTCCGGGAGTTGGTGATGGACAGGGAGGCCTGGTGTGCTGCGATTCATGGGGTCGCAAAGAGTCGGACACGACTGAGTGACTGAACTGAACTGAACTATTGATTTTAACTTACTGCTTTGTGGGAGAGAGCTGTCTCTCTGATTCCAGCTTTTGACAGATGGTGAGTCTGTGCTCGATGTGTCATGGAGCGTTGTAAGCGTTCTTGTGGGTCCGGCAGCTGTGCTGGGGAGTGCTCAGGGCACATTGGTTAACTCGGCTCAGGCGGGACCGTCAGAATCTCTTCCTTCTTGTCTACATGGCCTTCAAGTTCAGGCTCCGCTGCAGTGTCTGTCAGATTCCCCTAATGGTTTGTTAATTTTTTCCTTTACATGTGTCTGAAGCTGTGTTTTAGGTGCATACAAATTTAAATTGCTTTCTTTGAGTGAACTGAACAGTTTATCAATAAGTAATGAGTAAGTGATTTGCCTTAAAGTCTGTTTTTCTCCCTACTGATAATAATAATAGTATATTGCTTCTTTGGGTTAGTATTTTCCTATATTTTTCCTATCTTTTTTTTTTTTAATTTGTCTAGGTCCTTCTTCTTTAAGTGTTCCCTTTGAAATAAAACTGAAAACTTTTTTGTTTTTGTTTGCTTATTTATTTTTTAAAAATCTGACAGACCTTGTTTTTTAACTGGAAAGTTTCTCTTACTTTGGTCACCGTAGACGTATAGTAATTTCTGCTGTCTTATGTTAATTGCCCTGATCGTCCACGGTTTCTTTTCTCTTTCCCTTTCTGCTGTGTTGATTAATGATATTTTCCTGTCACCCATGTCCCCCCACCCCACACCGTTAATGAAGTTACAAAAGTGAATGCTTTTCTGTTAGCCACCACTCTGGAACTGTAACACATACATCTGCAGTCCTAATTCAGCATCTTTGCCTCCTCCTGAATGCTACAGTGGCCCCAGGATCTTTTCATCCCTTCGGCCACATCCTAAATCTTAGCTGTGCTCTTGGGGTCCATTTAGTTCTGTATGTTAATCGCAGCAATTAGCATTGATTTTGATTTTACAAAGTGTGTTTTCATTGACCCAGATGTTTATGTTTTAATGGACAAAAATATCAATGTTTTCTTTCTGATCTGTGCCTCTTTTAAAAGGAAAAAGATGGCAGATTTCTTCGCTCACCATTCTTTCTTGTGTTCATAGCCTTCTTTCTGCAGTCATTTTTCTTTTCCTGAAGGGTGCCCCTTAGGAGGTCACAGCTGTTTGTCTGAAAAACACCTGCCCTCGGTGATCCTCTGATGGTTGTTTTATTTCATCACCCCTGTGGCCCCTGCATTGCTCCTCTGCAATATTCTTTCTCCCTCCATTTTCAGAAGATATGCTTTGGTCTCTGGTGTCATGTGGCTTTGTTTGGACACGTCTAAGAAGGATTTGGGTTGATCTTGTTTGAGATTTGTTGGGATTGCTGAATGTGAGGACTGTTTGTTACTGATTCTGAGAAATTCTCTGCGATCATCTCTTAGAGTCTTCTCTCCCTCCCGCCTATCCTCTCTTCCTGGGGCTCTGACTGGATCCGAGTTCTTTCTTCTCAGTCTTCTGTGCACACAAGTCATCCAGGGTCTTGTGAAAATCCAGGTTCTGATTCTGGGAGGGGCGGGCTGAGAGCCCTGCCACTGAAAAGAAGCTCAGCTCAGCCAGAGAAGGTGTGCAACATGGAGGAGGGGTGGGGAGGGGGGTTAACCTGCCCTGTTAGCTGCTCTGCAGCAGGTGAGGCTGAGGGTGCTTCCCCACCACCAAAAAGAGCCAGAGGTGTGGGCATCAGCGGGGCAGCCATGCAGGTCCCTCTCAGCAGGGCTCTCCCTGGGAGACTGGGGGGACACCGAGGAGGCAGGCGGGGAAGGTGCTCCGTCCTAGCTGCATCCACTGTGAGGGGGGGTCCCAGGGACCACCGTCTGCACAGGACCCACTGGTTTCCTCCACTCACTGTAACACACGTGTTTCCATTTCCCGCCTGCTCACTCGCTAAGCAATGACCTGGCCAACACAGCACCCACCCTCCCCCCAGGCACTCAGTACCTCTGCTGAGACCCAGCATCATGGGGACCCCCCAGCTCCGCTGCTGCTGGGCCCCAGCTCTGGAGCTCTCTCCATGAAGCTCCATGTCCTCCCTGTGAGCCCCGGGGGACGGTGTCCACCCAGGACCCTGTTGGTCCAGCCCAACTTCTGGTCTCAATCCTGCTTGCTTCCAAGCCCCTTTAAGGAGGGGATGCCGAGCAAGGGAGTGACTTGGGAACTCTGAAGACTAGAAATAAGATCCTCACATGTGGGGTGCTTGAGGGTGACTCACTTCTCCCAGCGGAAAACAGTTCCTTCCTGGTATAATCAGCATGGGGACAGGAAGAGCAGAGGTGGGAGCGAGCAGTGATGATGCTCTGCGTCTGCTCCCGCATCCTG
>NW_011494609.1:5729736-5731386 GCF_000754665.1 Bison bison bison
TGGGTCGTGGCTGCCGGGGTCCTCCCGTGTGTCTGAAACCACGTCTGGCCCCTCAAGCAGGACCCGTGGGGGAGTGGGCAGGTGTCCTGGAGCACTGCTGCTGCCAGCTGTAATCTAGGCCACCGGCTGTGACCGAGGCCACCAGCCATGACCCAGGCCAGCCACCCAGCGGTCCCTGGCCTCTCTGAATGCCTGAGAGCTGTCAGTCCCGGGAGGATTCTGGTGAAACAAGGCCTGAGCCTGGCGAGGACCTGGAGGAAGACTGCTGAGGGTGGGGCCCTGATTCTCAAGTCGGGTAAACCAGAAAGCAGGAAGAACTGTACATGGTTTAATTCTACATGAAGAAACACTCAGCTCCAGGAAATGTATTTCCTCATGGTCTATGCCTGATTCAGGAAGATGACTGTGTCAGTCACTGGGGTTGAAATGTTTAAATGGTGTATTCAGTTATCTTGTAAAATAAATTAGTACTGTCTATAATTATCATATTTGTGCTCTAAGAAAAGTGAAAGTGAAGTCGCTCAATCATATCTTCACTCTTCGAGGCCCTGTGGACTGTAGCCTACCGGGCTCCTCCATCCATGGGATTTTCCAGGCAAGAATACTGGAGTGGGTTGCCATTGCCTTCTCCAGGAGATCTTCCCAACCCAGGGTTTGAATCTGGGTCTCCCAGATTTTAGGCAGACGCTTTACCGTTTGAGCCACCAGGGAAGTCCTCTCTAAGAAATGAAGCTTTAAAAAAAATCCCACTGAATATTAAACTCAGATGAAACTGCCTTCCTGGCCATCATCACTTGTTACCCTTTGTTTGGAACAGACTGTCAGTGACGGTTCGAGCTGTCAACTCTCTGCTCTGCAGGAGAAGTGTTTTATCAGAGTCTTGCTCTCTTTCCAACAGCTGCTCCATGGCACATGCAGGTCTGGGGGATGCGGGGGCCCTCACAGAAGCCCTCAAGGCAACTATGTAACAGCAGTTATACATTAGATTAAAAATTAAAAAAAAAATCTGAAACTACCCATTTTTAAGAGATACTGAGAACATCACATGAAAGAGCAAAACAACAGACTGATATAAAAACCAATCCACCAAACCAGTTGCCGTCCCTGGGGCTCGCTGAGCGCCTGTGCCCCCAGGTTTCGGTGGCCTGTGTGCGAGGCCTCAGAAGGGAGCACAGGCCCCACTCAGCGCTGCATGTCTGAGCCTCGGGTCCGGGTCTGAGCTGCACGGGGGTAAACTGGCCCCTCTGACCCAGGTCGCTGTGTGCTGAGTTCTGACCCAGGTTGCTGTGTGCTGAGTTCTGCATGTGCTTTTGTACAGACGCTCTTCCAAAGGCAAGAGACTGCCAGCCATGGGGATCAAAGGCTGTGCCACCCCAGAAGCTGGCTTCCACTCTGACCTCTGCCACCCCTGCGGGTGCTCTATCGGGGTTCATGGACACCCCCCCAGCACTACGAGCACTCACTCTGCATGGAGACGCACCCTCCCCCCCCCCAGGCTCTAGCACCCCGCCTTCCCTGGGTCACAGCCAGTGATGGTCAGTGGGACGAGGGCAGGCAGCCCCACGTGGCGCGGGGGCAGTCCCCCAGCCCTGCGTCCATCAGCTTCTCTGCCATCTGACTTGTTGCTTATGAGGGTTTCTTTTCTACTCA
>NW_011494609.1:5731509-5731686 GCF_000754665.1 Bison bison bison
GGACAAACCCCCACCCCCGCCCCCGGCTCTCACAAAGCAGCATGTGGACGCATCCTCCCAACACAGAGGACACGTCTCAGGTGGGATCTCTCTCGCTGCAGCTGAGGCAGCGGCACACGAGCCCGTTCCCTCCCCTCCTCCCCGCAGCCCACCGCCGGGGACCAGCGGGGCAGACTG
>NW_011494609.1:5731799-5734250 GCF_000754665.1 Bison bison bison
GCACTGCCCGGCGCATCGACAGCCCTGTGGCCCCGAGGTTCTGCCTGCATGGCTCTCAGGATGCCCAGCCCTCCAGCAGCAGTGCCACACTCAGACTGGAATGCAGTCCGGAGCAGCCCTGGGTGTGGAACGTGTCATAACACTAGAACAGAGCCTTGTCTGCTCTATGGGCTTCTGATGGCCGGGATCTCATGGGTGCAGGGACTTTGCTCCAACTGGGGGCTGAAAGGGAGCACACAGCTTCACCAAAGTTTCCCACGCCCATCCAAGGTGTCCCAGCACACCTGTTGATGGCACGTCACCTGCCTGGACAGGTACACACAGGGCCTGAGCTGTCCCTGCCCACCTGGGTGGGTGCCAGGGACATGCAGCCCGGGGCCACGGCACGAGGGCCCGGGTGTGGAGGAACAGCCGGGCTGCAGCCACGCTCAGAACAATTTGACACCAGGCCAAGTCCTCCACAGGGGAGAATTAGTGCTAAGAGGTTAAAGGTTACTCAGGGCCATATGGATACGACACAGGTCAGGAACACGGAGAACGTATTAATATTATTGTGTAATATTAATATTAGTAGCAACTGACAGCAGCATGCAGGTAGGAGGAAGTGGTGACGAGAGGAGGTGAAGGGGCAGAGTGAAAACTCACATCTGGGTGGGGGATGGCGTACTGTCCCTGGATCGTGTAGGCCTGGAGAGAGAGAGACACCATCAGCTCGCGAAGCAGCGGCCACACGTCCCCTCACCGCATGCCCTCACAGAATGAGGGCCTCCTGGGGCGGGCTCCCCTGCCAGCAGGCGCTGGCTCTCTGGTTAAGGCTTTCCCCTTTACATGGGACAGGCGATCCCTCCCTCTGGAGGCTGGGGGCGGGGGTCCCGTGTCCCTTGTGGCTGGACCTACAACCAGACATGCGATGGGATGGGGGCAGGGTTGGAGGGACCAGGTGGGACGCGGCCGGCTCTCACCCCATTGTTTCTCAATAGGAAATAGCTACGCGCCATCCAGTCGACCCCTGCTGGGGACTGATGGTTATTAACACTGGAGAGTTTAATTAGCCATCAGACTACACGCTTTCAGGAAATAACTTATCCCAAGAAAACCAAACAACGAAACAGAAAACTCTAAAAGGTGACTCAAACCCCACTTTGCAAATGTCAGATTAAGAAATGCACCCAAATCAGCCGCAGGTTGGCGAGCGTCTTCCAGCCCCAGGGGACCGGGCGCAGCACATGCTTGGTGGTATGGCCCCAGGGGAGTCTCGTTGGGCTGCATCATGTCACTCGCCTTCAAGACAGTGACACAGAGCAGCCACAGCAAGTGTGTGGGACCCGCAGCCTCCCCCACACCCAGCCCCCTGCCCCACAGTCCCTCAGCGAAGATTCTTCCAGAAACTCATGGCCAATCAACAAACAAACCACACAGAGCCGAGAGAGAGTGAAGACAAAGGGTTTCACCGGGACTTGGGATGTGGGAGCGTGTTGCAGAGCCACATTCGCCGGCTGGTGAGGTGGGTGTGGAGCCCTGTCGGGTGAGGCCTGGCGCCTCACAGTGAAGGAAAGCAGCCTGACCGGAGACGGCGAGCACGCGGCAGCCTGTGCGCGCCTGGGGCCGAGGGACCTTTATGCCCATCTGCGGGCGTTGTATAGATGCCACTAGGCACAGTGCCACCGTGTCTCTGGGTAAGACAGGCCCTGGAGGGGCGCTGCCCACGTGCTCCGATTTGCAGTTCTTCACCCCAGACGCTCAGTTTCTGACACCTTTTTCTCACTCAGCTGTCAGGGTTGCTAGTGCTATTTGAAGTGCACAGCCACCCACCATCCTCTCAGAACAGAGGTGGAGACGAGCCCAGGCAGTAGGTTCTGTCTGGGCAGACTCTGGGGTCTGAACCTACTGGGGAGGCAGGAGCCGCCTTTCTGCAGCAGGCACCCAGCCAGTACTTCCCCGGGAAGGTCGGGCTGAGAGGCTCTGAAGCCGGGCATGCAGCGTTTCCCGCACTCAGGTGAGGGGGCCAGGGCCTGGAACACGGGCTCCTCCACCCAGCTGCCTGAGATGCTGACGACCAAGACCAGTCACTCACTGGCCACTCGTGGTGTCCCCAGAGCACAGGGGCCGGGTTAAGGCCCTGCCCTCCCACAGGGGTGGTGACCTTGCTGCCCTGCCTGGGGGTAGGCGATGGCCAGGGCTCCAGCTCTTGTTAATCCGCCTCCCTTCTGGGTAAAGCCCATGCTTCACCACCAGGGATCGTCACAGGCTTGCCTGCACGCACGTTGGGACCGAGGCCTGGCAGGTAACTAACCTGCCTGCTCACCTGGATGCAGGCGAGGAGAGGAGCTCTGAACAGGGCTGGCCCGCTGTGGCCGCCCTGAGGCACGGGCCGTGGGAACTCCTGCCTCCCTGGGGGAAGCACCCCAAAGGCGGCTGCAGGAGCAGGGACCCCGCTGTTGCCACACAGGG
>NW_011494609.1:5734453-5741499 GCF_000754665.1 Bison bison bison
GCTGGGGACAGGACCGGGCCATCTGATGCGGCTCCTTCACAGAGCAGGGCAGGGCCGCACGGGAAGACACAGACGGCCTGCGTTTGCCTCTTTTCCTTCTCAGCCCCTCCCCCGCCCTGGGCACCCAGGACCTCCGTCTTCACTCTCCCTGAGCGAACACACAGCACCGCCGCCGGACGCAGAGCTCCCCTTGCACTACTGGGCTGCGTGTGCAAAGTCCTTGACCAAGGCTGCGGTGACCCTGCCGTGGCGGCCGGCACTCAAGGGCAGGAGATATGGCACGGCCCCTCTGTGGGCCCCACTAGGCCAACCACTGGCTGAAGACAGAAACCGCCACGACCCCCTCTTGGTGGGAGAGAAGGGTGAGGGGCTCTTGCCCAAACCCCCTTTGTGCAGTGTGGCTGTGCCCAGCCTCCTGGGCCTGCGGCCAGTGTGGGGAAGGGGAAGGGGAAGGGGGAGAGTGCGGACCATCTGAGTAACCGGGAGGCCCAGCCGGGCCGCCTTCATCCTCCTCTTGTTCCTCACGTGCTACTGGGAGGGACATGTGTGTGAGAACGCGTGTCTCAGGGGGAAATGGGCCAGTTTTTACAGTCGTAGTCATCTCAACCCTGAGTCCTAAGACCCCTGGCAATACCCCCGGCCCTTCTTCCCTCTGAGCTTCCTAAAAGCACCAGGAAACGAGACTGGGCAGTGCTGCCCCACTGCACAGACCAGGGTCGTCCTGGGCCCCTTCCATCTGGGGACGCTGCCTGGCAGCCTCACGCGGGCCCGCGTTCAGCCCCAGCCGGGCCGAGGGTGGGGGAGCTCTGCGTCCAGTGCGGGTGGGGAGACGTGCACGTGAGAAGGGAGAAAACCTGAGTGCACTAACGGGCAGCGGCGGGGGCTGCAGTAAAAGGCTGAGGTTGGCAGTGGAGGCCGCGAGCGGGTCGGCTCTTACCTGACCACCTGCAAAAATGACAGGGGTGGAGGCGGGCTTTGGGCGGTAGGGAATGGTGGCACCTTTCGGTGGGGACTAGGAAAAGGGACAGGAGAGGGAGACAGAGTGTTAGAGTGGCCTTGCAGCCTGACAGTCGTGAGGCCTCCTTCTGAGCCCCGCCCGCTGTGCCTCCCAGCCCTCCCCAGCCCCCCGGTCCTCCAGGAGCCACCACCCTAGATACAGCCCGCAGCAGGAGGCAGCGGGCGAGGCGGGAGGAGTGGCCCTGCCTGCACGCAACCCTCCCCTGGCGCTGAGCTCGGAGGGTTCGCCTCTGCCTTCAGTCCTCGGGAAGAGCCCTGGGACTCTGGGCCCAGGGTAGAGTTCCACTTGGCCTGGGCTGATGTTCAATTGGCCTCATCTCAGCAAAGTTAGAAACATCCAACCTCACTATTGACAAAAGAGTCATCATTTAATACACCTCAGAGTCCAAATGAAATAGTCCACAGCTGTGATGAGATCTGCTACAATTTCCTTCCACTATTCTGTGTCCAAAAGTTTAGGATTCGTGTCTTGGGGTGCACGATATTCTCAGGTACCAGGAGTATGCCAGGTCTGACGATGTCAGCCTCACCCATGGGTCAGAAGCAATCATGCCCACTGCCAGCCGCTGCCCAGGCAACTGTCTTCCCTGGGAGCAGAGTCCACAGGGTTGGGCCTGGCTGTTGTTGGAGTCCCAAGTCAGCTGCACCACCAGCTCGGGGCAGAGCTAGGGGACCAGAGCAGCCTGTCCCTGCAGGGAGCTCCTGAGGCCACTGCCCACCCAGGCCCAGTCCATGCCTCCACCAGGCAGTGTGACTTCAGAGTGCTCCCACCTGGGGCACACGCGGGGATGAGGGGACTGCAGACTGGCTGGTGGCTTCAACTCTGCAGCCCAGGCCACACCATGTGACCTTGAATACATTGTGTAACCCTGGCCTGCTACTGCAACCTTGAACACAGTATGACCTCGAATTGCTGTATGACCTTGAACACAGTGGTGTGACCTTGGTTGTGCTGTGTGACCTTGAACACACTGTGACCTTGGACACACTGTGACCTTGAACATGCACAACCTTGGTTATACTGTGTGACCTTGAATATGCTATGTGACCTTGGATGTACTGTGTGATCTTGAATACATTGTGTGACCTTGGAAGTCCATGTGACCTTGAACGCATTTTATGATCTTGGCTGTGCTATGTGACCTTGGACACACCGTATGGCCTTGGATGTGCTGTGTGACCTTAACTGTGCTCTGTGACCCTGATTATGCTGTTTGACCTTGGATGTACTATGTGATCTTGAATACACTGTGTGACCTTGGCTGTGCTGTGTGACCTTGTGTGATGCAGAGAGGCTGCTCCAAGGACCTGTGTTTGGATACAGGAGGGCTCCTGCCTCTCCATCTCTGGCTCGCCTTGGTTGTGACCAGGTGCCGCTCAGTGGGCTCTCTGCAGTCTCAGGGCGCCTCATGGTCACCAGGCCGGAAGCATGACTACACTGAAGGGCCACTTCCACTGTGGTGCAGGCGGAGGACTCCGTCCACTGCTGCCCCAGCTCCGTCCCAGAGGTGGGGGTGCACTCTGTGCTGCTCAGCCTTGGCCATCACTCTTGCTCCGTGGTGCCCTCTGGCCCCACCAAGAGCACCACCCACACTGCACCAGCCCTGATGTCTAGCTCCCATCCCCTCTGACTTCTGGTGGAGGGAGGCCTTCTGAGTACACTTCCCTGGGGGCCCTGACACTCATGTTCTCCACCTAACTTGCCGCACCTCGAGCAGCCCCGCCCTCCTTCAGTGGGTATTTCTCAGGTGGAGGCCCCACCCAAGAGCTCAAAACTCCATACACTCTTCATTTAACACCAGGCCAGGGGCCTCTGGGTGTGAGAATGCTCCTTCCCCAGTAAGCAGCCGCTCCTGGGAGCCCCGTGACACCAATGACAGGAGGTCTTGTTCCCTAACTTCCACAAGGACCCATCACACGCGCCTGTGTATTTCAGTCTGCCTCTCACGGCCCCAGGGGCACAAGCAACTACAGCCTACGGGTCAGGCTCTTCTGTGGGGCCACGTCTGACCATGAACACTGCATAGGCAAGGCCACGTGTGAGGGGTCCTGAGGAGACCATGTGTCCTGCTCAGAACTCAGCATCCTAGGGTGGCTCACATCTCTGCCCTGCACCCCCACGTGGCACCTGCCACCCACTAGGCTGGCATGGACTTCCTCACTTCCTGGGGTGTCTGCCACACTAGGGGTGCCAGGCCCTGCAGGCCACCTGCCCTCTTGGCCACTCGTGGTCCCAGCACCAGGGCTGAGGAAGACACTGTTCATAACCAGGACCAGTGTGGAGGATGCTGCAGAAAAAAACATTCAGGAAAATCTTTTTGACTTCCCAATATCACACTTCAGGAAAATAAAACCAATACCAACTTTTTTTGAAGAAGTCGGACATGGTGCTTTAGCACCAGGTCAAATACAGAAGAGGGAGAGTCCCTGCTGCCCCCAGGCTAGCATCTGAGCAGGACTGCAGTCAGCCAGGGTGGACCCACCATGGCTTCATTGTTGGGGAGGAGGGCCTGATAGCCAGGCAACCAGCACAGCTAGTAAAACCTTCCCTTAGAGGCATGATGACTTCATTTTAGCTTAACAAAGACCAGCAACTGTTTAAACAGCAAGATGTTTAGTTCATCTTGTAGCAGTTTGCATATTGACTGAAACTTAAATCTTGGGATTTTCCTCAAAATTTTAAGAGAGGTTCCTTCCTGCTCAGCTGTACCTTCCTTGCTTCTCCTTTGGTTAATCCTTTTCTTCACTCCTTTCTGTCTTCACAATTTGGGCATTTTCCTGTGCTTTGCATAAGCATAGCATGCTGTACCTCAGCGGTGTCTCTGGTGCCCGCACATAGTCCAGCCAGGGGGTCCTGGCGGGGCCACTCCACTCCACCTGCATCTCCAGCCCTGATGTGCCTCCAGGGCACATCTGCACCAGGGCACACCTGTCTCCAGGGCACACCTGACTCCAGTACACATGTCTCCATTCCACACCTGCCAACAGTGTACACCTATCTCCAGTTCATGTTGCCACCAGTGCACGCCTGTCTTCAGTGCACGTCTGTCTCATGTACAAACCTGCCACCGATGTACACCTGATTCCATACACACCTGTCTTCAGTGCTCACCTGCCCCCAGTGCGCAGCTGTTTCCAGCACAAAACTGCCTCCAGTACATAGCTGCCTCTAGGCCACACCTGTTTCTAGTGCACCTACCTCCAGGGCACACATGCCACCACTGCACACCTGCCTTCTCTGCACACTTGCCACCAGTGCACATCTGCCTCGAGTGCACACCTGCATCCAGTGTACACCTGCCTCAGGTAAACACCTGTCCCTAGTGCACACCTGACTCCAGTGCACACCTGACTCCAGTGCACACCTACTTCAGTGCATACCTGCGTGCAGTGCAGACCTGTCTCCAACACACCAGCTGCCAAGGCACACCTGCCCCCATGCACAGCAGCCTCCAGTACACACCTGTCTCCATGCACAGCTGCCTCCAGTGCACACCTGCTTTCCATGCACACCTGCTTTCCACACACTCCTGCCTCCAGTGCACAGCTGACTCCCATGCACACCTGGGCCCAGTACACAGCTGTCTCCAGTGCACACTTGTCTTTAGCACAGACCTGTCTTCAGGACACATGTGCACCATTTTTAAGGCCTGCCCCTTTGCGTGGACTCTTCATTCAACTCCATAGATTTTGGCAGGGCCTGTGCCCCCACCACGTTCTCTCCCCAAATCCCCAGTGAAGATGAGATCTCACCCTGAGGTTGCGGAGCTGGCAGCCCTCCCGCAGTGCCCACACACTGCACAGCTCTCACTCAAGTTGCCGTGAGCCTGGGTCAGGGGCATGGGCCCATTCCTGAGGCCCAGTCCAGGCAACGCTGACCGAATGAATCCTCAGGGCACCCAAGACCTCCAGCACTCAGAAAACAGGGCCAGGTGTAGTGAGGGGCAGGCGGGCGAGGAGCCCAGACTTGCAGACAGACTGTACCTCCAGCATGACCACACAGATCTGCTTGACACACTGGATGATGGCGTCCGGGGTCCCCGAGATGGTCACTGCCCGCTCTGTGGAGTTGGGCAGCATGTCCCCGGCCACCTGGACCTGGGCACCTGTGGACTGGAGAGACTGGATGTTGGATGGGGCCCTGCTGAGGTGGGCGGCGTGCACTGGAGCAACACGTCCTGACTGCCCTCGGGATGCCCACAAGGCGCTGCCTCAGGTCACCCCTCCACACCCACGGCATGCTCCGTCTGGAGCACCCATGGGCAGCCACATCCGTCTGGCTCAGCCCACTGCTGCCAGCATGGACCTGTGTAGGAAGGGTGATGCTGGGCGGAGGGAGGGGCATCTCAGCAGACAGGTTTTTTCCCCACATATGTGGAATTATTCCTCTGTGTGGAGTTTGAGGTCCCAAAGATAGACTTCAGTCTTGGGGCCTGAACTGTATGGCCGTCTTTCCTGGAAGGAGTCAGGCCGGGGGCTTCTTTCCCTTGAGAGAGGAAGGCTTTCCTTGGGAGATGAACATGTGCATGTGGGGTCACACCTCAGGCGACACCTCCACCCCAGTGGGTGGCTCAGCGTTCTCCCAGGCACCTCCCTGGGGGGCAGAGCCCATGTGCTGGGGCCCCGTCCTAGGAGTCAGGCCTGGCGCCTGTGCCTGACACCCACATCGGGGGTCCCCTGACCTCTCTGCCTTGTGCTCATCCCTCCCTTGTTCCCAGCTCCGTGCTGCAGGGTCAGCAGGGAGGGGGCCGGTGCTCTGCCCAGGGGTGTCCTGAATCGCCCGGCTCGCGGCCCTGGGGTGGAGGAGGAGGGCTGTTACCTCCCTGATCTCTTTGATCTTGGAGCCGCCTTTGCCAATCAGGGACCCGCACTGGCTAGCAGGGACCACCAGCCTCAGCGTCACCGGAGGCTTGCTGGTGGCCGGACTGTTGCTCATGGAGTTGATGATGTCCTGGGGAGGGAGAGGCACGCACACCACTGTGAGAGCCCAGACAGGCTCACCGTGGACTGGGGGAGGGGGCGGGCTAGGCTGGTTGCAGGGCCTGCGAGGCTGGGCCAGGCTCAGGTGACGAGGACAGGGAGGCTGGAGAACACCAGGAGACCCCCAGACAGGCCTGTCCCAGCGTCACAGTGCTGCTGTGGGGTGGGGCATGGGCCCCCAGGGTGCCCAGACTCAGGGTCTGACCTCTGACCTTCAGGCCTTGTGGGGCAAACAGGGGCCTGGACAGAGGGTGATACATTTGACAGAAAGATGGACTCCCCATCTTGGTCGTCCTCTCAGTAAAGACATCACATAACTCTAAGCAATTTCAAAAACATCAGAAACACATAAACATCTTGAGGTGTAACTCACTGGCAGATGGACACAGAAGCGCACAGGCACATAAGGTGTGCTGGTTCCCACGCCTGGGCTCCCTGTGCCCACATCTGAGCCAAGCTGCCCATCTCAGGGGTCAGCTGCTGCGGACAGGGCTGAGGCCCCATGCTGCTGCCTCATTGCCAGGTGCCAGGCCTTCCCTGAGGGCTTGTGGTCTGGGGTCCAGGCCCGAGGAAACCCTCGGTGAGGGAGGTGAGCCTTGGGGAGGAGGGGCGCTGGCGTGTTAGCAGGTGGACTGGTGGGGAGGTCCCGGGGAAGGCAGAGAAGCCGAGAGGTCCCCTCACCCAGAGCAGGGGGCCCCAGGCACCCCTTACCTCTTCAAACTTGTAGGCAATCATGGCAAAGGCCTTGAAGATGGCGTCCGTGGGGCCCGTGATGGTCACAATTCTCTCTGGGCAGTTTCCCTCTGAGATGTTGATTCTTGCCCCGCTCTGGGAGGAAGGTGAGCAAACCTCAGAAATTGGATTCAACCTACTGGGCTGGCAGTGGGCTGGGTCCTTGGGCCTACTGACCACCAGAGATGCCCACAGGTTGCGGAGCCCAAACCTCAGCACTGATGACCAGTCCTATCCTAATGAGCGGGCTGTGACCTGGCCGTGACCCAGGAGGGTGCCTGAACCACCAGTGTGCACACTGGGGGCTCCCCACGGTC
>NW_011494609.1:5741645-5745116 GCF_000754665.1 Bison bison bison
TCCCGCCCGCCCATGAATGGTGCTGGGCTCAGGGGGCCCACTCACCTCCTCACGCATCTTCTTCACGGTCTCTCCTTTCTGGAACAGAGGTTCAAACAAGGGAGGGGGTCACTTAGGCTTCTGCCACAGGCCCGGGAGGCCAGACACCCCAGCAGTCAAAGCCGGACTCGGTGCCTGACACAGGTGACCCCCCAGCCCTCCCTTCCCCCTTGTCCAGGGCCCAGGCCGCAGGCTGGGTGGGCCTGGCCCTGCGGACCTGATGTACCTCCACGCCTGACCTGGGGACCTGCTCTACCCGGCAGGTCTGCACCCTCCTCCATCTTCACCACAGGCAAAGTGGGGACTAGGCCCATGGGCAACCCCTCAAAAAAGAGCGGCTTGTGAAAAAGAGCCTGACTCTGAGCTCTGGGGGTGCCTCCACCGTTCAGGGACCATGTGTGACCAGGGAGCCTTAAATGGCCACAGGACTCGGGGAGGGGGTCCTGGCCTACCTGCCCACAAGCATGGGCTTCCACACCAGTGCTTGCTCTCCCTGGGGGCATTTCTGTGTGAACGGACTCACTACACAGGCTGAAGGCGGGATACTGCTCCCAGGAATGACGTGAGGACTTGTATGGGTCAAACTTGGGGAGAAGGACTGGCGGCCAGAGCCCTGGGGGATGGGGTGGCCTCAGGGGAGGGCTCCCGGTGCCCGCAGGGCCAGAGAACAGGAGGTTCTGGGACAGCCTCAGGGGTGCAGCCTGAAGGCAGTGGGCAGGATTCCCGAGGGACCCTCTCTGCACGTGTGGCACACAGGTGCGCACCCACCCTTAGCACGGGCACTCTGGGCCTCACTTCCCCCTAAGACCCCAAGAGAGGCAGAGTTCACTCAATAATTACCTTTCCGATAATGCTGCCAACTTCCTGTAGGAAAGGAAGCACAGAGAGGTGATGTCAGAGAGCAGAGGGAGCAGGCCGCCTGTGGCAGGCGCGGGAGATGGCCCATCGGCCGGGACTCGAGCGGCAGGGGAGGCCGGCGGCCAGGAGGGGGCAGGCGGTGGGCTGCCCTGCCTCTGACAGACAGACAAAGAGAAGGCGGCTGCCTTCTCGACAGACATTGGCAGGTGTTACTTGTGCACTTAGGCCTCAAGGGAGCCTGCAAGAAACAGGTGAAGGTAAAATCTCCCTCCATGACCTTGCGATGTAAAAATTTAGTGATATTACTATTTGACCTTTTTTAAAAAGGTAGCATTTGCAAAGGCCTTCCCAGGTGGCTCAGTGGTAAAAAAATAAAATAAAAACCCGCCGGCCAATGCAGGAGATGCAAGAGATGAGGGTTCAAACCCTGGATTGGGAAGATCCCCTGGAGAAGGAAATGGCTAGCCACTCCATTGGCCTGGAGAATTCTTGCTTGGAGAATCCCATGGACAGAGCAGCCTGGTGGACTATCATCTATGGGTCGCAAAGAGTCAAATGCAATTGAGCAACTGAACATGCGCACGCGCGCACAGACACACACACAGAGAACATTGAAAGATGTCTGAACACGCTGCCCTAATTTTAAAGCCTGGGGCCCATGATGGTTTAGATATGCTCATGCCCAGGACTGCCCATCATGGCACCTCCTTACCCAGGACAAACCCTCAGGCCCTGCTGGGCAGCCCCACCCAAGGTTAGCTTCAGGGAGCAGCTTCCACAATTAAACTCATCTTCCTTGTTCCAGCGAAGCCCTCAGCAATGACAGTGTCCTGGGGCAGACTCTGGGAGGGTCTGTGCTGTGCGGCCACAGTGGGGGCTGTGTGCAGCGGGGGAGCCCAGGCACTGGGTTGGGGCTCCCTTGGTGGTTGGGGTACCTCACCTCCCAGGGCAAGGTTGGGTGCTCGCTGTGCCAGCTGCTGCTGGAAGTGGGATGTGTAACTGACCTCAGACTGCCCTCTGTGGTACACACCCAGCCTCCGACAACCTTAACCAAATGTCAGCCCACCCCGGGAGTGGGCAGGTGGTCACCCTTCCTTCATCACAGAAAGGGGGGTGCCAGGTGTGAGCTCCAGCTTCCAGAGAGCTAGGGAGAGCAGGGCCTCGGGCATGAGGCCAGCCTCTGTGGCCCCAGGTTCCTCCTGCTGCCCACATGGACGGACCACAGAGCCAGGACGCGTCTGTGTGGCTGGACTGGAGTTGGGGGTGTGAGCTCAGGGGCCCGGCACAGAGATAAACATGGAATGCAGTAGTGTATAAATGTGCACAGACACACACGCATATACACAAACACACCTTCCCCAGCCCTGCCTGGGATCCACAGAAGCCTGAGAGCCATGAACACCCCCGTGCGCCCATACCTGGGCTTCTAAGGCCACCCCAACAGCCTCACTTAGGGGAGTCGGGGTCTCTGGGCCAGTTCCAGAAGCAGCAGGAAAGTGGGATGAGCGATAGCGGTGTTCTACGCCAGAGGAGGTGCTGTCAGAACGGTGCGACCCCCATGGCCAAGTCACGGGCAACAAGAGCATCAGCGCCAGTGATGGCAGGACAGGGACGGTGGGGTGACAGGGGCAAACAGGAGCCCCACGTCCAGGAGCTGCAAGTGAAGCGAGCGGGCACACTGGCGGCCACGCAGCACCTGACCAGCCGCCAGCAAGGACCCCTGATGACCATGGAGGGGGCAGGGAGGTGCCCACAGGCACCCCCACCAAGTGACACCCTGAAATCTGAGCTCTGATGGGAAGGCTTCTGGGTCACTCTTGCCAACAGTGAGGAAACAGCAGAAAAGGCCAACACGAGGGAGTGAGGGACACTGTTTCTACAAAAGAGCTGCATGGGAAGCCAAAGGCAAAAGGCACAGGGAGTGTGGGGAGCGCTGGGTGAAGGGAAGCCCTGGGGTGACAGGCTGCGGGCACAAGTAGGGGGGGTGTCAGTCAGCGTGCTGACCTGGAGGAGAGCGCCCTGGCATGAAGGACACCCACGAGGTGGCAGGGCTGGGGCAGCAGCGTGGCCCAGGCACGAGAGGCTCCGGGAGGAGCAGACGTGGGAGGGCGAGGCAAGTTCCCGATCACGTGGAATTGCAAGAAGCCTGGCTCGGAACTGAGCCCCTTCGTGGGCAGCCTCCACTTCCCTCAGGCCCGTACCTTTCCATGCATCAGCAGGCGGATGGTCAGCGTCACGTTCAGGCCGCCTTCCGAGACCTTGGACTCCATCTTTCTTCCAAAATGCAGCTGGGGGTGGTGGCTCAGGGTGCCGAGGGCGCCGTCAGGAAGGACAGATGGGGCCCAGATGGTGTCACCTGGTGAGGGAAGGCTCATGTCAGGGGTCGGATCTGCACCACGGGGCCAGGTCGAGGCTAGGCTATAGCCTCCCACACTGTTGGGGCGAAAGGCGGGGCTCTGAGCAGAGGGATCCGGGCACCCAGCCACAGGAGGGAGGGAAGGGCGCCCCGGGATTCGCACTGTGGGCCCTGCAGGGGCTGCAAGCACATGGGGGACAGGTCTCAGGGAAAGGCCA
>NW_011494609.1:5745216-5747083 GCF_000754665.1 Bison bison bison
GGCCACCAGGGATTGACCTGGCCTGCCCATTAGCGCAGGGCCCTGGGTCTCAGTGTCATCTCGTGACGAGGGCCCGTGAGTGGCTGGAGGGGAAGGGGTGACCCCGTCAGCCTGGGGACCTCCATGTGCGGGGAGTGTCTGCTCTGCTGCCACCTTGGCTCTGCCCACTGCCCAATACACCAGGGCCAGAACCCTCCCTTCAGCCTTAAGAAACTTGGAGACCACAGATCCGTGTCCCTGTAGGTCTAGAGTTGCGACTCCTTAGCTATCCTCATTTCTAAAATGGATTCGTCTCCACTAACCAAACTGTGAAATTGCTGAGTGTGCCCACTTTACCAAGTTTTCAGAAAATGCTTTACATCCGGTATCACGGTCCGCTCACTGTATAGTTCCCGCAGAGCCCTGGGTCAGCACCTCACCCTCCAGGCAACATTCAGGCTCCGGTATAAGACCACAGACAAGGGGCGGTCACAGGCACGGGAGCTGAAGGATGGGGACAGCACACCATGTGCGCAGGGGACTCGGCTGATGGAACTCGGCCTGACTGCGGAGGACAGAGCTGAACACCTCCCCCCAGTCAAGGTGGGCACAGAGCCCAGGTCCGGGGGACAGGCCACCTCCCGCAGGATGTGGAGCGGCCACAGGAGACCAGTGATGAGTACTGGAAGGAGGTCAGGGAGGCAAGGGCAGAATCGGGCAGTCAGTGTGGGGAGGGGACTCTCGGAACAAAGGGATGAGAAGCAGTGCGACCGGTGGGGACGGATCAGGAGGGGCCGGGTGCTGGGCCTTTCGGGAGCACCAGCAGGTGTCTCTGTGCCCGTGTCTGTGGGGTGCACGGGTGGCGGCTGGCGCAGAGGGAAGGCTTCAGCCAAGCAGCAGATACAGGGTTCTGACAGCACAGCACAACTTGGTGGACAGAAGGTGGGGGAAGGCCAGGCGGGAGGACCATGCCAGATGACTGGCCCGGGGCCGGGCCCCAGGGGTTCCACAAAAAGCCCAGGAGAGGACCAGGAGGAGCCTCGCTCACCAGAGAGGTGGGCAGAGCTGCCAGGTGACAGAGGACAAGCCCCCCTCGCTGGGGGACATGCCGCCTGCCCGCCCACAGGAGCAGAGGTCCTGAGACAGCTGGTGCACGGTGATGTAACACGGCAGTGTGTAAACACATCGCCTTCACACACTCACGTGCTCTGTCTTAACTGACCAGTACGGAAGCCACCGACCACTCGGGGTTACTGACACTGAAATAAAAACCTCACTGGCTAGGTCTGAGCAACCAGCCTTGCATGCTGGCACTGTGTCTGAGGGCAGGGAGGGTGCTCCGTCTCTGCAGAGCTCTGGACGGGGCAGGCAGCAGGGCAGGGGTAAGAAGGACCCAGAAAGGAGGGGATGGTCTCGTTCAAAGGATCACAGCAGTGCCAAACAGACCTACTTCCCGCCGGGCGGACACCCCGCAGCAACCCCACACAGTCTCCCCGAGCTCGGGGTGTGCACATAGGCACCCACGAACCAGCAGAGGGCAGCCAGGCACCCACAAACCAGCACAGGCTGGCCAGGTGGGCACCCAGGCACCCACAAACCAGCAGAGGGCAGTCAGATAGGCACCCAGGCACCCACAAACCAGCAAGGGCGGCCAGGCCAGCAACGCGCCTCCGCCTCCTGTATAATTAGAATCACCTCCTCTGGGGGCGGACAGCAGGGCCCTGGGGCCATCTGTTATGTAAATGTTCCAACCACGGAGGAGAAAGTGGGTCAGCGAGTGCCAGGGGTGCTCCAGGCTGCGGGCTGTCAACCGCCATCCATCACACGCGCCAGTGAGTGCCAGCCTGCCTCACGTGCCAGGAGCGGGAATCCCAGGCCTCGCCTCCAT
>NW_011494609.1:5747283-5763501 GCF_000754665.1 Bison bison bison
GGGGAGCCGATAAGGCCACTGGGGGCACCCTCGACCTTGAAGAGCCAGCCCTGCGCCACAGGGGAGGCAGGACTCTATCCTCGGGCTGCTCCACCAGGCTCGGGATGCCTCCCACCTGAGACCGCCCCACGTGCCAGCCTCGCTCCCACCCCTGTGGCTGCCAGGGGTGCTTGGCAAGAAGCAGCAGCTGCACCCCTAGGGGCCCAGCCGGACGCCTGGGTCATCAGAGAGCCCTCCCCGTGCTGGGTGTTCAGAAACTGGTAGATCCTGGCAAGGACCCCTCCTTCCATCCTCCCCACACTGGGGATTTAATGCATTTTATTCCATTTGATGAGAGGAAGAGGAGAAGCAGATATGGCCCCCATGAGGCCTGGCAGGGCCTCTTCTCGCCCCCCGGGAGCCTGTCCAGCAGTGGTCTAAATGCCGCTTTGTGCTGACACCACTCACGACGCCTGAGTCCAGGTCTCACCCTGCACCCCCAAAGGGCACCTGATTTCTGACGGATACCCTCATCCTGGCTCTCGTCTTCAAGTTCTGCTTGGGCTTGAGATTGGGCGCACGGGGGCAGGGTTCCATTTACTCCTCTTTTCTAGTGTCCTGCGTGTACATGGATGGTCGCCCGCCAGGCTCCTTCGTCCGTGGGATTTTCCAGGCAAGAATACTGGAGTGGATTGCCATTTCCTACTCCAGGGGATCTTCCTGGCCTAGGGATCGAACCCATCTCTCCTACAACTCCTGCATTGGCAGGCGGATTCTTCACCACTGAGCCACCTGGGAAGCCCTTTCTAGTATCTTTAGAAAGTAGGTAATGGCATGGACTTAAAGTCTTACTTTTTGCCTAAATGTTTAGTTCTATAAACGGCTCTCTGCGTGTGGCTTTAGCTGCCTGCCCCAAATTTTTTTATTTGTGCTCTTTGTCCACTCATGGGAACATACTTTCAAATTTCTCTTATGATTTCTTTTTTTGATTCATGAGATATTTTGAAATGTGTTACTGAATTTTCAAATATTTGGAGATTTTCTAGATGGTGTCCTATTGATTTCGAATTTAATTCTGTTATGGTTGGACAGCATACCTTGTACTACTTGAGATATTCTAAGTTTATGGAGGACTTGCTTATGGACCAGAATGTGGTCTGTCTCTGGTCTGTGTGTCTAGTTGGGCCATTCCACATAAAGCCAGAATGACTGCAACACTCTTCTGTCCATCGCTGAACAGCGATCTTAACCTGGGTGGAGTGTTCCACAGACTCGATCAGAGCAAGGATGGCTGCGATGCTCTTCTGTGCATTGCTGAGCAGGAATCTTGACCTGCAGGGGGTGTTCCACAGACTCGATTAGAGCACGGATGGCTGTGATGTCCATCGCTGAGCAGGGATCTTGGCATCTCTGACTGTCAGCGTGGATTCGTCTGTTTCTCCTGCAGTTCTAGCTTTTTTTTTGCTTTGTGTATTTTAGGCTCCACCATTAGCATCGTAACCTTTAGTACGGTTATGTTCTGTGAATGAAGTGACCCCCGGATCATGATGAGAGATCCTCCTTTATCTCTGGTAATATTCTTGACTCCAAAATTTACTTTGTTAGTAACATAGACACCTGACCTTACTAATCACTAGTGTTAGCATGGAGTCTCTTCTTCCATCTCTTATTTTTCATTTGTCTTTATATTCAAAGTGAGCTTCTTGTGGGCAGCGTATGGTTGGTCCTTATTTTTATCCTTTTTGACGATGTGCCTTTTGACTGGGGGTGTTGAGACCGTCTGTGTGACTGTTGCTGTGGGGGCTTCAGTCTGTCACCCCTCCGTCTGTCCTTTGTTCCCTGGGCCCACTTTTCCTCTGCCCTGTTTTGGATGAATGGCACATCCGTCATGATTCCACCTCTTTGTTCTCTTACCAGTCACCACTCTGGGTCTTTTCATCCAGGGGGCGGCTTCAGGGCCTGTGCACAGACGCTGGACCTGACTCAGTCCCTGGGCTGCGGCCTCGCCGCCAGACGGGGGCAGGATAGCCCCACAGCACGGTGCCTGCCTCTTTCGGCCTCTGCGCTGTTACTGCCACACGTCTGTTATAGATCCCACAGCACTTTGTTTTTAAGTGCAAGCAGTCAACTCCCTTTGAAAGGGATTTGGATAATAATAAAAGTGTCTCTCATGCTCACCCGCGTGGCCATGCCATCATTTTCCTTCTGCCGTAAGAATCCCCCCGTGTATCTGGTCGGGCACGTCTGCCGGGGATGTGTTCTCAGCTCTGGAGCATCTGGACAGCATTACGCCGCCATCTCTGGAAGCCTGTCTCATCTGGTGCGTATCCCAGGTGGACAGGGCTCCCTGCACCCGACCCGCACACTGTCCGAGGGGAGGGTCTGTTGCAGTCTCCCTTTGTCCTTTGACAGGAAAGCCCTCCTCTTGAGCACATTTAAAGGCGCTTCTCTTTGTCACTGGTTTTGATTATGATGTGCTTTGTATTTTGGGTTCTTGGGGCCTCACTGAACTTCTTGGATCTGGGGTCTTAGAATTTCCATCAAATTGGAAAAACTGCAGCTGTGTTTTGCAAGCACATTCTTTGCCCGGCGCTGTGCAGGCCCCTGGCAGGCATGCTGGGCTGTGCTCTCCCTTGGTCCCTAGGCTCACTCCGAGGCTCTGCTCCTGCCTCGGACTCACTTGCCTGCCGCCCTGCACGCCCCCAGAACATCCAGTGCATGTGTCATCTCAGTGCTGCTGTGTCACCTCCAGAAATGCAGCCTGGCTGCTCTTCCCTGCCCCCCACGTCTCCACCGGACACGCTCGATTTCCCGAACACAGGCTGCAGTCACAGGGACGATGTCAGTGCCTGTGCCTGGGTTGTATAACCGTCGTCCTTCCTGGGTTTAGGGCTGAGCAGGGAAGGTCACCCTGACATCATATGACGGTGACAAGAGCTCTGGCCGTGTGGTCATGGGGTGAGTACCCAGAGGCGCCCGGCCACTTCCAGGGGCAGCACAGCCCACACCCCACCAGCCAGGGTGAAGGAGACCCCAGTGCTGCCTTGGACGAGCACTGTCTCCATGACCCTGTCTCCAAACCATGTGGCTCCTCCCAACCCGGGACGTGGACCCTCAGCGTGGCTGGGGCACCTCCTCGGCTCAGTCCCAACTGTAAGGAAATTGTCCAAATTGACCCCCACCCCGTGCTCAGAAGACACAAATCCACTTTGACCACTTTGCTTTGCTCCTCTGCTCGGGGACATGTGTCACCTTACCCCCTGATGCAAAGCCTGAGGCCAGAGTTAAGGAAAGGGTAACCCCAGGGACAAGGCTGGCTGGTGATGGGAATCCACTGCATGCCCACCCCCCCCCCACAACCAGATCTCACGTTTGCTCCGGCCTCTCCTGTGCAGAAAGCCTGTGGCGCCCAGCACAGCCCCCAGCATCCCCGTCGGGGTCGCCCAGCATGGGGCAGGGACACTCCACGTCTGTGGCGTCTGAGGGAGGGCTTGGGCTGCCCTGCTGTGGGCCCCGCACCCAGGTCACTGAGGTGCTCCATCCGCCTGTGAGAGTTCCCCTGGCCTTTCTTGATGCCAGGCTGGGAGAACTGGGAAGAAGGACAGGGCAGGTTTCCTGGGACTGTGATCCCGTGCCCACAGAACATCTCACGCACTCATGTACCCTTCCCTCGAGGATGCCGGGGCCACAGCTGGGTGTGTGCCCAGGGCCGAGGAGCGTATCCAGCAGTCATTTCCAAGTCCTGCGCTACCACTGCAGGGGGAGACAGACCGGGGAGCAGAGGGGGAGGGGTCCCCAGCGCTGACTGTCTCCCAGAGCAGAGTTTGGGGGCTGGGGGAGAGGCTGAGGGGACCCTGGGTGGGCAGATGCAGTTCCACTTTCGCCCACGGCTGGTCCAGGCTGCTGAGTCTGCCTGAGAGAAAGGCCGCCTGAGGCTGAGGAGCCCGCTGAGCCCAGCACACCCCCTCACTCAGGACTGGGCGGGTCAGGGCGGAGGGCAGAGTCCCATCAGTTTCCAAGCAGACCCCAGGCTTTTGTGTGACTGGATTCCTCTCCCGTCACAGGACACACACAGGGAGCGGGGGCTGTCTGTGCTGCTACCCCTGGGGGGCGGGGGCTGGCAGCTGACCAGTACGCTCCTCTCTCCCCTCCTCTGGCCCCGGCTGCCCCGCGGAGCTTTCCAGTCTGCATTCACCCACCCCAACTGCTCCATGTCCAAGGAGGAAGCAGGCCAGAGAGGTACATTCAGGAAGCAAGCACGTAAGGCCCATTCTACATTGGAACTTGGTCATCATCACAGTACTGTTCTGTTCACGCATGTGAAATGCATTCACTTACATTTCACTTAAAACTCTGGTGGATTTCAGAAGTCAGCGTCAGGGGGTGGGTGGCTCTGGGTGAATGCCTGAAGCTGCATTTAGGAGGCCAGCAGGAGGGTGAAGTTACACGTGATGCCACACAGCTGGTCACCGCAGAGGATGATCCTGTCGCTGAGCAGCCACCCCCAATGGGAAGGAACCCGAGAAAGCCTGCTGATGGCCCCTCCAGGGACACCTGCCTGGCGGAGCCACACGGCCCACCCCACTGTGGCCTCTCCCTGCTGGGAGTGTGTCATACCTCTGGGTATGACAGAGGACATGCGTCAAAGGCCAGTCCCCGGACCAGTGCCAGCTGCTCTCGCCCCTGCTCTTTCCTCCACGAATGCATACATGCAAGATGCAGATTGAAATTTGCCTTGTAGGAACTGGTAATTAATAACTTTGTTAATTCAACACATATTCCCTGGCCATGACTAAGCTCCAGGCATTGTGCTGACCTAAAAAGAGGAGTAAACAGGAGGAAGGGCCTGTCAGGAAACCCTTATCGTGACACAGGAGCCAGAGGAACTGGAGGAGGGCTGGGCCCAGAGAGCAGGGAAATCCCCTCCCCCAGTGTGGGGCCCCCTGAGAGGCAGTCCCCAGTCAGCATGAGACCCCAGGCAGCAACTGGGGGCTGGGCGCACTCCTGGGGAAGCGCTGAGAAGGACTGTTGATCGGAATCCCAGAATGCCCCGGAGGCAGCGGCTACACAGGCCGTCCCATCCCAGGAAAGGGGTGGAGCTATGAGGTTCACGGCTGGGAAAGGAGATCCCCCCACCGGCATTCCAGGGCTCCCTGCTGGCCCAGGGCTCGCCTGGCCTCCTATGGTGACAGCACCTAGGCTAACAGAGCATCTGTGGTGACAGAACAAGGAGGCATCGGCAGTGAGCAGGGTGCGTGTGCCGCCCCTTGGGGCCTGACTCAAGAAACCCAGGTGGCTCCAGAGGCTGCAGTTATGGCTCTCCAGACTCCTCTTGAGCAAAGCCGTGTTCAGGAGCCACTGGTCCTAATTCCTACCCAACTCTCCCTTCCTTCCATCTGCCAGGAATTTTGGGAGGCTGCCAGCAATAGGAACCAACTAGCCACAGAACCCAGGGCCTGCTCTTCTCCTTTGTGAAAGAGATCACCAGGGGCGGTGAGCTGGGAGTCGGGTGGTAGGTGGTGGGTGAGGAAGCGGGGGCAATGCCTCCTTCCATGAGCAGAACCTATTAGTTATACATATGTAATGCAATACCGAGGCAATCACTGAAGAGCTGCCAAAGGGACACTCAAGAACACGATCAATAGATCAAAATGGAATCATTAAAAATGTTGGGTTACCCACAGAAAGGCAGGAGATAAGGAAACGGAGAAACAAACAGGGAGAACAAAGAGAAAACAAAAAATAAAATAGCTAACTTAAGTTCTAACCTCTCAATAATTATATTAAATGTGAAAGTGAAAGTGAAGTCACTCAGTCGTGTCCGACTAGTCTAAATTTACCCATAAAGAAAACAGAATGGCAGAGAGGACTAAGAAAAATGAGTCAGTCATATGCTGTCAATAAAAAATTCATTCACTTCAGTTACAAAGATGCAAGCAGACTGAAAATAAACTCATGGGAAAAGATGTGTCATACAACCACTAATCAAAGGAAAGCAGGAGTGGCTATATTAGTATCAGATAAAACTGGCTTCAGAGCAATGAAAATTATCAAAGATGGAGAGAGGCACTATACAATGATGAGTCCGTCCATGAAGAAGCATAGCAAGCAATCCTAATAGCTTATGAGTCAAACACTAGGACAGTAAAATACGTGAAGCACAAACAGATAGAACTGAGAAGAAAAATGCAGAAATTCACAGTTACAGCTGAAAATTTCAGCACCATCTCAACAACTAAGAGAACCGCTAGGTGGAAATCAGTAGGGACACAGAACTTAAAACAGCATCAATCAACCGGACCTAGTCAAGCCTCACAGCACGTCTGGGAGCAGCAGGACACACAGAGCACACAGCAGTGCAGACCACACCCTGGCCATAAAACAAAGCTCAGCAAATTTAAGAGAATCGAAATCATATGGTACGTTCTCAGATCACAAAGGAATCCAACGAGAAATCAATCGCAGAAATAACGGAAAAATCTCCGAGCACACGAAAACTAACACAATGCCCACTGAAGTAATCCCTGGGTCAAAGAGGCAGTCTCAAGGATTAGAAACACGTGTCGACCTGAGTGTCTCGTGTGTGTGTGTGTGTGTGTGTGTGTGTGTTAGTCACTCAGTTGTGTCTGCCTCTTTGCAACCTTGTGGACTGTAGGCCACAGGCTCCTCTGTCCATGGAATTCTCCAGGCAATACTGGAGTGGATAGCCGTTCCCTTCTCCAGGGGATCTTCCTGACCTAGGGATTGAACCTGGGTCTCCTGCGTTATAGGCAGATTCTTAACTGTCTGAACTATCAGGGAAGCCAGCATCACGTATGTCTGAATAAAATACACATACCTGAAACAATACAATATACCAAAATTTGTAAAACACAAAGCAGTGCCTAGAGGGAAATTTATGGCACAAAATACATATCAGAAAAAAGAAAAAGTCTTAAATCAATAATCTAAGCCCTCATTTTAAGAATCTAGAATAAGAACAAAATAAATCCAAGTAAACAGAAGGAAGGAAATAATGCAGAAATAATTAAAATTGGAAACAGGAAAACTAAAGAAAATCAATAAAATAAAGAGCTGATTATTTTAAAAGGTTAATAAAATTGACAGACTTCTAGGATGACTGAGAAAAAAAGAAGACAAGACGAAACACCATTATAAGGAGTGAAACAGAAGCTATAGCCAAGAACCCCGCATACATCAAAGGGCTAAAAAAGCGCTAGGAACAAGGCCACGTGAACAAACTGACTCAGATTAACTGGCTCACTCTGAGAAAGGCAGACTGGCACAACTCGCCTAACAAGAAATACTCGGAATAGCCCTACCTAGCAGTTGAGGTAACTGGCTTCATAATCTTGAAAGTCTCCTTAAAGAAATCTCCAAATTCAAAGCATTTCACTGGAGATTTTACCAATGGTTTCAAGAGTTAATCCCAGTTCTACAAAATCTACTTCAGAAAACAGAAGAGAAGAGAAAGATTTCCCAATCCACTTGATGAAGCAAGCATGAGCCTGGCACAAAAATCAGTACAAAAGACGGCACTTAGGTGTTAATCTAGCAAAACATGTGTAGGATTTATATGCTAAGAACTACAAAATGCTAATGAAAGAAATTAAAGATCTAAGTACATGGAGAGACAGAATGTGTTTACAGATCACAAGACTCATCACAGTAAAGATATCAGTTCTCTCTGAGCTGACATACGACTTTAACATAATTCCTATTAAAACTCCAGCAAGAATTTCATAGATACAGACAAGCCACCGTAAAATTTATATGGAAAGGCAAAGGAGGTAGAATAGTTAAAACAATTCTGACAAAGGAAAATAAAGTAGGAGGAGTCGGTTTCCTCAACAGCTGTCACGATCAAGGCTGTGGTATTGGCAGAGGGAATCAACGGAGCAGGGACAGAGCACAGAATCCAGAAACAGGCCCACATGGATGTGCCTGGCTGATGTCTAATGAAGATGTGAATGCAGTTCAATGGAGGAAAGACAGCTCTTCAACATGCAGGGCTGGAGCAACCGAACACTGGAGGCAAAAACGGACTCTGACCTAGGAGTCATCCCTTGCATAAAAATCAACTCAAAATAGAAAATAGATTTAAGTGAAAAATATAAAGCTATAAAACTTTTAGAAAAAAAGAAAAAACCCTTGGGGTCCAGGGTAAGGCAGAATTCTTAGACTTGACACTAACAGCATGATATACGAAAGGGAAGCCTGATAAACGAGATGTGTCAAAACTAAAGACCTTTGTTTGCCAAAGAATATGTTAGGAGGATAAAGAGACAAGCCACAGACGGGGAGAGAATATTTGCAAGCTGCATGTCTGACACAAAACTAGTTTAAAGCAGATCAGACTCAACCGTGGAAAACAAGCAGTCCAATTAGAAAATGGGCAAAAGACACAGACATTTCACCAAAGAGGATCATAGGTGGCAAACAAGCATGTGAAAAGATGTTTGTGTCATTAACCACCAGGGAGATGCAAATTACTGCCCAGGAGGAACCACCATGCACCCGTCACCGTGGCTAAATAAACGGCAGTGGCCACACCAGACCCGCCGGTGAGGATGTGGGGCCACCGGCAGGCCACGCAGGTGCTGCGGGGAGTGGCCTGGTCACCTGGAACAGGTGAACATGCATCCACCATTCGAGCTGGGATTTAGTACAAAGCAGGGAAGACCGGTGTCCTCACAAGAGGCTGAATGTGAGTTCATGGTATTAGTAATTCCCCAAAGCAGGACCCAGCACCTAATCCAGAGGTTGGTGCGACAGTCACAGGGCATCCCTGCAGCAGACCTGCTCCTCCAGGAGGCGGCACCAACTGCCCCATGTGCTCAGCAACCGGGGACGGGGGGCTGGGATAATTATGCTGTGTGAAAAATGCCAGTCCCCAAGGTCACACACTGTGCAATTTCACTGACTCAACGTGGTTGAAATGATAAAATTAGAGAAATGAGCAGATCATGGCCTGCCTTGGTCCCTGCTCCGCTATCCTTCCCTAGCCTCAGGGTCTCCCTTCCTGCGACAGGCTGACTTCAGTCAGCCCGGCCAGGGCTTTCCCCCAAGGGTGCTCCCTACAAGCCCTCACCTGCACCCCTGACTGCCAGCACCTGCCTCCCGTGCCTCGGCTCCCACAGCCCTGGCCTGCTGGCAGAGGACACGCTTCTCTCTGCCATTCAACATGGAACCCCCCGTTCCCAGCTCCACTCCAGGCTGCCATGAGCAGGAGCCCACACAGTGCTCACTCAAAGGCAGATAATGCAGATGGTGGATGCTGAGTCCAGCCCATTTCTAGGCCTCACAGGACGTTCTGGAACAGAACTTCGCGATTTCTGAACTCTGAACTGGTGCGTGTGGGCATCCAGGATGGTGTTTCCTTCCCTCCTGTCTGCTCCCTCATTCATTCACTTGCTCTCCAGGGGTCTGTTGGGTAATGGGTGGGAGCTTCCTGGGGACACAGGTAGGGAGGGCAGGACAAGGCCCTGCCTCCAAGGCAGAGTCAGGACAGGACAGGGGACTCTGCCTACACAGCCAGAGGGGGACCTGTTCCTTCCTCCCTCCCAGGCTCCGGTTGGTTTGCAAGCCCCGGGTTCCCAGAAGAGGGCAGAGGAAGCACTCCTGAAGGAACCAACAGAAGGCTGCACAAAAGTTCAGGAAGCAGAGCCGCCCCAGGTCCCTGGCCCAAGGGGAGCACAGCCCCCCTCCACATTCTCCCTTCCTCTGAGTGGCTCCAATGAGGAAAGCCGAGTTTGTTCTCAGTTTCATGGGTTTCTGGTCTTGGCTTTTATCATTTCCTCCCTCCTGCTTGCCTCTTCTTTCCTTAGTGTCTTAAGGTAAAAGCTTGGATAACTGTCCGCAAACGTTTCCCATGTTAGCATTTCATGCTTAGGTTTCTCGAGGCGCTGACTCCCTTGATTCCTAAGAATTTAGAGATGTGCGTGTATTGTATACATTATCTCCCAAGTATTTCCTACATTCTTCTGCTACCTCCTCTTTGACCAGCACATCATTTACAGTGGTGTGCTTTGATTTTCAAGTATTTTGGAAATTTTTTACCTTTGGTTATTGATTTCTAGTTCAATTGCAGTCTAGTCAGAACATACATTTCTTGTGATTTCAACTGTTTTAAATTTGTTGGGCTTTTATTTTCATACATAGCACAGTCTACCTTGGGAACACCTTGTGTGCCCACGAGCCGTGTCCCTTGGTGGCCAGGTATACTGTCCTGCAAGGCCACTTGCCCTGTCAGTCGCTGAGAGGGGACCTGGATCTCCAACTACAACTGTGACTGTGCCCCCGCTTGTCCTCCCAGGTTTTTGCCTGTGTTTTGAGGCTCCGTCGAGCAGTGTAAGTACATTTGGGCCGGACGTGTCTTCCTAGAGAACTGACCATTTCATATTCATGCAACGTCCCTCTAACCCTGGTGCCACCTCGTCCGGAAGCCTGTTTCATCTCACATTCGTGCAGCCACCACAGGCTGGTCTTGATCAGTGTTCACATGACATATCTTTCAGCCAACCTGCCAGGAGCTTTATATATTCCATGTTGGTGTCTTGCTGGCTGCACATAGATTGCTCGTGCTTTTCTCTCCACTCTGACCATTTCTTACTTTTAATTGATCTGTTCCCAGAATTTACTTTTTATGTTTAGGTGTAATAACTGTCGACTCTCATGTCTGTGTATATGTATTACACGTGTGTGTAGCATACTTCTGAAATAATTTTAGATACATGAGTAGCTGCAAAAATAATACAGAGCTTCCATGGCCCATTCACCCAGCTTCTGTCTGATGTAACTGCAGTACTTTATCAAAACCAGTAATGGACATTGATCAGACATTAGTAACTAAACAGCATGGGCTCCTACACACCTTTGTTGGTGTGTGGCTCTCTGAAGTCTTGTCACACATACAGATTTCCCTAACTGCCCACATGAGCAGGGTCACGTGGACAGTCCGGCGGGCAGTTTGCAACCACTTACTCTCCTCAGTCCCAGCCCTGGGAAAGCCCAGTCTGCTCTACATTGCTACAACTTTATCATCTCAAGAACTTCATGGGAATCCAACCAGACAAAGGCACTCAGCATAATGATGCTGCTTCAGGTAACGCAGGCCCATCGGTCGTGGTGACTGGGCAGCACCCACTGCACACTGCACACGACTGTGTGTCCAGCACCCCCAGGAAGGACATCCGGGTGGACTCCAGCTTAGGTGGATCACAAACAAAGCAGCACATGCTTGCTGTTATATGAACACAAGGTTGCATTTTTCTGTGATAAACACCCAGGGCTGTGATTACTGAACGGTACATTAAGTGTACGTTTAACTTTGGCCTGGAGAATTCCATGGACTGTATAGTCCATGGGGTCGCAAAGAGTCGGACACGACTGAGCGACTTTCACTTCACTTTTCACTTTTTAGGAAACGGGCAAACCGTTTGCCCGAGTAGCTGGACTGTTTCCCACCCCAACCCCACCTGCCCAGAGCGTGAGACAGATCTGGTTCTGGGTGATTGTGCCAGCACTTGGGGGTGTCAGCATGTCACTTAAGCTATCTGTAGAGATGGTGGTGATGTCTCCTTGTGGCTGACTCTGTTTTCTCCTAGACACCCGCCCAGGAGCATGCCTCTCACCTCTTCATCCCGCTGGCAGAAGTGTGTGTGGGTCTGCTGTCCATCCTCCAACTGCACTGTCCTGTTTTCCTTCTCTGGAGGCTAAAAGAGCTGCTCCGACGGCCAAGGACACTGCCCTTCACCGGACGTGATTGACGATGATCGTCTCTGAGGCTTTGCTTTGCCTTTTCATATTTTAACAGGATCTTCCAGGCAGCAAATACTTCTAACTGTGATGAAGCACAAGTTCTCAATTTTATCTTTTATGACTTTTAACACTTTTATATTTTATGAATGAGTGCTTTTCTCTTATATTTTCTCTTAAATAGGTTACAGTTTTAGATTTTACATTTAGCAATTTGATCCATTTTGAGTTAACTTTATGTAAGATGTGAAGTTTGCCAAGGTTTTTTTTTCTTTGTTTTATGCATTATCCATTTGCTTCTACCACTTTTTGAAAAGACCGTCCTTTCTGTAATAAACTGTTTTATTATCTTTGTCAAAATCAGTTGTCCACATGTGTGTGGTATTTTCCAGGCCATATCCTGTTTATGTAAATGCCGACCTACCCAGCAGCACCACCATGTCTGGATAACTGTAGCATTATGGCGACTTAAAATTACTCCAATTTCAATCTTTTTCAAAACTTTCTTGGCTCCATGAGTTCCTTTGTGTTTTCACATACATTTAAAAATCGTCTTGCGTGCATTTACACACGTTCCCGCTGGGTATCTGACGGGAGAGGCGCTACACCCTCAGACCCCCTGGGAGGCCCGAGCGCCACAACATTCGTTGAGAATCCCTGCTGTGAACACGGAGGGCTCTGCCTCAGGTCTTTGATTCCTCTCGTCAGTATTTTCTAGTTTTCGGCATATAAATCCTGTGTGTATTTTTTAAGACATATAGCAAGTATCTGACTTTTTGGAGTTCTTGTAAATGGTGCATCTTGAACTCTGGTTTCTGATTGTTCACTGGTGGTGTATAGAATAGAACTGACTTCTGTATATAGGTCCTGCATTGTTAACAAGTGAACTTGCTCATTACCATTAGTTTCTGGAGTGTTTTTGGTAGCATAATGGAATTTACAAGGTAGACAACAGTGTTATTTACGAACAGGGACTGGTTTGTTTCTTCCTTTCCGATCTGTATGCCTTTGCTTTTCTCATCACGTTGAATGGGCTAGAACTTGTGTCCTCTGTTCACAGGCGTGGTGAGAGCAGACATCCTGTCTTGGTGATTTTAGGGGAAGCACAAGTCTTTCACCACTAACTCTGATGTGAGTTGGTATTGATAGTTGTTTCTTACTCCAGCACTCCAGAACCCAAACCTCTTCAGATCTTTTATGTTGACTCAATGGGCAAAATCTGTTTATAACCAGAACTATATAGTGAAATTCTGAAGAAACAAATTTTCCAGTTCTTCTTTTTTAGGAGAATATTTGAAGCAAAAGAATCCTAGCACTGTAACGCCATCCTCAGGCCATGTGTAGCAGCGACAGCAGAAGCAGCAGCCAGTGCACCCCATCCTCAGGCTTCCACTGGTTCCGAGCCCCTTCCTAACACGGGGCCAGTCCGGCCCTGTCTCACGTATGAGCCCCACGAAACTGGGTGGCCATGAACTGGTCCAGAGTTCAGGCTTCAAACCACTAGATTGGGGCACTACTGATGCTCGTCAGACATAAACTGATGAGGGCATCCATTTCAGATATGAGGGGAAGAGGTCGAGTCAGAAAGTGGGGGGTGACTTCCAAGTCCTGAGGCATGCTCTGGGGGTGGAGGGTCAGAGATTTGGATGTTAAAGCAGAGGCCGTTCACGGCGCCCACAGTCCCCAGTAGGGGAATTCCCACCCAGAGACGGAGCTGCCGGAGTCCTGTCTGCCAGGCGCCAGCTGAGGCCTGCGTGGCTGCTGTGAGCGCTCGGTGGCTCTGCCAGTCCAGTGAGCTGTGCTCTGTCTCGGGCTGGGCCCAGGGCCTCAGCTGTACTGGGGAGACCATGGAGGGACCTGGGGGCGGTGGGCACAGACCTGATTTATCCTGTTTAACAGCTCACTGCCCCGTCAAGCTGCTTGAGGCCAGGACAGCACAGACCCACAGAGCTTCTTGGCTGCTCTCTGTCTCTGGAGGCTCACAGTGCAGAGCTCATCCTTGAGGCTGCGGAGGAAGGAGGTTTCTGCAGAAAAATGTTCTTTCTGGTCTCAGTTAATGTTAGGAAGATGTTCAGGCCAACACAACCTGACTGCACAGTCTGCCAGCTCATCACTCAAGTGTCCAGAGAGACAAAGGCGTCGGGCTGGGCCGCATGCTCTCTACCGTCCCTGCTCTAGAGGCCATGGAGCAGGGTCTCTCCTCTTCCAGGAAGGTGTGGACCTCACCCACAATGCCCACACTCTCGTCCCACATCTGGGGAAGTGCCGAGGGTCCAGGGTGTCACCTACATCAGGTCGCATGGCTCACACACGTTCCAATCACGTCAGACGCTGTATCTAGGTCAGTAACATCTTTGCCGCGGGGACAGCAGACTCCCTGGGCCCTGCCTCTGGTCTTGTGGTGAGGCCTGCATGTGGACTTGACTCTCCTGAGGCCGTGGCTCCAGGAGCCCAACGTCTTCGTGTGCCTGGCACTGCACACAGTAGGTGCTTGGTCTGTCCCCACACTTTACCTGCCCCCTGACCCTCTGGCCACAGCTGGAAGCTGACCACGGCAGGGTCTTCAGTCTAACGCTCAGTGTCCAGCTGGGGCCTGCAGTGGGGATGCAGAATCAGGGGGCAGCCACCGCCCTCGAGGGGTCAGTCTAGGGAGAAATGGCCTGCAGGCTGGACAGCTGGCTGTCCCAAAGGCTGAGTCCATGTTCGGTCCCCATCCCGCCCCTCAGCCATCCGTTCTAGTCGGTCAGAGAGCAGAAAGGATCTCTTCTGGGACGATGAGCAGGAGGGTTGTCGTGGGCTCTGGGCCAGGAGATGTGAGGGTCGAGAAGCTGGGGCAAGTTCCCATGTTTATTCTGCACTGGGGGACCTGGGGGGCCCGGGCAGCCTCCCTCCTATCCATGCCCTGGACAGGGCTGTCTGAGACCCCGGAGCCAAGGGTGGGCAGGCTGAGCTGGGAGAAGTGGCCGACGAGGGCAGGAGCATGCAAAGCCCAGGCCGTGTGCCTGCTGGACTTGGTGCTCCTCAGCCCTGGGTCCACCCTCAGCTTGAGTTTTCTGATGTCCTGTGACCTGGCTCAGCGCATCAGATGGAAGTCGACGGGAGAGGACTGGACGGGGGCTGGGGGGAAGGGGACAGAGCCATGCTTATCGACCCCACCGTCCAGCAACAGGTCCCTGCACGCGTGTGTGTGCATATCCACCCAGGACCTCACAAAGAGTGGGGCACAGAGCACAGCACCTAGAGGGGCAGCCAAGGTGGAGCCCCTGGAGCCTCAGAGGGGTGCACAGCCATGGTCACCCAGGCCGCCAGGCCCTGGTCGGGGAGCCAGTCCTGCCATGGGCTGGCCACATGTGCGCTGCGAGCCAGCAGTTCCAGCCTCTGCTCAGCTAGACACTCTGAGTCAAAGAAGAGCAAACCGGTTGCAACACTGGACGACTACCAATCACGATGCTGCACCTCGGCGAGGTCCTCTCCTGGGACAGACGGGGACTCACTGTGGGGACTCACTGTGGGGAGCTGGGTCACAGGATCAACACATCAAACAATCAAACGAACACTAACCAGCAATACCTAAAGTTGATACAGCATTTACCGTGTGCCAGGCACAGTCTTTTCGCAGCCCCACCGGGAGGAGCCCCTCCCTCCATTTCACAGACCAGCTAGGAGGGCGGGGTGGGGGCCGGGTGCCAGGATGAGCTGTGCAGTGAAGAACTGGGACTCAGCCCCCAGGCAGGTGCTGGGAGACACCGGCAGCACGGGGACAGGACACGTCCTCAGGATGTTGGGGGCATCCACCCAAACAAGGAAAGCCCTGGTCTTGAGCTTGTGCCCTGGGGCACAGAGCTCTTAATTCCAGCTTTCATTACAACACAGGGACACCGATGGTCATTTATATCAATAAAAATGTGGGAACCGGGGAATAATTTTAGATAAACGTAACAAAAGAAAGGATGTAGCTCTGTTAGTGTGAAAAGCAAAGGAGGCCAAGGTCAGCTGAGCTCTTGAGATTTTTAAGGAGAATGAAATCCAACAGTTATGAAGGAAAAGGCCGGGTGCAGGGCAGGCTGGCTGACATCACAAGGTGAGACCAAGGCATGGCCTCATTCCTGAGAGGAAGAGCCTCCTCCACTTAGGAACCAGGGGCTCAAAGAGAGCCCTTGGCCCCTCCCCAGGGCTGCTCTCTGGGCAGAAGGTGGGCTGACCAGCCCATGGCTTGCCCAAAAAGCATCCCCAGAACCCTGTCTCCTCTCCAGGCTCCAAGAAGGGGGGGCATGTCCTGGGGGTCCTGCCTCCCCACTAGTCACACGAGGAGGTCGGCCTCCCTGGGCTGCAGGATTGCCCCACCCAGGATCCTGTCAGGACCCTGGGGAGCAGGGGGAGAAGAGGGGAGCAAACCTTGCTTCCTCAGAGCAGGGAGCCTGCAGGCCCTGCTGATAAGAGGGGGTCCCCGGAGAAGAGAGGGACCAGAAATGTGAGGACTCA
>NW_011494609.1:5763601-5766446 GCF_000754665.1 Bison bison bison
CCCCCACCCACCCCCTGCCCTGGGAGCTGGGCCCTCTCCTGGGTGAGGGAGGCTAAAGTGCTAACTGGGGTCCCCCAATCGAAAGGTGGCTTCTGTTTCCTAAAAAGACCCAGGGTCACCCAGGCTCCAGATGAGAGCCGTGCATGGGCAGAATCGCCAACTGTGAGTCCCTGCCCCCAACACTGATGCTCCGGCTGGGATTAATCCCCTGACTTTAATCCTCGGATGCCCGTTAATCCTGCATCTCTGCACAGCCCGCATGGTCCTTTCCCTGCAACGGCCGGCTTGTTCTCTAAGCTGAGCGGGGGACGCAATGGCAGGTGCATGCGCTGGGAGCGGGGGGCTCTGTTCCTGCCTCCCAAACACAAACGCAGATCTGTAAAGCCAAGCCCACACATGGTGCGGGCAACCCCATAGAGCCCCCGGCACAGGGTCCACGATGGGCTCCTCTCTGCTGGGAGGAAGTGGGTCAAACAAGCTTCGGGAGACAAGGCCCCTGAGCAGCAGGACCTGAGGCTGAACAGCAGGGAGGGAGGGCCCCATGGTGCTGCCCAAGCAGACCCTACCCCCATCCACCTGGGTGCTGACAGGATGCGGCCCTCTGGTTCTGGCACCACTCACCATTTCCTCAGCTCCGGGCTGGGTCCGTGTGTTGTGGGCTGCACTCAGGGGACAGGCAGGGGATGAGGACGGGGTGATGCTGTGGGCCCAGGTGGTTAGCTGGCCAGGCTTCTGGAGGCAGCCCCATGGACACGGCCAGGGGACAGGGCCTGGCCCCCTCCCTCTCCACCAGCCGGGCTCAGGCAGAGAGTCCCCGACTCCATGGCATCGCCCATGGGCCCCAGGATGCTGCCTTGGAGGCTGTGTGGTGTTTAAACCTCAAAATGTGGAAGAAACATGTTTTTCAGTCACCAGAACCCGATTGTAACTTTTAAAACCAAGTACAAAGAACGGAATCAAAAGTCCGACCGCAGGGCAGGGCACTACCCCTGCTGAGGTGCGAGCGTGGCAGGGTGGCTGCGGGCGGCCCCTCGCGTGGGGACATAGGACTGGGGTCTGGGAAAGCCCTGCCTCAGAGCAGCACTGAGCCCCTCCCCGGGGGTCGCTGTGTGCGTATCCTGAGCAGTCCCCAGGGACATACAGGACCTTCTGCATACATCTCTCAGACAGCACGTGCCTTCCTGGCTTGAGGTTAAAAGCAGGGTAGTTTAAAGGCTATAAAACATGCAAACCTTGAATCACAGCTGGATTTCAGACCCGCCAGCCCCAGAGAAATGGAAACCCACTCCAGTATTCTTGCCTGGAAAATCCCATGGACAGAGGAGCCTGGCAGGCTACAGTCCAGGGGGTCACAAGTGTTGGACATGGCTTAGTGACTAAACCACCACCACCAACCCAGACAAGGAACAGCTCTGCCTCAGGGCTCAGCCCCAGCGCCAAGCGAGCACTGTGGGGGCGCCCCGTCCCCAAAGACCCTGCAGGGGTCTGAGCGCTGACTAGGCAGGTCAGTGCTCTGTGGTTCCTCCTGCTGAACGGGCCTCCAGGCCACGAACGTGGCCACAGGAGGTCGACCCTGCCGTCCCTGGGCAGTGGCCTCCTGCTTGGGGTGAGGACCGTGTTTGTCTGCATAGGGACGTGGCCCTGCCAGGCTGCCCTCCTGACCCACCTGCTCCTGGGACGTTGCTTGGCGTGTGCCACCCTGGTCCGTGACACCCACAAGGTCATGGAAATGGCCCTGGGCTGTTTCTGAGCGGGGGCTACAGCCTGGCCGCCAGGCTTGCAGGCTGAGCCCCTCAGCGCCTTCTAGGCCGCATGCCCACAGGGGCCATCCCTGGACAAGACCCTTCTGAGCCGTAACACGTGTCTGCACCCTTCAGCCCACTGCCTCGGTGCAGACATCAGCGTTTGGTCTGGATGCCTGGTGGACCCATGCCTGTTACTGAGCAGTGTGTCTGCTCCTGCTGACCGAAACATCACCGTTCCTACAGGCCTATCTCCCCCCAGGCCTGCCTGCCCCTCCACTCCCGTCACAGGTCTGCACTCCGCCGGGTGGTGCGCTTCCACACAGGCTTCTTTCCCTTTCCTCTCCTGCCTTCTTCTGGGTCACTCTGAACAATACCCCAGCCCGCACCTCGGGGTGAGGGGAGCGAGCCCAGCCTCAGCCCTGCCCCTGGTCCCCGTGGCCCTGGCTCCTGATCGGGTTCCCAGGGCCACCCTCTGCAGCCTGGGCTCAGCCTGGGTGGCGGGCTGGCCGCCCTCCACAGGGTCTCCTCTGGCTCTACACTGTGGGAGCGGGGTCTCTATGCAGGAAGGGCAGATCCCATGTCACCCCAGGGTGAGAGGGACCCTGCTGCCAGGTCACACTCGGGAACAGGACACACGCGGGAGCAGGACACACTCAGGAGCAGGACACACTCGGGGAACAAGACACACTCGGGGAGCAGGATGCATACAGGGAGCAGGACACACTTGGGGAGCAGGACGCACAGGGAGCAGGACACACGCGGGAGCAGGACACACTCGGGAACATGACACACGTGGGGAGCAGGACACACTCGGGAAGCAGGACACACGCGGGAAGCAGGACACACTCGGGAGCAGGACACTCTCGGGAGCAGGACACACGCGGGGAGCAGGACACACTCAGGGAACAAGACACACTCGGGGAGCAGGATGCATACAAGGAACAGGACACACGCGGGAGCAGGACACACACATGAACAGAATACATGCAGGGAGCGGGACACACACGAGGAGCAGGACACATGCAGGGAGCAGGACACACACGGGGAGCAGGACACATGTGGGAGCAGGACACACTCGGGAGCAGGACACTCTCGTGAAC
>NW_011494609.1:5767266-5781245 GCF_000754665.1 Bison bison bison
GGAGCAGGACACACACGGGGAGCAGGACACACTTGGGGAACCGGACACACGCCGGGAGGTTCCTGCGGCTGGGCTCCGCATCTGACCCACAGGGTCCTCGACTGGGCTCACAAGCACATTGGCTCGGCTGTGACCCACCTGGCCGTGGCTGCCAGCAATGCCAAGTCTGCCCCTCAGCACCCTCGGCTCTCATACTCACGTGGGCACCAATGTCCCCTGAAAGGCTCCGTGGATCACAGACACAGCCTGGTGTTCCTCACTCAGGTGGTGGGGCGGGGAGAGATGAGACTCTGCCTTTCCAGGTTCTCGGGGGGTGTCCAGGGTCCAGGAACATCCCGGAAAAGCACTGGCAGGCACCATCCATTACAATAGTGCAGTCATGCTCCGAAGGAGCCAGTCCTCACTGCGGGACCACCTGGCACACCAGCTTTGCCCCTGCCCGTCCTCAGACCCTGACTTCTGAAGCCCCCTTGCCAGAGTGAAGATGGCTCTTCAGAGGCTCCACCCTAGGCACGCGGGGCCCCCTACCTTCCCAAGGCTGCCAGGCTAGCACACGCCTTCAAGGCTCTGCATTTCTGCACCCCCTCCAATTGAGCGGGGGCCTCCCCAAGACCAGGACACAGATGGGTGGCCCAAGGTACATGCAGAAGGCGACCCAACTCCTTAAGGGGCCCTTTCAGTCCCTGATGAGGCCAGACTAAAAGCAATGAGTGATCATCGGAGACCAGCCCAGGCCAGAGTGAAGGACGAGGGTGATGCACTAGCCGTCAGGAACACACGAGGGGCGCCGTGGACAGAGATGGGTCCTTGGCTTAGGGGAGCTCCCTCTGAGATTGTGTGATTTCTGCAGAAACAATCTTCTCTTCCGCTGGTAAACAAGGGACAGCCAACGCCCCTAACACCGGCCCCACTGCAGGTGTTACCCCCGGGTCTCATTTCCCCTAGAGCCAATTATGGGGTGCAGCTTACACTCTCATTAACATGAACACACATGAACTTGCTCCCCACATGATGACCCAGCCCCGTTCCCAGGTGCTGGGAGGTAGGTTGGGTGGGACAGGAAAAGCAGACAGTGTTGAAACTGCACAGAATTTCTGGGCACTCTCCCAGGCTCAAAGGAAGTGTTAGAATCAGTAACACACACAAAGAAGATGAAATTTCCTGCTCTGTAAAAAATTTCTTTTCTTCAAGATCACAAATGGATAAGAACCCTTTAGAAAGAGTTCAAGAGACTCACTGAAGGGCTGCAGCTGAAAGGGACTGGGTATCACCCTGGCCACCTCACATTTCTGCAAGGAGAGAAAGTCTTATTTCGTTACCAAGGGTGCAGCTATTGTTTTACATCTCACCATGGAAGAATTTACCACTGAAAGTGTCCACATTCACTTCAGTGGACTTGGCTATAGACTCATGTTTCCTGGAAAGCCAGTTAAGATGCAAATTTTAAATATTTTATTTCTGATAAGCAAAATCATTTTCTCCAGTAGAACACACTCAAATCAAATACCATACAACCTGGTTTCTGGGAAAGCATCTCTGGAAACATCTGTCCCCCCAATCCAAACAAGAGCACATAACTGTCTAAGCGTGCCGGCGGTCAGCCACCACACAGACAACAGCAAACCTTCTGTGCCCCACTCACCACCTGCAAAACGCCCTCAACAGACATCCTCGGCTAGGGCAATGCTTCGATTCACTTACAGGACAGGCAGAAAATGACATTTTGTTATTTGTAAACCACAGAACTCAAGCACATTTTACACACACTTGCAAAGTACTGGACCTGCCCACCACCCCCTCCACTTCCTTACAAGGAATTGTACTCACTGGCCTCCCAGGGACGACAGGGAGTCGGTATTTCTCGTCTAAGCATCAGGCTCCAGAAGTGCATGCGCTCCACATGCTGCAACACACACACACGGACTTTATTCTGACATGTGCTCTGCACTCACGTGGGTGCCGGCGGCTCACCTGGTCGCTACAGGCTGGGTGGACACCTCCCAGCAAAGATCCTGGTCCATGGAGGGCGTGGATCCCTGGGCCCTGGAGACAACCAGCCTCTCGGGGCAGGGGTCGTATTCCCACATGTGCCCCAGGAGCACAGACAACTGAAAAATGACCTATGAACTCCGTACATCACAGCTTACTAAGGTGGCATGTTAACAGTGACCCTGACTCTCAGAGAGGGGCCCTGCTGTCAGACCAGGGGAACATCCCAGACTTTCGGCGAGGACCCCGAGCTCCCGCTCCGTCAGCACCCGGCATGGCCCACTGGATGGCCCTTTATGCCGCCGTCTGGGCTCCGCGTGGCCTTGGCCGGGCCCACAGCCCCTTACCTCAGAACAAAGCCACACTGTGCGGTCGGCAGGGCCGGATGGAGTGGCTCTGGGACAGATGGTCACTCTCCCCGTTTAGAGAAGATAAAAAGGCTAAGGGAGAAACATCAGAGTGGGGTTTTGTTCTAAACCAGAGGAGGCTACGGCTCCCATTGGTCTCAGGTTGGAGACCTCGTGACATGGGATCAGGCACATGTGACCTACTTTTTGCCCGCTCCCCTCGTTCCGCAGAAGGGTGCGCCTGGCGGATGGGCTGTCATTCCAATGACTCCATCCCCCGACAGGGGCCACCGCACAGACTGCCATGCCTGCAGGACATCGCATGGCTGCTCACCCTGGAGAGGAGGGGGGCAGAGGCCTCAGGCCCCCGTCAGTCGAAATGCAGTGCTGCAGACCCAAGCAGCCTCCTCTCAGCTGTGGCTGCGCTCGGGCTGGGTCCCTCCAGGACCATCTGGAAGCTACAGCCCACGAATCCTCTCTTCTTCCCTGTTTCCTCCTCTGTGGTCAAGAGCTTCCAGATGCTGCCCCAGGAGTCAGTTGCACAGGAGCTGAGCCTCGACTGAGCCCTGTGCTTTATGAGAGGAGCAAGCCTGAAGGTGGGCCTCTCACCTGGGCAGTGAGATGAATGGAATGACCCAGACCTTGAGACTACGTAGAGGATGCAGCTGGTCCCCCATCAGAGCGGGCACCTGCCACCATGCATGAGAGGTGACTGTTATTACCTCTCTCTCTCGACATCTCACCCCAAATCAGGTGCAGATAAATGAAAAGACCAAGCCCGTAACCAACTGGCTGTGGGAAACTTCACCCAGAGGACTCACTGGCTGGGAGATGGGCCTCGCTCTGCCGGGTGCTGTCAGGCCTCGCGGGGAGAGCCCTCAGGGCACGGGGGCGCCTCCTGAGAGAGCCCGCAGGGTGCTGGGGCACTGTGCAATGCCAGCAGAGGTGCACCCACAGGTGGCAGCATGCCAGTTTGCTGCCAAATCAGCCTGACTGTTCATTACAGGAAAAAATGGAAAATGTGTGTAATGCAAACCACTAGTAACATCATCCCCAGAAAGACCACCAAAGAGAGTGGGGTGTTCTGAAGTCGACCTACTCAGACATCTTTCCAGTAGGCATGTATCATTATATTTTTAACAAAAATAGGACCAAGCCACCCATGATTGTTCTTTTTCCCTACTTAACATTATACATGAAATATTTTTCTACGTTGCTGTATGTAAATCTGCACAGTAGTGATCAAATTTCCCATGGTATCAAACTGTAAGCATAAGATTTTGTGCATTTAATTTTATGCATTTTCATGCATAAGGATATAGTCAGCTGCAAGGACTCTATGCTCTGCGTCCCTGAATCATTATCTTAAACAATGCTTTCATAGTAATCTTTGGGAGGACCTGTCTCTGTCATCTTTTATCAACTTGGAACATTTCTTTATAGAAGGAAGGTCAAAGGACACGTGCTTGAGGCTCTGGTGTGGGTGACAAACGGGCCTGCCAGCAGCAGTCCCGAGATGAAGGGCTCTTCCCTGTGCTCCGGCCCGCCCTGGGGAGCCTGTTAGCAGTGCCACTGAGCTCCGAGACCTGGGGATGCCAGTGCCAGAGGCTGGGCAGGGGTGGAGGAGACTAGGAGCCCTGTGGTGTGCTGTTCGTTGTTGGCTCACCCAGTGCAGCTCCGTGAGGGGCCGACAGAGCAGTCCTGTCACTCGGTTCACTCTCGGTCGGAGGGCACGGGCCGCCGAGGGCCCCTCTTGGTCACTGGGAAGGCACGAAAAGGACTGGGCACTGGCCTTTGGGTCTGGAGGGAGCACAAGGTGAGCGAGTGGCCACAGTGAGGCTTGCAGGGTCGGGGGTCACAGCAAGTGGAGGAGCTGCCAAGGAGCCTGCCTGCCTTTGTGCAGGGGGGCAGGGGCTGACCAGTGCCAAGTCTTTGAAGATGTGACATGGAAACGAACAGCGAGCAGAGGGCATGAAGAACCAGAGTCGTGGTTGAAGAGGAGATAAGGGCTCAGGGACACAAAGGAGGCCAGAGGCCCAGCCAGAATGTCGGGGGAGCTGGGGATGGTGGCACCCAGGGCGTGGGGCTGGATGCAGCTGGGCAGACATGGTCAGGACAGGATGGCCCTGCCAGCTGTGCCTGCCTTGCCCATGGGGGCAGCTGGCAAACATTGGGGGAGGCAGAGAGGCCAGTGGGGGCCCCTTGACTCCTGCAGCTGCCAAGCTGCAGCCCGGCCTGGGGGTGCTCCTAGTCTGTCCTCCACGTGGTCGCCAAGAACCCCAGTCAGATGGTCGGTTTACATAACCAGCCTCGCTCCTGACCACAGCTCAGGATGTGCCAGCCGTGTGGAAGGAGCTGTCCATCCAGCTCCTGTCCAGACCCAGAGCTGCCTCCCGGTAATTGGTCCCTGACTCTCCTGCAAACAGGTACCTGGAGGCTGAAATGTTTACACCTTCCTTGGTACAAAGCAAAGATCAAAACAACTCTGGGCAGGCACCACAGGATTAAACATGCTGAGCTGCAAGTAAAAAAGCAAAACAAAGCCAGGCAGACAACATCTGGGCAGCAGGAGAGAAGCTGGAGTGGACAACAATGATGGAAAGTTGGGCCCAAGTTTTGTGACATTTAAAGACACAGGTGTTTTTCTGACTGGAGGCAGGCTGACTTGGAACCTATATGACGTGTTATGTCATGAATTTGGGTTAACAAATCACAGCTGAAAACAGGTCCTCAGTGGCCGCCTTGTGACCCTGGGTAAACCAGGTCCCCAGCCTGGAATGTACTCTTCATGCCCTTGCAAACTTAAACACATGGGTGAATAAACCAGAACTGGCTTAGAGAGGACCATGCCTGAGAGCTGAGCAAGAAACCTCGAAGGCTTTCTCTACAGGTGGACACACTGAGGTCAGAGACGGTCAGTGCTGCAGGCTCAGGACCCGTGAGGCCCTGGGAGAACTCAGGCCTCAGGGTGCAGGGTGGACAGCAAGGTGGCACACGGAACACACAGGCTCCGGCTTCACACGAGCACACGGGCCCTTGTGCCCACCCTCACCCCAGCCCCATGAAGCAGGACGGTCAGCAGGGCCGGGCCACCTGCAGCGCGAGCACAGGGCCCTACATGTGGCTGGTCGTCCCTCAGCGCCAGTAACAGCTGGCTCTTCAGACTCCCCACTTGGTGGGTGAGGCCACTGAAGCCTGGCAACGGGGAACACATAGGGGAAGGTGTCCCACGTGCCTCAGAAATTCCAGGGAAGAAGCTGTGGAGAACCCTGTCTGTCTCAGCTGAGACCAACTTCTTCACGCTCTGCGTCAGCTGGATGCAACCCTTCAAGAGTCAGTGGGAATGCTGGTCCTGCCCGGTCACGCGCAGCACCTCGCTTCTCTGCTCAAGTTTGCTGCTCGTGGCGTGTGCTCTCTCCCTGGCACGGCCCCCAGCTGATGCCACATCAGGGACTAAAGAGAGTGACACCAGCCTGGCGCACACTCCCTGGTTCCAGGGGTGAGTCTGACTCTGTGCACTCCTGGTAACTGGACACACAGACCCGTGCTGCGTCCTGGCCACTCACCTTCCCCCATAAGCAGGCTCGACGCGTCAGAGCAGATCCATAGACAGTGCGGGTTCACTCTTGGGACCTAGAGCATCAGAGCTGGCTCTGGCGACTTGCGGGAGGGCTGACGGGTCGTGGGGCCCTGTGACCTGGAACACAAGAACATGGGGCGCGTGAGCTGACTGGTGAGCGCCTCACGCCTCGGACTGAGCCTCCACAGAACAGCGGCGTTTCTTAAGACTTGGCTGTGAGATGCGTGGGGTGTGATGAAGTGCCTGTGAGGGCTCGTCTTGGGACCAGTCCTCCACCCTGAAGAAGGCAGCTCCACAGACTGGGGGGCTTCTGTCTCATAGACAAGCAGGACGGAAGCGGAACTTGGCCACACTGTGCACACTTCTGAGAATATAAGCGAAACAGCCAACCTTCTACTTATTTAGCATATATATATACACACACACACACACACACACATACTGATTTTTCTTCTAAAATTATGAAATTATATATTAACTTAAGTACATTTCTGGTTTCCCACTTTTTACAGCTGGTATAATCATTTCACTGAAACCCTTCCCTCTCAGCAGGCAATCTGTCCATTTAGTCTTTCCCAAAGTGCACCATTTTCTCCTTGATCTAAGTTTCTTCACTTCTCACTTTTGGAATCCACATTTGTTGTCCAAACAGGAAATTTCATACCCAGGCACAAGAACCCATGCTCATGATGTCACACTCTTTGCTGCGTATCAAGTCCAGGAGTATGTTTAGATCTCTGCGCCCTCTTGTCAGACTTCCGCACCTTAAGAAGGCTTCTTTACAACAGCGTCCACTCTTTGGAATTGTGAGGTCAGGGCACCAGAAACAATGAGAAGCCCATGTTAAATATCTCTGCCTTTCTCTGTGTCAATCAGATAACCATTTTAGGTAATAAACAACATCACTGAGTCTGTTTCAAGCTCAAATATTCTTATCCACATAACATGCCAAGGTTTGAAATGAAATAAATGAGAAAACGTGACATGTAAGGAAACCCGTGAAAGACGACATTGAATAAAACCTTCCTCTTTCACAGAGGCAGACGGTGTCCCCGCTGGTGCAGTAAAAGAATCCACGTGTTACTGACTGGAGGATCAGAGAGGCCTGAAGCTCACGAGTGGGAACTCATGAGGAAGCAATGGAAGAATTCTCAGCAAGGGAGCCAAAACAATCCCTGAGAAAGGAACAGTCCTTTCACATGGTGCTGGGAAAACTGATATCACACGTGCCAAAGAGTGAACTTGGAGCCTCACCTCACACCATATGCAGAAATTAACTGAAAGTGGGCCAGAGACCTAAGCTTAGGAGCTAAAACTGTAAACATCTTGAAAATACTGGGAGAAAAATCGTCATGATACTGGATTTGGAATGATTTTGTGGATATGACACCAAAAAGCACAGACAGCAACAAACAAGTAGACGAACTGGACTTCATCAAAATTAAGAACTTCTGTGTATTGAAGGGCACTAACAGGAAACTGAAAACACAACCCACACAACAGGAGAGAATATCCGCAAATCAGACCCCTGAGCAGGGTTAACACTCAGACTGCATGTGAGCTTCCACAACTCAATAATAAATAACCTAAAAATATACAAAGGGTGTGAGTATATTTTTCTCTAAGGAAGATAAAGAAATGGCCAGTAAGCATGGGAAAAATAACTCAACGTCATTGGATATTAGAGAAATGCAAGTCAAAACCACAGGGAGCTACTTGAAGAGAAGTTGCTCAGTCGTATCCGACTCCTTACGACCCCATGGACTGTAGACTGTCAGGCACCTCCGTCCATGGAATTTTCCAGGCATCGATACTGGAGTAAGTTGCCATTTCCTTCTCCAGGGGATCTTCCCAACCCAGGGATCGAACCCGGGTTTCCTGCACTGCAGGCAGACTCTTTACCTTATGAGCCACTAGGAAAGGCCTGTGAGCTACTTAGGGTGGCTGTAATAGCAATAACAGTAACAATCATGAAAATGATAATAAGAAAAAACAGAAAATAACAAATATCAGCAAGGACATGGAAAAACTGGAGTCTTCATCCATTGCTGGTGGAAATATAAACTGGTGTGACCACCTGGGAAATCAGGCTGGCAACTCCTCAAAATGTAAAACCTAGAGTTACCATAGGACCTAGCAACCCCACTCTGAGGCTTGTACCCAAGGGAGTGAAGACATATATCCGCACAAAACCTTGCACCTGGGCGTTCACAGCAGCACTGTTCAAGACAGTCAAAGAAGTGGGAAGAACCCAGCGTGCTTCCACTGATGATGGCGGATCAACAAATGGCGGCGTCTCCTTACAGCAGGACGGAACTCACTCGCAAGAGGGGGTGAAGCCTGGAGACATAACACGAGGGGCAAGAAGCCGGAAGCAGAAAGCCATGCCTGTGATCCTATCTACAGTAAACGTCCAGAACCAGGACAGAAAGTGACCCACAGTCCTAGGGCTGAGGAGAGAGGGCAGTGTGATGAGCGTGGGATTCCTTCTGGGGCAATGAGAAGTTCTGGATTAGACAGTGGTGATGGCTGGACACCTTTGTGAGATGCTAAAAACAACTAAATGTACACTTGTAAAGTGTGAATTGTATGGCATGTGAATTATACTCAATTAAAAAAACAAAGGTAATTAATAAATGCCAGCAATGCAAGAGGCCCTGGGTTCAATCCCTGGGTGGGGAAGATCCCCTGGAGGAGAGAATGGCAACCCACTCCAGTATTCTTGCTTGGAGAATCCCTTGGAAAGAAGAGCTCGGGGAGCTACAGTCCATGGGGTCACAAAGGGAATGGAAGAGACCTTGTATTAAACATCACAGAGTTAACCTGTGTCTGCTGCTGCTGCTGCTGCTAAGTCACTTCAGTCGTGTCCGACTCTGTGTGACCCCATAGACAGCAGCCCACCCGGCTCTTCTGTCCCTGGGATTCTCCAGGCAGGAAGACTGGAGTGGGTTGCCATTTCCTTCTCCAGTGCCTGAAAGTGAAAAGTGAAAGTGAAGTCGCTCAGTTGTGTCCGACTCTTCGTGACCACATGGGCCGCAGCCTGCCAGGCTCCTCTGTCCATGGGATTCTCCAGGCAAGAGTGCTGGAGTGGGTGCCGTGTCTGCTGCTGCTGCCAAGTCGCTTCAGTCGTGTCCAACTCTGTGCAACCCCATAGACGACAGCCCACCAGGCTCCTCCATCCATGGGATTTTCCAGGCAAGAGTACTGGAGTATGGTGCCATTGCCTTCTCCAATGCATGAAAGTGAAAAGTGAAAGTGAAGCTGCTCGGTCGCGTCCGACTCCTAGCAACCCCATGGACTGCAGCCTACCAGGCTCCTCCATCCATGGGATTCTCCAGGCAGGAGTACTGGAGTGGGATGGCATTGCCTTCTCTGGGGTGCTGTGTCTACCCCACCCTTAAAGGAACTGCACTGGAATGATGCTCACAAACGGCACAGACACACAAGCACTGAGAAGTCAGGAGGAGAGAGGAGAACCAACAAAGAGCTGTCAGCTCACCCCTGGGAACCGGGACGTGGGTGAACACGAGGTAAATGAGGAGCAAAGCAAAGACAGGGAAACCGCAGCCTCTAACAGGGCTGAACGGGGGAGCCAGCTGTTCAGCCCGCATTCCGGGAAGAGCAGGGCCGCACAGAGCGGCTCCACGGGCCAGGGGTGCGAGGCAGGTGAGAACAACTGTGCCGATGAGAATGGTCTGTGAGGAAGCCTTGGGGCCGTGAGTGCCACCATGGCCACCATCCAGCACTCCTGGACAACCGGAGGTTTCCTCTCGGGAGTGGGTTACTCTGCAGGGTAGACATGCCGATGTGGATCTGGGAGTGTCACGGGGAAGAGAACGGGAGGAACACGAGATCCTGTGCCTCTCCCAGGGCTGCCGGTGCCCCAGCAGACAGGGCCGCCCTCGCTGCGAGCCACACAGAGTAGAAAGACTGTGACAGTGGTTTCTGATGAAAATGTAAGAAAGCCAGAAATTAATGAGCTAAAGGACATTCCATTTGAAACTGACATCCTCTGAGAACTCGTTTACTAGACAGGTAGCTCCAACAAGGCACCATGTCTGGTAAGGGCACCAGGAGACCAGCAGTCCGGAAAGTGACGTGACAGACCTGCGTGCGTGGTGACCCACTTTCTTCAACATCAGCAGCACACTCAGAGGGTGGGGGCACCGAGTTCCCGCAGAGTGAGGTGTGATCGCTAGGGACAGTCTCGGAGCAAAGCCTCTGTCATTCTGTCTTCAAAACTTAACTGGTGTTGGGAAGGGGGCGACAGAAGAGATAACATGGGGTCTGTGACCCCCTCCTCACCTCTACCGTCACCCCTCACTGCACAACCCACTCAGAGACAACAGGAGTGAAGGTTTTCAGCATCTTGCTGAACAGACTGCCACAACAAATCAGTTTCAAAGGACCAGAGCCCAAGGACAGCTCGTGCCCTCACAAGCACAGTCCAGACAAAGCAGCCTGCTGAGCCGTAAATGACACACACACACACACAGGCAGACACATGTGCGTGCCTGTGGGGGCATGAGTGGCTCCTGCTGGCATCTATGCCTTCATGTGGGGCCTGGCTTCTATGGATATCTGAGAAGTCAGATGCCCAGGAACAGTGCTGTCCTCTGCCCTGCTGGGCATCCTCCCAGGAAGTCTGGGTGACAGGAGGGGAATGGGCCAGGAGAGGAAAAGGGACAAGAGAGGAGAGGGGAAAAGAGAAGAATGAGGCTGGAGAGGAGGGGGGACAGAGGGGAGGAGGGACGGAAGAGGAGGGGGAGCCAGGAGAGGAGGGGACAGCAGAGGAGGGGGACAGGAGAGGAGGAGACAGGAGAGGAAGGGACAGGAGAGGAGGGGGGACAGGAGAGGAGGGGACAGGGGAGGAGAGGGGAGAGGAGAGGAGGGGCAGTAGAGGAGGTGACAGGAGAGGAGGGGACAAGGGAGGAGTAGACAGGAGAGGAGGGGGACAGGAGAGGAGGGGACAGGGGAGGAGAGGACAGGAGAGGAGGGGGGAGAGGAGAGGAGGGGACAGGAGAGGAGGGGACAGGAGAGGAGGAAACAGGAGAGGAGGGGGACAGGAGAGGAGTGGGGACAGGAGAGAAGGTGACAGGAGAGGAGGAAACAGGAGAAGAGGGGACAGGAGAGGAGGGGACAGGAGAGGAGGGGAGTCTGGATGAGGGCAGGCTGGCAGGTGCCCTTGAAGGAGGGAGCATGTAGAACATGTGGAAAACAATGCTGAAAGGGTTTTTGATAAACCACGCTGTCTTAACACCAGTCATCTGGCTGCTGAACACGACAGGGCAGGAGAGAAAACAGGAGAGAATCACATGCTGATCCAGCTGAGACATGATGCTGACAAGGTGCCTCGAAGCCCCCAGATCCTATGCGAGGTCAATCTGAGCAATGACCCTGGGGCCAGAGCAACATACTGCTCATCTGGCAGGGGCGCCGTGGCACCCTGTCACGTGTCACACAAGGACAGTGAACACAGAGTGAGAGGTGGAGTAGCGTGCGTGCGTGAAGCTGCACCTGACCTTTAGAGGTTATGCATTCTCCTAAAGCTCTCAGAGGACAAAACCAAAGTGTTCTAACTCACAAGGCAAGTTTCCACCAATTCTGAAGACAGGGATTGACAGATCACGTTTTCCACCCAAGGGGCAATTAAATTACAAACCATTAGCAAAGAGATAACTCTGTAATGCTCCTGGATATAACACTTTTTAAATGCTTCTAAATAAGAAATGGATGGGACTTGATGAAATTAGAAGGTCATAAAACCTCAATGATAATAAAAGTACTGTATGCCAAAATTCATACCATTCACCTACAACAGAACTTAGAGGAAAGCTTACAGCTTTTAATAGCCTACACTGGGGATAAAGAAGGTCAGAAAACTAGTAAATAGAAAATCGAACTTTAGAAGTTAGAAAAAACAAGAGAAAGTATTCACAGAAGATAAAAAGAACTTAATTATAATAAATATAATATAAATAAAATATTGCATAGAATCAGTGAACTAAAATGAACTGGAATGGGTGAATTTAACTCAGATGATCCTTATATCTACTACTGTGGGAAACAATCCCTTAGAAGAAATGGAGTAGCCATCATAGTCAACAAAAGAGTCCGAAATGCAGTACTTGGATGCAGTTTCAAAAATGACACAATGATCTCTGTTTGTTTCCAAGGCAAACCATTCATTATCACGGTAATCCAAGTCTATGCCCTTGCCAGTAATGCTGAAGAAGCTGAAGTTGAACGGTTCTATGAAGACCTATAAGATCTTCTAGAATTAACACCCAAAGAATGTCCTTTTCATTATAGGGGACTGGAATGCAAAAGTAGGAAGTCAAGAAACACCTGGGGTAACAGGCAAGTTTGGCCTTGGAGTGCAGAATGAAGCAGGGCAAAGGCTAATAGAGTTCTGCCAAGAGAATGCACTGGTCATAGCAAACATCCTCTTCCAACAACACAAAAGAAGACCCTACACATGAATATCACCAGATGGTCAACACCGAAATCAGACTGATTATATTCTTTGCAGCTGAAGATGAAGAAGCTCTATACAGACAGCAAAAATAAGACCAGGAGCTGACTCAGATCACGAACTCACTCCTTATTGCCAAATTCACTCTTAAATTGAAGGAAGTAGGGGAAACCACTAGACCATTCAGGTATGACCTAAATCAAATACCTAACGATTATACAGTGGAAGTGAGAAATAGATTTAAGAGACTAGATCTGATAGAGTGCCTGATGAACTATGGACAGAGGTTCATGACATTGTACAGGACACAGGAATCAAGACCATCCCCAAGAAAAAGAAATGCAAAAAGGCAAAATGGCTGTCTGAGGAGGCCTTACAAACAGCTGTGAAAAGAAGAGAGGCCAAAGCAAAGGAGAAAAGGAAAGTTATATCTACTTGAATGCAGAGTTCCAAAGAATAGCAAGGAGAGATAAGAAAGCCTTCCTCAGGGATCACTGCAAAGAAATAAAGGAAAACAATACAATGGGAAAGACTAGAGATCTCTTCAAGAAAATTAGAGATATCAAGGGAACATTTCATGCAAAGATGGGCTCAATAAAGGACAGAAATGGAATGGACCTAACAGAAGCAGAAGATATTAAGAGGTGGCAAGAATACACAGCAGAATGGTACAAAAAAGATCTTCACGACCCAGATAATCATGATGGTGTGATCACTCACCTAGAGCCAGACATCCTGGAATGTGAAGTCAAGTGGGCCTTACGAAGCATCACTATGAATAAAGCTAGTGGAGGTGATGGAATTCCAGTTGAGCTATTTCAAATCCTAAAAGATGATGCTGTGAAAGTGCTGCACTCAATATGCCAGCAAATTTGGAAAACTCAGCAGTGGCCACAGGACTGGAAAAGGTCAGTTTTCATTCCAATCCCAAAGAAAGGCAATGCCAAAGAATGCTCAAACTACTGCACAATTGCACTCATCTCACATGCTAGTAAAGTAATACTCAAAATTCTCCAAGCCAGGGTTCAACAATACATGAACTGTGAACTTCCAGATGTTCAAGCTCAAGGCAGAGGAACCACAGATCAAATTGCCAATATCCACTGGATTATCAAAAAAGCAAGAGAGTTCGAGAAAAACATCTATTTCTGCTTTATTGACTATTTGTGGAGACTTCTGAAAGAGATGGGAATACCCAACTACCTGACCTGCCTCTTGAGAAATCTGTATGCAGATAAGGAAGCAACAGTTAGAACTGGACGTGGAACAACAGACTGGTTCCAAATAGGAAAAGGAGTACGTCAAGGCTGTATATTGTCACCGTGCTTATTTAACTGATATGAAGAGTACACCATGAGAAACGCTGGGCTGGAGGAAGCACAAGCTGGAATCAAGATTGCCGGGAGAAATATCAATAACCTCAGATAAGCAGATGACACCACCCTTATGGCAGAAAGTGAAGAAGAACTAAAGAGCCTCTTGATGAAAGTGGAAGAGGAGAGTGACAAAGTTGGCTTAAAGCTCAACATTCAGAAAACAAAGATCATGGCATCCGGTCCCATCACTTCATGGCAAATAGATGGAGAAA
>NW_011494609.1:5781445-5794139 GCF_000754665.1 Bison bison bison
TCCAAAATCACTGCAGATGGTGACTGCAGCCATGAAATTAAAAGATGCTTACTCCTTGGAAGAAAAGTAATGACCAACCTAGATAGCATATTAAAAAGGAGAGACATTGCTTTGCCAACAAAGGTCCATCTAGTCAAGGCTATGGTGTTATCAGCAGTCATGTATGGATGTGAGAATTGGAGTATAAAGAAAGCTGAGCACCAAAGAACTGATGCTTTTGAACTGTGGTGTTGGAGAAGACTCTTGAGAGTCCCTTGGATTGCAAGGAGATCCAACCAGTCCATCTTAAAGGATATCAGTCCTGAATGTTCATTGGAAGGACTGATGTTGAAGCTGAAACTCCAATACTCCACCTGATGCAAAGAGCTGACCATTTGAAAAGACCCTGAATCTGGGAAAGATTGAAGGCGAGAGGAGAAGGGGACAACAGAGGATGATATGGTTGGATGGCATCACTGACTCAATGGACATGAGTTTGAGTAAACTCCAGGAGTTGGTGATGGACAGGGAGGCCTGGCGTGCTGCAGTCCAGGGGGTCGCAAAGAGTCAGACACTACTGAGAGACTGAACTGAACTGAATTATAATAAAGAATAGATCAGAAATTATGAAATAAGAACAATTGTGAAAATGAAGAAGTATAAAATTTGGTTCTTCAAAAAAGTCCCCAAAATATCCAAGCCTCTGATGACACTGATCAAGAAAGTAATCAAGGAGGCACAGATGATGTGAGTAGTTAAAGAACACAGGGCTCCTGGTTCTGGACAAGAAGAAGCAGATGCGATTCTCCCTGCATTCCCACTGAGCACAACTGAAACCCTGCATTAACCATGAGTCAATCCTCAGAAAGATGGGGATGTGGGGAGAAGGCACCTGGACTGGTCCTGAGATGAGAAGGCTGACACAGCTGTGAGCTCACTTCTGTGTCTCCCTTTGTTCCCTTCCAATTTATTCCAGTCTGGTCACTGGAAAAAACTGCAACTGTAAAATGCCAAGAACATACAAAAAAGTCTTGAGAAAAGCCAACTCTCTCCCCCATGGTCCTCCTCCCTTTGGCCCCTCAGTATAGGACTGGGGACTGAACACCAGCCAGCAGGTTCTTGAAGCTTCAGGAGTTCAGAAGCTTCTTGAGAACACTGCCCTCCAGGGAAGGCCGGCAGGAGACATGTGCCTGTGTGCACACACCCACCCACGTGCACACACATACGTGCAAACACCTGTGCACACACATGCATGTTTGCACACACATGCATATATACCTTGCACACACATGCATACATACACTGCATACACCTGTGCACACACACGCACACACTTACACATACACCTGTGCAAACAAACGCATGTGCACACACATGCATGCACACACATACCCATGCACACATATACCACGCATACAGCTGTGCACACACATGCACACATGTGTAAACACATGCAAAAGTGCATAAACACATGCTCACACACCCCACCCATACACCTGTGCACACACATGCACGTGCACACACACACAGTCATGCACACGCACCATGCATACACCTGTGCACATACACCACCCATACACCTATGCACACACATTCACACACACATGTGCATGCACCTGTCCACACACAGGCCTGTGCACACACATGCATATGTGCCTATGCACACACACATGCCCATGCACACACACACACCTTTGTGTGCTGTCAGAGGAGCTCCCACTCTGCAGTAAGAGGCACTCCTCCTTGCCCCTGGCATCAGTGAGACCAAGGGGGCACCTGGGCCTCTCCCCAGCTCCCTGTGAACAAGGTCCCCCACCCATGGCAGCAGAGACCTGCTAAGACAGATCTTTATAAGGTCCAACATATCAACATAAGAATCAAAATTTCCAAGATGCAAACAAAAGTCACCTGCCATAATGAAAACTAGGAGCATCTCAACATGAAAGAGAAAAGAAAATCAATAAATGCTAACACTGAGATGATAGAGATACTAGAAATTTCCAACAAGGATTTCAGAGCATCCGTCACAAAACTGCTGCAGTGAGCACGTGTGAACAGGCTAAAGCAAGTCTCTAAAAGCCTCAGCAAAGAAGTGGGAAGCCTGAAGAACAACCACAAATTACCAAACCCCAGTCAAAATGAAATAACCTCAGTATATCCACAGCCATTAAAGATATGATGGAAACCTGTAATAAACACTCCAGAAAGAGATCTCCAGGCCCAGATGGCTTCACTGGGGGATTTTACCAAACATTTGAGAGAGAATGAACATGAGCTTTAGGTACCCCTGTCTACAAAAACTGAATACTTCCCAGTGCATTTTGTGAGGCTGCTGTTACCTTGATGCCAAAACTGGAGATAAGACAGCTCAGGAAAAGAAAAATGTAGACCAACCTCTCTCATGAACATCAACACAAATAGATTAATGTTCTTTTAAGTTAACAAATGAATCCAGCAAAGTGTAAAACAGTTACGTACCATGGCCAAGTAGGATTTATCCAGATGTGCAATGCTGGCTCCATATTAAAATAATCAATCAATATAATCTACCATATCAACAAGCAAAAGCATAAAAACCATATGACTATATAAACTCATGGATTAAAATGCATTTGACAGAATTCAATACTTAATTCATGATAAAAATAAAAGCAAGTTAAGAATAAAGGGAAATTATGTCAACTTGATAAACAGCACCTGTAAAAAAACTACAGTTATCATCACACATTTGGTGATAGACTGAATGCTTCCCACTAAGGTAGGGACAAGCAGGCTGTGCCTGTCACCTTGTATCCACCATAACCCTGCAAGTTCAGCCACTGCAACAAGCAAGGAAAAAACCACAGGAACACAGGCTGAAAAGAGGAAGAAAAACTATCATCGCTATTTGCAAATGACACAATTTTCTACCTAGAAAATCTTGAGGAATCTACAAAACAAAACAAAATTCCTAGAAATAACAAGTGAGTTCAGAATGGTGTGGAATATGAGTCAGATGGTGACTGCAGCCATGAAATTAAAAGACGCTTGCTCCTTGGAAGAAAAGTTATGACCAACCTAGACAGCATATTATGGAGAAGACAATGGCAACCCACTCCAGTACTCTTGCCTGGAGAATTCCATGGACAGAGGAGCCTGGTGGGCTGCTGTCCATGGGGTCACTCAGAGTCGAACACAACTGAAGCGACTTAGCGTGCATGCATGCATTGGAGAAGGAAATGGCAACCCACTCCAGCATTCTTGCCTGGAGAATCCCAGGGACAGAGGAGCCTGTGGGCTGCCATCTATGGGGTTGCACGGAGTCAGACACGACTGAAGTGATTTAGCAACAGCAGCAGACAGCATATTAAAAAGCAGAGACGTTACTCTGCCAACAAAGGTCCATCTAATCAGAGCTATGGTTTTTCTAGTAGTCATGTATGATGTGAGAGCTGGACTATAAAGAAAGCTGAGCACCAAAGAATTGATGCTTTTGAACTGTGGTTTTGAGGACTGCAAGGAGATCCAACCAGTCCATCCTAAAGGAAATCAGTCCTGAATATTCATTGGAAAGACTGATGCTGAAGCTGAAACTCCAATACTTTGGCCACCTGATGCAAAGACCTGACTCATTTGAAAAGACCCTGATGCTGGGAAAGATTGAAGGCAGGAGGAGAAGGGGATGACAGAGGATGAGATGGTTGGATGGCATCACTGACTCAATGGACATGAGTTTGAGTAAACTCCGGGAGTTGGTGATAGACAAGGAGGCCTGGCATGCTGCAGTCCATGAGGTTGCAGAGTTAGACACAACTGAGTGACTGAACTAAACTGAACTGAACTGATGAGTCAGACACAAAAATTAACTGCATTTCTGTACATAAACCAAGGACTTCCCAGGTGGTACTAGCGGTGAAGAGCTCGCCTGCCAGTGCAGGAGATGTAAGAGAATTGGGTTCTACCCCTGGTCAGGAAGATCCCCTGGAGGAGGGCGAGGCAATCCACCCCATGGACAGAGGAGCCTGGCAAGCTAAAGTCCATAGGGTCTCCAACAGTCAGATATGACTGAAGTGACTTAGCAAGCAAAACAAAGATTTAAAATCACTGAAAAATAAAGTGAAATCCTTATGTACACACTTAACAAAACGTATGCAGGATCTGTATGCTGAAAAATGCAAAATGCTGATGAAATAAATCAAAGAAACCTAAATAAGTGGAGAGACACTCCATGTCCATGGACCGGAAGACTCAACAAGGTAAAGATATCAGCTCTGTTCAAACCAATCTGTAGGTTCAAGGCAGTTCTTATCAAAGTCCCAGCAAGGTTTTGTGGACATGATTTGTGTGTGTGCTCAGTCACTCAGTCGTGTCTGAATCTTTGTGACCCCATGGACTGCAGCCCACCAGGCTGCTCTGTCCATGGGATTCTTCAGGCAAGAATACATAGGAGGCTTGCCATTTTCTCTTCCAGGGGATCTCCTCCCTCTTCTGCATTGGCAGGCAGATTCTTTACTGCTGAGCCACCTGGGAAGCCCTCTGTAGACACAGACAAGCTTATTCTAAAATTTATATGGAAAGAGATGAATAAAAGGGGGAAAAATCCCTCAGTTTGATAACAAGGCTTACTTTACAGCTATAGCATTCAAAAGAGCATTGTTCTGGCGTCGAGGATTTACATAAGTCAGTGGAAGAGAAGAGAGCCTAGGAGCAGACCCAGCACAGGTCTGGCTCCTCTCAGACAGGACAAAAGTAGTCTGGCTCAGGGGGGTGGTCCCCCAGTAAAAGGTGCTGGGACATGGAACTCTCGCCCAAGCCCCACACTTCACACAAATACCATATCAAAATGGGTCTCAGACACAGAGGTAAAGCAAGAAACTACAAAACTTTCAGAAAAACAGGAGAAAAAGCTTCAGGACCTAGGGGCCTGGCAAAGAGTTCTTAGACTTGACACAGAAAGCATGATTCATGAAAGGCAAACTGATAAACAGGACTTAATCAAAATCAACAACTTCTGCTCTGCCAGAGACCCTGTTAAGAGAATGAAAAGACAACCTACAGATTGGGAGCAAATATTTGCAAGCCGCACATCCTACAAATGGCTAGTGCTCCTCGGAAGAAAAGCTATGACAAACTTACGCAGAGTATTAAAAAGCAGAGACATCACTTTGCTGACAAAGGTCCATATAGTCAAAGCTATGATTTTTCCAGGAGTCATGTATAGATGTGATAGTTGGACCATAAAGAAGACTGAGCACTAAAGAATTTTGAACTGTGGTGTTGGAGAAGACTCTTGAGAGTCCACTGAATAGCAAGGAGATCAATCCAGACAATCCTAAAGGAAATTAACCCTGAATGTCCTTTGGAAGATTGATGCTGAAGCTGAAGCTGCCATACTTTTAGCCACCTGATGTGAAGAGCTGACTCACTGGAGAAGTCGCTGATGTTGGGAAAGATTGAGATCAAGAGGAGAAGGGGGTGACAGAGCACGAGATGGTTGGATGGCATCACAGAAAATAAGCACATGGAAAGATGTTCAGTATCATTTCTTCAGGGGATCTTCCTGAACCAGGGATTGAACCAGGGGGCTGTCTGGGCTGGTTTCTGTAGTCTGCAGACTCGCCCAGAGGTCTCTGTTTTGGGGTCAGGTGTCCCGGCCTGTGCCTGCTCCTCCCACAACCCCTCAGCCAGGGCAGTGCCCGTAGAACGTCACAAGGCATAGTGCTGGTGGCTGCGCCCCCAGTTCTTCCTGAGCAACCCCCTCCAGACAGAGCTGCTCAAGCTGGGGTCTGGAAAGCTCCGGAAGGCTCTGGTCAGGCTTCCCCTTCCCACCTGGCAGTGTCTCTCAGTAGTGGGGATAGAGCGTGCTATGGACCGACTGTGTCCACGAAATCCCAAGGGTGAATCTCCACCCTCCAGCTTGACTGTGTTTGGAGGCGGGGCTTTAAGGAGAGTCAGTGGGGTCAGGGGGTGGGGTCCTACCCAACAGGACCCTTTTAAGAGGACGAAGGGACAGGGGAGTGAGCTCTCAAGAGGAAAGGCCACGGGAGGACCAGGGAGAGGACAGCCACCTGCACGGTGAGCAAAGGCCACAGGAGGGCCTGGCCTCACCACCCCTGACCTCGACCCCAGCCTCCCGCGCCCTCCGACATGTGCTCCCACACCCAACCTCAACCCCAGCCTCCTGCACCCTCTGACATGTGCTCCCACCCCTGACCTCGACCCAAGCCTTCTGCGCCCTCCGACGTGTGCTCCCACACCCGATCTCGACCCCAGTCTCCCACGCCCTCCAACATGTGCTCCCACCCGTGACCTCAACCCTAGCCTCCCGCGCCCTCTGATGTGTGCTCCCATCCCTGACCTTGACCCCAGCCTCCCGCACCCTCTGGCGTGTGCTCCCACCCATGACCTCGACTCCAGCCTCCTGCGCCCTCCGGCGTGTGCTCCCACCCCTGACCTCAACCCCAGCCTCCTACACACTCCAAGGTGTGTTCCCACATCCTGACCTCAAACCCCAGCCTACCGCCCCTCTGAGGTGTGCTCCCACCCCTGACCTTTATCCCCAGCCTCCTGCGCCCTTGGAGGTGTGCTGCCACACCCTGGTTTCCTGAAGAAAGCTCACTCATGCCCAGCCAAGCTCCCAAGTGTGCAGGCCACGCAGAGCTCTTTCTTCCTGTGATGGACACAGACCTCAGGGCACCCTCGGTGCCCAGGTATTAGTCCTCTGGTCTGACACAGAAATCCAGATGCCCAGAAGACAGAGGTCTGGGGAGGCGCAGAGAGAACTCAAGACAGTGGGCTGGGAGGGACCCCAGGGCCAGAAGCAAGGCCTGCTGAGAAGGTCGCTGCTGGGGCTCGCAGCCCTGCGGAGTGTTGGCACCTCCCGCTCTTGCTCACCGAGAGGGCCTGGTCTGAGTCGCTGCACGCTTCCCCCACCCGTGGACATGGGGGGCGGTGAGCAACCCCTCTGGTCCTCAGGTGCCCAGAGCAAGAAGGGGAAGTCTGGAGCCAAAAAGACGAGAGCCCCACCAGGAAGCCTGCACGGGGGCAGGGGACAGGAGGGAGCGGATGTCTGCGTGCCATTCATTCCTTGGACACTCCCGCCTGCCCCAGAGCTGAGGTCAGCCTGGTCGCCAGGCGCCCCTAGGAAGAAGCTGCAGGGCCAAACACAGCTCTCCGAGTTCCCTCCTCCTTCTCCTCCTCCTGCCGCAGGCGTTCCAGGGAGTTTGAGCCATTAGCCTGGGAAGGGGGTGAAGTCAACACCGGAAGAGCCACAGTAGACCTGAGTGTGCAAAACAAACTGTGTGTTTACAAGCCACTCAAGCTTGAGGACTGTTGGTTCATGCAGCTCAACCCAGGCCCTGAGCAACCCCTGCGGGACTGGGAAAGGAGCAGAGGCCCACGGACAGGCTTTTTGTCCCCACGCCTGGCCCACCGGGCTGGGCCGTTGAGGGAGGAAAGTGAGGAGCACGGGTTCCTGCTGGGCATCTTGCCTGTGACCCCGCTGCCCTGTGAACCTGTCCCTGTGGCTTGACGCTTACGAGCCAAGCTCATCCACCCGTGTTTACTGCTGTGACTCGTGCTGCCTGGACTTGGCTCACCCTCGCCGTTTCTTCTTTTCCTCCCTTTGTCACACACTCTCTGTTAAAAGGTCCTGCTCCATTTCCCCGGGGCACCTGCTGCACACACAGGGACCTGTGCTCCGGCAGACATGGCAGACAGAGCAGAGAAGGTGGACATGTGAGCACGAGGCAGGGGCCCAGTTGTGGCCGGACGCTGGGGTCTTCCCAGGATATGTCCCTGCCCTGGATGCCCGTGCGGGGTCTCCTTGCCCTGCCCAGGCCTTGAAGCCCAAGCCGGGACTGAGGGCTCTGCAAGCAGCATTTTCCCCCACTTCCTCAGGGAGTCAGCAACCCTGACTTGGAATCATCAGAGGGCATGTGGCCGAGACGCTGGGCGACCCTCTGCCTCCACGAAGGAGTTAAGAGGCTGGATGAGCCTCAGAGGCCATTCTTTCTGATGGGATTTGGCTCGGTGGCCTCCCGCCCTCTTAGAGGACAGGAAGCCCATATAAGAACAAAGAAACAAGATTCAAAACATGCAGCAACAATCAGAACATTTTAAGCAGCCCACACTCTGCAAACTCATTTTCAATGCAGTTCCGTGATCCTTGTGTGCGTGTGTGTTCAGTTGTGTCCGACCCTGCATGTGTGCGTGCATGTGTGCTCAGTAGCTTCAGTCATGTCCGACTCTGTGCGACCCTATGAACTGTACCCGCCAGGCTCCTCTGTCTGTGGGATTCTCCAGGCAAGAATACTGGAACGGGTTGCCATGTCCTGCTCCAGGGGATCTTCCTGACCCAGGGATCGAACTGTGGCGTCTCCAGCATCTTTTGCACTGCAGGCAGATCCTTTACCGCTGAGCCACTCAAGAAGCCTGCAATGATCCTTAGAACTGTCTAAAGTGTTCTAGAGAGATAAGGAGTGGGGTGGGCTTCTGGAAGGCGGCATGAGGGGCTCGGTGAATGCTGTCCCCAAATACAATGACAAAACTAGACCAAACTTTCCAACAATAGGCATTAAGATGCCAGAAATTAAGCACAAAGCACGTGACAAGTCAAGGGGCATTCACACTAGGAAGTTGGCTGAGCCCAGGGAGCATGGCAATAGTGCAGAAACGGGCGCCAGGCCGGGGGGCAGGCACAGCTTTCCAGGCAGCAGCAAACTCAGAACTGTGCAGCTGCTAAACAACAGTTGTTGCAGCTCAGTTGTGCCTGACCCATCTCCACTGCTCACTGACGTGGACAGATGTCACCAGAGATGCTGGAGCACACGCTGCATGCTGACCTGCTCTGGTCTGCTCAAGCACACACATGTGCATGCAGGTGTGTGTACACCCAGCTGCCTGCCACGTGTGCGCACCATTGCAGCCTAACTTCCTACAATGAGACTAGGGAGAAATCACGTGCCGAGAGGGTTGACCAGTGAGCCTTGGCTGCTCACGGGGACCAGGCCTCCCACCACCTCCTCCCAGGACTCAGGTCACAGAGCTCCCAGGCCGTGGGTTGCCACAAAAGTGGTCCTTTTTTGTGGAAAAGAAATTTCAATCTGCAAGCAGCAGTCTCACTGAGGAAAAACGTAGGATGAAGCAGTATACTTAGATAGGACCTGACCATGCATTTACTTGCACGCCATCCACTCCTGGGCCCAGTGCCCCTGAGGCTGGAGGGTCGACTAGCTGCCTCAGCTTGAGCAGAGCTTCACCTCAAAGACACATCATTGACAGGAGCTACAAAGGACATCTGCTCTGCCTCGGACCCCATACTCCTCTTACCAGCCCCTTCCTGTGCTGGATGTGGGGGACAGAGGTCTGTCGTCGGGGTTTGGAGAGGATTCAAAGTTGAGATGCTAAAAGTTATACAGCTGTTGAGCTTCAAAGAATCAAATAAAGAAAACCTCTTATGTGTTTGCATTTACCCAAGAACAAAAATACTATGGACTCCTTTGAGAAAACCCATGCCAAGAGGTCTGGACACCCGCCAGCGGTGGGTTTAGACGATGCTTCCAGCCCATTCCCACCGAGCAGCCAGACTCCCACCCTCAGGCCTCCCAGGACTCTGACCACACCCAGCCTAGGCCGCAGGCAGGCAGGCAGGCGGAACTTCTTCAGGGAGGTCTACAGATGGCAAGAGGGGGCCCAAGCCCCTGGATGCAGTGGAGGAAGGCAGAGAAGCCTCTTGGAGGCAGGCTGGGTGTCTGGAGATAACGGCCACACTTTCCTCCGTGGAAACCCACCACAATCTCAACCCAAACCCAAAGCCAGCTGGACCTGAAAGAATCTTGCAGAATGGGGTCAAAGGTCACCACAAAGACCAAAGAGCCAATTTTAAGACACTCACTGAGATTCCATACTCCTGGCTCAGCCAAGTGGTGAGCTCAACGGACCCCGTCAGAGGATGGGCACATCAGATACAAGAAGCACCATGACCCCAGGACTCTTGGGGAACAGAGGCATGGTATAACCATGAGTGGCACAGTTAGTATAAAAGTAGAAGACCAGGGTGGTCTGACCTTACACACCACACCATCATAGACTCTTAGCAGAACTTTAAGAGTTAAACTCTCCTTACTCCACCCTTGGGGTGTGGGCTGCACATGGCAATTTCCCACCACAGAGGACAGCGAGGGGAGGGGGACAGAGAGTGACATCACAGTGGACAGACTGATAGGTACACCTGCGCCAGTTGACCGAGGTTGGCGTTCATGGTATAGGTCACCAGACGGCATGCGCCCCGGACCCCTGGACAGGATGTGGTGAGAGGGGCCCTGTGCTTCTGGTCTTCCTCCCAACAACCTACAATGCCCATCCAGTCATGAGGAAAACATCAGACGAGTCCCAACAGAGGGACGTTCTAAAAATTCCCTGACCCACTCTCCTCAAAACTGCCAAGGTCATCAAAACGAGGAAAGTCTAAGTCTATCACAGCCCAGAAGAGCCTAAAGAGACACGACAGTGTACTCTGGGACAGAAAAAGGCCACTGGGGAAAACTGAGGAATTCTGAAAATGGAACAGACTGTAGCCGGTGATGACGCATCAATAGCGGTGACCACACGTCAGAGGTGTTAGCATCAGGGACGCCTCTGTGTGGTCTCTTTTTGTTTTTTGAGTAGGTAATTATTTAATGACACAGGACACTAATGAAAATAATGTTATGAAACAAGATGGTTACAAGTAGTGGGAAGAGGATGATATCATTTCACTTTTGATAAAAAATTTTAAAGTATGTGTACAAAACACTGGGAGATAGTGTACCAAATTATCAACAGTGTTTATTTCTGTTCAGTGATTAGATATTCTCCTTGCTTATGTGTATTCTTTCAAACACGATTATTTCTGAAACAAAAAAGTAAAGTTACTAAAAGAGAAATAGTTACTAAATGTAGGTGTCCAGGGGTCAAGATCTGAAATCAGGAGGTGTCCAGCTAGGGGGTCGGTGGTCAAGCCCAGATGTGGTACAGTATTCTCTTCTTCTATTGGAATGCTGTTTATCAGATTGTTTCTTCTATATTTAGTATTCTTCTGTGCTCTCTTTTTAACATTTCTGTAAAGCTAAAATCGTTCTAAAGCCTTTTTTTGAAAAGCTACTGTCAACAAAACATAAGGGCAAAACATTTGCATAATATACTTCAGAAAGAACATGTAGAGGACTCTTAGATATAAATCAGACACTGGAAGCGTGTGACTAAGGTGTGTGCCAGCTCTGTGACAACCAGAGATGCCGGACCCGTGTCTGCAGCCAGCGAGATGGGCAGGGGCTGAGGCGCCCTGTCGTGGAAGCCTGGCCCGGCCAGGGGCCCCCACCCTCACAGGACATGGCCTTTTGAGAAAGCAGCCGGACCCAAAGCACTTTACATGCTGAATATTTTCCCATGCTCTTAAATTTTCTTCTCCAAAACCCTTCTAACGGCATCAGAGGAACCCCTCACATTTCACCAATCCTCCCACAGTTTGGCCACTGAGGTTAATTAGGATATTTTAAACTCATTTCTTTGAGAAACATCAACACCACACATTGTGACTTGCCAGACAGGTAATTCAGTGAGTGCAAACTTCCAGCCCCAGCAATGTGGGCCGAGGACACCAGCTTTCCTTATGATACTACTGGCCACACACAGCAACCCCCCACCCCCGCCCCCCGCACCAGGCGCTGGTCAGGGACCCCAGCTCCCACAGCGAGGCCTGCAGGCTGCAGAGAGAGCTCCATGGCTGGATGGGGCTGTGCTAGTGGGGTTGGCCCCTGCATGCTCCCCTGCCAGGAGAGGAGCGCCCAAATGCTCATGAATACTGCCCCCCACCCCACCCCGGGCAAGCTCAGCTGGGGGCCAGCCTGGTGTGGGGAGCCCCTGCCTGGCTTCAGGCATTTGGTCCTTAAGCCCACTGGAGATGGGGAAGACTGGCCACCACCCTCAGCAAAGGTCATCTGCCTGCCTCCCAGCTGAAAGCCTTCCTCCAGGTTCGTGCCGCCTGGGTGAGGAGCCCTCACACACCTTCTCCACTGGACCTCACTGGGTCTAAGACCTGACCTTGGCCTAAAGACCTACAGGCGGCATGAGAGGCACGGGCAGGGCCTCTGCTCCTGCCCATCCCTGGGCACTGCCCACTCAGGACAGTCTTTCTGCAACAGGGGTCTGGCGTCAGGTCCATATCTCTAGTGGATTTCTCTGGGAGGTGCAGGCTGGGGGCTGAGGTAGAGTGTGATCTCCACCCCTTCTGTGAGGTGGCCTCACCTCCCACCGCCCTGCTGAAGGCACAGCCCTTTGAGTCACAGGCAGCCCTCTGCCCCACCCTTCTCAGTGGCCTGAAGCTCCATCTCTGCTGATCAGCCCAAGTTCCCTGGACGGTAAGTCCAAGGTCACAGGGTGGGCCAGACCCCTGAACCTGAGCACAGGCTGGCCTCCCCTCCCAATCTCCCACCTTCCCTCTGCTGGAAGCCCCACAGGTTCCCCCAACCCTAGGGTCAGGGGGTGGGTGTTGGTCCTTCACTCCTGAGCAGCCCCAGGGGGCTAAGGAGCTCTGGAGAACAGAGGTCAGGGCAGTCCTGGACACTGGCATCCCCTCCAGGGCCACTCCCTGCCCTGCCGCCTGTGGCATCAGGGCTCACGCCCTCCTTGGAGGGGCCTGAGACCTAAACCACGGAGGGGATGGCCGCCACTGGCAGGCGGGGGGGGTACAGGCGGG
>NW_011494609.1:5794239-5802601 GCF_000754665.1 Bison bison bison
AGCCCCACACCTCCGTGGGCATCCGCGCTAGCAGACGCTCAGCCCCGCCCCGCAGTCGGTCCCGAGGCACCTCCACGGGCCTCATCACAGAGGCCAAAGCCCCCCGAACTCCACTGGGTGGGAAAATCGCTTTCCACGGGGGTACTGTAGGAGCCCCAGTCTCCCCTGCACACGGGAGGCCCTGCAGAGGAAAGGATGTGACTGGATCCTGGAGAAGTAAATGGCAGCCCACTCCAGTATTCTTGCCTGGAGAATCCCATAGACAGTGGGGCCTGGGGGCCACCATGAGGTCACAGAGTCCCACACACTGAGAGTCTGAGCACGCACGTGACCGGATGCAGCAACACTAGCCACTAGAGGGCAGCAGAGCTCCATTGCCCAAAGCCTAGTTCTTCAAAGAAAACGGAGGATTTGCAAAAACAGATGGGGGTGGAGGGTGGGGGACAAGTCGCCCTCTCCCCCAGCCCGCTGGCTTCCGGTTCGCACCCACGCCCTCTACGATGGCAGCCTTGAATGAATGGTAGATTGTGGGGGAGGTGGGGGGCCCCTCAAAACGGGAACCATCTCCCACCCACCCTTCTAGAATCATAGGCTGACCTGCTCTAACTCTGGTCACAGGGCCTCCCCAAGCATCCATCTGACAGTAAGCAGCATTCCTCAGTCCTGACCATAGGCCTGGGTATGAGCAGAGAGGCCGGTCCACACGCGCACCTCTGCCAGGGGCAGAGGGCTCAGGGGGACGGCAGGGAAACCCCGAGAAGCCACAGTTCTTCACTCCTTTCAGAGAACAGAGTCTCTGGTCACTGGGCGTCTCACCTGAGTTGACACCCGCTCCCCCAGCCCTGACCTCAGTGCCATTTGGGGTGCCTGAGAAGCAGTGCTGCATGGAACAAACAGCCACCTCAGGGAGGCTGCGCTTGAGTGGATGAGATAGAGGACAGGCAAGACAAAAGCAGGCCCAACAGGGTGCTGAGCAGGGAGAGCAGTCAGGACAGTGCTCAGGACAGGTTGTGGGTGGCCTCACCAAGGGGCAGGGAAGGCCCACCAAGGTGACTTTGGAATAAGGACCTGAAACAAGCGAGGGAGCCAATCAGGGAGCAGAGCACCCAGCAGGCAGGCTTGTGCAAAGGCCCTGGGGTGGGGGTAGGGGTGGCGTGAAACGGGCGAGGGCAGTGAGAGGTCACCCCAGGGTTCCATCTGCTGCAAGAACTGACTCCACTTTGGCACAGCCTGTCCCTGCAGGAGCAAGGATGTCGGAAGTTTCCTAGTTTGGGAGCCTCGACTAACCACGTCTCGCTCCATCTCTGGTCGAGAATGGGAGGTTAGCTGGTTAACGGGTGGTTCTTCCCCGCTGTGTGCTCCTGGCAGGTGGCAACCACGCCTGATGTTTCTTAGTCCAGCAGCACGTGGGGGCTGCTGAGGACCGAGTGCCCAGCTGGGATGCTCACTGGGCAGGCCTTACCCTCGGCTTCAAGGGCACCCCTTCCCCACTCAGCCACAGTGCCCCAAAATAAGAGTTTCAACTTATTTTAGCACGATGCACAGCCTCCACGGTGTGCAGCTCTAGAGGGTGCCAGGAGCTTCTAGGCTGTGTGGCTCCCAACAGCCGCCCGCGCCTCCTGGTCTCCTGGCTGGACTCCCCTCACCTCCATCGCTGGCTTTTTCCACCTCGCACTTTACATCCCGACTGAAGGGCTCCTGAGGTCGGGTCAGGGCACCACCTCTGAGTCACTCATAGTCAGCTGACCAGGAACCTGACCAGCATCCACAAAACCCCTTTGCCAGGCAACGTGACATAGTCCCGGGACCACGGCCCGAGTCCCACCCACTCTCAAGGGGCGAAGGTCAGCACGGCTGCTAGGCCAGGGTGAAAAGCCCACCACACCTCGTCCTGCGCTGACTTCTGGTAGGTTCCGCCACAGGAAGTGCTGGAGGGAGGTCCAGGCAGCCCACCAGGGTGGTGGTGGGGGTGGGGTAGAGAGGCCCAAGCAGCGAGGCGGCCCTGCAGCAGGACTCGGAGCCTGTGCAGCTGTACCTCCACCAGTCAGCAGCTCCTCTGACCCCAGGGGACACTCTCTGGGGCCTGTGACTCCTGGCCTGTGACACAGCCCCTGGGGGCTTGCTCTGAGGGGACCCACATCTCAACCCCAGGCTAATGCCCACAACTCTGCTGCTCTCGACTCAGCTCCATGTTATAAATATGAAAAAGAAAATACCCACCTTTCAGCGATGTGGAAAAGTATTCTGTAATTGCAAAGTGCTCTACAAATGAGGGACTTACAGCCTATTTTGCCAGGATAATTCTACAGTGAGAGTGGAGACAAGAGACAAAGCAGAGAGAGAAGCGCAGGCACTGACTGTATTCCTTCTGAGAGCGACCAGGTCCAGACAGCACCAGAGCCAAGTATCTGCTGGGGCTGGAGCTGGGAAGACAGGAGGTCTGTGCTCTGGGGGGACACGGCGGGACTGACTACCGCCGTGTGCGTGGGGCTAGAAGCCTGCGGGTGCAGGGAGGGGTAGAGGGGCCAAGAGCTAGGCCTCCCGCTGAACATCTCCTCCAGCAGGAGATGGAGGAGGGAGGCGGACAGTGCTGTCTCCCAGGCCCAGCTCAGCTTTAGCTGCCTCTGGGCGCCCTTCCCGCTGCTGCCCGGAGGCCACAAGTGGCCCTAGGCTCTCTGGATGGACAGTGGGCACCACAGGACAACGGACCAGCTCAGTCAGTGTCACAAAGAGACGCAGGAGGGGCGTGCACCATGGTTACAGACGTGACTAGTTTCTGTAACATGATTGTGCTGAACTCTGCTGGACCTCAGGGCATGATGGTGTGGGTGTGACTCACGCAACTGTGTCTCCCTGCCGGGCAGCTTTACCTCTTGCTGCACAAGCCAGACACCAGCTAGGGCCACACAGCTGCAGCTGTCCTGACGCCAGGAGAACACCCAGCCCAGAAGCCCCCAGCAGAAAACGCCAGCCCAGGGCATAGGAGGAGCCAGAAGCCCACAGTGGGATGCGCCTGCAAGAGTCCCTAGCCACCAGCTGCATGGAAGAGGTGTGCTTCCACAGAGGGAGACAGAGTGACCACGTGACCACGAGCAGCCAGCAGGGAGCCTTGGAGAGGGGCACACGGGGGCGTAGCTGGGAGGTCATCTGTGATCCCACCCAGACACCCAGGCGGGCGGGGCGGGGGGAGGGCCACAGAGCAGAGCGCAAGGGTCAGGGGCAGCCAGGACTGGCTGTGAGGCTGGCGCAGAGGGTCATCACAGAGCCTGTGGACGTGCCTCCTGAGCACAGAGTAGGCGCCACTGCGTCTGGCAAGCTGCCGCCTCCCCTTCCCCTCACTGGACTGCAACCTTCTCGGCCACGTTCTCCCCTTCACACGGGTTCATGTGGTCTGCAGGGTTCAGAGCCTGCGGGTGGCTTCTGCATCCTGCTCTTCACCGCCACAAGGTGGGGGAAGTGGCCCCCAAACCCCCCATGCACTCCCCCCTCCCTGAGTTCAGAGACTCTCCAGGCACTTCCTGAGTTTTCGGAGAAGTGCACAGAGTCTGGTCCAGTGCGCTTGGTGACCAGGGACCCAGGGATGGTGGGAGATGCTCTCACCAGCCTCCCTCTGGGCCTCCTGAGTCCCGAAACCCCAGGTCACTTCAAGAGGGTGCTTGTCCTCTTCTTAGTAGATTTTATATTCTGAGGCATTGCTTTTAATTAAAATTTCAGTTAGAGGGAAGTGTTGAGAAGCTGGAACAGTGGCTCTGGCAGCAGCCCAGAGCTCAGCACCCCCTTGGCTCACCCAGGATTCCATCTGCCACCTCCCAGGAGACCCATTTGGAAGAGAAGGACCTCTGTGTTTTCCGCTGAAGAATTCATTTTACTTGCTTATTTGACAACTTCTTATTGAGTTGTAATGTTGAACCTGCATTAAAGTTGTGTGATCGTTACAATGCACTTCTGCGTGTCCTGTAACTGTCTCCCATTGCTCATGGTCAGGCTGGCTCGCCTGTCACACACCAGTTCATTCCCCATCATGCACACCGGCTGAGAGTGACTGTGGAGCTGTATACCAAGGTCACAGGTGTGGAGCCCTGTACCAAGGTCATCTCTGGAACTGACAGAGCCCCATAGCAACCATTGCCATGAGCCTCCCTTCCCTCAACTGGCCGTCCCCCAACTCTTTATTAGGTAAAACACCCACCCTATAGCACCCTAATGCCACTCTTCTGGCAGGAAGTTTCTTTGTTTTGAGGCTATAAAAATTGGCTGCTGGCCCACAGCAGGGGTGGCTCTGCCTGGTCTTTCAGGAGTCCGGCCCTGTGCTGCAGCGCCCACATTATCTCTGCTCTCTGTTCTTAATAAACTCACTCCCTTCTGTACCGCTCTGTCTCTGGAGATTCTTTCCCAACCTGCACACAGACCACGATAGTGACTACAGACAGCACCTGCCTTGACTCCAAATACTCTAGAGCGTATTTTCTATGTCTGGGTATACCAAGTGCAGTTATGAGAACCAGAGCACTTAACAGCAACACAAGGTCTTTACCCAGCCCCCAGCCCTCAGCAGACACACTGTGACCTCAGGTTCTCATACTTCACCTTCTTAAAATGAACAGAAGAGGGCATTCTAGAGCCATGAAATTACCAAAGCTATCCTAAACAGTATTTTCTTAAAAATTCAGGAAAACAAATTTCATGTGCTGTCAGGTACCATACAAAGATTTTCTTTTCAAAATAAGAAAAATAACATTCCTACTGACAATAAACACAAACCATAAAGCCATGCTGACCAAAACAGAAAAACTATAATCTAATATCTTTAAGTTGATTAAGAGACATTAAGATAATGATGCAAGCAATGAAAAAAACATAAACCAGAATTAGAAAAACTCAAAAATTATGTCATAGAACTCAGGAAAGAATTGGGAATAAAAGAAAAAAATGTTTCAAAAATCCAGATGAAATCAGAAGACATGCAATTTAATAAATACAGCAGAGGAAAACAGAAGAAAGAGAACATTTTTTTAGAAGTCAAAAACAAAGCAATGAGAGGAATTCAAGAAGAATGATACACAGAGAAGGCAAGCCAAGAAAGCCAGACAGACAGGAGCAGGGCAGAGAGGACAAGGGCAGGGGACCAGGCACTTCGCCAAGCCAGGACTCCTGTTAAATTAAAGATGTACCTAAAGCAAAATGCACTGCTGGATTTGATCCGCTAACATTTTTTTAGGGCTTGCATACCTGTCTCAGAAGGCAGAGTTATCTATTGATTATTTTAGGATTACTCACATGATTTTTGCATTATAGTATGGCTGATCTCATAAAATGGTTAGGGAAACCTGACTTTTTCCATTCTCTAAAACAGTTTGCATACCGAATAAGGACTGTGTTTCCTCTCGGATATGTGAGGACATGCCAAGGAGCAGGATGCCCAGCCACACCTGAGTGCAGACTGAGCGCCGTTTCAGTCATTCCCATAGTTACCCAGACTTTCTACATCATATGTGGCCAATTTCTTGATTTACATTTTTCTAGAAAAGTATCCATCTCATGTAGACTTTCCAATTCTGTTGCATAAAGTTGGAAACATCTCAGAGGTGTTCTTCGCTGCCTTAACATTTTTTGAAGTTTTATTGATGTGTTTTTCTAAGTTTTATTTTGTACTGGAGTCTACCGATGTTGTGACAGTCGCAGGTGCCCAGCACAGGGCTCATCCGTGCACACACAGGTGTCGAGCCTCCTCAGAGCTCCCCTCCCATCCAGGCTGCCACATAACACTCAGCAGAGTTCCCTGTGCTATATGCACAAGGACCTTGTTGGTTTTCCATTTTAAATATAGCAGTGCATACATGTTGACTGAAAGTTTTAAGAGCCTCCACATCTTATATCTACTCCCTGGTCACTCAAGTTTTAAAGTTTTGTCTTCCCCCCAACCCCTGGACCAGAGTTGCTGTTTTAAGTGTTTCATATTTCTTTACCAGCATTTATTACACTCAGCACCATGTTTTCACATTCTGCTGTGTTCACCTCTACCTTTAACTTTATTAATTTGTCCTGAATTATTTTTTAATTCTTTCTCTAACATGTAGAGTCATGGGATTGTTTTATTTAAATATCTCTGGTTTTCTAAAATTTTCTCCTAAGAATTGCTTTGACAGCATCCTTCATGTTTTGATGTTCAGTATTATCTCATTTTCCTTACTTTTTATACAGTTTATGCTTTTATTTAAAAGCATCCTCAAATCTCCAGACTCCAAATAACAGAGTCTGGGCTGCTTTTGGTTGTCATTTTGTGGTTAATTTCCATTTTTATTGTACTTAATGATTTCTGCTGTTGAAAAATATGATATTCTTTAAAATAAAATACATGGTGAATATATTTGTGAATGGTCTTGGTGTGTTTGAAAAATTGGAAGAAAGGAGGGAGGGAAGGAAGCAGGAGAGGGAGAGAGGAAAGAAGGAAAGTATGTTTTGTGTCTGGGACAGACTTTGTCAGGAATGCTATTCAGGTTCATCGTGACCACATGCACTTTTTGTCTTTTCAATTTTTCAATTAAAGTTTCCCATTATGGTACTAGATTTGTCCATTTCCTATTCTTAGAGGCTCTTCCTTCATAAAATTTACATCTATGTAATTATGTACATAAAAGTTCATGAATATCATATCTTCTTAGGGGATTACAACTTATCAAAATGATGTATCTTTGTCCCATTTAATGCTTTTCATCTTTTTCTTGAAAATAATGTTGCTTGGGCTGCTTTCCAGTGATTAGCATTTGCTTAGTAGCCTCCCAATACATTTTCTGTTTCGGTGTCATTTTAAAGGCAATCTGAGTTTTGCTTTTTAATAGAGAAATTTCACATATACTTGAACAAATGCCTACAAGATGTCTGGCTTTAACACTTTGATTTCTAATTTGCTCCTTTTTCTCTACCTTTTGGTTGTTCCAGAGTTTTTCCTCTACAAGAACTGAAGTTGCACCATCTGTGCCTATGCCTGGTGGCTCCTGGTAGACTGTTAGTTTGTTCAAAAGCACATTCATACACTATAGGCTTGAGCAGTATCTACATTCCCCCAGAAGAAGAACTGAAGTCTAAGAAACCTTCACTCTTCTTCTCATCACCATAGAAAGTGGAAAGTGAAAGTCACTTAGTCGTGTCCGACTCTTTGCAACCCCATGGATTATGCAGTCCATGGAATTCTCCAGGCCAGAATACTGCAGTTGGTAGCCTTTCCCTTCTCCAGGGGATCTTCCCAACCCAGGGATCGAACCCAGGTCTTCCACATTGCAGGCAGATTCTTTACCAGCTGAGCCACAAGGGAAGCCCAAGAATACTGGGGTGGGTACCCTATCCCTTCTCCAGCGGATCTTCCCGACCCAGGAATCAAACCGGGGTATCCTGCACTGCAGGTAGATTCTTTACCAATGGAGCTATCATTATATAAATACATATATGTAAGATTTTTTTTGGCTTGTAGTATGGAGACAAGCAAAAACAAGACCAGGAGCTGACTGTGGCTCAGATCATGAACTCTTTATTGCCAAATTCAGACTGAAATTGAAGAAAGTAGGGAAAACCACTAGACCATTCAGGTATGACCTAAGTCAAATCCCTTATGATTATACAGTGGAAGTGAGAAATAGATTTAAGGGCCTAGATCTGATAGATAGAGTGCCTGATGAACTATGGAATGAGGTTCGTGACATTGTACAGGAGACAGGGATCAAGACCATCCCCATGGAAAATAAATGCAAAAAAGCAAAATGGCTGTCTGGGGAGGCCTTACAAATAGCTGTGAAAAGAAGAGAAGCAAAAAGCAAAGGAGAAAAGGAAAGATACAAGCATCTGAATGCAGAGTTCCAAAGAATAGCAAGAAGAGATAAGAAAGCCTTCTTCAGAGATCAATGCAAAGAAATAGAGGAAAACAACACAATGGGAAAGACTAGAGATCTCTTCAAGAAAATTAGAGATATCAAGGGAACATTTCATGCAAAGATGGGCTCGATAAAGGACAGAAATGGTATGGACCTAACAGAAGCAGAAGATATTAAGAAGAGGTGGCAAGAATACACAAAAGAACTGTACAAAAAAGATCTTCGCAACCCAGATAATCACGATGGTGTGATCACTGACCTAGAGCCAGACATCCTGGAATGTGAAGTTAAGTGGGCCTTAGAAAGCATCACTACGAACAAAGCTAGTGGAGGTGATGGAATTCCAGTTGAGCTATTCCAAATCCTGAAAGATGATGCTGTGAAAGTGCTGCACTCAATATGCCAACAAATTTGGAAAACTCAGCAGTGGCCACAGGACTGGAAAAGGTCAATTTTCATTCCAATCCCAAAGAAAGGCAATGCCAAAGAATGCTCAA
>NW_011494609.1:5802927-5803750 GCF_000754665.1 Bison bison bison
TAGGAAAAGGAGTACATTAAGGCTGTATATTGTCACCCTGTTTATTTAACTTCTATGCAGAGTACATCATGAGAAACGCTGGGCTGGAGGAAACACAGGCTGGAATCAAGATTTCCGGGAGAAATATCAATAACCTCATATGCAGATGACACCACCCTTATGGCAGAAAGTGAAGAGGAACTGAAAAGCCTCTTGAGGAAAGTGAAAGAGGAGAGTGAAAAAGTTGGCTTAAAGCTCAACATTCAGAAAACTAAGATCATGGCATCCGGTCCCATCATTTCATGGGAAATAGATGGGGAAACAGTGGAAACAGTGTCAGACTCTATTTTGGGGGGCTCCAAAATCACTGCAGGTGGTGACTGCAGCCATGAAATTAAAAAATGCTTACTCTTTGGAAGAAAAGTTATGACCAACCTAGATAGCATATTCAAAAGCGGAGACATTAGTTTGCCAACAAAGGTCCAGCTAGTCAAGGCTATGGTTTTTCCTGTGGTCATGTATGGGTGTGAGAGCTGGACTGTGAAGAAGGCTGAGCGCCGAAGAATTGATGCTTTTGAACTGTGGTGTTGGAAAAGACTCTTGAGAGTCCCTTGGACTGCAAGGAGATCCAACCAGTCCATTCTGAAGGAGATCAGCCCTGGGATTTCTTTGGAAGGAATGATGCTAAAGCTGAAACTCCAGTACTTCGGCCACTTCATGAGAAGAGTTGACTCATTGGAAAAGACTCTGATGCTGGGAGGGATTGGGGGCAGGAGGAGAAGGGGACGACAGAGGGTGAGATGGCTGGATGGCATCACTGACTCGATGGACGTGAGTCTGAGTG
>NW_011494609.1:5803850-5805682 GCF_000754665.1 Bison bison bison
TATGGACAGGGAGGCCTGGTGTGCTGCGATTCATGGGGTCGCAAAGAGTCAGACACAACTGAGCAACTGAACTGAACTGAACTGATGGAGACAAGATGGTGGAGTAGAAAGACGTGAGTTCACTTCTTAGGAGAACACCGAATCACAAGTAACTGCTGAACAACCATGGACAATAAACACTGGAAACTATCAAGATTTTACAACTATCACTTTAATTTGCAAACCAACAGGCATCAGTGATTATTCAGAGTAGCTGCATACTGCCCAGGATTCCTTCCCGCCATTGTCAGTGGGACCAAGTGCCACCCTCTCTATGGATGGCTGTCTCCCTCATTTTTGTCAGTCTTGGGGGTGAGGCCAGAAACCTCTGAGTCCTTGTCTGACAGCACCCTTCCTTTGCCCTTCAATCTGGATTACGGCAGTGTCTCAAATTCCAGGTTTGGAATCTTTTCTCCCCAAGTACTTTGAAGATATTGATCCAATTAACTCTAAAATACTCTTGTGGTATAGAGAATTTTACGTCAATTGATAGCGAGAGCTTTGCTCCTTTTGCTGACCACTTTGGGGTTTCTCTTGGGTCCTATCCTAAACTTCCATCCCACTGCCTCCCAGCCCTTATGGTTTCTCCGCCCACCCCATCTCGCCCAACATTTCATCCCTGACATGCTCTGTGCCCGTCAGGCGTCTTCCGAGACACGTTCATCACCCTCTCTCAGTCTTCTCCACTCTCTCCTTTTCAGAATGCTCCTGACAACCATGCGAGCTTCTCAAACTCCCCATGGGCTCCCCCTCTTCTCTTACACTCTCCACCTCTCAGTCCTTGAAACCTGCATCTGGGACAGCTCTGGGTGCTTTAGGCCTGCATTCTGGAACCATCCTTGGTTCATTTGTCCAATCACTAATTCCTTCTTCATTTCTGTCTGTTCTGCAATTTAAACCATCAAGATTTTTTCATTTTCATAACTTTTCTTTCCAAAATCTTTGCCTGTCTCTTTTGAAGGAGCTGCTTCTTTTATGAATGCTCTTCTCCTCATGCCATTAGGTCTTCCCTGGAACATGCTCTTTCATTGCACTTGGTACTTCTCTCCCCTGCTCTGTGGTTCTCAAGGGTGTGACAGTTCTCGGCTCTGCCCACAGTCTGCTTTTGAGAAACTTGACTCACCTGCATGGATACTGGTTCTGCAAGTGTCCGAATTAGAATACTTACCTGCAGTAGGCTCGCCACACATCTCCTGTGATGTTTTCATTCGCAAATGTTATTTGCTTCTGTCTCTTGGTAATTAACCTGAAGTCTGAGCTTCTGACTCGGTGGCCCCTGTTTCTGGGGCAGCATGGACTCTGTAGTCTTAAACTCTCTGTCTTTGGAGGATCCTGGCAGGGGGGACAGTAGGTGAGTGTTCTGACCATCCTGTTCCAATCTGTGAGAGATGGATTTGTGCTCTGATTTTTCTTTTTACCCTATTTAGGGGTTGTTTCCTAGCCAGTTGATAAAACAAAAAAAGCCCAGAAACACCCTTCTTAAGTTCTGGTTGATAAGTTAATGTCAACGGCCAAAGCCTGGAGCCAATGTACGGCCTCCGTCTGCCTCTAGCCTGACCTGGGGAAGGCCTCACAGAGGCACAGGTCAAGTGGGCCTGGGGACAACCTGCCTGAGGTCCCAGGGCAGAGCAGGGAGGAGAGTGGGACTCACACGCAACAGGCTGAACAGAGAGGGGCCCTGCCCCAAGGTGACCGCCCAGCCCAAGGGCAGGCTCTGGAGCAGACAGCCAGCCAGAAACGGCCACAGCCTCACTTCAGCAGCAGAAGCTAACCACGCAGCCACTCTGTATTTA
>NW_011494609.1:5805782-5807790 GCF_000754665.1 Bison bison bison
ACTCTGTATTTATGTAAGTCTTACCCTGCAATTTCCCCGTTGTCTGTAATTACCCCATGTCACCACATAACACTTGCCCTAGTTAAATGGTTGGCAGTTACCATAGAAACCAAGTACTGTTCTCTAACTGGAAAAGGCGGTTGTATTTTTTAAATATTTCTAAGTTATATTCTACTTTGATGGAGATCAATTTACAACTGCCACCAACTTGAAGAGAAAGTCAACCACGGTCACCGCCCACCTTTGCTGTCCCAGCCCTCCCTTCAGGAAGGCCCCTTCCTGGCCCATCTGTGGAGCAGCCACACGGGCTCTGCGCCTGCGCTGGGCTCCTTCTGTCCTCACTTGCTTCCTCCTCCTGCCTGGCGAGAGCCACAGCCCAGAGCCCCACAGTGCCACGCCTCTCCCCAGGTTGCCGCTTCTTCTCACACCACAGATGGCACGGAGCCTAGGGCCCCAACCCTGCCCTCCCCTGGCCCAGAAAGGCCCCCAGAACGTCCCTGCACCATGGCCAGAGGCCGGAAGAAGTTCAACCGTAAGCTGGCCCACACGAGGGCGTCCTGTCCTGTGTGTCACCAGTGGGTGACCACTGGCAGTTCATGAGGACCACACGCATCTCACAGGATTTCCTCATCTTCTCAGCTCCTGGTACCCCCTCTGCTTCCTGGGACAGACCTGCTGTGCAGCACGTCCATGGCTGCTTCATGACTGCATGGCCCCTCAGCCCACCTGCCGCCCTCACAGAACCAGTCCTGTTTTCGATCATCGACAACACTCCCCTGGGCTCCCCCCTCACTCCCCCTCTCCCCGCTGTTCATCAAAGCCCCTGTTCTCCTGCCCGGCTCTTCCCCTCTCTTCTCCTCCATGTGCACCCGCTTTCCACCTTGTCTGTCCAGACCACCTGGGTGAAGCCCAGTTCTCCTTCCCTACCCACAGGAAGGCTGGAGTCTGCTCGGCTCTAAAGGTTTACGTGGGACCCCACCCAGAGTGGAAGCTGCTATCTGGCCCCAGTGTCCCACCCTCCCACCGCTGTGGCTACACGGGCCTCCAGCTGCTCTCCAGCCTCCTTGCCTACAACCTTCACATTGGCTGTTCCCTCTGCCTCCCCATCCATGACTTGCCCCCTCACCCTTACTTAGTCACCTCAGTGAGGCAACCCTGACACTCCTGTGGGTCCCTGGCGGCCCCTGCTGGGGAGCACGCGCACTTGTTGTCCCTCGCCCTCCCCTTCCCTACCCACGGAGCGAGTCACCTCCGGACTGCTTAGTCTGCATCTACCTCTGACGCTGTTTCTGGGGACAGAGCCCATCAGTGTGTCTGCACTGGATGCAACCCCTCCCAGAGCCAGACCGGGTGCAGACAGCAGACCTGAGCTGTCTGCCCAGCGACTCTGCAGGCTCCGGGACAGCAGCCCTACCCTCCCAGCCTCATTTAAAATTGTTCCTGAAATCAGTTCTGATTCTGAAGCATCTCATCTCCTTCACTCTGCTCCTAGGCCAATGACAGAGTGGCCATTCTGTGTGGCTCAGGAGGGGCAGCAGCACGCAGCCCGACCGCATCGCTGCAGGAACCAACGTTCCTTCTCAGTTCTCTACAAACCACCCTGTTGAAGGAAATGAACACATAAAAAGCACATCTGAGAGGCTGTGAGCACCAGCAGGTGGGAGCCCACCCCAACAGGGGCCTCTCCACATGCCCGGTGGCCAAGCCAGGTTACTGGGAGTCACAGAACAACTGAGAGTTAAGAACTTGGAGAGAAGTGGTCAAGCAAAGGGTCAACCAGAAGTGAGGACCAGGCCCGGCGTTGGGATGGCAGGGGAAGGTCAGATCCGGGCTGAGGTGGGTCAACCGACAGGCACTGAGGTTGGGCGCAGGCAGGGCACAGGTGGCAGAGCAGGCCGGGGGGAGGCGGGGGTCACAGGCGTCACTGGCTGGAACAGGGGGGCCGGGCGAGCAGGTCACCAGCGGGGGTAGATGAGAGGACCTGCGAGTGGCGCCCCCCCCCCGCCCT
>NW_011494609.1:5807890-5834937 GCF_000754665.1 Bison bison bison
TGGCAGAGCAGGCCGGGGGGAGGCGGGGGTCACAGGCGTCACTGGCTGGAACAGGGGGGCCGGGCGAGCAGGTCACCAGCGGGGGTAGATGAGAGTACCTGCGAGTGGCTCCTCCTCCCGGCCTGGGGACGCCTGTCCTGCCAGCCCGCCTGCTTCCCCGTGGGCAAGGACACTGTCCATCTACCAAAAAGCAAGGGAAAAATGTCACGTCACTCGATGAGCTCAGCATGCCCGAGATCCCGCTCAGCCCCGCTTGTTCCTGGTCATCCTCACGTGTGGAGACTCATAACACCTTTATACGTGAAAGTTGTTTTGCATCCATTAGCAATTGTTATAACAGAAATACATTTAAAAGCTGGCAACACACTTGAAGACTCAGAGGTGTCCGGGTGCTCTGGGCCCAGCCAAGCGCAGCATTCCCTTAATGGAGTAAAGTGTGGAGGAGGGGGCCCTGCCCTGGACGGGGTTACCCTCCCAAGGCTCCTCAGTGGATGCCAGCAACAGATGCCAAAATGCTCTGAAACTGCAAGGTCCAGTCATTATTCTAATCCTACCTAATGAAGAATGTTCCAGAAATATAGGCTGGGTTATGAAAATGCGAAAAGTCTTTACAAGGAAGAGACACTACCAATTCCTAAACACTTGTTACTTCCCAGCGCTCTCCTGCCTGTTCTCTCACACACTCTGGCGGGGTGAGGAAGCAGTCATCATCACCACTTCACAGAGGAGCCTTGGGCTCAGAGGAGAGCAGTCGTCAGGGTTGCAGGGCTGGCGATGCCCACCGCAAGATTCTCAGTGACCTGGCCGGAGACCCTCCAAGGGCGATGGCCGCTCCGGGATGTGTGCACTCTCCTGGCAGGGGCGGGGATGCTCCCTCAGGGGCACGGGCAAGGGTAGGGCTCCTGGCTTTCACAGCACTTCAAGTGACTGTGTTCTGTGTCCCATCTCCATAGGGACAACAATGATGCCAGAATACTCTCCACTTGCCGCATTCCCCAGTGATCGCTGACTTACTTCATGGTTCAGGTTTCAATTATTAAATAATATTAACACATCATGAATTTGACATGACCTTGGCAATGTATATAGATTCCTTTATTAATGTAACTATTAAAACTTTTCATGGTCTTGGGCAGTTTTCATAACTCTTTAAAACTATAGATACTTAAATATAAAGAGTAAACATTTAAACAATGAAAAACAAGACTCTGGTAGCATTTCTGAGCTCAGTCACTGTTAACACCGCCCGGCGGATCCATGCATCACGTTCCACGCACACGGAAGGAACACGCGTGTCCATTATGCACCTGGCATGCGACTCTTTACCATCAATGCATCTTAGGACTTTTTGACTCAACACAATCAGAGGTACCTTGGCATGAGATGTGAAATACTGTACACTTTTAATTTCAGAGAAATTAACCAAAATCATCTCCATATGGGTCTCTGCAAATTACATCCCCATCAAATTCCTGAGTGCTGTTTCTCTAGCCACTGCCGATGCAATTCACTCTCAAACACTCAACTTTGACAAACTGAAGGACGAAAACTGTTACCACAGTTTAATTGTTGACACTTGAAAGCTGTAAACATCTTGAATGAGGCTGAGCTCTTCCTCATGTTTACCAAGTATCTGTACTCTGTGTGGGGCCTCATCCACTAAGCAGGACAGGCGATGACTCACAAGGATGAGTCAGGAGTGACCACAGTTACAACCCCCCACTGCCCAGTGTGAGTCCTCATCGAGCTATTTTTGGCTCTTTTGCTAGTAACTCTGGATGATGCTCTTAAATCCCTGTGCACTGATTAGTTGGCCCGAAGAGCATGAAACGCATGACTGGCGCCCCTGTCCCCTCTGTACACCCTGCCCTCACCTCCCTCCCGTCACTGCTATGGACACTGCTGCTGTGACCTAATGAACAAGGTCTGCAATACCAGATCCCCGACCTCGACAGCCCCCCATTCCTGCAACTCTGCTCCTGGGCCCCCACCAGCCTGTCTGTGGCCCTTCTTCCTGACTCCACTGAGCTGTCTGGAGTCTGGCTCCATTTTCAAGAAGCCCTGCCAGTGAGGGTGGATACGCATCACTTCTCCCCAGGACCTCACATGTCTGAAAATGTATTATTGAGAAAATTCTTTCTTCCCTAAAGATTTTGTATACTTTCTCCAGTGAAAATTGCCGTGGAAACATCCAGGGCCAGCCTGATTGCTCTCCCTTATAATTGATATAAACATAAATAGCAAAATGGGTAGGAACTGAGAAAGGTACTTCATAAAGGAAGAGGAGAGGTCTAAATGGCCAATAAGCACATGAAAATGTGCTCAGTCTCATAGTGGTCAAAGGTGGGCTAACTAAAACCAGAAATAGATGCAAATACATGGACCTCCCTGGTGGCTCAGCTGGTAAAGAATCCACCTGCAATGTGGGAGACCTGGGTTCAATCCCTGGGTTGGGAAGATTCCCCGAGAGAAGAGAAAGGCTGCCCAATCCAGTATTCTTGGGCTTCTCTGATGGCTCAGTTGGTAAAGAATCCTCTTGCAATGCAGGAGGCCTGGGTCTGATCCTGGGTTGGGAAAATTCCCCTGGAGAAGGGAAAGGCAACGCACTCCAGTATTCTGGCCTGGAGAATTCCATGGACTGTATAGTCCCTGGGGCATGGGATGGCAAAGAGTCGGACATGACTGAATGTCTTTCACTTTCACTTCACACACCCACTACACTGCCTTAATGTAATAGTCTGGCAATACCCTGCCAGGTGCTGGAGAGGGCACGGTGCCTGGGAACTCCTAAACACCAGTCACTTAGGCTACTATTTTCTTCTGAAAAATCCCTCTACTATACAGGAAAAAAACATGTATTCACTAATTAGAAAAATTATGATGCATTCAATCCCAACCAAAGATAACCAAACCATTTTTACAGGTAGAAAAGTATTTAAATTAACAGTGAAAACAAATTTATAAAAGTAATAAGCAGATGAGAAGTAAATAAGCAGAGTTTGCACTTGCACGGATGGGATGTAAGCAAGGCCGATGGTCTGAGCTGGGGAGCTGGGGCTTCCCAGGGAACCCTGTTGCAGGACAGTCCCTGGGGAGGCACTTTGGGAGGCACATCCTCATTTCTGCACTATTTCCTTTACCGACTTACAAACCTTTCTGAGGTTCACAGTTGTTTTGCACTCTGAGTGCATTTACAAGTAGAGTTCCAGCACAGCCAAGCACAATAGGATCTAAGGATGGGTCCCAGCCTGGGGAAAACCCAGACACACAGAACCAGACCCAGAACCATGAGTTGGGGAGGTCTGTCTACATCCTCTCACAGAATGGACACACACAGGCTGCTGCTACTCATCTAGACACACGCACGAGGACATTCCTGCCATGTCTTCTGCTGTTGTTCAGTCGGTCAGTCGTGTCTGACTCTACAACCCCATGGACTGCAGCATGCCAGGCTTCCTTGTCCTTCACCATCTCCTGGAGCTTGCTCAAACTTATGTCCGTCAAGTCGGTGATGCCATCCAACCATCTCGTCCTCTGTCGCCACCTTCTCCTCCTGCCCTCAATGTTTCTCAGCATCAAGGTCTTTCCCAATGAGTTGCCTTTTTGCATCAGGTAGCCAAAGTATTGGAGTGTCAGTTCCAGCACCACTCCTTCCAATAAATATTCAGGGTTGATTGCCTTTAGGATTGACTGGTTTGATCTCCTTGCTGTAAAGGGACTCTTAAGACTCTTCAGATCTACAATTCCAAAGTATCCATTTTCCAGCACACAGCCTTCTTTATGGTCCAACTCTCACATCCATATGGAACTACTGGAAAAATCAGAGCTTTGACTATATAGACCTTTGTCGGTAAAGTGATATCTCTGCTTTTCAATATGCTGTCTAGGTTTCGCACAGCTTTTCTTCCAAGGAGCAAGCATCTTTTAATTTTGTGGCTGCAGTCACTGTCCGCAGTGATTCTGGAGCCCAAGAAAATAAAACCTGTCACTGTTTTCACTTTTTCCCCTTCTACTTGTCATGAAATGATGGGACCAGATGCCATGATCTTAGTTTTTTGAATGATGAGTTTTAAGCCAGCTTTTTTCACTCTCCTCTTTTACTTTCATCAAGAGGCTCTTTAGTTCTTTGCTTTCTGCCACTAGAGTGGTATTATCTGCACATCTGAAGTTTTGATGATATTTCCCCCCAGCAATCTTGATTCCAGCTTATGCTTCATCCAGCCGGGCATTTTGCGTGATATACTCTGCATGTAAGTTAAATAAGCGAGGTGGCAATATACAGCCTTGACGTACTCCTCTCCCAGTTTTGAACCAGTCCATTGTTCCATGTCTGGTTCTAACTGCTGCTTCTTGATCTGCATACAGGTTTCTCAGGAGACAGATAAGGTGGTCTTGTAGTCTCATCTATTTAAGAATTTTCCAGTTTGTTGTAATCCACAAAATCAAAGGCTTTAATATGAAGTAGAAGTAGATTTTAAATGAAACAGAAGATTATTTTTTGGAATTCCCTTGCTTTTTCTCTATGATCCAACAGATGTTGGCAATTTGATCTCTGGGTCCTCTGCCTTTTCTAAAGCCAGCTTGTACATCTGGTAGTTCTCAGTTCACATACTGTTGGAGCCTAGCTTGAAGGATTTTTCTGGTGGAAATGGTTACATCAAGGAATTGGTGAATGTCCGTTTTTTGGAGCCATAGTGCTATAATACCACTCCTAATAGTTTGTTTACTTAATTTGGGGGGTAAAAAAGTCATTGTAGAAAGGGGGGAAAGGATGCTGCTCTCTAAAATCTAGTGTGGTTTTGAGAAGCAGTGGGAAGAGGTGATTGCTTGAAACGTCATAGTGTGGTAGGATCTCCATTTTGCTGCTACGAGTACAGACTTTGAGGCCTCAGCCAGCAGAGCAGAATGAGTGTATAAGCCAGGATGTGGCGATTTCGCTCAGGACACACACCCAGAGTGTTGTGTGCATGCACCAGCCACAAGACACGCCAGATACAGCTCTGAGAGCGATGTGTGTGTGTGTGTGTGTGTTTGTCGCTCAGTCATGTCTGACTCTTTGCGACCCAATGGACTGTAGGCCACCAGGTTCCTCTGTCCATGGGATTCTCCAGGCAAGAAATCTGGAGTGGGTTGCCATACCCTTCTCCAGGGGATCTTCCCAACCCAGGGACTGAACCTGGGTCTCCTGCATGCGAGCAGATTCTTTACCATCTGAGCCACCAGGGAAGCCCCCTGAGAGCAACGGGCCATCTTTAATTCTGGCTGCTCTGAAGGTTTTTTTGCTGTAGTTTTTAGGAGTCAAGCAATGATGCCCATACATGAAAAATTAGTTTTGTTTGCTTGTTTGCTTGCTTCTTTATTTATTCATTTCAGGGTCAGCTGTTTCAGAATCGAGCATATCTTCCAATGCTTTAGGAAACTCCAAGGCCTTTATATCTTCAAATATTTTTTTGAAATCTCCCCTCTTCCTGGGCTACTCATTACATACGTGAGATCTTTTGACTCCGTCCCACAGGTCTCTCACATTGTATTATTCTAGTCTCTTTTCTCTTGTGCTTCAACACTTCACTGAACCACTGCCCACTTCATGAAGCCCAAGTCCAGTGTTCTGTTACAGACATCCAGTGAAATTATTCATTTTGTATCCTTTATTTTTTTTAATTCATAGGATTTTCATAGATTATGAAATCATAGATTAGGATTTCACTTGAAATTTTCTATTTTAATATATTCTTTTTTTTAATTAATAATCTTCATTGTTTTAAAGTTTTTGTCTGGTAGAGCAATTATATAAGTCCTCTGTGGTTTTAGTTCTCATCTCTTGTTTTTTGCTCACTGGTCCACTTTTAATGTTTCACTAAATACTAGACATTGTGGTTGAAAATAATTTGGGCTCTAGACAATGTTATCTTGCTCCATAAAAAGGGTCCTGCTTTCTTCTTGGCAAAAAAATCAGTCAGTCAGTCAGCTTTGAGATATAATGGACATATACTAAGATATGCATATATTGTGTACACACTAAAAAGTTTCATCGCATGTGTACATCCATAAAGTCATCACCAGTCAGGATAAGGAACGGGCACACTCTGGTGTTCTCTGTGGCCATCTGCAATTCCTTCCTCTCTGCTTTGCAACAACCACCATGTCCCAAGCAACCTCTGACTTGCTTGCTCTCTGACACTACAGAACTCACTTTCTTTAAAAGTTTATATAAATAAAAGCACACTAGAGAGATCTGATACCTTGCCTCCTGCATTGGTTGGCCTTGCAGTAAAGCTCTTTTCTCTAAAGCTCTTGCATTAAGTATTGACTTCTCTGAGCATCGGGCTTGAGCCCATGTTCCGTTAGTCTGGGCAGCCTTGTTGAGGTTTAGGACTTGTGACCACCTGCTTGATGCACTGTAGCCCCTGGTGGGCCCTCAACAGCAACCCTGAGTGCCCACCTATACTGAGTTTGTCTAGAGAGTTGGCTCTCAGGTTCCTGTTTGCTAGCCATGGCACTCTGGGCTCCTCTGGCTTCTGGGGCTCCTTTCACTTTTAAGGAAGGAAACAGCTCCTGGATCAGACATCTTTGGGCAGTAATTTAAAGTAAGTTGAACGCCGAAGAATTGATGCTTTTGAACTGTGTTGTTGGAGAAGACTCTTGAGAGTCCCTTGGACTGTAAGGAGATCCAACCATCAAGAATTTTTTATTTTTAAAAAAAAAATAAAATAAAATAAAAGCACACTAGATGCACACTTCCGGTCTGACCACTTTTACTCAGCGTAATTGAGATTCCCCAATGTCATTGTGTGACCATACACCACAATTTGTGTAGTCATTCATTTATGGATAGACACTGAGATGCTTCCAGTATTTCAGTTTATTAAAAAACAAATTTCTGCAAGCATTCTCGCTCAAGTTCAGTTCAGTTCAGTCGCTCAGTCATGTCCGACTCTTTGCGATCCCATGAACTGCAGAATGCCAGGCCTCCCTGTCCATCACCAACTCCTGGAGTTCACCCAAACCCATGTCCATTGAGTCGGTGATGCCATCCAACCATCTCATCCTCTGTCGTCCCCTTCTCCTCCTGCCCTCAGTCTTTCCCAGCATCAGGGTCTTTTCAAATGAGTCAGCTCTTCACATCAGGTGGCCAAAGTACTGGAGTTTCAACTTCAGCATTAGTCCTTCCAGTGAACACCCAGGACTGATCTCCTTTAGGATGGACTGGTTGGATCTCCTTGCAGTCCAAGGGACTCTCAAGAGTCTTCTCCAACACCACAGTTAAAAGGCATCAATTCTTCTGTGCTCAGCTTTCTTTATAGTCCAACTCTCACATCCATCCATGACTACTGGAAAACCCATAGCCTTGACTAGACAGACCTTTGTTGACAAAGTAATGTCTCTGCTTTTTAATATGCTGTCTAGCTTGGTCATAACTTTCCTTCCAAGGAGTAAATGTCTTTTAATTTCATGGCTGCAATCACCATCTGCAGTGATTTTGGAGCCCCCCAAAATAATTCTTGCTCAAAGCTTTGTATGAATATACGCTTTCATTATGACTGGGTAACACCTCATAGTGGAATGACTGGTGGGTGTATATTTAACTAGCTTTTTGGCTTAACTGCCAAAATGATTCGAAAGCAAAGATACCATTTTACATTCTCACAAGCAGTATGGGATGGTCTCCATCTTTGCCAGTGCTTGGCAGATGGGTCACACCAAGTAGTATCTCACTGTGAATTTAATTTGCATTTAGCTAATGACTAGTGATGTTTAACCTCTATTCATGTACCTACTTGCCATCCACACATTTTCTTTGGTGAAGTGGATGGTCAAATCTTTTGGTCATTTTTAATTATGTTGTTTGTTTCCTTAGTATTGCATTTTAAGTCAGTTATACATTCCATATAAATTAGATTTGCAAATATTTTCTCTCAGTCTGTGGTCTGTCTTGTCATTTTCTTAATACTGTCTTTTGGAAAGTAGAAAATTTAAATTCTTTTAATTTAATGAGGTCCAATTTATAAACTTGTTTCTTTGATGGATAATGCTTTTAATGTATTAACTAAGTAAACTTTGCCTAATGCAAGGTCACAAAAAAAATCATGTTTTGTTCTTGGTGTATAAAATTATAGATTTCTGATCTGATTCAAATTAATTTTTATACATGATGGGAGATGTGGATGAAAGGTCTTTTTTTTCCTTTTTTTTTTTTTTTTGCATCTGAATGTGTAATTATTCCAGCACCATTTTTTGACAAAACTAGCCCTTTCCATTAAACTGCCTTGGCACTGTTGTTGAAAACTGACTGCCCATCTATGTGCAAGTCTGTTTCTGACCCACTGGTCGATTTGTCTCTTAACACCAACATCACACTGTCTTGATTACAGTATTTTAAAAATAAATCATGGAACCAAGCAGTGTTAGTTGTCACATTTCTATCAAAAACCCCTTGTTTTTCTTTTTTGGAATTCTCTTCGGAGTCCACTAACCCACAGACCAGTTTGAGGAGACTTAGTATCTCAACAACACTGAGTCTTTGTGCAATCTACAGTTTTCCCTTGATCTGTCTTCAATAATTCCATTCAGCAGTGTTTTGCTATTAGATGTACTGTTTTTCCATTTCTAATTATTTGTTGATAGTATAGAGAAATACACTTGATTTTTTGTATCTTGTATACGGTAGCCTTGCTAAACCCAGTTATTCTTGCAGCCTCCTTTTGATGCTACAGGACATCCTACATAGACAAACATGTTGACTGAGAATAAAGACAGCTTTAAATCTTTCCTTCCAATTTCAATGTCTATTATTTCCTATTGAACTTGATAGAACCTCCTGGAAAATACGTAATAGAAGAGATGAGAACACGTGTCTTTGCCTTACTCTCAACTGCAGGGGAATGACTCACTGTTTCACCACCTTGACAGCATCAGCTGTGAACCTATCACTGATGCCATTCACTGGAAGCCTCCTTCTATTCCTAGTTTCCTGAAAGCTTTTACCTGGAGTGGATGTTGTGTATGTTAATCATTTAGTCATGTCCAACTCTTTGCAACTCCATGAACTGTGTGGCTCACCAGGCTCTTCTGTGCATGGGATTTCCCAGGCAAAAATACTGGAGTGGATTGCCATTCCCTTTTCCAGGGGATCTTCCTGATCCATGGATTGAACCCAGGTCTCTCCCATTGCAGGTAGATTTTTTACTATCTGAGCCACCAGGGAAACCCCTGGAGTGGGTGTTACATTGTATCAAATACTTTTACTGCATGTACTGAGATGATATAGTTTTTTTGGTTTGGGTCTGTTAATAGGGTGAATTATATTGATGAAATTAAAAGATGCTTGTTCCTTGGAAAAAAAGATATGACAAACCTAGACATCGTATTAAAAAGCACAGACATTGGTCTGTCTAGTCAAAGCTAAGATTTTTCCAGTGGTCATGTATGAATGTGAGAGTTGAACCATAAACAAGGCTGAGGGCCGAATAATTAATGCTTTTGAACTGTGGTGTTGGAGAAGACTCTTGAGGATCCCTTGGACTGCAGGAAGATCAAATCAGTCAATCCTAAAGGAAATCAATCCTGAATTATCATTGGAAGGACTGATGCTGAATCTGAAGCTCCAATACTTTGGCCACCTGATTCGAAGAGACAACTCATTGGAAAAGACCCTGATGCTGGGAAAGATGGAAGGCAGGAGGAAAAGGGGACAACAGAGAACAAGATGGTTGGATGGCATCACCGACTTAATGGATATGAGTTTGAGTAAACTCCAGGAGATGGCGAAGGACAGGGAGGTCTGGTTTGCTGCAGGCCATGGGGTCACAAAGAGTTGGACACGACGGAGTGACTGAACAACAACCAAACAACATATTGATTAATTTTAGAATGTAAATGATACTTTGAATTTCTGGGATAAAGTTCAATTAGTTATTCTATTTGACTGGCTAAAATTTTATTGAGTTTTCATGTATGTTCATGAGAGATACTCGTCCATAGTTTTCTCTTCTTCTACCTTTGCCTGGCTTTATTATTAGGGTAATATTGAACTCAGAATAATTTTGGAAGTATTCCCTCCTTTTCAATCTTATGGAAGAGTTTATATAGAACTGGCAATATTTCTTCTTTAAATATTTAATAATATTCCCTAGTAAAGTCATTTGGTCCTGGAGGTTTTTCCTGGGCCAGAGGAAGTGGTTTACAACAAAATTCACTTTTTAAATCTATTTTGGAGAATCAGGATAATCAACCTGTACTTGAGTTAGCTTTGGTATTGATACTTTCTTTCAAAAAACAATATGCATTTCATCTAAAGTAATTTAATGTGTTGGCACAAGGCTGATCATAGTATATCCATTTTTCCTGTCTGGCTACAGGTTGATCAATTTCATTGATTTTTCTCAAAGAACTACCATTTGCTTTCACTGATATTCTCTATCATTGTTTCTAGTTTGTATTTCATTAATTCCTGTTTTGATTCCTATGATTTCCTTTATTCTGCTTACTTTAAAGTGATCTTTTCCTGGTTCCTTGAGGTAGAAGATGAAGACATTTCTTCTTTACTAATGAGGTGTTTCATACTCTAAGTTTCCTTCAAGTGCTATGTTAGCTACATGGCAAATACTGTGATGTGATGTGTTTTCATTTTCATTCATTTCAAAATAAGCACTTTTCATTTCTTTTTTGGTTCCTTCTTGCTCCATACATAATTTCAAGTATTTGAGGATTTTTCAGATACCTTTCTATAACTGATTTCTTGATTCCATCGTGGTCAGAGAACATAGCTGGTGTGATGTGAAATCATTTAAACTTATTTTATGTCTCAGATCGGTTCTATCACACTTCAAACATGAATTGCTCAAGATTAAACCCTCTTTCAAACGCAGCCCACCCCCAGTGCTCTACTCCTGGCACAACTGGCCTTGGACAAGAAGTAGAGGGAGGGGAGGCATTTGTAGGCTCTCGGGAGTTGTGTCTCTATGGTGGTGATGGCAGCGGATGACTACAGCCGCTGTGCTCCTGCTCTGTCTCAAGCTGCAACTCCGGGAAAGCCAAGGTAAAGAAGGGTGTTCACCACGTTTTCAGGGGATGGGTGATGGGTGAACAGTGCAGCAATTCACTGAGAAAACTGTGCATCCCAAAGGTATGGGAGGGAAAATACGACCTCATCAGAAAAGTTAGACTTTCAGGGAAAATATGAAAAGTAGGTCATTTTGACTGGATAAGGCTGGTTGCTCCAACATCTAGGGTTTGCACCTTTCTGGACTTAGCTAATATTTGGGAAGTAATGCAAATCTTAAAAGGAAAACTGTTGCTTAACCTAAAGAGTCCAAGCCTGCTATGAAGCCAAGTGGAGGGAAGGGAGGGAGTTCTCTGCTGCTTGGTGAGCAGCCCACCAGACACATCAAACATACCGAACTCCCCCTGAACTACAGGGGGCTGCCAGTCCTGAACCAAATTGTCCTATTTCCCTCAAATATAACAACTAAACTCAGATATGCTTTACCAGAGGAAATGCATATAGCTGAATTTGCCATCTAAAATAGTTCAGGTGATGACATGACCTAAAAACTGAATGACCATCCTAAGAGTCATCTGGGCTCACCCCACACTTGACCACATCCCTCTGGCATCTCTGACTGTGGACCATGGACATGGCCCCCCAGTGCCTCAAACCTTCATGATTTATCTCTGAAATCCTTCCAATGTCTCCTTACCCTGAGCCTGCTCTGGACCCTTGGGTTCCTACCATGGGTTCCAGTTACACTGTATTCAATCCCAGAGGCCTTAAGTGGGCTAGCCCCGCTGCCTCCCTGCTGCCCCTGCACAGCCCCAGGAACCTGGGCAAGGACACTTCGTGGGACCTAATGCACTGGCTGCCCCCAGTTCTCCCTGCTCTGCTCCAGTCTGGCACGGGGGTGGAGCTGCACAACAGTGTTTGGCCTTGTGGTCACAGTCTTTAGTGACGTTGCCCGGCCCCCACCCAACTAATATTGTTTGGACAATATGCTGCTCTGAAAGGGCTTAAAACTGACGTTTACTCTTTAGAAAGGGCAATAGCATGTGAGATGGTTGGATGGCATCACCGACTCAATGGACAAGAATCTGAGCAAAGTTCTGGAGATGGTGAACAGGGGAGCCTGGTGTGCTGCAGTCCAAGGGGTCACAAAGAGTCAGATACAACTGAGCAACTGAACAACAACTCTTTAGCCACCCGCCACAGTACACGTCTGGGTTTACCGTCATCTCAGATTTCTCTGTGCCATCACCGAATACCCACCAAGCACTCCAAATGAAACTGTAGTGCATTCACTGAACACGCCACCTGTGGGGCCCTGTGTGGAGTCATTACTTAGCCCAGCATCCTGGCCTCAAAATATACCATCTGTTGATGTGGACGTGGGAAAGCTTAATGTCACAAAATCCAAAGACTGGTCCCAGAGGACAAGAGCTGCAGTGTCATGAGGAAGGTGTCGCTCCACAGACAGTGACGCAGACTCCAGGCTACACAGGAGCAGAGAACAAACCCTCTGAGTGGTGCCAGAGGGCAGTGAAGGCATCTTTATTCCCTGCCACCCCAGTTTCTAATTAGTCAAGCAAAGAAATCAAGACCACAGACACTCACACCACACGCATGGAGGTGACAGCACAGGTGGCTGGGAGGCCCCTCTGCAGTCCCTCCAGAGAAGCAGTGTGTGTGGAGGCTGGGGGTGGGGAGACCAGGGTCCCAGCCAAACCGCGTGCCAGGAGGAATCAGAGGCCACAGAGCCTCCTCTCAGCACCCTACAGGCTGCTGGCCCCCACAGCGATGTGAGGCCCAGCCCAAGTGAACTGTTGCCCAGCTCCAAGTCCACAGACCCGGGACAGGACTCAGGTGGCCAATGCAGGATACGTCCACCAGCTTGGGAGACAAGGCTGACTTCGGCTTCAGGGAGGAGAAACAGAAAAACACTGAAGCCATGAAAAAACTTATGCCACACAAAGGAAACACCAAAACACAGCAGGAGGTAGAAGAAGAACATATGTTCAGAAATATGTACAGAAAGAAACATAAGTGATTTTAGTCTGCAGCCTGCCATGTGCTTTCAGAGAAAGAAAACAAAAACTCATGAAATGGGAGATCAAAAAAATTATAAGATGGCATTCAAAAAGCAAGAGCAATTAGTATATCAAGAAACAAAGTTATAATAGAATTGCTTTAGACAAAATCAAGTCTAGTAAGCTGTAAAGAAATGTAGGGCTCTGGGCCATGATGAAGAACTTTTAGCAGGGGAGGACGGGGTGGGGGAAGCAGCGCCAGGCCACATGTTCCCTGGCCACCCGCATTTTCTAGCCCTTCCAAGAAGTTACCGAAATCACCCAAATGGTGAGTTCCCTCTCTGTAGATGCAAATGGAACAACTGTCTGGGTGGCGGTTATGGGGTCAGGTGCTCTGTGGAGGACTGACAACCAGCCCCACACATGGGGAAACTTGCTATCAGGGAGAGGGTACACACACAGACATACACAGGGAGCCCTCCTGTCGGGGAGGGGACACACACAGAGCCCCGCACCCCAGGCGTAGATTCGGGAGGACAGGGAGGCACTGGTCACAGACTGCAGGAGAGCAGCATGGGGAAGGCCCTGCCACCCTGGCACCTCGAAGGGCCTAGAGAAGTGGGAGGAGATGTGGGATCTGCCGGGCATCATCCCGAGCTCCAGGAAGAGCCCAGCCTGCTGCCTTCTGCTGCCTCAAACATCAGGGCTGCCACTGGCAGAACAGGGCATGTCTGCCTGTCCCCTCCACTGGGCAGTTTAGGTAGAACTGAACCAGCTGCTCAGGCTGAGGGCACATGAAATGGGCACATGAATCTGCTAAACAGATTTAAATCTCAGCAACTTACAAGGAAAAGTGGAGCTGATATATTTTACTAAATCAAGTTGAATTATCAGGAAACTATCACACAAGAATGTGATAATGATATACTGGAAAATCTGAATAAATCTCCCTTCAAATGTATCTGCTTTGCCACCCATCAGAAAGCACAATTATACCCCACAGCCTGATGCTAAACAACAAGAATTCTGCTAATGATTTTCACTGTGTAACTGAAATGCCCTCAGCAATTTACTGTAAGTAAAAGCAAAGTCGTTATTCTAAAGGAGAACATCTCCACCTGCAGGAGCAGTGGGGGTGGGAGCGACAGGGAGCCCCGTGAGCCAGCGGCTCATCACAGCCTCTGGCGGGGACACAGTTGCTGACTTGAGATCCACCAAGCACTTTCCCTGTTCAGGTGTGTTGTCCTAATATTTTCAGCTGTTGTTTCTACCAACTTCTTCATTTCAGGAAAATATTTTTTTTTTAAACAAAACATCTGATCACATCACTCCTTGCTTCACACCAACCAAAGGCTCCCCCGCCCCACCTCCACAGCACCAAGCAGCCCAGAGTGGTCACCGCTGTATGGTAATCTGGCCCACGAGGGCCGCCAGCTCCCACAGCTCTGTCCACCTGGAGCAGGCGCTCCATCTCGCACCACCCTAAACAGCTGTACCTCCAACTGGGCACCTCCAGTGCCACCCACCATCCCAGCCCCCAGCAAAACCACCTGGCCACAGATTGAGCCCTAAAGACAGAGGAGTACTTAAGACAGTCCCTCCAAGCCAAACAGGCACAGGCCACACCCAGGAGGGGCGGCTCCCAGGCAGGGTGGTTCTGGATCAAGCTGGGTGTGGACTGGGTGTGCAATAGCAGGGGGTGTGCATGTGCCATGCCAGAGACACAGGGAGATCGCCACATTCATCACTGTCTTATTTTACATACAAGATACTAACTCACACACTTATTTCCACTTGGCATCTGGAAACCTGTCTGGATCTCTAGAGGCCTGCTGTGCCCATGTACCTCTAGTTCCCTGGACTAGGCTCTCCTCGCAGCTCGCTGTGTGCAGGGCACATGCATGTGCAGGGAGGAGGTCCTCCAGGCTGTGCCCAGGGAGCGGAGAGGGAGTTTACGCCCTGCCCAGGACCACCCTGGGCCTGCCTCAGCTACCCTGCCTGTGTAGAGCATGTTTCTGGTGCCCTGGCCACAGCCCTCCTTCCCCAGGGAACAGCGTCTCTGGCCTGGCTCTAGCCTGCACCCAGGGAGCTCACATTTGTCTCCTGCTGGCAATGATCACTTAGCAAACACAGACTGATGGCACTGCTCCTCTTGCCAGAATGTGGCAAAGAGAAACAAACATTTTAAAGCTGACTTTTATGTTCTATGACTTTGCTTAAATTAAAAGTGTGAAAGTACTCTCAGGGTGGCTGACTCCATACCCTGGTCCCCAGGCAATAACCACATCTGCCTTCCCTCCCAGGAAACTCTCTGAGGGCAACATCCACCCTCAACAGAAGCTGCCCCATGAGTGCCCTGCCCCCTCCCCTGAAGCCAAGGTCCTGAGAGGGGCTTTAGCAGTGAGATGAACGGGGACAGAAGTCGGGTCAGGACACCCCGCAGCCTATACACAGGGGGCGACAAGGGCACAGCCAGCTACTTTTGCTCAGCACAGTCGTCTTCATGAAAGTGTATCACAGAAACAATGATTTCAAGAAGAGTAAGAGAGGGGAGGGGGGCTTAGAGCTAGTTTCACAGTAGTAAAGCTATCTTTCTGCAGGGTTCTTAGTGGTGAAAGCCACACGCAGCAGTAAACGAACAGTATGATCAGAAGCTAAGCTAGCTGCTTGTTTGGTAAAGATGGAATCAAGCCCCATGAGTCCTGAGCGAGACCAGACTGGACCAGAACCAGTGACCAGATGAAGGCTTCCAGGAGCAGACACGCGGGGCAGAGGCCTCAAGAGAAGAGCAAGGTGGCTGTGTCGGATGCTGTGTGGAGCTTGTGACCCACTGCATCCCGGGAAAAGCAAACCACTCCCACAGGGCTGACACCACTGAGACAGGGTCTGAGGTCAAGTGCCCACGTGGGAAGCTGTGAACACACCTGAGCCCAGTCACCAGGGCCACCACGGCCACACTGTCCACATCTGGGAGACCCCTTCTCCTGACCCTCGGCTCCGCCAGGCACTCAAGCAGTTAGTCCTGCCCCTCTACCTTCTCAACTGCAGAGTACTCTGCAGAGTTCAGGGGAAAGAGCGGAAGGAGAGCAGAAATGAAATCTGTGTGCAGACAGCCCTGCAGAGCAAGTCCCCCTGTGACCATGGGCACCATTGCGCCAGCACTAAGGGGCCAGGGTCCACCTCACTTGGAGCCTCAGCAGGTGGGGAGCTGTGGCTGGAAAACTGTGCCCAGAGTACCGCACAGGGCCCGGGCATGACTAGAGCACGGTGAGAACCGAATGGATGCTGAATAAATAAATCATCATCCAATATGTCATCCAAGCCAGAAATAGGGAACCGCAAAATGTGTCCTGAATAATAGAAACGCCCTGGCCATTTGTACCTCGTCTCTGGCTAAACTGTGGGTAAGAGGGAGAGCAGGGCAGGCCTGGTTGCGGCACTGGCTGCCCAAGAGTGAGCTGCCTGGAAACTCCTGGAAATGGTGCGTCTGGCTCAACAATGAGTAAGAAAGCAAGTCAGACACTTTTAAAATTAGGTTACGTAGACAAAAGCCTATAACCAAAGATAAGATAAGGACGATAACCACAACTGTAAGACATGGAAAAGCCCAGCTCATCCACTGAGCTGAAGGTGAGTGATGGTCCAGGAGGAGACACCCTCCACCCCTGAGGACACTGGAGAAGCTCCTCAGCCAGAGGGCAAGGTGAGATACACCCAGGGGTTCTCCCTGAAAAGAACAAAGCACAGCGGCCTCCCCTTGGTAACACACTTGTAAAGGTCATAGTGGGGCATGAGGGAGCCGAGTGCCATCACCACCCAGGGCGAGGACGTGGCTTCCTCCTCTCTCCCCCTCTTGGATCTCTCGCTTCAGGGCACGGAGCCACCCTTGGGAGCCAAGGCCTCTGGCCTAGCTGACCTGCGGGTGACAGAGCGCAGCCACACCTGCACCCTCGTGACAGACTCAGAGCCAGAACCACCAGCGAAGCCACCCCTCCACTTCTTACCCCAAGATAATAACATGTGTTGTTTTAAGCCACCCAGTCGTGGGCGACGTGTTACACAGCAACAGAAAACAGCACTGAAAGGAAGCGCGGGAGGGGAAGGCTATGGAGACGTGACTGTAAAGAAAACCAGAGTACAGAATACCAGCCTGAGTCAGGAAGGCGAGAGAACTGTGTGGAGCAGTCAGAGAAGTGGAGAGAACTGAGAGCAGGAGGCCGGAGAGGCTTGCAGAGTGCCGCCCAAGCGGCAACTTCCCGCCGGGGAGGCAGCTGTGTCCCCGTTCCTGAGAGGCAGGGTGCGAGGAGAGAGGCAGGGCGCCTGAGACAAGCCATCCCGGCCACACACCCAGCAACCTCCTACCGGACTCACTGGAGACAGGCGTTCTCACAATGCAAACCTCATCAGCCAACTAAGAGACAGCATTTGAAGAAAACCAATGTGATAAAGGGCTTTCCCAGTGATTCAGACAGTAAAGAATCTGCCTGCAATGAGGGAGACCTGGGTTTGATCCCTGGGTTGGGAAGATCCTCTAGAGGAGGGCACGGCACCTCACTCCAGTGTTCTTGACTAGAGAATCCCATGGACAGAGGAGTCTGGCAGGTTACAGTCCATGGAGTCGCAAAGAGTCGGACATGACTGAGCGGCTAAGCATAGCACAATGTGATGAAAGAGACACACCAAGCTCTAAATAATGGCGGTCTCTGAGAATCACAGGGCAAACAACAAGCTTGCAATTTCTATGTTCAAAGCAATGGACATGATTTTCCACACAGGAGGGAGAAACAAGTAGACAACTTGAGAGGGAAAGATATTGTCAAAAATCAAAGAAACTATGGACATGTACTGTGTAATTGGACACAGCTTCAGAGTGAAGCAGAAAGAAGATGAAGCTAAGGAAATTTCCAGAATACAGAGTGAAAGGAAAAAGAGAAAGAAGGTATGAAAGACATGAGGAAGAGATCCTTAAATCCCAGAAGGAAAGAACACAGAGGATCCAGAGAACAATATTCTGATTAAACCAAGAAAATCCAAGGATGAGGAGCGAATCTTAAGCTCGCCGATGGCATCACCATGGGGTTGTGGAGATGGGAGTTCTGAGTGTCAGTCTCTCAGTGCAGCTCCATAAAGCATGGAGGCCACTGATAGTACTGAAGCTTTGGTGTATCTGGATTTAGATACCATTGTATGTTGTGCTTTCTACATTTCTTAAGTTTCTTATGTGTCCTTTATTGCCTTCTTGTAGATATTTTATATACTTTATACATTTTGCCATCTTGTAGATATTTCCCTCTACCACTTTATACAGTTTTTTCTTTTTACTTCTTACCCTAAAAATGATCACATGAGTTCCTAACTATCAAACTCTGATATCTTCTCTCTCCACCAAAACAAGCCCTGGGTCTTAAGACCCTGTAACTCCACTCCCTCGTCCCTCATGTGGCCCTAGTCATGCATTTTAGTTCTCCTCTTTGTCGTTAAGCCCAGCAGACATTTGCCTCATTGCTTTAAGCATTTAATGTATATTTGGATTCGTGGAAATCCACTCAACCTTCTCTGTTTTTAATTTCTTCTAAAATCTCAGAGCTTCTGTACAGGAAACGTTCTTTCCTCTCGAAGTATATCCTACAGAAATGCTTTTAATAAAGGCCTACACGCCCAAGGTATCTCGGGTTTTGTTTCTACGAAATGTGTTTACTGTGCCCTTATTCCTGAACAATTTATTCACAAAGTACCAAAAACCCAAACAAACTTTCTGGCTAACCAAAAGATATCTGACAAGATAAATCACATGAAATGTTAAAGGAGACTGCTTCAATAGAAGGATGAAGGCATCAAACAGAAACTTTTGTTTCATGGATCCACGCAAAAAAGTGACAAGTATCACAACAAAGAAATTGAATTCATAGTTTAAAACTTTCTGACAAAGAAAACACCACACTCGAATGGCTTTCATGGAAAAATTCTAGTAAACAATTAGGAAATACAGTACACCAATTCTACACAAACTCCTCCAGAAATAAAAAAATAAAAAAGTTGCTTCTCAACTCATTTTCTGAGGTCAAAATTACATCAACAACAAAACCACAAAAACCAATTTCAAGGAAAGAAACTTACACCCCCAAATCCTTCATGAGCATACATGCAAAAATACTTAAACAAATCCCTTTTATATAACACATCATAACTAAGTAGGATTTGACCCAGTAATGTAAGTTCAGCATTTGACAGTCAAGCAATGTAATCTACCATTTTACAGATTAAAAACTAAAAACCATTTTTTTAATAGATGTAGAAAAAGCATTTGACAAAATTCAACAAGCATTCATGATACAAATTTTTAAATTCTTACACTTAATAAAAGGGCTTCCTAGGTGGCACTAATGAAAAAGCATCTGCCTGCCAATGCAGGAGATGCAAGAGTTGCGGGTTTGATCCCTGGGTCTGGAAGATCCACTGGAGTAGGAAATGCCAACCCACTCCAGTGTTCTTGCCGGAAAAATTCCATGGACAGAGGAGCCTGGTGGGCTATAATCTATGGTGTCACAAAGAGTCGGACATGACTGAGTAACTGAGCACAAACCTGATAAAGGCGTCTATGGAAAACCTACAGCTATTGTCGTACTTAACGGTGAGAAACTGAATCCTATCCGCTCAAGATGAGAAACAAGGCAAGGATGTCCATTCTCACCATCTCTAACCATCATACTGGAGATTCCAAGCACAATAAAGGGAGTAAGAGAAATAAAGAGTATACAGATTGGAACCTGTAAAAGAAATAGACACAAGATCGCTATACAAAAATCAGCTGTATTTATCTACATGAACAAGAAAAATTCAAAATAAAATAAAGAAAACAATTATATTTGCAAAGGCATGGAAAATAATAAAACATTTAGGAATAAGTTTAACTAAAATGTAAGACTTGTATTGTGAAAACTAAAAAGGGAAAAAAAAGGACTGGCTGTATATTGTCACCCTGCTTATTTAATATCTATGCAGAATACATCACACAAAATGTCAGGCTGGATGAAGCAGAAGGTGGAATCAAGATTGCCAGAAGAAATATCAACAACCTCAGATATGTAGATGATACACCTTAATGGCAGAAACTGAAGAGGAACTAAAGAGCCTCTTGATAAAGGTGAAAGAGGAAACTGAAAAAGCTGGCTCAAAACTCAACATTCAAAAAACTAAGATTATGGCATCCGGTCCCATCACTTCATGGCAAATAGATGGGGAGAAAATGGAAACAGTGGCAGATTTTCTTTTCTTAGGCTCCAAAATCACTGTGAACAGTGACTGCAGCCATGAAATTAAAAGATGCTTGACCCTTGAAAGAAAAGCTATGACAAACCTAGACAGCATATTAAAAAGCAGACATTACTTTGCCGACAAAGGACCGTCTAGTCCAAGCTATGGTTTTTCCAATAGTCATGTAAGGATGTGAGAGTTGTACTATACAGAAGGCTGAGCACTGAAGAACTGATGATTTTAACTGTGATGTTGGAGAAGACTCTTGAGAGTCCTTTGGACAGCAGAGATTAAACCAATCAATCCTAAAGTAAATCAACTCTGAATATTATTGGAAGGGCTGATGCTGAAGCTCCAATACTTTGGCCACCTGATGCGAAGAGTCAACTCATTGGAAAAGACCCTGATGCTGGGAAAGATTGAAGGCAAAAGGAGAAGGGGGTGGCAGAGGATAAGATGGTTGGATGGCATCACTGATTCAATGGACATGAGTTTGAGCAAACTCTGAGAGATAGTGAAGGGCAGGGAAGCCTGGCGTGCTACAGTCCATAGGTCGCAAAAGAGTCGGACATAACTTAGCAACTGAATAAAAACAACAAAGACTTGTATCATGAAAACTAAAAAATATCACTGAAATAAATTACAGAAGACCTAAATAAAGATATCTTCTGTTCCTGGATTGAAGGACTTCCTATTTTTAATAAGGCAATACTCCAAAATTTATCTACAGATTCAAGACAATCATTGTCAAATGCCCATCTATCCTTTCTTACATATATGGGCAAGCTGATCCTATCACCCAGATGGAACTGCAAAACAAACAACAACAACAACAAAAGAATATCCAAATACTCAAAAACAATCTTGAAAAGAATAAAGTCAAAAGACTCATCCTTGCCAATTTCAAAACCTACTACAATTCTATGGAATTTGAGACTGCATAGTACTGGTTGGCCAAAAAGTTTTAACATCTTAAAGAAAAAAATGAGTGAACTTTTTGGCCAACCCAATACTAGCATAATGGTATACATATAGATAATGGCTTAGAACTGAGTCTAGAAATAAACCCATACATCTATGATCAAGTGAATTTCAACTAGGATGCTGAGACCGTTCAATGGAGGAAGGAATAGTTTTTACACCAAATGTTGCTGGGACAATTGGATATCCACATGCAAGAGAATGAATTTGGACTCTTGATTTATACCATATAGAAAAATTAACTCATAATGGATCAGAAACCTAAATATAAGAACTAAATTATAAAGCACTTAGAAGAAAATAGGGCAAGAGCTTCACAACACTGGATTTGGAGGTAATCAAAGAAAAAAATAGATAATTGGACTTCATAAAAATTTTAAACTTTTGTGTATCAAAGCACACTACCAAAGGCACAAGTAACCAAAGAAAAAATAGATAACTGAATGTCACAAAAATTTAAAACTTTTGTGTATTAAAGCATACTGCCAAGAAAGTGAAAAGATAATACAAAGAATGGGAGAAAAATTATATCAATTATATATCTAAGGGTCTAGTATTCAGAATTTATAAATTCAACAATGAAAAAAGACATACCAATTAAAAACTGAGAAAGGAATTTGAATAGATATTTCTCCAAAGAAGATATACAAATGGCCAACAAACACATGAAAAGATGCTTAACACCACTAGTCACTAGAAACATGTTAATCAGTACCACAATAGGATATCACTTCTCACCATCTAAGATGGCTAGAACCCCAAAACTGGATGATACAGAGAAACTGGAACACTGAAACATTGCTGGTGGGAATGAAATGGTATAGCCACACTGGAAAATATTTTGGCATTTCTTCAAAGAGAAATCATTTGGTCCTACAATTCCACTCCTAGATATAAACCCAATAAATTAAAATATATATTCATACAAAAATATTTGTAAATAATTATAACAGCTAAAAGGTGGAAATAACTTAAATATCCATCAATTGATGAACAGATAAAGTGTGCCATATCCCTATGACAGGTTATTATCTAGGCCCCAAAGGCATATAGTACTAAAAGATGCTGTACTATACACAGACCTTGAAACAATTATGCTAAGTGAAAAAGCCAGTCACAAAAGGTGATACATGCTTCCGTTTACATAAAGTATCCAGAATAAGCAAATTCATAGAGACAGAGAGTAGATCAGTGGTTGCTAGGGACTGGGAGAACGTTCTGGAATTAGACTGTGGTGATGGATGCACAAGCTAGTGAACATACTGAAAACCACTGACCTTTACACTTTAAAATGGTGACAGCCATGATATAGAATTTTATCCCCAAAATAAAATAAAAACAAAGAAGATGCTGATTACCCTCAAATGAATCTGTAGATCCAACACAATTCCAATCAGTCTTTTGTGTAGAAATTGACTAATACTAAAATTTCTATGGAAAAGCCAAGGACTTAGAATAGGAAAACAGATGACATGCTGTTATACATACAAAATCCTGAAAACTCTACCAGAAAACTACTAGAGCTCATCAGTGAATCAGTAAAGTTGCAGGATACAAAATTAGAAATCTGTTGCATTTCTACACATTAACAATGAAAGATCAGAAAGAGAAATTAAAGAAACAATCCCATTTACCACCACATCAAAAAGAATAAAACACCTAGGAATAAACCTACCTAAGAAGGCATAAAAAAGAAAGAAAGAAAGCCATTTGCAGCAACTTGGATGAACCTAGAGATCATCATCTAAGTGAAGTAAGCCAGAGAAAGACAAATAGCATATGATATCTCTTATATGTGGAATTTAAAAATGACACAAATGAACGTACATGCAAAACGGAAATAGACACGCAGACACAAAACACAAATTTACGGCTATCAAAGGGGAAAGGGGCAGGGAAGGACAACATACAGATTAACAAATATACAAAATAGATAACTGACAAGGACCTACTATAGCACACAGAACTATACTCAATATTTTGCAATAATATATAGCAGAAAAGAATCTAGGAAAAATAGGTATATTTGTATGCATACTTGAATCACTTTGCTGTATACTTGAAACTAACACAACATCGTAAATCAACTATACTCCAATTAAAAAAAAAAGTAAAAACACTCAATTTTGAAAAAGAAAACTAACATTGGAGGGTTCATCCTACTTGATTTCAAGGCTTACTCTAATACTACAGTAACCAAAATACTGCATTGTTGGCAAAAGGACAAGTGTATAAAGCAATTAAAGAGAATACAGAGTCCAGAAATAGATCCACCCATATACGGTCAACTGATGAAGAAAAGACAATTAACAGGGAAAACACAGCACTTAACAAACCACGCTGAAAGAAATGTACACCCACAGGGAAAAAGAAACTGTACCTGCAGTTTGCACCATACTAAAAACAAAACAAAAGAAAAATATGAAATGGATCGGGGGGGAGAATGTAAAACCCAATACTATAGAATTTCCAGAAAAAAAAAGGAAATAATCTTTGTGACCTTGAGGAAGGCACAGAATTTTTGGTTAGGATGTAGAGCATTAACTATAAAAGAAAAACTAAACAAATTTTACTTTATCAAGACTAAACACTGCTGTTTGAAAGGCATTATTGAGAAAATAAACACTCAAGCCACACTCTGGGAGAAAATATTTGGAAAATAAGGGTCTGATAAATAACTATTACCCAGCATATTCAACAAATCCTCACAACTCAGTGATAATAACACGATTAGTATGGATTTTTTAATAGGCAAAATATTTGAACAGACATTTCACCAAAGAAGACACACAGATGGCAAATAAACATGGGAAAAATGTTCAGTATCATCAGTCATCAGAAAGTTGCAATTGAAAACTGAGAAATACCACTATACACCCACAAGAAAGAATAAAATTTTTAAAACTGACATCAAGAGCTAACATTTCAAGAGTAAGTGCTTGTGGGGATAATAGTGCAGTAACTTAGGAGAACAACTCGGGTGTTTCTTAACAGAGTTAAACACACACACTTACTATATGACATAGAAAAGCCCACTCCTAGGATTTACCTATGACAAATGAGGACATACATCCACATAAAGGCCTACATGAGAAAGTTTATAGCAGGTTTATTTAAGATCTCTGAAACTGTAAACCTCCAAACATCCATCAATCAGTGGATGGACTCAACAACAACATGGACACATCTCAAAGGCATTATGGGTAAATGGAAAAAAAACAGACTTGAACGCTACATACTGTGATTCCATTTACACAATATTCTATGGAAGTAAAATTGCAGATACAATAAACAGATCAGCATTTGGGGCTTGAGGTGAAAGAAGGGGTAGGAAGGAATTTGAGGCTAAGGAAAATATTCTATCACTATATTATGATTGTGTTGATAACTAATATTTGCATAAGCTTGTCAAAACTCATAAAACTGTATCCCTAAAAAAGTGTATTTTATACTACATAAATTATACTTCAATAATCTTGATGTGGGGGGAGAAAAATAAGATAACTCCCATCAGGATAAGCATAAAGAAATCTAGATGACTCCTACATGAGACAAACATAAAGAAATCTATACCTAAACACACCATGGTGAAACTATAAAACACCAAAGACATAGAAGATTTTAAAAGTAACCAATTTCAAAAATTCCTTGAAATGAGTATCACTTAGATTAAGACATTGCTTCTCAACAAGGGAAGCCAAAGACAGCAGAATACAGTCTTTGCCAACTCCAAGAAAGTAACTTTCCACCTAGAACATTAAGAAATACCTTTCTTATACATCTTTTAAGAATAAAGTGGAAGATAATTTTAGTGTTATTTTGAGACATTTTTGTTGTAATTGCTTTTGGCTAGGGGTAGGAACTTCTACTAACTGCTCTGTTACTGAATCTTCAGCCTCTACTAAAGCCTGAACTAGGATCAGTCAATCCTAAAGGAAAAGGACTGATACTGAAGCTGAAGCTTCAATACTTTGGCCACCTGATGTGAAAAGCCAACTCATTGGAAAAGACCCTGATGCTGGGAAAGATTGAGGGCAGGAGGAGAAGGGGACGACAGAGGATGAGATCGTTGGATGGCATCACCGATTCAAAGAACATGAACTTGGGCAAACTCTGGGGGATGGTGAGGGACAAGGAGGTCTGGTGTGCTTCCATCCACGGGGTCACAAAGAGTTGGACACTACTTAGCGACTGAACAACAATGGGATCATGGGAAGTTCCATCTACATCTTTAGGGCACTGTGAGAAGATCCCACACTCAACAGAAAACTCGAGAGGATTTTCAAGCTGTATCGAGAAAAAATGAAAATTAAAAAACGCTGCTGAAACTTAAAATAATTTCTAGGAGTCATAAATAGAGACACAGACAGATTTTAGTAGATTAATGCCAAAATTAAACAACTGCAGAGAAGGAAATGAGTCAGTGAAAAAATAACCACCAAAACAAATAAATAAATAAACCCACTGGCAAGATGCCAACAAGTAAGTCAACACACTAGACTTCCAGAATTCAATGGAAAAGATTTCTTGGTCTGATATTAATTTTTCACTGGATACCTGAACATTTCTGTGATACCCCCTCTTCACTACAGTAATATCTTATATATATCTACAAAGCAAAGATGTATCACTATTCCTGAACTTGTAAACAAAGCTTTTCCTAAAGAAGAGTACAGTGAATGCCAGTTTTTCCCATTAGAACTGATTTTCATTTTTGAAAGCAATCTTAGGTAAAACGCCTCAGTATGACTTATTAAATATGCTTTGAACATTAAAAATAAAACATATGATAAAAGGAAAATAAAGAAGAACGCAGTTTAAAATTGTTTTCTGCTAACATTCTACCATAATGCAGAAGCAGCAGCAGTTAGAAGCAGCAGCACCTAAAGAAGAAGAGAAGAGCCAAGACAGCGAAGGCGCACGGGCACATCTAAACAGGCAGCGCTGGTGGGAAATGACACAAGGCAGGGTGCCATCAATTTAGTTCAGTCACTCAGTGGTGTCCGACTCTTTGCGACCCCATGAATCACAGCACGCCAGGGCTTCCTGTCCATCACCAACTCCCGGAGTTCACTCAGACTCACGTCCATCGAGTCAGTGATGCCATCCAGCCATCTCATCCTCTGGCGTCCCCTTCTCCTCCTGCCCTCAATCCCTCCCAGCATCAGAGTCTTTTCCAATGAGTCAACTCTTCACATGAGGTGGCCAAAGTACTGGAGTTTCAGCTTTAGCATCATTCCTTCCAAAGAAATCCCAGGGCTGATCTCCTTTAGGATGGACTGGTTGGATCTCCTTGCAGTCCAAGGGACTCTCAAGAGTCTTCTCCAACACCACAGTTCAAAAGCATTAATTCTTGTGCGCTCAGCTTTCTTCACAGTCCAACTCTCACATCCATACATGACCACTGGAAAAACCATAGCCTTCACTAGATGGACCTTTGCTGGCAAAGTAATGTCTCTGCTTTTCAATATGCTATCTAGGTTGGTCATAACTTTCCTTCCAAGGAGTAAGCGTCTTTTAATTTCATGGCTGCAGTCACCATCTGCAGTGATTTTGGAGCCCAAAATAATAAACTCTGACACTGTTTCCACTGTTTCCCCATCTAGTTCCCATGAAGTGATGGGACCGGATGCCATGATCTTAGTTTTCTGAATGTTGAGCTTTAAGCCAACTTTTTCACTCTCCTCTTTCACTTTCATCAAGAGGCTTTTGAGTTCCTCTTCACTTTCTGCCATAAGGGTGGTGTCATCTGCATATCTGAGGTTATTGATATTTCTCCCGGAAATCTTAAT
>NW_011494609.1:5835538-5839230 GCF_000754665.1 Bison bison bison
AGAATGCTCAAACTACCACACAATTGTACTCATCTCACACGCTAGTAAAGTAATGCTCAAAATTCTCCAAGCCAGGCTTCAGCAATACGTGAACCATGAACTTCCAGATGTTCAAGCTGGTTTTAGAAAAGGCAGAGGAAACAGAGATCAAATTGCCAACATCCGCTGGATCTTTGAAAAAGCAAGAGAGTTCCAGGAAAACATCTATTTCTGCTTTATTGACTATGCCAAAGCCTTTGACTGTGTGGATCACAATAAACTGTGGAAAATTCTTCAAGAGATGGGAATACCAGACCACCAGACCTGCCTCTTGAGAAACCTATATGCAGGTCAGGAAGCAACAGTTAGAACTTGACATGGAAAATGCCATTAGATATATGCAACAACAGAGAATGATAATAACACCTGAGGCAGGAGAGGATAACCACAGATAAGGCATTTTAAGAGTCTTGTATCATTTGGGATGTTTAAAGATTAACTTTAAACACTGATAAATCAAGTACACATGGAAGACAAGCATGAAAATAAGAGAAACCAAAATTATATAAGCGAAGGAGAAAACTGATGAGGAAAAAATATACAAAAGGACAGAAAAAATTTAAACAAGATTTCCAAATTATGTCCACTGGACATACACAGAGCTTACACTCAAAACAGCAAAATAGGTTCTACTTTGAAGCACAGAATATTGCTGATGCTTGCCCACATGAGCCATCCTCCACGCATGTCAAAGCTGATGAACACAGAGACCACGTTGCTAGCAAAGCAGTGAACCAAGAAATTAAAATATTCTAAAATATTCCATATATAAACATCGATGTATATTTTAATGTAATATACTTTTCAAACTCCATGTGTTCAGAATTGAGAAACATTTCTTAATAACTTATAAGTTAAGAAAAAAGCCATAGTAGAAATATAACATCTATAAGTTAAGGATTATAAAAGTTGTATATATCTTAATTTGTGCACTACAACAAGCTGTACTTAGAAAGAAATGCTTAACTTTAAATTAAATTTATCAATTATATTGATTTATAAATTAATCTGTATGAAAAGAATGCCAAATATAAATGAACAAAAATCCAATAATAAATTAGAAGAAGAACAACAAAATGAACCACAAAAAGCAAAAGGAAGACAATAAAAACTGAAATTAATGAAATAATAAATCTCCCATAAAAAAATCAACTTACTGAAATCCTTGAAAAAACAAAAAGTTAAACTATACGAGTACTAAGATAAAATGAGTGATTTTTTCTTTAATCTGAGCTTGGGAAAAGGCCCTCTAGCTATGACTAAAAACACTGGATATAATAAAGAAAAGATAGATAAATTGAACTTTATAAAAAATAAAAACATTTGGCATAGCAAAATTGCCATGGGAAAATATGACAGATAAATGGAAAAAATATCTCAACATATATCACCATATTCTTCACAATATGGTGTCATAAAAGTGACAGAAAGGCTGTAAAAATGTTCTAGATTAAAGGAGACTAAAGACCCGAGACAACGAAGTGTGACACAAACTGGAGACCAGACCCTGGACCTGATGGGGACCTGATCTGACCTGAGGGAAGCCACACTGCAGACAGCACTGAACCAATGGAAGATACTGGATCGCAGTCTGTGGGTAAAAGCCTGGTACCTGACTATGTAAGAGAACATCCCACTCCTGGCAAACAGCAGTCCCTGTGCCCTAAACCCAAATGCCACGGCCAGACTCCTTGGAGACCAGCATCTTAGCAGCATTCCAGGCTTGCTGCAGATCTTCAAGCTTCAGACTTTGTTTCTTTACTATCTCCTTTTCAGGTTTTACATGTATTCAAATGGTTCCTATTAAAAAACAAGCAGACAACTCTTCTCTAGACCCATGTTTTCAGGGTCAGACATTTAAATAGCCATCCATCTGTTCTCTCTCCATCACTTGAGGCCGGTGACCACGGCATGCTCTGGCATCGGTGAGATGATGTTCCCACTCCCTCCCTGTGTTGCTGAGTCACAACACACCCGACAGACATCTTCCATCCTCATCTTACCATACTTTCCTTCCTCTCGACCTGGAAAAAAGAAACAAGTTTTGCCATGCTCTGACATAAATTCTACCAATTTTTTCATAGGTCAGTCTCCCAAGGCAATAGAAAAGAAAATAAACAAATGGAAACAAAAATTTAAAAAATAAACTAATCAAACTTATAAGTTTTTTTAAATGTAATTTTATTGAAGGATAATTGCTTTATAGAATTTTGTTGTTTTCTGTCAAACTTCAACATGAACCAGCCACAGGTATACATATATCCCCTCCCTTTTGAACCTCCCTCCCATCTCCCTCCCCATCCCACCTCTCTAGGTTGATACAGAGCCCCTGTTTGAGTTTCTTGAGCCATACAGTAAATTCCCGTTGGCTATCTATTTTACATATGGTAATGTAAGTTTATGCCAAAGAATGCTCAAACTACCACACAATTGCACTCATCTCACACACTAGTAAAGTAATGCTCAAAATTCTCCAAGCCAGTCTTCAGCAATATGTGAACCATGAACTTCCAGATGTTCAAGCTGGTTTTAGAAAAGGCAGAGGAACCAGAGATCAAATTGCCAACATCCGTTGGATCATCGAAAAAGCAAGAGAGTTCCAGGGAAACATCTATTTCTGCTTTATTGACTATGCCAAAGCCTTTGACTGTGTGGATCACAATAAACTGTGGAAAATTCTTCAAGAGATGGGAATACCAGACCACCTGACCTGCCTCTTGAGAAACCTGTATGCAGGTCAAGAAGCAACAGAACAGGAAATGGAATAACTGGTTCAAAATTGGGAAAGGAATACAACAAGAGTGTATATTGTCACCCTGCTTATTTAACTTCTATGCAGAGAACATCATGAGAAACGCTGGGCTGGAAGAAGCACAAGCTGGAATCAAGATTTCCGGGAGAAATATCAATAACCTCAGATATGCAGATGACACCACCCTTATGGCAGAATGTGAAGAGGAACTCAAAAGCCTGTTGATGAAAGTGAAAGGAGAATGAAAGATGTCGATGGACATCTAGTTGCTTCCATGTTCTAGCTATTGTAAATAGCTGCAATGAACAGTGGGATATATGTGTCTTTTTCAACCCTGGTTTCCTCAGGGTATATGCCTAGGAGTGGGATTGCTGGGTCATATGGTGGTTTCATTCCTAGTTTTTTTTAAGAAATCTCCATACCATCTTCCATAATAGCTGTATCAATTTACATTCCCACCAACAGTGCAAGAGTGTTCCCTTTTCTCCACACCCTCTCCAGCATTTATTGTTTGCAGACTTTTTGATGAGGGCCATTCTGACCATTGTGAGGTGATATCTCATTGTGGTTTTGATTTGCATTTCTCTAACTATGAGTGATGTTGAGCATCTTTTCATGTATTTGTTAGCCATCTGTATGCCTTCTTTGGAGAAATGTCTGTTTAGGTCTTCTTTCCACTTTTTGATTGGGTTGTTTTTCTGGCATTGAGTTGTATGAGCTGCTTATATATTTTGAAAATTAATCCTTTGTCAGTTGTTTCATTTGCTATTATTTCCTCCCATTCTGAGGGTTGTCTTTTCACCTTGCTTATAGTTTCCTTTTGCAAAAGCTTTTAAGTTTAATCAGGTCCCACTTGTTTACTTTTGTTTTTATTCTGTTACTCTAGGAGGTGAGTCATAGA
>NW_011494609.1:5839639-5839952 GCF_000754665.1 Bison bison bison
GGACAGAAGAACCAGAGATCAAATTACCAACATCTGCTGGATCATCGAAAAAGCAAGAGAGTTCCAGGGAAACATCTATTTCTGCTTTATTGACTATGCCAAAGCCTTTGACTGTGTGGATCACAATAAACTGTGGAAAATTCTTCAAGAGATGGGAATACCAGACCACCTGACCTGCCTCTTGAGAAACCTATATGCAGGTCAGGAAGCAACAGTTAGAACCGGACATGGAACAACAGACTGGTTCCAAATAGGAAAAGGAGTACATTAAGGCTGTATATTGTCACCCTGCTTATTTAACTTCTATGCAGAG
>NW_011494609.1:5840286-5844687 GCF_000754665.1 Bison bison bison
AAATGCAAGTGATTTCTGTGTATTGATTTTTTATCCTGCAACTTTGCTAAATTCACTGATTAGCTCTAGTAATTTTCTGATACTATCTTTAGGGTTTTCTATGTACACTGTCATGTCATCTGCAAACAGTGAGAGCTTTACTTCTTCTTTTCCAATCTGGATTCCTTTTATTTCTTTTTATTTGCTGATTGCTGTAGCTAGGACTTTCAGAACTATGTTGAATAATAAAGGTGAAAGTGGACACCCTTGTCTTGTTCCTGATCTTAGGGGGAATGCTTTCAGTTTTTCACCATTGAGAATAATGTTTGCTGTAGGCTTATCATAAAGGGCCTTTACTGTGTTGAGGTAGGTTCCTTCTATGCCCATTTTTTGAAGAGTTTTAATCATAAATGGGTGCTGAATTTTGTCAAAGGCTTTTTCTGCATTTATTGAGATTATCATATGGTTTTAATTTTTCAATTTGTTAATATGGTGTATCACATTGATTCATTTGTGTAAATTGAAGAATCCTTGCATCCCTGGAATAAACCCAACTTGATCATGGTGTATGAGCTTTTTGATGTGTTGCTGAATTCTGTTTGCTAAAATTTTGTTGAGGATTTTTGCATTTATGTTCATCAGTGATATTGGCCTGTCAGTCAGTCAGTTCAGTCACTCAGTCGTGTCTGACACTTTGCGACCCCATGAACTGCAGCACACCAGGCCTCCCTGTCCATCACCAGCTGCTGGAGTCCACCCAAACCCATGTCCATTGAGTCGGTGATGCCATCCAACCATCTCATCCTCTGTTGTTCCCTTCTCCTCCTGCCCTCAATCTTTCCCAGCATCAGGGTCTTTTCAAATGAGTCAGCTCTTCACATCAGGTGGCCAAAGTATTGGAGTTTCAGCTTCAACATCAGTCCTTCCAATGAATACCCAGGACTGATCTCCTTTAGGATGGACTGGTTGGATCTCCTTGCAGTCCAAGGGACTCTCAAGAGTCTTCTCCAACACCACAGTTCAAAAGCATCAATTCTTCTGCGCTCAGCTTTCTTTATAGTCCAACTCTCACATCCATACATGACCACTGGAAAAACCATAGCCTTGACTAGACGGACCTTTATTGAGAAAGTAATGCCTCTGCTTTTGAATATGCTGTCTAGGTTGGTCATAACGTTCCTTCCAAGGAGTAAGCGTCTAATTTCATGGCTGCAATCACCATCTGCAGTGATTTTGGAGCCCAGAAAAATAAAGTCAGCCACTGTTTCCCCCATCTATTTGCCAGGAAGTGATGAGACTGGATGCCATGATCTTAGTTTTCTGAAATATTGCCCTGTAGTTTTCTTTTTCGTGTTGTCTTTGTCTGATTTTGATATCAGGGTGATGGTGGCCTCATAGAATGAGTTTGGAAGTGTTCCTTCCTCTGCAATTTTTAAAAAGAGTTTTAGAAAGATAAAAATTAGCTCTTCTCTAAATGTTTGATAGAATTCTCCTGTGAAGCCATCTGGTCCTGGGCTTTTGTTTTTGGGAGATTGTTGATCACAGCTTCAATTTCAGTGCTTGTAATTGGGTTGTTCATAATTTCTATTTCTTCCTGTTTCAGTCTTGGAATATTGAACTTTTCTAAGAGTCTGTCCATTTCTTCCAGGTTATCCATTTTATTGCCATACAGTTGCCTCTAATAGTCTTTTACAGTCTTTTGTGTTTCTGCATTGTCTGTTCTAACCTCTCCTTTTTCGTTTCTAATTTTGTTGATTTGATTCTTCTCTTTTTTTCTTGATGAGTCTGGCTAAAGGTTTGTCAATTTTGTTTACCTTCTCAAAGAATCAGCTTTTAGTTTTATTAATCTTTACTATTGTTTCTTTCATTTCTTTTTCATTTATTTCTTCTTGGATCATTATGATTTCTTTCCATCTGCTAATTTTGGGGGTTTATTGTTCTTCTTTTTCCAGTTGTATTAGGTGTAAAGTTAGGTTGTCTATTCGATGTTTTTCTTGTTTCTTGAGGTAGGATTGTATTGCTATAAACTTCCCTATTAGGACTGCTTTTGCTACATCCCATAGGTTTTGATATGTCATGTTTTCATTGACATTTGTTTCTAGAAATTTTTTTATTTCTCTTTTGATTTCTTCAGTAAACTGTTGGTTATTTAGAAACATGTTGTTTAATCTCTATGTGTTTCTGTTTCTTAACATTTTTTCCTTGTAATTGATATCTAGTCTCATATCACTGTGATTGGAGAAGATGCTTGATATGATTTCAATTTTCTTAAATTTCCTGAGGTTTGATTTGTGACCCAAGATGTGGTCTATCCTGGAGAATGTCCCATGAGCATTTGAGAAGGTGTATTCTTCTGCATTTGGATGGAATGTCTTGAAGATATCAATGAGATCCATCTCGTCTAATGTATCACTTAAGACTTGTGTTTCCTTATTAATTTTCTGTTTTGATGATCTGTCCATTGGTGTGAGTGGGATGTTAAGGTCTCCTACTATTATTGTGTTACTGTCAATTTCTCCTTTTATGTCTGTTAGTTTTTGTCTTATGTACTGAGGTGTTCCTATGTTGGTTGCATAGACATTTACAATTGTTATGTCATCCTCTTGGATTGATCCCTTGATCATTATGTAGTGTCCTTCCTTATCTCTTGTAATTTTCTTTATTTTAAAATCTATGTTGTCTGATAAGAGGATTGCTACTCCAGCTTTCCTTTGCTTCCCATTTGCATGGAATATATTTTTCCATCCTCTCACTTTCAGTCTATATGTGTCTTGAGGTCTGAAGTGGGTTTCTTGTAGACAGCATATATATGGCTCTTATTTTTGTATCTATTCAGCCAGTCTGTGTCTTTTGGTTGGAGCATTTAATCCATTTACATTTAAGGTAATTATTAATATATATGTTCTTATTGCCATTTTCTTAATTGTTTGGGGTTGATTTTGTAGATCTTTTTTCTTCTCTTGTATTTCTTGACTATGTAAGTCCTTTTAACATTTGTTGTAAAGCTGGTTTGGTGGTACTGAATTCTCTTAACTTTTGCTTGTCTGAAAAGCTTTTTATTTCTCCATCAATTTTGAATGAGATCCTTGCTGGGTACAGTAACCTTGGTGTAGATTTTTCCCGTTCAGTACTTTAAATATATTCTGCCATTCCCTTCTGGCCTGCAGAGTTTCTGCTGAAAGATCAGCTGTTAAGCGTATGGCGTTTCCCTTATATCTACTTGTTGGTTCTCCCTTGCTGCTTTTAATATTCTTTCTTTGTCTTTAGTCTTTGTTAGTTTGATTAGTATGTGCCTTGGCATGTTTCTCCTTGGGTTTATCCTGTATGGGACTCTTTGTGCCTCTTGGACTTGATTAAATATTTCCTTTTCCATGTTGGGGAAATTTTCAAATATAATCTCTTCAAAAATTTGCTCATACCCTTTCTTTTTCTCTTCTTCTTCTGGGACCCCTATAATTCGAATGTTAGTGCATTTGATATTGTCCCAGTGTTCTCTTAGACTATCCTCAGTTCTTTTTATTCTTTTTATTTTATTCTGCTCTTCAGAAGTTATTTCCACCACTTTATCTTCCAGCTCACTGATTCTGCTGTTCTTCTGCTTCAGATATTCTGCTATTGATTCCTTCTAGAGTATTTTTAATACCAGTAATTGTGTTGTTTGTCTCTGCATATTTATTATTTAATTCTTCTAGTTCTTTATTAATTGATTCTTGCATTTTTTCCATTTTGCTTTCAAGGTTTTTGATCATCTTTACTATCATTATTCTGAGTTCTTTTTCAAGAAGTTTGCCTATTTCCTCTTCATTTATTTGGACTTCTTTTTTTTTTTTTTTAACTTATTGTGTTTGAGTTCTCCTTTTCCCAGACTTCAAGGTTGAATTCTTTCTTCCTTTTGGTTTCTGCCCTCTAAGGTTGGTCCAGTGGTTTGTGTAAGCTTCTTATAGGGTGAGATCTGTGCTGAGTTTTTGTTTGTTTGTTTCTCCTCTGATAAGCAAGGCTGAGTGAGGTTGCAATTCTGTCTGCTGATGACTGGGTTTGTATTTTTGTTTTGTTTGTTATTTAGATGAGGCGTCCTGCACAGGGTGCTGTTGGTGGTTGGGTGATGCTGGGTCTTGTATTCCAGTGCTTTCCTTTGCATGAGTTCTCACTATTTGATACCCTATAGGGTTAGTTCGTCCAAGGTAAGGAGCAGTGGCTGCGCTTTGCTGGAGCAGCCATGAAGAGATACCCCATGTCCAAGGTAAGAGAAACCCAAATAAGACAGTAGGTGTTGCAAGAGGGCATCAGAGGGCAGACACACTAAAACCATACTCACAGAAAACTAGTCAATCTAATTACACTAGGACCACAGCCTTGTCTAACTCAGTGAAACTAAGCCATGCCCGTGGGGCCACCCAAGATGGGCGGGTCATGGTGGAGAGG
>NW_011494609.1:5844923-5845431 GCF_000754665.1 Bison bison bison
AGCGAACTAAAATGGACCGGAATGGGTGAATTTAACTCAGATGACCATTATATCTACTACTGCAGGCAGGAATCCCTTAGAAGAAATGGAGTAGCCATCATGGTCAACAAAAGAGTTCGAAATGCAGTACTTGGATGCAATCTCAAAAATGACAGAATGATCTCTGTTCATTTCCAAGGCAAAACATTCAATATCACAGTAATCCAAGTCTATCCAACCAGTAATGCTGAAGAAGCTGAAGTTGAACGGTTCTATGAAGACCTACAAGACCTTTTAGAACTAACACCCAAAAAAGATGTCCTTTTCATTATAGGGGACTGGAATGACCTGCAGTAACAGGCAAATTTGGCCTTGGAATACAGAATGAAGCAGGGCAAAGACTAATAAGAGTTTTGCCAAGAAAGTGCACTGGTCATAGCAAACACCCTCTTCCAACAACACAAGAGAAGACTCTACACATGGACATCACCAGATGGTCAACACCAAAATCAGACTGATTATATTCTTT
>NW_011494609.1:5845531-5845785 GCF_000754665.1 Bison bison bison
AAGGGATGGAGCCAAAGCAAAAACAATACCCAGCTGTGGATGTGACTGGTGATAGAAGCAAGGTCTGATGTTGTAAAGAGCAATATTGCATAGGAACCTGGAATGTCAGGTCCATGAATCAAGGCAAATTGGAAGTGGTCAAACCAGAGATGGCAAGAGTGAACGTAGACATTCTAGGAATCAGCGAACTAAAATGGACCGGAATGGGTGAATTTAACTCAGATGACCATTATATCTACTACTGCAGGCAGGAA
>NW_011494609.1:5846532-5857750 GCF_000754665.1 Bison bison bison
ACTCATCTCACACACTAGTAAAGTAAAGCTCAAAATTCTCCAAGCCAGGCTTCAGCAGTACGTGAACAGTGAAGTTCCAGATGTTCAAGCTGGTTTTAGAAAAGGCAGAAGAACCAGAGATCAAATTACCAACATCTGCTGGATCATCGAAAAAGCAAGAGAGTTCCAGGGAAACATCTATTTCTGCTTTATTGACTATGCCAAAGCCTTTGACTGTGTGGATCACAATAAACTGTGGAAAATTCTTCAAGAGATGGGAATACCAGACCACCTGACCTGCCTCTTGAGAAACCTATATGCAGGTCAGGAAGCAACAGTTAGAACCGGACATGGAACAACAGACTGGTTCCAAATAGGAAAAGGAGTACATCAAGGCTGTATATTGTCACCCTGCTTATTTAACTTCTATGCAGAGAACATCATGAGAAACGCTGGGCTGGAAGAAGTACAAGCTGGAATCAAGATTTCCGGGAGAAATATCAATAACCTCAGATATGCAGATGACACCACCCTTATGGCAGAAAGTGAAGAGGAACTCAAAAGCCTTTTGATGAAAGTGAAAGAGGAGAGTGAAAAAGTTGGCTTAAAGCTCAACATTCAGAAAACGATGATCATGGCATCCGGTCCCATCACTTCATGGGAAATAGATGGGGAAACATTGGAAACAGTGTCAGACTTTATTTTCTTAGGCTCCAAAATCACTGCAGATGGTGATTGCAGCCATGAAATTAAAAGACACTTACTCCTTGGAAGGAAAGTTATGACCAACCTAGATAGCATATTCAAAAGCAGAGACATTACTTTGCCAACAAAGGTCTGTCTAGTCAAGGCTATGGTTTTTCCTGTGGTCATGTATGGATGTGAGAGTTGGACTGTGAAGAAAGCTGAGTGCACAAGAATTGATGCTTTTGAATTGTGGTGTTGGAGAAGACTCTTGAGAGTCCCTTGGACTGCAAGGAGATCCAACCAGTGCACCCTAAAGGAGATCAGCCCTGGGATTTCTTTGGAGGGAATGATGCTGAAACTGAAACTCCAGTACTTTGGCCACCTCATGTGAAGAGTTGACTCATTGGAAAAGACTCTGATGCTGGGAGGGATTGGGGGCAGGAGGAGAAGGGGACAACAGAGGATGAGATGGCTGGATGGCATCACTGACTCGATGGACATGAGTTTGAATGAACTCCGGGAGTTGGTGATGGACAGGGAGGCCTGGCGTGCTGCGATTCATGGGGTCATAAAGAGTTGGACATGACTGAACGACTGAACTGAACTGAACTGAGGGTTAGTTCTTCGGTAGTCTAGGGTTTTGGTGTCAGTGCTCCCACTCCAAAGTCTCAGGGCTTGATCTCAAGTTTTATGTGGGTCTATACATTCTTTTCTGCTGGTCAGGTACTCCTGTCTGCTCTCAGTTGGTATCTTGCATGCACTTCTGTGTCTGAAGGTGTATTCCTGATGGAGAGAGATGTACTCCACGTCCACCTACTCCTCTACCATCTTGTTCTCCGCCTGAATTAAACAATTTTTTTCACAGAGAATAGAGAAAGCGTTTATATGAAGATTTGGTAGTTCAAAATTTTTCCAAGTGGAGCTGATAGAGTAAGTTTTTTCTTCTTATAAACCATGGACTCTACTACATGGAAGAGCCTTGCTGGCATGGGCAAGCAGCTAGGCCTGCAGCTCCTTCAGCTCCCACCGTATCTTACTTCAGCCTCTCCAAGTGCTGGGCCTCTCTGTATATTTTACTTGAAGAGTTCAGATACAAAAATGATCGGATAGCTAATGAAGTGTCATGAGCAAAGTGAAACAAGAAAAGATCACTTAAAGTATTTAAATGATGATCCAAATTTAAAGTGATCTCAGGACGCAGTTTCACGGTGTCCATACATTCTGTTCCTTCCTGAGGACCAAAGGCAACCACCATCTGCTCCGCCAGCTGAAGCAAGTCTGTGATGCAAACAGCGGCGCCACCCTCCTCGAAACATACAAGCTTTTGCACAGCAAAGGGAACCAAAAATAAAATGAAAAGACAACCTATGGACTGGGAGCAAATATGTGCAAACATGCAACCATCAAGGGCTTAAATTCTAATACACAAACAGTTCATACAACTCAATAACAAAAAAACAAATGACCCAATCAAAAAATGAGCAGAAGACTTGGAGTCAATTTTCCAAAGAAGAATAAAAATGGCCAATAGGCACATAAAAAGATGCTGAATATCTGTAATTATTAGAGAAATGCAAATCAAAACTACGAGGTACCACCTTACACCAGTCAAAATGGCCAGCATTAAAAACTCTACAAATAACAAATGCTGGAGAGGATGTGGAAGAAACAGAATGCTCCTACACTGTTGGTGGAAATTTAAGTTGGTACAGTGTACCAACTATGGAAAACAGTGTGGAGGTTCCTTAGAAAACTAAAAATAGAGCTACCATATGATTCAGCAATCCCACTCCTGGGCATATATCCAGACAAAACTCTGATTCAAAAAGGTACAGGCACCCCTACGTTCATAGCGGTACTATTTCACAATAGTCAAGACATGGAAACAACCTGGATGTCCATCAACAGATAAACAGATAAAGAAGATGTGGTACATATATACAATGGAATATTAGTCAGCCATAAAAAGAACTAAATTCTGTCATTTGCAGGACCTGAATGCAACTAGAGATTTTATACTGACTGAATTAAGTCAGGAAGAAAAAGACAAATACCATATGATATCATTTATATGTGGAATCTAAAACATGACACAAATGAATCTATCTATGAAACAGAAAGATTTGTGGACACGGAGAATAGACTTGTGGCTGTCAAGGGAGGTGAGGGAGGGATGGAGTGCGAGGTGGGGTTAGCAGATTATAAGCTACTGTATATATAGGATGGTTAAACAACCAGATCCTACTGTATAGCATAGAAAACTGTACTCAGTATCTTGTGATAAACCACAATGGAAAAGAATATTTTAAATGTGTATGTATAACTGAATCACGTTGCTGTACAGCAGAAATGAACACAAATTCCACATCAACTATAATTTTTTAAAAAACTTCAACTTCACTGATAGAGGAAAAAACAAAAAAGAAACATGTTTTGTGCCAGTGAACAGTGTTACCTTGGGCTCTAACAGGCACTCTAAAACTACTGGTGAAAATGGAAAATGGCCCAGTTTCCTGGAAGGTAACTTGGCCATAAGACTTGAAGTCTGAATTCCTAGGACTTAATAGTGGTGAAGTGAAGGGTTCCAGGGGTTCTGAAAAGGGAGCTCTGGACTCCGCTCTGGTGTTGATGCCAGTGTCCTCACTGGAAATAGGATACTCAGATACCGTGGAGGAGCTTCTCCTGGAACACAGCAAGCACTGGGGCTGTCTTCTCATGTGGTCATATGTGTACCCCTGGAAAGACCCCAATGCCCCTACCCTCTCTGTGGAAGCCTGAACAGCTGAATCTCCTTCTCTGGGACTGGGCAGGACAGATAAAGAGATCCCGTCTCACAGATGGAGAAACAGCACAGATGGACGAAGACCTGGCAAGGTGCCACGGTCACGGGGTGATCCAGGAGAAAGGCTGGAAGAAAACCAGATCCCCAGGCTGACTCCACCAGCCCAGGCAGGCTCCTAGTGGAAGGTTCTCTTTCCATAATTTACACCCCACTCTGCCAAATGAATACCAGGGACGATGAGAGGACCTGACTGCCCGGCACCCTGGAGCAGCTGTGCTCTGGCCAGCCGGCCTGGCCTGAGGCCCTGGCTCTGCACAAACAGACGGCCCACGGAGGCTCGGGGGTCCTGAGGCCTCTCAAGACCAGCGTGCTGTGTGCAGAGCCAGAGACAGAAGGCCAAAATCTAGCACGTGGACCCAACTACAGGGTGAACAAAGCTGCCCAGTGATAGGTTTAGGCCCCAAAAGACTGAAATGGCCAGAGCTCTTGGAAAAGGTAAAAGCCCTCACTGAAAACCTCTTTCCAGCTTGGTATAAATGGAGCTCACCAGTGCTCACCCCTCATGTCCAAAGAGAAGACAAAGTGCCTGGGAGTGTGAAGGGCATACCTAATGGTATAACCCCTAAGTGCCACGGAAATTTCAGAGGAAGAATACGGGGGCCTGAGTAAGCAGAGTGAGTGTGTTTAACCAGAGAGCTAGAAGCACCTTTGGCCGCTATGACTGTGCAGGGCACTCCCCAGGGCAGAAAACACCAGGCACCCAAGCAGGGGCTAAAGTGGGGCACAGCCCTTCACACCTGGGCACAATGGACCCACTCGCCGAAGCGCGGGTGAAGCTGCGGGCGTGCACTGCGTGCGCAGGATGCATAGAGGCTGGCTCCCGCTCGTCTGAGATGTACCTGGGGGCGAGTAATCCTTCAGCCACACACGCCATCCCTAGCCAGCCACACAGCTCCAGATCCATCGCTGTCTCTATGGGGCCACCAGACGGCCCAGCCACGAGGCAGGCAGCGGGGGAAGAAGGAGTGAGTCCTCTCCTGGAAAGGCATCAGCCCCTTCATGCCAGGCTGCTCTGGGGCGACAGCACTCACCAGAGGAGCCCAGAATGAACACACGCCAAGGAAAGAGAAAGGAAAGCCAAGAACAGGAAGGAGGGAGGGAATGGTGCCTTGAGGCCGCCGCAGGACCAGAAAACACCGAGGCCCTTTGTTTCCGTCCGCGCTCAGGAGAGCGGCCAGGCCTGTGAGGCATCCTCGGGATGAAGGGCCAGTCAGAACCTCGGGAGGCTGGGCCAGGCCCATATGGGCTGCACTCCTTCCTGCCCTCTCAGAGCAGGAACCATGGCTGCATGGGGCTAGCCCAGCCTCGGGGGCTGCGGGTCCTGCACCACACCCTAGCACACACCTGCTCAGGTACCGCCGCTGCTACACAGCCATCCTCACACCACTGCAGGAATGCACTTGGTCCCATGAACACTGCTGGTGTTCAGAGGTCCTGTGGACTGTGACAGTGGGTGTAACTCAGGCTTCTGGTCCCTAAAAGTAGTTGCCTGCCCTCCATCTCAACAGGACTTCCCTGGTGGCTCAGACGGTAAAGCGTCTGCGTACAATGTGGGAGACCCGGGTTCAATCTCTGGGTTGGGAAGATCCCCTGGAGAAGGAAATGGCAATCCACTCCAGTACTATTGCCTGGAAAATCCCATGGACAGAGGAGCCTGGTAGGCTACAGTCCATGGGGTCACAAAGAGTCAGACACGACTGAGCGACTTCACTTCTTCACTTCATCTCAACACTTCTCCTTCCCATCAGATGACTCAGTGCAGCTAGAGGTCAAGACAACAGAGCCAGGAAGGAGCACACAGAGTGACAGGACACCAGAGTATGGAGTGGGCACGGTCTCTGGTCAGGGGGCCTCGTGGAGCCTAGCCCACCCATCCCAGACCTGTTACAGCCAAGGGAATTGACTTTGACTAAATCTGGTCAAAGCCATCGTGTTTGGGAAAAGGGTGGCAGAGGATGAGATGGTTGGATGGCATCACTGACTCAATGGACACGAACTTGGGCAAACTCTAGGAGATGGTGAAGGACAGGGAGGCCTTGCGTGTTGCAGTCTGTGAAGTGGCCAAGAGTTGGACACAACTTAATGACTGAACAACAATATCGTGTTTGGGGTGCTCTGTGTTCCAGCAGAGTCCTGTCCCCGTGGGCTTGGCTGCTACTCTCCATAATCACCGCTCTGTGTGGACCCCCTCAGGATGAAGCCTGTATTCCTAAAGCCCAGGGCCTTTCTCCCTTGGGTCCAACACAGAAACTTACAGAGCAGGCCACCCTGGCTCTGGCCCTGATCCTAACCCTCACACTGACCTCTACAATAACTACTGCTCACACAACCCCAATCCTTTAATCTTAGCTCCGGCCCTAACCTTATTGTGTGTGTTAGTTGCTCAGTTGTGTCCGACTCTTTGCAACCCCTCAGACTGTAGCCCACCAGGCTTTTCTGTCCATGGAATTCTCCAGGCAAGAACACTGGAGTGGATTGTCATTCCCTTCTCCAGAGGAACTTTCCAACCCAGGGATCAAACCCTGGTCTCCTGCATCACAGGCAGGTTCTTTACCATTTGTGCTACAGGGAAGTCCTAACCTTATTACTAACCCCCATTCTTGCCGAAATAAGATACTGAAAAGGTATTACAACTGGGAAGAGATTTAAAAGTATCAGGAAGACCTAACAGGATTTATTCCAACAATCAACACTTGGAATTTCATTGATGTAATTCTCTTTGTTAAGAGATAAAAGGAGACAATCCTATGACTCTCTTAATGGCAGCAATGAACATTCAGTAAAACGTAACTTTTATTTTTTATTTCAAAAAAAATTTAATAGAAGAGCAACAGAAGGAAATGTGTGTAACTTGATGAACACCATGTACTGGACAGCCAGCTGCCGCAAGCACGCTTCACGGTGAAGGAGCATTCAGGTCAACTTAGGAATGAGTCAAAACTCAGCTGAGAAACCCACTGCAAGTAAAAGCATGGCTGTGTGCAAATACAAAAAAACTGATAGCTTTCCTATACATTATTAAATATTAGAGGAATGTAATAGGAAACTTCCAATTCCAATAAGTAGATAATATAAGTCAGGAAAGAGCTCAAAAGAGAAAACATACAGCAAAAAAGCTATAAAATATAACTGAAGGCTAATTAGGGAATCAATGAAGAAACAGAATATCTTCCTCTTTTAGAAGCTGAATATTGCTAAAATACCAGCTGTCTATCATTTAAATTATAGGTTTGATCCATTTGAAATGAAACCCCAATCTGATTAGCTTGGGGTTTAAAAATCATCCTAAAGTTCACCTAGAAATTGAGTAGCCAAGAATAACCAAAATAAATATACCATGAAACTAAATTAAATCAGTGTACTGGCTTCCCTGGTGGCTCAGCAGTAAAGAATCCATCTGCCTATGCAGGCGATGTGGGTTCTATCCCTGGGTCAGGAAGATCCCCTGGTAAAGGAAATGGCAACCCATTCCAGTATTCCTGCCTAGGAAATCCCAGGGACAGAGGAACTTGGCGGGCTACAGTCCATGGGGTCACAAAAGAATCAGACACGACTTAGCAATTAAACAACTGGCACAAGAACAAACAGATCAGTCAGAGAATTCTGAAACAGATACTAGTATATGCAATATTTTCAAATAGGACAAAAGTAGCAAAGCAAACCATTGGGAAAATGACGTAGTTTTCAACAAATAGTGTTTTCAACATTTGCAAGCAACTTAATTGTTCAATATTTGTAAGCAAATTATATATTCACCTAATAACATAACTTTGGCCACCTGATACAAAGAGCCAACTCATTGGAAAAGACCCTGATGCTGGGAAAGATTGAAGGAAGGAGGAGGAGGGGACAACAGAGGACGAGATGGTTGAATGGCATCACTGACTCGATGGACATGAGTTTGAGCAAACTCTGGGAGATGGTGAAGGACAGGGAAGCCTCGCATGTTGCAGTCCATGGCATCGCAAAGAGTCAGACATGACTTAGCAAATGAACAACAAATACCATACATCAAATTAAATCTCAAGTGGACTGCACATGTCAAAGCAAAAAGTAAAAGCAGAAAGGGAAACACAAGTGACTACCCACATTTCAGGCTGGGAAAGGATTCTCCTAATGCAAACACCATAGAAGATGATGTCACAGAGTAGCATATTGATAGACAGCACCAAACGGCCAACATCAGATTAAAAGGTGAATGGCTCCAGGGAAAACAAAAGCCTGGAACATGAACGCTGAATGTCCTCAGTGCACAAGGATGCTCACACTTGAGGAGGGCCACATGCTCTAGAGAGGCTCAACTGCTTATACTGGGTGTGTTTCTGCTTTGGGAGATGCATAAAGCCCAGGGTTTTCAGGGGCTGGGAGCCCAAGCTCTCAGGCTGCTGTAATTCACCAACTGAGAGCAACTGGGCAGTCGCACATTACACCCCTTCTAAAACGTCTGTCTCCTCTGACCTGGGTTGCACAGGGATGAACACCGCCATACTGCCTTGGGAAGGGGGCCGACTGACGCACAGGATGTCTGCCTCATGACTACTGGCTCTAGCGACGGATCTGCAAACAGTCCAAACACACTGAACAGAAAGGGAGTGATTTAACAAAATAATACCTATATCCCTATAGTGGAAACTGCACAACTTTTTAAAAATAACGTTTTCAAATGGTAACTTGGAACATTTTGTGGTACACCACTCCATTTGAAAGCAGGGCGCAGAAATGTGCATGCCACTTATTCCCAGCGGTGAAGCCTGGAGTGAAATAGAGCAGACTCAGCTAAATCTCAGTAGAGGCTTAGCCCCCGCAGTCCCCGAGCACCGCCATCAGCAGGGTCCCCTCTGAGCACCAAGATGCTGTGACAGTCACGCGTAGGGGCAAGAGAGGAGGAGGCGGTGACACACAGCAAACATGCAAAACCGAGAGGGCACGGGGTCCTGGAGCCTGTGAAAGGATACAACGTAAGAAGCTGCAGCGCTCAGCTCCCCAAGGAGAAAGATTTTCCACCAGATTCGGCGAGGCAGAGGCCACATGACGGAGCAGAGACGCAGCCCTGCTGGGAGGGCCAGATGGCCATGGCGCTTGGCCCCAGCAGAAGCGGAGGCTGAGTCGGGTAGAAGGCTGCTTTTGTTGTGTGTGTGTATGTGTGTGTGTGTGTGTGCGCGCGCGTGTGTGTGTGTGTGTGTGAAATAGTATTTGCTGTACAACCCTTTACATTTTATTTTTAACAAAATTACAAATGTACCTAGTTTTGAAAGTTAGAGTTCCACAGAGCCGAAGGTTACAGTGTCGCCTGCCGTCTCCCCACCTCGGCCCCATAGGCTCTTGCTCTTTTATCTTTTACCCTCTTGCTATTTCTCTCCCCAGTTCTAACGATCAGTTTGCATGGCTCTTCTTGAAGCCAGGATCTTGTGTGTCATCCACTAGCTGCCTCCACCCCTCCCTCTCCCCATCCCTCTAAGTGTTACACCTCCGTCCACCATCCAGCCGGGACCACAGGCAGTTCACTCCTCACACTGCACCTCCCTTCTGGACATGCGAGTCCTGGAATAAAGGACGGCCTCCCATAATTTTCTGTGTACTTATTGTTGATTCACCTCCAGACTCTTGCCAGGGATCCGTGGCCATCTGACCCCTCAAACACAGCAGGGAACAGCCCACCAGCTCCTCCGGGAGCCCCATCTTCCTGCTCCTCCATCCGAATGGCAGAGCCCTAAGGTGTCCCCTTACATACACACATACATATAGTCGCTAGCTGCTGCTGCTAAGTCGCTTCAGTCGTGTCCAACTCTGTGTGACCCCATAGATGGTAGCCCACCAGGCTCCCCCGTCCCTGGGATTCTCAAGGCAAGAACACTGGAGTGAGTTGCCATTTCCTTCTCCAATGCATGAAAGTGAAAAGTGAAAGTGAACGTGAAGTCGTGTCAGACTCTTAGCGACCCCATGGACTGGAGCCCACTAGGCTCCTCTGTCCATCGGATTCTCCAGGCAAGAATACTGGAGTGGGTTGCCATTTCCTTCTCCAGGGGATCTTCCCCACCCAGGGATCAAACCCAAGTCTCCTGCATTGCAGGCAGATTCTTTACCTCTTTACCGACTGAACTAGAAGAAAAGCCCTGCCTGCTCCCAAAAGCCCACCCCAGGTTCCTGCTGTTCCGGGGGCCAACAGAGCTGGAACTGGGGTCACCGGCTCCATAACCCACTTGAGTGTGGCCATACTTCCCGCTTGGGATCGTCTGTTCTGCATGTCCCTGGCTACTGCTTCACCCTCCGGTCTTCAGCCAGGGTGGGGAAGGGGTGTGTCTCATTGTGGGAGGGGCCGAGTCTTAAACAGGCTTTCCACCGTCTTACTTCTCTCCCTGGATTACCAGGCGCCTTCATCAGTTGAGGCTGAAAGCTGATGACAGGAGAAAGCGGAAGAAGAAAGGTTGGAGGCACAATAAGGGCCTCAGATAAAAGCAACTTCTAGGAGTCGGGGCAGGGTGAGGTACTTGATCAGTCTTAGGGCCGTTTGGTCCCTGGCAGCAGCAGGACAGAGGCCGGACAGGAAGGACCCGGTGTCTGTGTACAGGGCTGCCCCGTGAACCATAGGCTGAAGGCGGAGGGGTAACCAAGAAGGACATGGAGTGGGGGGAGGCCCTGATGGAGGAGTCCCGTGGCAGGGCCCTGTCTGTATTCATTGTTGGTGAGTTTTAAAGTTCTTTTCCATATTTTCCAGTTGTGTAGTGAAGGTAGTCAATTTAATGCAGGGAGGGGGGCGGGGGCGAGTTTGAAAGCAAATAATCATTCTCAGTATCACGAAGAATAAAAGACTAGAGTGAATAAAATGTCACCAAACGTTTGTGATCATGATTCCTTAATTCCCTGATCCTAGAGCGGTCGATGGCCCAGTCTCCAGCCCGGCGGGGAGCCAAGTGCCTGTGGAACAAAGCGGGTCAGGGGCCCAGCGGGGTCTGAGCGCAAGCGCACGGAGACGGAAAAAGGCCCATCTGCAGCTGCTCCACGGCACTAAGTTCTCAGAAGACGTGCAAATGGAAAACCGCATTCTTCCTGGGCCACCGTCCCCTGGGAAACATCCGGGGCAGATGAGCTCCGTTCTGGCTCGTCAGCCCCCTGGATCCCACAGGAAGACGCAGGCGGCTTCACCAGAGACAGACATATCTGTTCCAACCAGCTCAGAGCTCCTAACGGTTCCCTCCCTACCCACAGAAGGACAGGTACCCTATGAAAAACCTGCGCCTTGCCTTAGCCAAGCCTCAGGGGAGCCCCCAAATAAGCCACAGTCCCTGGAGCCACCGTTCTGCCGGGGTGCTGGCGTCCTCAGCGCCCACATTCGGCCCATGGGCTGTGCACACACGGACAGGGAGGTGCCTGGCCAGCTCGCCCCACCCAAGCATGCTGCTGTGTCCAGAACTGGTGGCCGGGTCTGAACCAACGTTTCCTGCATGCCGGGGTAGATATGTGGGCAACAGCAAAGTCCAGGGGAGAGAGGCCCAGCACACACAGGGTGCTGTTTATATGCCTGAGTTCCACAAGCCTTTCCTTGGAGATTTCTGTGAAAATTAGATCCAGATTTACACAATTACAAAGTTGGTCCCACGCCAGCAGGGATCTGGATGTCCTCTAAGAACCAGGTATTATAACAGCTTTAGTCTGAAACAATTCAACACACAGAGGAAAAAAGACCACCCAGCTCCCTGCTCCCACGCTCAG
>NW_011494609.1:5857850-5874218 GCF_000754665.1 Bison bison bison
AGCACAGCTGTCAAGGACAGAGATGTGTCTGCCCTGCCCTCCTCCCCGGCCCCGCCCCTTCATGCTCTCGGCTCCCTTAGGCCTGGAGCCCATCCCCCTCCACCACCCACAGGGCCGGTTCTGATGCTTCCTCCAAGGCTCTGCTCAGATGTTCCTTCCCAGGGCTATTCTGACCACCCATCAGTGCCTCCAGACCCCAATTCTTCTCTGTTCGTCCCCAGAAAGCGTCACCACCCGGCACACTTATTACTCGTATGTTTTATAGGCCCCACGAGAATGTAATAAAGAAGGCTGTGATTCCAGAAGCATGCCCAGCCCATCACAGGCATTCTGTCAATATTTGCTGAACAAATGCATCAAGGTCTTTGCTCAAGCAATCTGTAACCTAAGAACTTTTCTCCTCAAATATTGTTCATCTGGTTACCCACCAGCCCAAAGCCCCCTGTGCACGTGCTCTCTGACTCCTTGCCCCTGTCTCTCATGTCTCCCGAGGGGGCTGCTGGCAGCAGGCCCCGGAAGGTCATAGTGGCGCTCTAGCGCTCTCTGGTCCGGATCGGGTGAGCTCAGGACCACTCGGAGCTGTGGTGAAGGTCACCAAAAAGGGCAGATACCAAGTTTGGAGCCCACATTCTGTCATCAAGGCAGCTCCCAGTTATCCTGCCATCACTGGATATGAGTGGATGTGAGCTCATGAGGTCAGAGGCTTCACCTCAGAGCCCCATCTCACCACCGACAAGCACAGTGACCAGTGATGTTGCCTCCCAAGCCTTGGAAAGTGAACAGAAGGACAGCACCACCCCCCAGGGCAGGGCAAGGGGCTCGGAGGAGCAGAACGGGCACAGAGCAGCCGCCAGCATGACCACAGCAGCCTTCCCAGCAAGGCCACTGAAAACTTTTAGAAAAATGAAGGCATCTTAAGGATAAATCTAAAAGGAATCCTTTTAAGGTAGTTTTGCAAAACTGGAGTCACAGCCACAAAGAAATGTCCTTGGGGCCTGGACGTGACACCATGACGGCCACAGTGCACACTGGTCACTGCTGGAACCTGGGACAAAGGCACTATCTGCTTGGCCCAGGCTAACAACTGGTTCTCAGGCCCCTGCTGGACAGTGTAGTCAGGTGACTCTGGAGAAGGTTTTTAGAAAAGAAGCAAACTACCTCTTTTAACTTGCTGGCTCTCCAGAAACCAGAGGGAAATGACACACACCACTGACAGGACGCTGCACCTGACCTGTGATGGGGCCCTTGTGGGACTTGAGGCCAGGCCACAAGGAGAGTCAGCAAGACACATGGCTTCATATGTAAGCAAGACTTCACAACTCAACTGATGTGGGAAGAATCACTCAGTTTAAAGACGTACCTCTCCAAAGGCATCACAAGAAGCGCTACTTACATGGAACCATGTGAAGAGCTTCCCTCTGTAGGCAGCCCTGTAAACAGGTTAAAAAAATTATTATAACTGGAAATCATGGTAGAAAATAACTCAAAGGATGCTCCATCATCTTAGATATCAAATTTTATCAAACTAAATAAATGTTTTAAAAGAATGTAGCCATGAGTCAGTTATTTAGAAGGCCAAAGATAGTCTCCAGGAAAAAGAATTCCGTGAAAGATGGTTGGATTCTAAACTGAGTCTGGAACTTGAAAGACACCAGTAACCACTCAGAGTGCAGTCTCCCCTGAACCCTGGCCCACAGTCCTAACCCTGGTGGAAGTCTGGGTGGCACTGACTCCTACAGCCCTTGAGGTCTGTGGCAAGCAGCAAGGAGAAGAGCGCAGTGAGGTGTAGACAGGACCCCCCACCGCAATCCCCACCCACATGGTTTCAGCTCCAAGTTGAAGAACGCTGTGCCTTAGAGCAGGACCTTGGAGCCCAGCCTGTGCAGACTCCCCGGCAGGTAAACAGCTCTGCTCAGGCGACTCCTCAGGGAGCCCTGGAGCATTCATCCAGGGAGGACTGAAGGCCTGTGGAACTCAGGAGACATCCACTTCTGGCATGACAGCGAGGAGGAACCAGGTGGACTCTCCAGCCTCAAACAATGAAGAAACAGACAGAAGACATGAGACAGGTGCTCAGCGGTGGGACAACAGGCAGCACAGAACAAGGAGCCTGAGGGGGAAACACATGGGATGCGTACTGGCTGCGCAGAGGACAGCTGGGAAGGTTTCAAGGCCATGGCGCCAGAAGGCGGACCCAGGCAGAGTCAGGGGAGTCTTGAGGTGAGGAAACAGCTGAGGTTCAAGGAGGCAACGGCAGCGAGAACCAGCAGGGTAGAAGACCAGAAAGGAGAGAGCTAAGACGTGCTCTTGAGACCAGTGGGGATGCACCTGACTCTTCACCAGGACACTGGTCAACCTGTGTAACTGAGGCCAGGGAACACGTGACAGCAAGAAGCAGAACAAAGTGTCGCCATCACTGGCACAACCTCAGGAGTGGACCTCACTCCCACCAACTGGACCAGGGAACCTACGACACGGGGACCACTGGGCCGGGCACTTGGGAGAGCACAGACAACTAGGTGCTGCTGCTGCTGCTGCTGCTAAGTCGCTTCAGTCGTGTCTGTGCGATCCTGTAGATGGGGGCTAAACTTTCCAAGCAACGAGTCCATTTCAAGAGGAAAATCTAAAGTAAATAAAAAGGCATAACCCAACAACATACAATCATGTCTTTTGTTCATTTAAAAAATACCAGGGATGCAAAGAAGCATAAGAATATATCTCATATGGAGGATAGTTGATCAATAAGAAAAGGAACCAGAAATTACCCAGGAAATAATTAGCACACGCAGTCCCTAAAACAGCTACTATAAACACATTGTACATATTCAAGAAGATAGAGGAAAGCATAGCGTGTAGGAGAGACATGAAAAGCATTTTTTAAAAGACCCAAATTAAACACACAGAGAAGAAAAATACGTCTGAAATGAAAAATACACTAGATGGCATTAACATCACATTAGACACTAGAAAGGAAAGATTAGTCAGTGAGCAGACAAAACAATCTGTGAAGACAGAAATGATCTAAAATGAAACACAGGGAAAGATTCCCTCTTCCCTAAAAACACTGAAATACTTGTGTAATTGAACACTTGGGGCAGGGGTGGAGAACAGGATGGGACAAAATGTATTTAAAGATATAATGACTTTTTTTTTTCAAAAATTGATGAAAATTATGAATCCATAAATTCAAGGTCAACAATCCCCAAGCAGAAGACAACATGAAGGAAATAAAATCAAGGTTCAAGGTATATTATAGTTGACTTACCCAAAGAGAAAATCTTCAAAGCAACCAGAGGGAAAAAAAAAAAGTATGTTCAGAGGAACACAGACGTGGTGGACAAGGGCTTTCCAGAAACAATGCAAGCCAGAAGTCAATGAAATAACATCTCAAAGTAATGAAGGAAAAAGCTACCAACCTGAAAAACTATATATAGTGAAAATAACTTTCAAATCAAAAGCAAAATGAAGATTTTTTTCCCAATAAACAAAAGCTAAAATAATTCATCACCGACACTTCTAAACTACAATGTTAAAGTAAGTCCATCATACAAAAGAAAAATTATATCAGAAGAAAATCTAGATCTACAGAAAGAAATGTAAAGCACTGGGAACAAAATTCATGAATAAATATAAGAGGCTTTCTTCTTAATTTATAAGATTGTTTTAAAAGATAATGGACTATATAAAGCAAAAATAATGACAATGTATTGTGTGGTTTAGAGCAGTGTAGAAGTAAAAATATCATGACAGTAAGTAACATAAAGGTCAGGAGAAGTGAGATGGAAGTATATTGCTGTTGGGTTTTATACTATAAGTGAACTTGTATATTATTTGAAGACAGACAGTGATAAGAATATACACAATGAATCCCAAAGAAACTAATAAAAACGAAGTAGTGATATAGCTAATAAGCTAGTAAAGGTGATACAATTCATCATAAATAGTACTTGACACAAAATAAGTCAAAAAAAGAGGACAAGAGGACCTAACAGCACATGGGACCAATAGAAAACCAATGGCAAAATTATGAATTTAAGTTCAATCATATCAATAGTCATATTAAGTATGTGCTAAGTCATTTCAGCCATGTCCAATTCTTTGTGACCCTATGGACTGTAGCCCACCAGACTCCTCTGTCAATGGGATTCTCCAGGCAAGAATACTGGAATGGGTTGCCATGACCTCCTCCAGGGGATCGTCCTGACCCAAGGGTCGAACCTGCATCTTTTACATCTCCTGCACTGGCAGGTGGGTTTTTTACCACTAGCGCTACCTGGGAAGTCCCTTGTTATGTATAAATGGTCTAAAACAACCTCGTTAAAATACAGAAATTTTTAAGATTGGATAAAAAAAATAGGACCTCACTACAATATTTATAAGAAACACACTTTAAAAATAAATATACAAATAGATTAAAATAAAAGGGATGGAAAAAGATGTACCACTCTAATCCTAATCAAAAGGAAGTTGGAATGACTATATTAATATCAGAAAAAATAAGGTTTCAATGCAAAGAATTTTATCAGAAGTAAAAAAAAAAAAGGCATTACATAATAATAAAGGGATCAAAACAACTAGACAGAAGATTAGTAAGAGATACAGGAACAACAGCACTATCAAACAACACCATCGCCCACCATCACATAACTGGCATTTAGAGAGCACTCCATGCAATAACAACCCAAGATACATCCAAGTGTTGGGGAGGACCTAGAGAAACAAGCACTTTCATTTATCACTGGTAAGAATTTAAAACTGTGCAGCCTAAATGGAAAACAATTTACCAGTTCCTCAAAAAGTAAAACACGGAATTATCATATGACTTGGCCATTCTATTCTTAGGTATATACCCAAAAGAACTTAAAGAGAGACTCAAACAGACACTTGTTCAAAGCATCATTACTGACAATAGCCAAAATGTGGAAACAACTCAAATGTCCATTAACAAATATGTCCAAATAATGGAATATTCTGTGGCCATAAAAAGCAGTGAAGTGCTGATACATGCTACAACTCAGATGAACTTTGAAAACATTATGTTCAATCACAGAGGTCACATACTGTATAATTCCATTTACAGGAAATACAATAGGTATTGTATTGAATAGGTAAATCCACAGAGATAGAAAGAGAATTAGCAGTTTCCAGGTTATGGGGAACAAGGAATATGGAGAGTAATTACTTAATGGGGATGTGGTATTCCCCTGAGGTGGTGAAAAAGTCTGACTTTGAAATGTCTAAGACTGGGTGGTGGCTGCTCGACACCGCTGAATTCACTGAACTGCACACTTTCTAATGATCAATTATGCATGACACGAATTTCACTTCAGTAAAAAGAAAATAAATATAACAAAGGAATGTGAGAAACTATCGCATGCCAATAAATGGAATTCTTAGAAAAATAAAGCTATCAAAACTCACTCAAGAAAAACCAGATAACTCTATAAGTATTCAAGTTAAAAATCTTCCTACCAATAAAATAGCCAATCCAGATGGCTTCAATGGAAGAAATACTCAAGGAAGAAATAATAGCAGTTTCTTACTAACTTGTCCTGAAGATGGAATGTAAGAAACCACTAGACAAATCCTTCTGTTAGGCAAGAGTTAACTTGATGCCAAAACCCCAAAAAAAGAAACTGTAAGCAAACCAATATTCCTCATATATATAGATGCAAAACTCTTACATTTAACATATGTAATCATACAATATAAAAAATATATCATAGCAAAGTGGATTTCTATCTAGAAAAGCAACTGATTCTATACCAAAAAAAAACACAAAAAACATAAAAACCAATGTACAGGCAACCTCATTTTATTGCACTTCATTTTACTGTGCTTCAGATATTGGTTTTGTTTTGCTTTTTCTTAACAAATTGAAAGTTTGTGCAACCCTGCGTTAAGTAAGTCTATCAGTGACATTTTTTCCAGTAGTGTTTGATCACTTCATGTGTTTATATCACATTTTGGTAATTCATGCAATATTTCAAACCCTCCACCAATACAAAGATTACCACTTGCTGAAGGTTCACATAATGATTAGCATTTTTGAGCAATAAAATATTTTCAAGTTAAGGTACACATTGTTTTTTAGACATAATGCTATTGCACACATAATAGACTAGAGCATAGTGTAAACATTAAGTAAGTTGAAGCTCCAGTATTTTGGTCATCTGATGGGAACAGCCCACTCATTGGAAAAGTCGCTGATGCTGGGAAAGATTGAGGGCAGAAGGAGAAGGGGACATCAGAGGATGAGATGGCTGGGTGGCATCACTGATGCAATGGACATGAACTTGGGCAAACTTCAGGAGATGGTGAGGGACAGGGAGGCCTAACATGCTGCAGTCCAGGGGGTCACAAAGAGTCGGACGTGACTAGGCAACTGAACAGCAACAACATACTGTAAACATAACATACATGCACAGGGAAACAAAAAAATTCATGCGACTCTTTATTTCAATATTTACTTTATTGCTCTGGTCTGAAATCAAACTCACAGTATCTCGGAGGTATGCCTGAAATTGTTTATGGACCATATAAACAGAAAAAAAGAAAAACTATACATGACTTCAAAGATGCAGACAGAAAAAGCCTTTGACAAAATTCAATACCACTCATGAAAAAAAATCCTCAGTAAATTTGGAATAAGAGCACTTTATGAACCTGATAAAGGACCTCCAGTAAAAACCTACACATAACATCACACATATGGGTAAAAGACTGAACACTTTTCCTCTAAGATCAGGGACAAAGCAAGAACGTCCCCTCTCAACACTTCTATCCCACAGGATGTCAACTGCACCAAACTCATCTATCAATTCAACGTGATTTCAATCAAAGTGAAAGCAGGCTAAACAGGCAGATAAGGTCATCTGGTATTCCCATATCTTGAAGCAGTTTGTTTTGATCCACACAGTCAAAGACTTTAGCGTAGTCAATGAAGCAGAAGTTGATGTTTTTCTGGAATTCCCTTGCTCTCTCTATGATCAAACAGATGTTGGCAATTTGATCTCTGGGTCCTCTGCCTTTTCTAAATCCAGTTTGTACATCTGGAAGTTCTCAGTTCATGTACTGTTGAAGCCTCTCTTGGTGAATTTTGAGCATTACTTTGCTAGCGTGTGAGATGAGTGCAATTGTGTGGTAGTTTGAACATTCTTTGGCATTGCCCTTCTTTGGGACTGGAATGAAAACTGACCTTTTCCAGTCCTAGGGATATAAAATTAATTCAAAATATATCATAGACTTAGATATAATAGCCACAATATAAAGCTAAGAAAAGCCAAAGGAAAGAATAAGAGAAATAAGAATAAAAACAGACCTCCAGTTTTAAAAAGAATTCATGAGTATGATATAAAAAACATGATGTCTTTTATAAAAAGAAAAAAACTGATAAGTGGGATGTCATGGAAATGTCAAACCTTTGATTTTCAAAATACACATAAAAATGAGAAGTCGAGCTACAAACTAGGAGAAAATATTTGCAAAATATGTACTCCATTAGGGACTGTACCCAGAATATACAAAGAACTCTCAAACTCAATAAGAAAACAACCTAATTTTTTAAATGGGCAAAATATGTGATCTATTCCTTCACCAGAGAAAGTATGTTGATGGCAAATAAGGACACAGAAAGATGGGCTGGTGAGAAAAGAGGAAAGCACACCAGCCAGACCAGCCAGAACGCAGCACAGGAGCGGAGCATGCGTGCAGGTCACGTGGAGACAACTCTTCCAAATCCTGAACGCCAAAGTGAAAGAAGTAGAAACAGAGACCAACCTCCCAGAGGGAGACAGTGCGCCAGGGACAGGCAGCCCAGGTTGGATCAAGAGCTCCCAGCAGCTTGTGCAACACAGGACGGGGAAGCACGGGGCCCTGGGGAGGTGAGCAGGGTGGGCACACAGCAGGGGCCTGGGGCAAGAGCACTGCATTCAGGCAGCTCTGGCCACAGTTTCCCCCCAAGGAGGACTACACTGCCCCAAGTGAGCCCACCAGTCTATAGCCACAAAGACTCTTTCTCCACTGATGATGACTCTGGTAATGCTGGTGGTTTCACAGTGGGATACTCTTGCAACTGCAGATCCTAGGAATCTGCTCATGGTTCCCATTTTTACTAAATGGGAACTCACACCAAGAGAGATCTCAATAAAGGAAGAAGAGCAAATGCACTGCTTTTACCCAAAACTAAATCTGCCATAGCAAAGACATGACTTCTAGTGGACTGAATTCTCCCAGTTTGGGGGATGGAGTGTCTCCTTAACTCACCCCCTCCAACAGAGCACATTCAGAGCCCTGCAGTGCCAACATGAAGACAGGGTAACTAGAGTTTAAAAGAGCTTCTAGGGGGAGGACGAGCAAGGATGACTCAGCTCCATTTCTATCATAGAATCCACCAGTGCAATTACTGTGTCCAAGTAATTACACTCCTGGTGATGGTCTCAGCAGAAAAGAGAAGGAGGTGGCAGGGGGTTGAACTTCTTTACTCCTCCACCTCAAAAAATAGCATCTCGAGGCCAGTGCATGTTGGTGACATGATCACCAAGGAACCAGAAGCCAAGACCCCAAAAGGCCCTCACCTGACCTCAAGCCCAGCATTGTCCTGCATGCCATGCCGGGCACACTCCCTTGCCTGGGAGAGCATGTTTTTACCTTGTCCACACACCCTTGATAGCAAATTTCCTCTGCTTAGAAGGTCAGTGTTATGCTCACAGCACCCATGCACGTCCTGAGATAATTTTTGTTTTATTTTCCTATTTACGATCGATCACGCTCAATATATGTGAATATAGATGTGCATGCCCACATTTCAGTCTTTTTAAGTTATGTTGATGGACTTCACTCACTACTAACAAGCAAGAATTTATAAAAGGATTTTGTTTCGATCTCAGCACATGGACTTATTAAATTAAAATTTTAAACTACAATTTTTACTATCTCACTTTTCTGAGTGGGTCACTCTCACTACCAGAATCAGACCCAAGAAATCTGCTAGGCCTCTCACCAAGGTATTGAAGTCGCCAAGGCAATGGCACCCCACTCCAGTACTCTTGCCTGGAAAATCCCATGGACGGAGGAGCCTGGTGGGCTGCAGTCCATGGGGTCACTAAGAGTTGGATACGATGGATCGACTTTACTTTCACTTTTCACTTTTATGCATTGGAGAAGGAAATGGCAACCCACTCCAGTGTTCTTGCCTGGAGAATCCCAGGGACGGGGGAGCCTGGTAGGCTGTCGTCTATGGGGTCGCACAGAGTCGGACACGACTAAAGCGACTTAGCAGCAGCAGCAGCAAAACACATTTACTAGACTTTCTAGACAACAACTCCCCAAATATAAGCACTTCAATTAGTGGTAGAAAGTTAGTTCTGCAGGCCCCTACCCTGGACCTTCCAGGGGAGCACATGCCAGGCAACAGCAAGTCCAGGTAGGGACAGAGGCCGTGTGCTCAGCCCTGCTCTTTACGACAATGACTACAGATCCTTGCAGGACACACGCTTGCTCTCTGTGTAGCAAACTTAGGAAGTGCAGAAAAGCACAAGAAATATACTGGGTTGGCCAAAAGGTTCATTCAGGTTTTTCCGTAACATCCTGAATGAACATTTGGACAACCCAGTATTTAAAAGCATCTTCAATTCCCACACAAAAGCAATGACAGCAGCAGAGGGTATTTTCTTCTGGTAGTTTCTCATTGTAACATTCACATATTTTTAAATGAGGCAGAATATATATGCTTTCAGAACAATGTAATATGTCTGTGTCTATAATATTTGCAGAAAATGTTCACAACAGCTTGTTTTAGCTTTTAAACTGTTTATTGAGGGGCTTCCCTAGTGGTTCAGCAATAAGAATCCTCTTGCTAATGCAGGAGACGTGGGTTCAGTCCCTGCATCTGGAAGATCCCCTGGAGAAGGAAATGGCAACTCACTCCAGTATTCTCGCCTGTGAAATCCCATGGACATAGGATCCTGGCACACTGCAGTTCATGGGGTCACAAAAGAGTTGGACATGACTGAGTGACTAAACAACAGCTGTTTATTGAAATTCAAAGAAATATGTCTACGAAAATCAAACATCTACTATTTGAAGTTACTTGTGCTGCGTTTATGCCTAGAACAATGCTTCTGTATATCAAAGATCAGGCTAATTTTCACATAATTCTTCTCTAACTAAAAAAAAAAAAAGGACTTCCCTGGTGGTCCAATGTCCCCAAAGCAGGGGATATGGGTTGGATCCCTGGCTGGGGAACTAAGATCCCATATGCCATGGGGAAACTAAGCCTCACGCCACAACTGGAGAGCCTACACACTGCAATGAAGACTTAGGACAGCCAAAAGCAAAAGGATAATATGTATCTATATAGTTTCTCCTATCGGAGAAGGCAATGGCACCCCACTCCAGTACTCTTGCCTGGGAAATCCCATGGAAGGAGGAGCCTGGTAGGCTGCAGTCCATGGGGCCGATAAGAGTCGGACTCAGCGACTTCACTTTCACTTTTCACTTTCATTCATTGGAGAAGGAAATGGCAACCCACTCCAGTGTTCTTGCCTGGAGAATCCAAAGGACAGAGGAGCCTGGTGGGCTTCCATCTATGGGATCGCACAGAGTCGGACACGACTGAAGCAACTTAGCAGCAGCAGCAGCAGTTTCTCCTATGAGTATAAAAGCAATGAATGTTCACTTCAGAAAATTCAGAAATGTATGAAAACACATTTTAGCAATGATCCCAGTTCTCAGAAACAAACAATATAACCCTTTGGTTGCACCTCTTTGAGGCCTTTAAAACACACACACACATAGACCTTTATTTTTTGTCAAATATGCTGTTTTTACCTGTGTTTTGACTTCATATTCTGGGCTCATTTTTCCATATTATGAATCATTCCTATAAACATTAATTGCTGCCTAATAATCTATTGTGTGTATAAGTCCAATAACTGATTTACTAAATCATCTATTATTGGGCATTTGGGGTGCTTCCAATTGTTATTTATGTAAATTAATGATGTAATGAACATCCTCTGTACATAAATGTAATGCTTATCTGATTGTTGAAAATAAGTTCTTAAGAGTAGAATTTTAAGCCAAATGCCTGATTTTTAAAGCTTGTGATACACAGGACAATGAGCTCTCCAGAAACTTGTCTCCCTTCAGTCATTTTCTGAGACACAAAATAGTGACATCTCAGAGTCTGATCTCTGTGATTCCTTGCCAAAACTCCTTTGTATAAACCTTCTCAACATATATGCCAGCAAGACGGTCAGAGAATGAGGTGCATGCAATTGTCCACTAATATGGAGGCCTGGCACCTTTTCATGGTTGTTGGTATCTGTGCTCCTTTTGTAAACCACCTGCTCAATAATCACCAGCAAAGCAACTAGATGAGAGTCGATGAAATTTGTGAGGATTATAAAAAGGACACATAACTAATTTATGGCCAAAGATTCAACAAGTTTAAGTAAATCTATTGTAGAAAATATGAAATTCATGTGTTTTTAATATTAGAATTAAACATTTTTAGTAACCTAGTAATAACTGAATTGAATTGGGATGGAATCAGTGTGAACTGAGGGCTACCACAAACACCCATGTGCAGCTCCAGAGTCAAGATTTTAGCCTCTAACACTACTTTCCACAAAAGGAAAAAACATCCTTTGCTGTTTCTTTTTGTTTCTATGACTGAGGCAGGAGGTAGCAGAGAGCCTAAAATTGACAAGTGACTCAAGAAAAAAAAAATACAAAATCTGAATAGAGATAGGTATAGATGATATAGTATATAGAGATATATCTATCTCATCTATAGAGATATATCTCTATATACTATTACTATACTATAGATATACTATACTATACACTATAGTGTATACTATATACTATATCATCTCTATCTATGTATATAGATGATATACAGACATTTCAATGGAAGAATCTAGAAGAGAGACATTTATAGCAATGCAAATTTACCCCAAGAAGCAAGAAAAATCTGAAATAAACTACCTAACCTTATACCTGAAGGAAGTAGAAAAAGAACACATATAATTGAAAGCTATTAGAAGGAAAGAAATAATAAAGCTCGGGGCAGACATAAATGAAGTAGAGACTAAAACAAACCAGAAAAGATGAATGATAAATGAAACTAAGAGCTGGTGCTTTGAAAAGGTAAACATAATTGATAAACCTTTAGACAGACTCATCAAGGAACAAAAAAAGAGAAGAGCCTAACTATGAAAGATCAGAAATGAAACTAGAGAAGTTACAACACCACAGAAATAAAAAAGATCACAAGAGACTGCTATAGTAAACGAAGTGCCAATAAAATGGAAAACCTAGAAGAAATGGACAAATTCCTAGAAATGTATGATGTCCCGAGGCTGAACCAAGAAGAAATAAAAAATATGAACAGATCAATTACCAATAATGAAATTGAATCAGTTATTTAGAAAAACCCTCAACAAAAAAAGTCTGGGCTAATGAGCTTCACAGGTGAGTTTACCAAACATTTAGAGAAGAGTTAACACCTATCCTTCTCAACTGATTCCAAAAAAACTGCAAAGGAAGGAACACTTCCAAACTCATTCAGTGAGGCCATTATCACCCTGACACCAAAACTAGAAAAACATATCACCAAAAAAAGAAAATCACAGGCCAATATCACTGATGAACACAGATAAAAAATCCTCAACAAAATACTAGCAAACCAAATTCAGCAATGTCTTAAATGGATCATACACCACGATCAAGTGGTATGATACAACCCAGGGATGGAAAGATGGGTTAATATCCACAACCAATTAATGTGATACAACATATTACTAAACTGAAGAATAAGAATCACATGATCATCTCAATAGATGCAGGAAAAGCTTTTGACAAATTTCAATATCCAATTATGATAAAAGCTCTCTACAAAGTGGATAGAGAGGGAATAAAAATAAAAGTCATATATGACAAACCCACAACTAACATCATATTCAACAATGAAAAGCTGAAAGCATTTCCTCTAAGATTAGGAACAAGACAATATTCCCATTCTCACCACTTTTATTCAATATAGCATTGGAAGTCCTAGCCACAGTCAGACAAGAAAAAGAAATCAAAGGAGTCTGAATTGGAATGCTGAGTGCCGAAGAACTGATGCTTTTGAACTGTGCTTTGGCATTAGTTTGAACATAGTTTGAACATGCTTTGCATTGCCCTTCTTTGGGATTGGAATAAAAACTGACCTTTTCCAGTCCTGCGGCCACTGCTGAGTTTTCCAAATTTGCTGGCATATTGAGTGCAACACTTTCACAGCATCATCTTTAAGGATTCGAAATAGCTCAGTTGGAATTCAATCACCTCCACTAGCTTTGTTGGTAGTGATACTTCCTAAGGCCCACTTGACTTCGCATTCCAGGATGTCTGGCTCTAGGTGAGGGATCACACCATTGTGGTTATCTGGATCATGAAGATCTTTTTTGTATAGTTCTTCTGTGCATTCTTGCCACCTCTGCTTAATACCTCCTGCTTCTGTTAGGTCCATACCATTTCTGTCCTTTATTGTGCCCATCTCCGTATGAAATGTTCCCTTAGTATCTCTAATTTTCTTGATGAGATCTCTAGTCTTTCCCATTCTATTGTTTTCCTCTATTTCTTTGCATTGATCACTGAGAAAGGCTTTCTTATGTCTCCTTGCAATTCTTTGGAACTCTGCATTCAAGTGGGTATATCTTTCCTTTTCTCCTTTGACTTTTGCTTCTCTTCTTTTCTCACCTATTTGTAAGCCCTCCTCAGACAACCACTTTCCCTTTTTGCATTTCTTTTTCTTGTGGATAGTCTTGATGGTCCTGCGCAATGTCACAAATCTCCATCCATAGTTCTTCAGGCACTCTGTCTATCAGATCTCATCACTTGAATCTATTTGTCATTGTACAATCGTAAGGGATTTGATTTAGGTCATACCTGAATGGTCTAGTGATTTTCCCTACTTTCTTCAATTTAAGTCTGAATTTGGCAATAAGGAGTTCATGATCTGAGCCACAGTCAGCTCCTGGTCTTGTTTTTACTGACTGTATAGAGCTTCTCCATCTTTGACTGCAAAGAATATAATCAATCTGACAGCAATAACCAGCAATATAATCAATCTGACCAACCTAGACAGCATATTAAAAAGCAGAGACATTACTTTACTGACAAAGGTCCATACAGTCAAATGATGGTTTTTCCAGTAGTCATGTATGGATGTGAGAGTTGGACCATAAAGAAAGCTGAGTGCCAAAGATTTGATGCTTTTGAACTGTGGTGCTGGAGAAGATTCTTGAGAGTCCCTTGGACAGCAAATCATAAAGGCAATCAGTCCTGAATATTCACTGGAAGGACTGATATTGAAGCTGAAGCTTCAATACTTTGGCCCCCTGATGCAAAGAACTGACTCATTGAAAAAGACCCTAATGCTGGGAAAGTTTGAAGGCAGGAGAAGGGGACGACAGAGGACAAGATGGTTGGATAGCATCACTGACTCGACAGACATGAGTTTGAGCAAGCTCCAGGAGTTGATAATGGACAGGGAGGTCTGGTGTGCTGCAGTGCATGGGGTTGCAAAGAGTTGGACATGACTGAGCAGCTGAACTGAACTGAACCATATGATTCAACAATTCCACTTCTGGGCACTATCTAAAGAAAACAAAACCACTAATTAGAAAAGATATATGCATTCCTTGTTCACTACAGTATTATTTACAACAGACAAAATATGGAAGAAGCCTAAGTGTACATCAATAGATGAATAGATAAAGAAGATGTGGTATATAAATACAAAGGAAGGGACTTCCCTGGTGGTCCAGTGGCTAAGACTCAGTGCTCCCAATGCAGGTGTCCAGGTTCAATCCCTGGTTGGGGAATTAGACCCCACATGTCACAATTAAAGATCCTACATATCCTATCGGAGACTGAAGATCCTATGTGCTGCAACTAAGACCTGGCACAGCCAAATAAATAAAAATAAATATATATTTGAAAATAACATATATTTTTAAAATAAATAAATGGAATATTATTTGTGACAGCACTGACAGACCTAGAGAGGATTAAGTAAAAAAAAGTCAGAGAAAGACAAATATAGTATGATTTCATTTATATGTGGACTCTCAAAAAACGAAATGATTAAACAAACAGAAACAAAATCATAGATATAGAGGGCAAAAGGGTGGTTGCCAGAAGGGAGGAAGGAACGGGAAGGAGAGAAATAGGTGAGAAAGATTAGGCAGAACTAACTTCCAGTTGCAAAATAAATGAATCACAGACACAAAATGTACAGTGTGCGGAGTATAGTCAATAATTATGTATATATTTGTATGGTAACATATCATAACTAGACTTAGGGTGATCACCTTGAAATATACATAAATACAGAATCACTATGTTGTGTAACAGAAACTAACATGGTACTGGAGGACAATTATATTTCAAAAACAAACAAAGACAGAGAAAAAGAAATCAGATTTGTGATTACCAGAGGCAGGGGTTTGGGAGGGAGAGCTGCATGGAGTCAAAAGATACGAACTTCGAATTACGAGATAAAGAAGTACGAGGGGTACGATGTACAACAGGATAAAAATAACACTGATGTACGTTATATGTGAAAGTTGTTAAAAGATTAAATCCTAAAAGTTCTAATCACACGGAAAACAATTTTTTAAATTTTTTTCAATTTTGTATCTATATGACATGATGGATGCTCACTAAACATACTGTGATAATCATTTCATGATTAAGTCAAATAATTATGCTGGGTACCTTAACTTGCACAGAGCTGTATGTAAATTTTCTCCAAGTAAAACCAGAAGAAAAATAACCCCAAAAATGTAATAAAATAAAAAATACAAAAATTGCAAATCACACACAAAAAAAGAAAAATAAATTGGACTTGATCAAAACTGAAAAGTGTTGTGCCTCAAAGGAAACTGTAAATAAAGAAAGGGAGAATATAAGCTACAAAATGGGAGAAAACTTCTATCTGATAGGCATCCAGAATATATAAAGAATTACAATTCAGCAATAAAAAAGACAACTCAATTAAACAACAGGAAAAAGATTTGAATATACATGTCCCCAGAGAATCTATATAAATGGCCAATAAGCAAGTGAAAAGATTTGAAGCATCATTAGTCATTAGGGTATATACATGTGCTCAGTCACTCGGTCATTTCTGACTCTCTGTGACCCCATGGACTGTAACCCACCAGGCTCCTCTGTCCATGGGATGTTTTCAGGCAAGAATACTGGAGTGGGCCGGAGCGGGCCGCCAGCGGTCCGGCACCGTAGGCGCAGAGGGTCCTGTCGGCGGCGCCCGGGAGCGAGTAGCTTCCCGATGCTTCCGCCCTGGCTCCCGCC
>NW_011494609.1:5874386-5876618 GCF_000754665.1 Bison bison bison
TTCCTTCCAAAGAAATCCCAGGGCTGATCTCCTTCAGAATGGACTGGTTGGATCTCCTGGCAGTCCAAGGGACTCTCAAGAGTCTTCTCAGTTTGAACACCACAGTTCAAAAGCATCAACTCTTCGGCGCTCAGCCTTCTTCACAGTCCAAATCTCACATCCATACATGACCACTGGAAAAACCATAGCCTTGACTAGACGAACCTTTGCTGGCAAAGTAATGTCTCTGCTTTTCAATATGCTATCTAGGTTGGTCATAACTTTCCTTCCAAGGAGTAAGTGTCTTTTAATTTCATGGCTGCAATCACCATCTGCAGTGATTTTGGAGCCCAGAAAAATAAAGTCTGACACTGTTTCGACTGTTTCCCCATCTATTTCCCATGAAGTGATGGGACCAGATGCCATAATCTTAGTTTTCTGAATGTTGAGCTTTAAGCCAACTTTTTCACTCTCCACTTTCACCTTCATCAAGAGGCTTTTTTTTAGTTCCTCTTCATTTTCTGCCATAAGGGTGGTGTCATCTGCATATCTGAGGTTATTGATATTTCTCCCGGCAATCTTGATTCCAGCTTGTGTTTCTTCCAGCCCAGCATTTCTCATGATGTACTCTGCATGTAAGTTAAATAAACAGGGTGACAATATACAGCCTTGACGTACTCCTTTCCCTATTTGGAACCAGTCTGGCTAATGCAAATGAAAACTCACAGTGATAGACTATGTCACACCCACCAGAATGGCTATAATCAAAAAGACTGACAATAACAAGTGTTAGTGAGGATATGCAGAAATTAGAACCCTCATATAATATTGGTGGGAAATATTTTTTCTGCCATTTTGGAAAACACTCTGGCAGTCTGTCAAAAAGTTAAATATATTGTTGCCCCATGACTCAGCAATTTCACTCCTATATACTTAAGAGAATGAAAAATATACATTCATACAAAAACCTGTACATCAAGTTCATTACAGCATTAATCACAATAGCAAAAAAACAGAAACAATCCAACAATCCATCAGTGGATGAAAGGGTAAACAAAATGCTATATTCATAGGATGGAATATAATTCAGCCATAAAAAGGAATAAAGTACTAATACATGCCACAACATAGGTGAACCTTGAAAACATTATGTTTAGTGAAAAAGTCCATGTACCACATTCTATATGATTCCATTTATATGAAATGTCCAGAATGGGCAAATCCATAGAGATAGAAAGTAGATTAATGGTGGGGAGGGACTGGAGAAGGGGAGAATGGGAGGTGACTGCCAATGGGTATGAGGTATCTTTCTGGGTTGTAGAAAATATTCTGGAATTAGATGGTGATAGCTGTGATAGATGCACAGCTCTGTAAATCTGCCAAAAATCACTCAATGACAAACTCTAATCAGGCAAATTTTATGGCATGTGAATTATATCTCAAATCAAAAAATAAACATAGTAGACTCTATATACTTACAATGAAGAATAAAGAGTTGTCAACATTTTGCTTCATTCGCTTCAGATTTCTATTTAAAATGCTTTCAGATGCCACTGAAGCCCTACACCCTACTGATAACCTCTCCTTCTCTATAGGAAAGTAATGACATAATCTGAACACACTACTCACATTCAGGTGTTCATACCTCTACTGGCTGTGTAAGTATGCAAACGCAAAGACACCACACAGCACCCACACTTTTATAACTTGGTTTTTCACAGTCAGCATTGTTACTGAGATTTATGCATCTTGATATGCAGAGATCTGATTCATTTCTTTTTAACAGAATAATTTTTGACAGTGTGAAGAAAACAAATGTTTGGATCCACTTATTGAGGCCAGTGAAAGAGGAGAGTGAAAAAGCTTGCTTAAAGCTCAACATTCAGAAAACGAAGATCATGGCATCTGGTCCCATCACTTCATGGGAAATAGATGGGGAAACAGTGGAAACAGTGTCAGACTTTATTTTTGGGGGCTCCAAAATCACTGCAGATGGTGATTGCAGCCATGAAATTAAAAGACGCTTACTCCTTGGAAGAAAAGTTATGACCAACCTAGATAGCATATTGAAAAGCAGAGACATTACTTTACCAAAAAAGGTTCATCTAGTCAAGGCTATGGTTTTTCCAGTGGTCATGTATGGATGTGAGAGTTGGACTGTGAAGAAAGCTGAGCGCACAAGAATTGATGCTTTTGAACTGTGGTGTTCAAACTGAGAAGACTCTTGAGAGTCCCTTGGACTGCCAGGAGTTC
>NW_011494609.1:5876718-5876941 GCF_000754665.1 Bison bison bison
CAGACTCATGTCCATCGAGTCAGTGATGCCATCCAGCCATCTCATCCTCTGTCGTCCCCTTCTCCTCTCGCCCCCAATCCCTCCCAGCATCAGAGTCTTTTCCAATGAGTCAACTCATTGAGTCACTCATTCACATGAGGTGGCCAAAGTACTGGAGTTTCAGCTTTAGCATCATTCCTTCCAAAGAAATCCCAGGGCTGATCTCCTTCAGAATGGACTGGTT
>NW_011494609.1:5877041-5943564 GCF_000754665.1 Bison bison bison
ATGGTTTTTCCAGTGGTCATGTATGGATGTGAGAGTTGGACTGTGAAGAAAGCTGAGCGCACAAGAATTGATGCTTTTGAACTGTGGTGTTCAAACTGAGAAGACTCTTGAGAGTCCCTTGGACTGCAAGGAGATCTAATCAGTTCATTCTGAAGGAGATCAGCCCTGGGATTTCTTTGGAAGGAATGATGCTAAAGCTGAAACTCCAGTATTTTGGCCACCTTATGCGAAGAGTTGACTCATTGGAAAAGACTCTGATGCTGGGAGGGATTGGGGGCAGGAGGAGAAGGGGACGACAGAGGATGAGATGGCTGGATGGCATCACTGACTCGATGGACGTGAGTCTGAGTGAACTCCGGGAGTTGGTGATGGACAGGGAGGCCTGGCATGCTGCGATTCATGGGGTCGCAAAGAGTCAGACACAACTGAGTGACTGAACGGAACTGAACTGATTGAGGCCAGTTGCGTAGCTCCCAGTGTCTTGTTACTACAAACACTGTAGGACCATGTCCTCAGGCACTCGTGGGACCTTCTAGAACAAATGCTGAAATGGCATTGGTGAGTCCTACTAGGTGCACATTGTTAACTTCACTCATGTAACCAAATCAGTCTCCAAAGTGGTTATACCAACCTGTACTCTTAACAGCAAGGTGTAAAAGTTCCCATTTACCCACACTTCACCGATACTTATTAACTGGCATCATGGTTATCAATCTGATGAGTAGAAATGGTCTCTCACTGTTTTCATTCACATTTCATAGATTAATAGAAAAATCACACAGTTTTCATACATTTATAACCTTTATGACTTCCTCATTTGGGATTTTTTTAATAGCCTTTATCCACTGTAAGCTTATTCTTTCTAGATCTTTGATGTCAATCCTTTTCAAGTTATATGACTTTCAAATGTATCTGCCTGTCTGTAGTCTGTCTTTTAATTCTATAAATATCTTCCGCCACACAGATGACTTTTCTACTTCATATAGACAAATAAACCAGTCTTTTTCCTTATAGTTCGTTCTTGGTTTAAGAAATTCATCTTCAACCAGATGTCAAAGACAGTCTTCTGTCTCCTGTAAATTTCAGTTTTGCTTTTTACACTCAGGATTTGATTCTATCTAGAATTCAGTCTCATATATAAAGCATTTTCTATGGATCTAATTATAATCTGTACCATAGGAGTAGAAGATTATCCCAGCAGTTCCTCTGCCCATGGATTTGTAGTGTAACCTTGTAAAGTATGAATTCCTTTGGGCGTAGGGTGTGGGGGAGTATGGACGTGGTTGGGTGCGGGCATATCTGAGTGTGTGAGTATGTGTATGTGTAGGTGGGTGGGTCACTGTGGGTGCATGTGGCTGTATGGGGGGTATACGGCTGTGTGTGATATGAGGGTGTGTGAATATGTTCCCTACTCTGTTGCACTGGCATATTTGTCTGTCCCTGGTCTAATAATAAAGATATCAAATATTACACTTTTATAATAAGCTTTAACATTTGAATGGGTAAGTCCCTTTTATTTTTCTTCAAAAGTAATTAGTATTTAGATCCCTGATTCTTCTACCTGGATTTTAGAATCGGCACTTCCAAACCCACGAGAAGACCTGTCAGGATTTGATTTTGCAGTTAACTGACAAATGTCATTTTAAAATACTGATTATTCACACTATTAACAAGACCCTGATGCTGGGAAAGATTGAAGGCACAAGGAGAAGGGGACAACAGAGGATGAGATGGTTGGATGGCATCACTGACTCAATGGACATGAATCTGAGCAAGCTCCGGGAGTTAGTGATGGACAGGGAAGCCTGGTGTGCTGTAGTCCGTGGCATCGCAGAGTCGGACGCAACTGAGCAACTGAACAACAACAAGATACAGTTAATACTGTTTATTTATGCCGACTATTTTCATTTTTTGATCAATCCTATCAAAGATTGAAAATTTTGTTTTCTTGACAAAGGCCCAGCTTTTTATTACTCGTACTTTTCTTTGTCTTACAAGTTTCTGTTCTTACTGCTATAATTTCCTTCCTTCTACTTTCTTTTGCTCTCCTGCCTTAAGGCGAACACTTACTTGATCAATTCTGAGTCTTTGTTCTTTTCAAGCACTTAACTCTCAAGACATACACTTCCCTCTAAGTACTGCTGGTCCCACAAGCCTTCGTTTACATCTCTGGAGTCAGCCAATCTAAATACTCCCATTGTCACTTCCACTTTAACTTGAAAGATTTTAATGCTTCTTAATGGCTACCCACTCCAGTATTCTTGTCTGGAGAATCCATGGACAAGGGAGCCTGGTGAGCCGTGGGACAAGGACCCCTGCAGTCCATGGGGTCACAAAGAGTCAGACACAACTAAGTGACTAACACAAATGCCAAATACATAAACTTTCTTTCTTTACGCTTTTATAACTGAACTCTGACTTAGCTTCATTTGGTCAGAGAATGTACCCTGAAAGAATGTGAGGTTTACATTGTGACCAAATACAAAGTCAGACTTTGAAACTGTTTCACATGCATTTAGAACTTATGTATTCCCTAATGGCTGCATTCTTTTTCATATGACCAAGAGATAAAGTTGTTCAAATGTTGAACACTTTACTCACGTGTGTATTGGATCTATCAGTTCCTGAGAAAGCAACATTAACACAGTCCATATGACGGCAGATTTATCAATTTCACCTTATAAATCAGCCAATTTTCCTATATAACATTTTAGTTATTACAAATATATAAACTCAGAATCAATCTGTCTTTATCACAACTATTTTCTTTTATCATCATAAACTACATCTTATATTAAAAAGCCTTCTGTCTTTACATGTATTCATCTGACACTAACAGACAACCCCAGTTTTAAGTGCCTAGTACATTTTCTTTATATAAATTATCAAACTCTCTCCCGGGTGACTTTATTAAAAGCATTTAAATGAATTTGTTATTGTGTCATTCAAATCCGGTCTTAAGAGCCATATGTCCTCATCAGCTCTCTGGGCACCCTGAAACACAGGATTTCCCAGAGGACTGGATGTAGGTTTGAAATAAGCAGTGATGTCAGGGAGGCTCCAAGGCCTCAGCTCCATCAAGTCAGACATGAGGGCTGCAATGGAAGCTCAAGAGTTCAGCTCTGGACCTGTGAAGTCTGAGATGCTCATGAGCCTTGCGAGTGGAGACGTCAGAGAGACAGACAAACAGTTCAAGGTGATGGGGAAACCCCGGTGGCAGTTGTCAAACAGAGAGTGGGTAAGACCTGGAAGGAGTGAGGGAAGTTGGGGCACCAGCAGCCACACTGAAGAGACATAGGGGTGAGGGCAGAATGGTCTCCACTGGCTGTGGAGGCCACCGCCCCTCCAGGGGAAAGACAAAGCAAGGATGAGAAACGTGAAACATCCATATCCTCCCAACCACAAACTGAGACACACTACAAACGCAGTGAGAGTTTAACATGGCTCTGGGCAAGCCCCACTGGCAGCTGTCCTGGCAACAGCCCCCGTCCCCAAGCCAACCAGGAGCACTCAACAGACAAAGGAAGAGAAGAGAAATCTGGGCGGAGCTGGGACAGCAGGCTTGGGAGGAGTGATTCTTGGGATGAGTGACCGAAGCAGATAAAGAATCAGCTGGTGAGGAAAGGCGTCTGCATGTGACTACAGGGCACGTAGGCGAGCTGGAGCTGAACTGGCTTGAGGGCTTCTGCTGCCCCTGGCCAGGTCCATGTGGATCAGAAGTCACACGGCCCTCCATCTTTAGAGTCATCCTCACTGCCACTGTCGTCTCTGTAGCCCACCAGCTAGGTGATGCATACCCTCAGCCCGCGGGCCCCTCGTGAGAGGGCAGGATGGCAGCAGCCGAGAGTGGTCCTGCTGCACTGGGCTCCAGGAAGGCGGCTCGGGGGCCGGGCAGGGGGCACAGCCTGGAGGAGCCCACTGTGTGGGGGAGAGGCCATGCGGCGCCCTCATGAGAGGAGCGGATGTGGGGGCACAGCAGCCGTGATGCAAGGCAGGCACGTCTCCCTGCCCAGCTGAGGTAGCAAGCAGTGAGCCGCGGTGTTCACAACAGGCTGCTTCCTTCTGGGCAGGCCAGGAGAGCTGCGTGGATGGACGAGAGCACTCTGCCAGGCCCGGGGGGAAGCACTGACACACAGAGCTCAGGGGGCAGTCCCAACAGAGGGAAAGCAAGAACAAGGTCAGAGCTCTGTCCAGTTTGGCTGGAACACAGACGAAGTGAAGGGGTGAAGTGGGGGTTCCACCGGAAGCACAGGCTGCAGCCAAAGCCAGAGGCCCCATAGTGTGTGGAGCATGAACTCATGAGCCTGGGTTTTTCCTGAAAGATTCAGGATGCCAAGGACAACTTCTGATCAGAAACCAGGAGTTTCAGTTTCCAGACATCTGGAATTATGTTACCATTGGAGTGATTTCCTAAAGTCCAGATGATACATTCGTCCCCAGACTCCATCCAGACGTCTGGAATTATATTATCATCGGAGTAATTATAATACATTTGTCCCCAAACCCCACACAGTGCCAGAAGATGACCTGTGTATTTCACTGCAAAGGCACCAATATTTCAATGTAAATGATACAGAAGCAACTCTCCCTAAAATGGATCCTTATAATCAGTATATGAATGTAGATTCTGAAAGTAGCTCAAGCTAGAAAGACGCTGACCACAAACCAACATTCACACTGCCAACAGAAGACATGGAAACAGCTTGCTTGGAAAAGGAAGAGTTCACAGTTGTCCTGCTTATCCGCAGTGGCTATGTTCCAAGACCCCCGGGGGATGCCTGAAATCATGAGAGGAGTGAGCCCTTTGTATAGTATGCTTTTTCCTAAACACACAAACCTATGATGAAATTTAAGTGATAGTTTAGGCACAGTAAGAGATTAATAATATCTAATAGCTTCTCCAGTAATTTTTATATTTTTTCAGCCCAAACCTAGTCCTGAATCTGTGTACCCAACCCTATGTGCAGCAACTGGCTGGGGCCACTTGTTTAGGGTCTCCCTTGCTGAAGACTTCTTACAAATCATGCTTTCTGTCCCAACACATTGCCAACAATCGGAACACACCTTCTATTTTTGTCTTTCCCCCAACTTGGTGCTGTTTGCATGTTAACTTAAGCACTTATCACACACCATGGCCGTAACTTCTGCAGTTTGAGGTGCGACAGCAAAACTAGCACAAATTTCTTTTTCCTTCTTCACAATTTCACGCAGAGAAGATTCCTTCTTACCGTAGACCCTAGCAACCTCAGCATACAATTTTTTCTTTCCTTATTAAGATCAGAATTTTCACCTTTTCACTTAAAGGAAACACTTGACAGCTTCTCACTGGCATATCTGAATTGCCAGCATCACTACTCTACAGTCTGGAGCCAGTATTAAGTCAAATAAGGGTAACTTGACCACAAGCACTGCAATACTGCGACAGCCATTTGATCACAGAGAGGACTGCTAAGTGACTGAAGGGCAGGACACACTGGCAAAGGGGTGATTCACGGCCCAGGCAGGATAGAGCAGGACAGTGGGAGATTTCATCATGCTCCTCAGATTCATGAAAAGATGAATTGTTTATTTTTGCACCTCAGGTAAATGAAACTGTGAAAAGCAAAACTGCAGATGGTGGAGGCTACTGTATTTGCAAGTGGCAGAAGAGAGTCAGTCTTCAAGATTGACTCACCAAATGAAAAACAGAGCAAAACTGAAAATTTGGGGAATTTAGGAAATTGCAAATTAAAAGAATGAGATACAACCGTACACCTTTTAGGATTATTAAAGTCTAAAAAATCCTGACATTACCAAACACTGGCAAGGAAGCAGAAAAGCAGGAGGTCACTCTCATTCATTCCTAGAGGGACTAAACACAGTCTTACGATGTGATCTAGCAACGGTGCTCCCTGATATTTGCCCAAATGAATTGAAAACTTCATGTCCAAAAATACCTGCACACAAAGGTTTATAGAAGCTTTATTCATAACCAGCAAAAGCTAGAAGCAACAGAAACATCTTTCAATAGGTAAACAGACAAACAAGTCACAGTATGTTAGTATAATGGAATATTATTCAACAATAAAAAAGAAATGATATATCAAACCACACATATACACAAAATAAATGAATCTTTAAATACATACTGCTAAGTGAAAGAGGTTTTTCTGAGTAAGCTACATACTGTATGATTCTAACTATATAACATTCAGGAAAAGACACACTTGCAGAGATGGTAAGCAGATCAGTGATTATCTAGGGTTCGGGGAAGGGGCTGAACAGGGGAAGCACGGGAGACTTTTTAGAGCAGTGAAACTGTTATGTTGCAATGGTGACTACAAGACAGTAAGCATTTGTCAAAAGCTACAGAATTTCACAGCACAAAAAATAAACCTTAATGTATGCATTTCAAAAACATTTAGGATATCAGGAGACTCCTGAGTGGAATGTGGAATGTGACAAAGACTTTAACCGCACTTCAAATGTCTGCATCAGCCTCCCTGGAGAGGGTGGGGAACAGGAGTTGGGGTGAGGCCGTAAGAGTAAAGGCAAAGGAACTGTGCTTAACGCTGTGCTCTAGTTGATAAGGTTGTTTCCCAGGAGATGTAAGCTGATGAACGATTCTGGTCTTGCTGAGCATGTGTGCTGGAATTAAGTCATTAAGTGAAAGTGGACCCAGTGGTAGGAGCCAGGTGTCCCATTGTTTGAGGGGAGGTTATACACAGGAAGGGGAGAGGCTGGGTGAACTGGCGCTGCAAATGTCAGCATGAACTCACATTCAGCTTTATACCAATACAGATGGTTACACACAGAAATATTGATAGCTATGTCTGGATACACAGGTTAGTATGTGCATACATCTCCCCTGCGCTGTCAGCCAGGAGTGCCTAGAAGTAACCACACCTCAGGAACAACATCTACACCAGCCTCCAGACCCTGGTTTCTTATGCCATTTTCTGATCAAAGGAACCAGGCTCCTGGTTTTTAGGACAGGGGCAGGACACACAGAAAATGGGCCTGGAGTATCTTACAGCACAAGAAAGGAAAGATACGCTTAAAAAACAAAACAGAGCAAACACACACACAATGACGGGGGCACATCAAAGGGACACAGGAGCCAGTGAATGAATCCCATCCATCAAAACCAGAGCGATCTGAGCAACTGAATACAGACAGCAGCGCAAGCTCTACACCAAAGGATAAATAAATTCCCACGGATCCAAACTGACACAAGTGAGTGTCAGTGACTAAGGGGAGAAGAGGGAACCTGCTTTGCGGAAAAGTCCATGGGTTCTCAGTTGCTCCATCCTGGAGAGGGGAGGGAGCAGCCTCTCCTCAGCTACAGGGTGGGCATGGCAACCTCCTTCCAGAGAACGGTCGAGGGGGAACAGCTATGCAGTGGAGAGACCAGACAGACACACAGGAGCCAGGTGACCATGGTCAGTGTTCACCATGTAGGTCACGTGAGGGCACCCACCCTGGAAGGACATGGTGAGAAGGGCCCTTTGCCTCTGTGGACTTTCTTCCAAAAACCTACACCCTCAATCTGATCATGGGACAACATCAAATTTCAGTAGAGGAACATTCTACAAAATATTTGCCCAGTCCTACCCAAAACTCCATCAAGAACAAGGAAAGCCTAAGGAAGTATCATAGCCAAGAAGAGCCTAAAGAAACATGACAAACATATTCCAGGACAGAAAAAGGACTCTAGGGAAAAACTAAGAAAACTGAAAGGATAGATTTTCGTAAATAATAATGTATCAACATCGGTCCATTAATTATGACAAATGGACCTGACTAATGTAAACCATTAAACTGGCTGTGAGAATTCTCTGTACTATCTTTATAATAAATCTGTAATTCTAAAACTGTTTTAAAGAAAAGTTTTGGGTTTTATATATATATATATATATATATAAACAGCAATTAAAGGAAGAAAAAGACCAAGGTCGCCAAGTTTTCAGTAGTCTGGTCATGGTATTTCATTAGTCATGTTCAACAGCAACTTCCTCAAGTTCAAAGAGTGTGTCATGGACCTGAAGACACAGACACTGTGAAGCCAGAAGATCCACGTTTATAGGAACCGCTTCACATTTCACCATCTGCATGCCTTGTAACCAGCAGTGTATCTGAAATGCAAAGTGTCTCTCCTCCCACTAAGGTAGGTGATCTGCTCAGTTGTAACGGAAGCAAACCGAAGTGTCTGCTTTATAAGGTTATTTCAAATTCTTACATTGAATATAAAGCATGGGACGCTGACTATTCTAGAAGGCAGGTCATCAATTCTGGACAGTGTTAAATTCTCCTGGCGCTTGCTGGCCACTGCCTTAATAGCAGCCCCATTTCGCTGAGCACTTCCAACTGGCAGGCCCCTCCTCACACCAACTCATCAAGACAGTGACTATACTTCCATTTTCTAGATGCAGAGCCTGAGCCCAGAAAGGCTGAATGGTTTGTCCAACAGCTCCACAGCCAGCAAGCAAGGGAACTAGTCTTTGAACTCTGAGCTGCCAGGAACTACAGCCAGGCCAGACTCTGTTCGAGGGCCCAGGAACATGGCAAGGTGGCTGCCACCCAGGGCCTGGCCTGGCCGTGGGCAGAACTGTCAGGTCGACATTTTCACGAAAAGTGCGGATGCTCCTGGCGGAACAAAGGACTCTTCCTACATGGAGAAAGATCAGGAGTCATCTTAAATCTGTGCCCTTGAAACAGAGCCAGAGTCTAAAAGCTTTTACGGAACCACATGCATCACAGTCATCAATATGCCATTAGATCCTGGACATTAATTCCCTAAAAGTATTTCTGAACCTCTGAAAGGATTAACCCTTTGCAGCAGTAAATCCACCCCTCCTCCCGCACGCTCCAGCTGCTGGCTCTTCTGTTTCTACTTCAGTGAGACACTGATCTCCTTCCATCGCATTAAGGTTACCTGGATACAGCTCTGTTTCACAGAGCTTTCACTCTACTTCCTGTATGCCAGGAGGACTCCCTTCAGCTGCCAAAAGTTCTGTGGTTCTGCAACATCATGCAGCAGAGACCGTGGTTCCCTCCTGGCTGCTGGACCCACGTGCAGTGCTGGGAGGGCTCAGGGAGTCACAGACAACAGGGGCACACAGGATTCCTAAAGTCTTCCAAGAGAACCATTCGGGGTTTTTAGACGTCACCTAACCCTCTGCCCCAGCACGGGGCTCCTGGTGCCCAGTCTCCCACTGCCACCTCCCTCCCCAAGGTGGCCAGACGCCCCCCAACCCGAGCTCACCCACACAGTAAGCGGGCCATCGCTGTGAGTCTAAGTACTGATGCTCCTCTCACACTGAACTTCTCTCAGCCTATTTCCAAACCCAAGTCTTTCCAGTCCGCCACCTTCCTATCCCTCAGGAGGAGGGGCCGGGGAAGGCTGGATCCTCTGGGGCAGCTTTTTCTGAATCATGCCAACCGGCCCCAGTCCCTGGTGGTCACCCACAGGGCAGCAGGACCAGGCTCTGTGCTCAGAGAGGCCTGGGCTGCATCCTGACACATTTCCTAGCAGAACAACCTTCTAAACCTTCTCGACTCTTCTAAACCACAGTGTCCTCCTCCCCTGGGCAGCCAGTTTCTGGGCAACACAGGGGAGTGCACAGCACCCACACAGCACCACTCAGTTGCCTGGCCCCTGGCCTGAGCACCCCGCCCCACCCACTCCAGGAGCCTGATGGCGGACAGACAGCACACAGTGAAGCTAGAGGCCATCTCCATCATTCAGGGGCCTCGATCTGATGCCACAACCTGTACTTTCCCTCAGACACCAAGCTGGTGACAGACACCTGGAAACAGACCATGTGGGCTGACCAGAGTCTCTCCAACGTGGGCCAGGGGAGCTCACTAGGAATAAAGAGCCCCAGGCCTGCCTCGAACCTACTGGATCATAATCGGCATTTGAAGACTCCCAGTGATTCGCACGCAGGGTAAAGTCTGAGAAGCACTGGCCTAGATCCCTAGAGACAAACAGGATTTCAAGTCCAAAGTCAGGGAGTCAGGGAGTCTTTCAGAATAGAAAGCATTCTTTCTTTCCCACACCTGCTATTAATAACATGTGTGCACATTCAGTCTACAAAGAGAGTAAACGGAGACTGCCTCAAGGCCCTGGAAACAAAAGTTGTAAAAAGGGAAAAAATAGGTGTGCTGACAATGACGAGTCTCATAACCATGAGAATTTGTTGTCTTTTTTAACCAACCTCCCGCTAAGCACTTTCTCCTCTATTTGATCCAAGTTTGCAAAGCTACGTATTGATTTTTCAAAATAAACAAGTACCCTATTCCTAGAATTAAGTCCCCCTGGAAACTGGAACAGTCTCAAACTGGAGAAGAAAAGGCACAGGAATCCATTGGCTTTTCTGAGCTCATCCCTATATGTTCATATGGGCCAGCACTGCCTCTGCCAACAGGCCAGAGCTTCTTACTCTAAGCTGCTAAAAGGCCCTCCTGTGCCTTTGGGATTTGTGCTAACTGAACAGCATTTGCTGATTAAGCTAAAACCTCTCCTTATTCAAGAGTATTTTCTGCATAGGGGGAGAGGGACGGGGTGGGGTGAGAGGAAGATGGGGGCGGGGCAGAAACCAGCAGCAGCCGGACTGATAAACTCAGCATACACCATCCTGTTAGCCCTGACTACGGAACAACAGCCAAAGGAAAGCGCCAAGACTCCCTCCCACGACTAAGTGCCAACAGCAACGTCCCTGCTCAGCCCTGGGACCAACACAGCTGACCCGCTCTGCACTGGCTGACGGTGAGGAAGGATGTCAGAACGCAGAGCACACAAGAGCGTTCACACTCAGGAACCTTGCCACACAGACGGCTGCAAAGCGCTGAAGAGAAGAGCCAGCAGAGACATTCCTGCTGGGCCAGAGCCCCTGTCCACAGCTGCCTGAAGACCCTTTGGCAGATTCTGCAACCAACTCAGCAAACCAGAACAAGCAGCACCGCTTCCCAGACCAGCCTCTGGAGATGACGAGAGCAGCAGCCAGGCTCCCGGACCCGGACCCGGACCGAAGGAAAGCAGCCTTCGAGAATCTCCAGAATCAATTGTCCTAATGCATTCAGCAGACAGGAGTGCTCGGCCGCACACTAGCACTATATCACATCCCTCTGTAGGTCATTTGGCTCACAAAATTGATTTAGGAGAGATTATTCAATTCCATTTTACATTTTCATGTTTTGGAACTCTGCCAGCAGCAACTTCTGTTCTTCCAGAGGTCAGGAAGCTATGGACAAGGCAATCTCCTGCTGCTGTAAATGGAACTCCATATTCCCTTTATGAATTTCCTGTCAATCTTCAAATTACTTCAAATACGATTGCCCTTCATTCAGACAGTGTTTTACGTCTCCATGTCTACCTTCCTCCCATATCCGATTACCTCCCAGCTGCAGCCAGCTCCCTCTGGAGCCCCTCTGGGCGCCCACGTGGGTGGGAGCCCATGAGGACCGGCATGGGGGCCCCTTCAGCCGCAGGTTCGCAGCAAGCCCGCTGAGCCGCCAAGAGAAGACAGAAAGCCTTGCACTTACAAAATCCCTGTTCCTGGCCCTGCTCCCCCACCCCCACCACCATATGTTTTATTCTTTTTGGAAGGAAAACATGGGCACAACCCTGGCTATCTCCTCTTCTCACCTCACCAGCTTTGCCTGCCCTTCCCCCAGCCCCAGCCACTCCACACCGCAGGGTCCTGCAGCCAGGGTCCTGCAGCCAGCACCTGCGAGCACCCCTGACCTCTGACACCGGCCACCCACCTACTCCTGCTCCCTGAGCTCTTCTGCACCTGACCTGCTGCTTTCAGCACGTCTCCTTGACCTTTCAACACTGGGAAGGCCCAGCCTCAGTCCAAGTCTCTGTACCCTCTCTGTTTCCCTTTCAGAAGCCCCATCCATCCACCTGAATGCGCACCAGCCCACACCTCCGTCTCTGAGGCCTAGTCCTCTCTCCCAAACCCCGTTCATCTGCAGCAATTAGCCTGTTCCCACCTCCAGTGTGACTCATCCACACAGGGACCCGGACCGCCCACCACTCCCCACCAGGGGTCCTGAGGGCTTCCCCACAATGACCATCGAATGCCTGCTTCCCGGACTAGCAGGCCAAAATTCACTCCTTTCCATATCTCCTGTCTGACTGTGTGCTACCATAATCCCTACCATCCAACAGAACCCAGAATCAAAATGTCATTTCCACACGAATGAGAACCTGATGAGAACTGCCATCTCCCTTCCCCTGGGTTAACGGGATGGGCTCCCCATCCTGTCCTCACCCCGCAAAGGGCAGGCAGAGTCAGCCCATTACAGCCTATGTCCATTCATGCCATTGCTCTGCTCAAAACCCAGCAATGGCGCCCCCTTTCCAGAAGTGTTCAGGCGCTAAATCATGTCTTGACTCTTTTGTGATCCCACAGACAGGCTCCTCTGTCCATGGGATTTCCCAGGCAAGAATATTGCAGAGGGTTGCCATTTCTTCCTCTAGGGAATCTTCCCCCTCCCTTGACTGAACCCGCACCTCCTGTCTAGCAAGTGGATTCTTTACCACTAGCCGCCAGGGAAGCCCAATTTCCCAAAGAGTAAAAGCCAAATCCTCCAATTGCTCCAAGGCCCCTAACAAGCTTTGCTCGCCCTGATTCTGCCCATTATGGCCTCGGCCCCGCTCACCATGGCCTCAGCCCCGCCCACCATGGCCTCGGCCCCGCCCACAGGCTCTCAGTCACCACCACCAGCACACCTACCTCTCGTGTCCTCTGGCCTCTGAAAGTGCCCTTCCCTCCAGCCACCTGTCTAACTCCCTCACCTGCCCCCAGCCTGTCTTCGGTGTCACCTGCTCTACCAGGGCAGCCCTGCACGCCAACCTGCCCCACCCCATCCCTGCACTGCCCTCCAGAACAACAAGGCAGTGGTTCCTTTATTGCAACCTCTCTACTGGACTTCTATCTCTTCTTTGGCTGGGGGCGGGGTGGGGGGGGGTTCCATCCAGTCCATTCACAGAGAGTGCCCAAGCGCCTATAGGGCCTGTCACTTGGTAAACACTCCATAAATTTGAATTTAAAAATTGTTGGTTTGGGGCTTACCTGGTGGCTCAGTGGTAAAGAATCTGCTTGCCAATGCAGATTACACGAGTTGGATCTCTGATCTGGGAAGATCCCACATGCCACAGAGCAACCATATACCACGGAGCATGCCATATACCACAACTACTGAGCCAACTATTGAGCTCTAGAGCCTGGGAACTACAACTACCGAAGCCGCTGCACCCTAGAGCCCATGTTCCACAAGAGAAGCCACCGCATACTGCTGTGGTTTTCTACATTATTTTCTATACTGGGTTCCCTACACTGTTCCACTTACCTCCGTGTTTATCCTTCCAACAATACCACATAATTTTGACTATTATGGCTATAAAATAAGTCTTGAAATGGGCAGAATGGTTCCTTTCACTTTACTCTTTCTTTTCAAAATTGTTTTAGCTATCTTGGTTCTTTTATTTTCCATATTTACTTTGGAATCAACATGTCTATATCTATAAAAATTTTGGCTGTAATTTTAGTAGAAACTGCATTAAGCCTGTATGATCATTTGAGAAGAATTGATATCATAACTGTGTTGGAGTTTCCAATCCATGAACATGGTATGTTTCTCCATTTATTTAGATACACTTTGATTTCTTTCACCAGGATTTTGCATTTTTCAGCAAAAAGTCCTATAACTGTCTTGTTAGATTTATACCTATGTTTTTTTATTTTTCAGGAACTATAATGAATTTTTAATTTTAGTGTCCACATGTTCATTAACAGTATGTAAAATCAATTTTTGTGTGTTTATTTTGTATTGTGCAATCTTGCTGAACTCGCTTAATAGTTCTAGATTTGGGGGAGTTGTTTTGCTTTTGTAGATTCTTTGGGATTTTCTAAATAGATAATAAACATGTCATCTGCAGATGCAAACAACTTTATTTCATGTTTTCTGATTTGTAAGCCTTTTATTTTATTTTCTTGTCTTACTGTATAAGCTATAACTTCCAGGACCATGTGGAATACAAATATACATCTTTGCTTATTCCTAATCTTTGGGAAAAATCATTCAGTCAGCAATTATTAAGTATAATATTAGCTGTATGTTTGTGTAGATACTGTTTATCTAGTTAAATAAGTTTTACTTAATTCTTCATTTTCTGAGAGCTTTTAATTAGATGTTGGATTTTGCTACATGCTTCATTACATCAAGCGATACAATCCTTTGATTTTTCTTATTTATTCTGCTAATATGGTATATCACATTAGTTGATTTTCAAATATTGAACCAGGCTTGCATCCCTGGTACAAACTCCACTTGGTCATAGTGTACAATTCTATATATGTATTGCTGAATTCTGTATGCTAATATTTTGCCAAGGATTTTTGCATCTATATTCACAAATGATGTTAGTCTGTATTTTTTAATGTCTTTTTTTATGCCTTTAATACCAGAATAATTCTAGCTTTATAAAATGAATTGGGACATGTTCACTCCTTTTATATCTTTTGGAAAACACAGTAACCAGAATTTAAAAACTCAATGGATGGGCTCAGTAGCAAAAAAGGAGGAGTCAGAAAAAAGAATCAGTGAAATGGAAGACAGAATTTTAAAAATTACCCACTCTGAAGAACAAAGAGAATACACTGAAAGTAAATAAATAGAAGATAAGAGACCTGTGGCACCATGACAAAAGAACTAACAATCATGCCATCACAGTCACAAAAGAAATAGAGAAAAATAGCAGAGCTAAAAAAAGTACTTGAAGAAATAATGGCTAAAGATTTCTGTGCTGTTTGTCTGGAGAACAGCAGTTATTATCTAACAGCTTTCTGTCTTGCTAAGCTGTCTCTTTCTTGGTCCTTTGGCTAGAAAGAGCAGGCTTCTGTTGCACTAGTATTTATGGGTTGCCAGCATCTCAGATTGAAGTCTGTGATATATAATGGCAAAAAGAATACTCAAGGAATTCACTGTCATGTCATTCCTTAGGTCCTGGGGTCCCTGGCTGGACTACCTTCTCAGCATCATCCAGAGTCCATGTTTGTTTAATATATAATGTCTAGGATCTTTAGTTGTACTTAGAAGGAGGAGTAGGAAAAAGTACATCAATTCCTTCTTCCCAGAGGAAGAAGTTAACCAACTATTTTTAGAAAGACTGTTCAGACTATTTTGGGAATAATCACCTGTAACTGGGAAAAAACTGAAGCCAAAAGACCTGTTAAAAAGATTATCTAGGTGAAAGAAGAGTGTGGCTTGGGGCCACAGTTATAGCAGTGAAGGTGGTAAGAACCAGTTAGATCCTGAATGTATTGTGAAGAAAGTACAGACAAAAATTGCAGGTATATCAAACATGGGAGTGAAAGAAGTAAAGATGAGTCCCAGGGTTTTAGCCTGACCAGTGGAAGAATGAAGTTGCCATCAACCAATCTAAAGAAAGCTGAGGAAGAAGCAGGCTAGGCAAAGAAGGATGACTGAGTTGTTTTTCAAACATGACATAAGACATACCCATCATAAAGCCAAATGGCAGTGCTATATAGGCTTATGCATATGAGCCTGGAGTTTAGGGGCTAGGGTTCAGGCTAGAAAGATATAGTTAAGATTCATCAGGGCACAGTTGTATTCAGAGCCATGAAATCAGGTGAGATCACTGAGGGAAGGATGTTTAAAGAAAAGAGTACCAAGGATATAGCCCTGGACTCTCCACTGAAGACTGAGATATGAGAAGGAATCAGCAAAAAAAAATGATAAGAAGCAATCAGAGATTTAAGAGAAAAGCTAGGAGAAAAGAGTGTCCCACAAGTCAAACAAAGTGTTCTAAGGAAGAGGGAACAATGACCTGGATTCAGATGCTACTGATGGGTCAATGAAGACTGATAACTGACAACTGGATTAAGCAAAGTCAAAGAGGTCTTTGGTGAATTCTGACAAAGATGTTTTTGTGGAGAAACAGGGGAAATCCAGATGCAGTGGGTTCAAGAAAGAACAGGAAGAAATAAGAGGCAATAAATAAAGTCTGAGATAAATAAGTCACTAGCTTCATCCATGACTGCAGATAGTGATGCCTTTTCTTCCTTAAATTAGTCTTTACTGAGTATCTACTTTGGGTTAGATACAGCAAAGTAAGGAAATATAAGGAGAACAGGACTTACAGTTGCTGTTTAGTCGCCAAGTCATGTCCAGCTCTAGGCGACCCCATGGACTGTAGCCTACCACGCTCCTCTGTCCATGAGATTTCTCAGGCAAGAATACTAGAATGGGTTGCCCTTTCCTTCTTCAGAGGATCCTCCTGACCCAGGGATCGAACCCATATCTCTTGCATCTCCTACATCGGATGCTTTACCATTGCACAACCAGGGAAGCCCTTGCAGGGAGAGACATAAACATAATAACCATATTGGATCCTAAAAGGAGGTTTGTTGTTCAGTTGCTCAGTCATATCTGACTCTTTGCAACCCCATGGACTGCAGCATGCCAGGCTTCCCTGCCCTTCACTATCTCCTGGAGTACGGTCAAACTTATGTCCATTGAATTGATGATGCCATCCAATCATCTCATCCTTTGTCATCCCATTCTCCTCCTGCCTTCTATCTTTCCCAGCATCAGGGTCTTTTCCAGTGAGTCAGCTCTTTGCATTTGGTGGCCAATTAGCATTAGCTATACTTAAAAATGATTAAAATAGTAAATTTTATGCTATGTGTATTTTACCACAAAATAATAATAACACAAAGAGAGAAGACTTTTGCTTCTGCACATGATAAAGTAACCATGGTAGGACTTATCCTCTTGCATGAATCAGAACACTGAAAAAACATATATTTGAAACAACTAATTTTGGGCATTAAACAAAGCTACACAAAACCGTAATAAATATAAGCCCTAGAATTGCCTTTCTTAGTGAAAGCACTTGCATGACAAGGAGGAGAACCCAAGAAGAAAACCACAGCCTGCTAAGTTGGTGAAACATATGAGAGAGAGCTCAATTAGAGACTGAGCTCAGTTAACATATGAGGCAGTTAGAGATTGTGAAGAGGAGATATGAGGGAAGGCTCTGAAGAGAACAGAGCCACATTAAAAGGGCTCCAATAATCTGCAAAGGGGGGAAGTCCCCTTCATCTGTTGCCTAATTCTAAGCAACACATGAAACTCAACGAGGCAAAGCAAAAACTGAACAATTTCCATCGTTCAATAGATAGTTGGGAGACATTTAGAATTTTGACCAGCAAGAGCAAAGAGTTCCAGTTGAATGGCCAAGGCAATAAGTTAGAGACAGCAGAGAATTGCACCTAAATAATGAGGCTAAATTACCCTAGAGTAAAAGATAACCCAGGGGCTTCCCAAGTAGTGCAGAAGTAAAGAATCTGCCTGCCAATGCAGGAGACAAAGGAGATGCCAGTTCAATCCCTGGGTCAACAAGATCCCCAGGAGAAGAAAATGGCAATCCACTCCAGTACTCTTGCATGAGAAATCTAACAGGGATCGCAAAAGAGTCAGACATGACATAGCGACAAAACAACAACAGATACTCCACATCCATCTAAAAAGCTTGAAGTAAAACCTTAAAAAATAGCAAACTGATTCACAAATACCTCATTTGCCTCAAAGTATAAAGTTCAATCAGAGAAGGCAATGGCAACCCACTCCAGTGTTCTTGCCTGGAGAATCCCAGGGACAGGGGAGCCTGATGGGCTGTCTATGGGGTTGCACAGAGTCGGACATGACTGAAGTGACTTAGCAGCAGCAGCAGCAGCATAAAGTTCAATAGTCTAAAAAAACAACAAAATCCAGACACTAATATTCACAATGTCTACCATCCTACTCAAAGTTACTGAACCTACAATGAAGCAAGAAAATGTAACCAAAAAACAAAGGGTAAAGCAGTCAGTATGAATAAATCCTGAAATGGATGGATGTCCAAACAAGAATTTTAAGACAACTATTATAAATATGTATAGGTATTTAAAAGACAACATGAACATGGAAGGAGATAAATGGAAGATATAAAAAAGAACCAGATGGAACTTTTAGAAGTAAAATATATATATATATATACATACACATACACATATATGGAATATATAAATATATGAAAATATATGTGATGAATATATATGAAATATAATGAAATATATGTAATGAAAAATTCAATAAATGAGACTGCTAATTAGGCTAATCCCCAAAGGCCATATACTACATAATTCCACTTATATAACATTATCAAATGGCAAAACTATAGAGATGGAGGGCAGATGAGCAGTTTCCAAGGGTCAGGGGCAGTGGGTGGCATGGAGGGTGGATGAGAATACAGAGGTAACGTAGGGAGGTCTTTTGTGGCAATGCAACAATTCTGCATCTTAACTATGGTGTTGATTACACAAATCTATAACTGGAATAAACTGCATAGAACTCTCCACACACACAGCAAGAAAGATATGCAGCTTAAAAATACAATGAAAGCTGAATAACGTCTGTGTTCTGGTTAACAGTATGTCAGTGTCAATATACCAATGTCAATTCCTTGCATTTGATATGATATTATACATGTGCAAAATGTCACCACTGAAAGAAAGTGGGTGAATGATACACAGAATTCTTCATATTATTTTTACAATTTCCTGTGAGTCTACAATTATTTCAAAATGAAATGTTTAAAAAAAATATGTGAAATACAGCTCAAGCAGAGTTTTGAGGGAAATTTATAGGTCTAAATGCTACTATAAGAGGAGAAAAAAAATCCAAAATCACTTATCTTAGTTTCCACCTTAAGAAGCTAGAAAAAGAACAGTAAAGTATATCCAAATAAGCAGGAAGACAAGAATAAAATCAAGAATAAAAATCAATAAAAGGAAAGTCAGATACAAAAAGAGAAAGTCAATGAAAGCAAAATCTATATATTTGAAAAATAAATAATTTTGATGAACCACTAGCTAAATTTATTTTAAACAGAGAGAAAATACAAGACACAAATCTCAGTGAAAAAGGTAACATCATTTCAGATCTTATCATAATGAAAAGAATAATGAAGCAACATAAAGAGAAAGTTGACATCACTGAATTTAATAACTAGAAAAATAAGTACCTCACAAATCACAAATTACTAATGCTGACTCAGGATACAAAAATCTGAAAAGTGCTAAAATCAATTCAATTAAAAATCTTTTCACAAAGGAAATTTGAGGACTGAATGAATTCTATTGAAAATTTAAGGAAAAAACATATAACCCAACACAAGCTCTTTTTAAAAACAGAAGAAGGAACACTACCTAATACATTTAATGAGGCTAGCTTTATCTTGTCACAAAACCAGGCAGAGTCTACAAGAAAAGGAAACGACTGGACAATTTCCCTGATGATCACAGACATAAAATTTTTTTTTAAAGTATCAGCAAATCAAAATCAGGAAAAAAACTAGATATATTTTTCTTTAAAAAAAGATAATCCATCAGGACCAAGCTGAGTTCAACCTATGAATATAAAGTTAGTTTCACATTCAAAATTTAAATGATGCAACTCAAGTAATAAGAGAACAAAGGAAAAATAATCTGTAAATATTTCAATAAATGCAAAAAACACTTGAAAAATTCAACAAACATTTATGATAAAAAATTTTAATTTAGAAAACAAGAAAGAAAAAAATTGCCTCAAGCTGATAAAAGAATCTATGGAAAAACCTGTTAACATTATATTTAATGGTGAATGACTAAATGTGTTCCTTTTAAGATGAAAAAGAAAACAAAAACATCCTCTATTACCACTTCTATTTAATATTATACTAGAGGACAATATAGTAGAAAAGATAAATAAAAGGCATACATATTTAGAAAGGAGCAAGTAACACTATCTTTACTTGCAGATGACATTATGGAGTAAAAGGTTAATAAAATTAATAAGTGACTTTGGCTAAGTAGTGAATATAAATTCAGAATACAAAAACAAACTGTATTTCTATATACTAGCTAATGATTAGAGATGAATATCTTATAAAACTACCAATTTATTCGAATCAGTTCACTTCAGTCACTCAGTTGTGTCTGACTCTTTGTGACTCCGTGGACTAAAGCACGCCAGAGTTCCCTGTCCATCACCAACTCCCAGAGCTTGCTCAAACTCATGTCCATCAAGTTGGTGATGCCATTCAACCATCTCATCCACTGTGATCCCCTTCTCCTCCTGCCTTTAATCTTTCCCAGCATCAGGGTCTTTTCTAATGAGTCGGTGCTTCACATCAGGTGGCCAAAGTATTGGAGCTTCAGCTTCAGCATCAGTCCTTCCAATGAATATTCGGGACTTGATTTCCTTTAGGATGGACTGGTTGGATCTCCTTGCAGTCCAATAGACTCTCAAGAGTATTCTCCAACATCACAGTTCAAAAGCATCAATTCTTTGGTGCTTAGCTTTCTTTATAGTCCAACTCTCACATCCATACGTTACTACTGGAAAAAACCATAGCTTGGACTAGATGGACCTTTGTTGGCAAAGTAATGTCTCTGCTTTTTAATATTCTGTCTAGGTTGGTCATAGCTTTTCCTCCAAGGAGCAAGCATCTTTTAATTTCATGGCTACAGTCACCATCTGCAGTGATTTTGGAGACCCCCAAAATAAAAGTCTGTCACTGTTTCCATTGTTTCCCCATCTATTTTCCATGAACTGATGGGACCAGATGCCATGATCTTAGTTTTCTGAATGTTGAGTTTTAAGCTAGCTTTTTCACTCTCCTCTTTGACTTTCATCAAGAGGCTCTTTAGTAAATCTTCACTTTCTGTCATAGGGTGGTGTCATCTGAGTATCTGAGGTTACTGATATTTCTCCCGGCAATCTTAATTCCAGCTTGTGCTTCATCCAGCCCGGCATTTCGCATGATGTACTCTGAATATAAGTTAGATAAGCAGGGTGACAAAATACAGCCTTGACATACTCCAATAGCTCAGTTGGTAAAGAATCTGCCTGCAATGCAGGAGACCCCGGTTCAATTCCTGGGTCAGGAAGATCTGCTAGAGAAGGGATAGGCTATGTACTCCAGTATTCTGAGGTTTCCCTTGTGGCTCAGCTGGTAAAGAATCTGCCCACAATGCAGGAGACCTAGGTTCGATCCCCGAGTTGGGAAGATCCCCTGGAGAAGGGAAAGGCTACCCACTCCAGTACTCTGGCCTGGAGAATTCCAGGGAATATACAGTCCATGGGGTAGCAAAGAGTTGGACACTACTGAGCAACTTTCACTTTCACAATTTGGAACCAGTCCATTGTTCAATGTCTGGTTCTAACTGTTGCTTCTTTACCTACATACAGATTTCTCAGGAAGGAGGTAAGGTGGTTTGGTATTCCCATCTCTTGAAGAATTTTCCACAGTTTGTTGTTATCTACACAGTCAAAGGCTTTGGCATAATCAATAAAGCAGAAGTAGATGCTTTTCTGGAATTCTCTTGCTTTTTCTATGATCCAATGGATGTTGGCAATTTGATCTCTGGTTCCTCTGCCTTTTCTAAATTCAGCTTGAACATCTGGGAAGTTCATGGTTCACGTACTGTTGAAGCCTGGCTTGAAGAATTTTGAGGATTAATTTGCTAGCGTGAGAGATGAGTGCAAATGTGCAGTAGTTGGAACGTTCTTTGGCACTGCCCTTCTTTGGGATTGGAATGAAAACTGACCTTTGCCAGTCCTGTGGCCACTGCTGAGTTTTCCAAATTTGCTCACATATTGAGTATAGCACTTTAACAGCATCATCTTTTAGAATTTGAAATAGTTCAATTGGAATTCCATCACCTCCACTAGCTTTGTCCGTAGTGATGCTTTCTAAGGTCCACTTGACTTCACATTCCAGGATGTCTGGCTCTAGGTGAGGGATCACACCATTGTGGTTATCTGGGTCATGAAAATCTTTTTTGTATAGTTCTTCTGTGTATTCTTGCCACCTCTTCTTAATATCTTCTGCTTCTGTTAGGTCCATACCATTTCTGTCCTTTATTGTGCCCATCTTTGCATGAAATGTTCCCTTGGTATCTCTAATTTTCTTGATGAGATCTTTAGTCTTTTCCATTCTATTGTTTTCCTCTTTTATAACAATACCCAAAAGCACAAAATGTTTGAGGGGATAAATTTAGCAAAATACTTGCAAGCATTGCAAAAGGAAAACTTTAGGACTCAGCTAAGAGAAATCAAAGATTTAATAAGTGGAGAGATTACAATATTGATTGGAAGATTCAGTATTATTAAGATGTGATTCTGTGTGAACCGACCTACTGATTCAAAGTGATCTCAATCAAATTCCTAGAAGTTAAGAAGCTGATTAAGAAGGTGATTCTAAAATTAAAAAAATAAAAAAGCAAGGGCATAGAATTGTCACAACTATTTGGAAAAATAAGAACAAAGTTAGAGGATTTAGTTTATCTGATTTCAGATATCCAGTCATCAGTACAGTGTCATATTATTATAAAGACAGACATAAAAATGAAATAGAATACAGACTCTCAAAATAGGCCCAGCATTTACGAATTTATGATCAACTGATTTTTGATAAAGGTGCAAAGACATTTCAGTGGGGAAAGTATTTCCAACAAACTGTGTCAGAAGAACTGGGTGTGTGTGTGTGTGTGTGTATATATATATATATACGTATATGTATATATACGTATATATATATATATATATCGAGAGAGAGAGACTTCCCTGATGGTGTAGTGGTAAAGAATCCACCTGCCAATGCAGGAGATGCAGATTCGATCCCTGGGTGGGGAAGATCCCTTGGAGGAGGAAATGGCAACCCACTCCAGTGTTCTTGCCTAGAGAATCCCATGGACAGAGGAGCCTGGCAGACTATTGCCGATGGGGTTACAAAGAGTTGGACATGACTGAGCAACTAAACAATAACAACAATATATGAATGAACCTCAGTCTTTAGCTAACAAAATACATAAAGTTAACCCACATTTTAAAGCTAAATTTGTGAAACTTTTGGAAGAAAATTAAGAAAAAAAATCTTTCTTCTTGGGCTTTGGACTAGAATTTCTTAGAAACATCAATAAAAAGCAATCCATTGAAGAAAAATGGTAATTTATATTTCATCAAGATTCTAAAATTCTGCTCTTTGAAAGACACTATTTACAAAATGAAAAGGCAAATAGATGAAAAAATTCTCATACATATATCTGAAAAAGAACTAGTATTCAGAATATACAAAGAACTTTTTTAACTCGATAATAAAGAAACAACAAAAAACATTTCAATGCATACGTCATGAAAGACATAGAACTAAGCAGCATACGAAAAACAAGCTTGTCATCAGTCCTCAGGAAAATAACTGGGACCACGGTGAGACACTAGTACCTATCATTAGTCTTTAGGAAAATAAAAATAGAGTCACGATGAGATAACCAGTACACATTTAGTAAAATGGCTAAAACAGAATGACTGGCAATAACAAGTATTGCTAGAAGTGGCAGTAAACTAGAACGGTCATGTGTGGCTCCAAGGAATGTAGAATCACCTAACACCTTTGGAAAATAGATTCTCGTGAAAGCATTTCCATAGCACTTACCATTCCACCCGGTCACTCCACTCCCAGATACTTACACAAAAGAAACGATAACAAATTCTCACACAAAGACAGCCACACAAATACACATAACAACTCTGCCTATAACAGCCAAAAGCTGTAAACAATCCAAATGTCTGTCCATATGCAAAAAATCAAAGATGTCATACAATGGAATAGTACTCAGCAATAACAGGAATAAAACAGATTCACACAGCATGGATTAATCTCAAATGCACAGACACTGAAAGAAAGAAAACAGACAAAAATGAAGCCAGTACATACTGTGTGATTTCATTCACAGGAAATTCTGGAAATAGCGAATCGCATAAGCAGTAAGATCTGAATGGAAAGGGGCACCAGAATCTTTGGGGATGATGTTCTTCACTGTGGTGGTAGTTACAAGGAATATACATATGTCAAAATTTATTCATTTGTACACTTAAATAGATGCATTTGATTGTATGTAAATTATTCAGAGAGGATGGAGAATTCTGCCTTCTATCACACAGCTGTGGTCAGAGCAGGCCAACACTACCAATGGAACAAGATTTTTTTTTTAGTGATAAGTTTCAACAACTGTATTTCTAAAACCATCAAAGCTATGAAGACTATATGAATTAAAATTCCTCACAAGGAAGAGTCCTTCTAGATATGCTAAAAATAAGCTGCTAATTCTGAACACTGGCTAAGAATCAGGCTTGGTCCAAGCAAGGGATTATACAGGAGGAAAGAAAAATTGGCCTTGCTTTTCTGCTGCCTCAAGGCTTGCAACAGACTGCAAACTAAAGGAGTGTCCAACACAAGATCTGTTCTCCCCACCGGACAACTGCTGAGTCTGAGACTAAGCAAAATGCCAGGGAGCTGGGCCAGCAAGACTGCCATTTCTCCCCTCATCATCACATGTTTAGAGGGCCAGGAAAGGGGCACACAGTACATATACAATCCACCTCCCACCAAGTCATTTGCCAGACTTTGCACCCATCAGTGTGTGGCAGGAGCTCAAAATCTTCCAACTGGAACATTCAAGCCTGAGGAGACAGGGACCTGTAAGCATTTTGGTCAAGAACCCAGGAAAGCCATTCTCAAAATCAGGGACAAACTAGAGGTTTTTAAACAATAGTCTTAGAGTCCATCTCAAGGAGCTAAAAAAAAAAGAGAGAGAGAGCAAAGTAAACCCAAGCTAAGTTGAAAGAAATAACGAGCAGAAATCAACAGTGTTTTTAAAAGGTAGGGAGAAAGGTATCTAAGCTAAAAGCTGGTTCTTTGGGTAGATCAACAAAATGTATAAATGTGCAGAAACTCACAGTTAGAACAATCAAGATAAAAATAATAATAAAGAGTATAATCATCAATATCACATGTAACAGAGGAACTATCTCTACAGATCCTTTAGACAATAAAAGAATAATAAGAGACCATCCTGAACTACTTTAGTCAACAAATTCAACTTAAAAGAATTGGTAAAATTCCTTGAAAAACAACAACTACCAAAGCTCATTCAAAAAGAAACAGATAACCTGTGCAGAGCACACTGATGACATAAACCAAATTCCCAGTTAAAAACTCTAAGATTAGAGGGCCACACTAGTAAAGTCTACCAAACATTTATGAAGGAAATAGTATTAATTATACACAGACTCTTCCCGAAAACAGGAGAGAACACTCCAAATTCATTTTATAGGCCAATATTATCTTGATAACAAAACCAGACATTATAAGAAAAAACATACACACCACTATCCCTCACATAACTGGACACTAAAATCTTTAAAACATTCTCAAATCAAATCCATAAATATTTTAAAAGGAAAAAACATCACAACCAAATGAGGTTTATCCCAAGAATGCAAAGTTTGTTTAACATTTATCATTTAATGTAATTCACCATATTGACAGAATAAAGGAGAAAAACCAGATGATCATCTCAATAAATGTAAAAACACATTTGACAAAATTCAGGACCCACTGATGATAAAAATTCTAAACAAACCAGGGACCGGAAATCTCTCAGTCTACCAAGAAGTGAAAGTCGCTCAGTTGTGTCTGACTCTGCAACCGCATGGACTATACAGTCCAGGGAATTCTCCAGGCCAGAATGCTGGAGTGGATAGCCTTTCCCTTCTCCAGGGGATCTTTCCATCCCAGGGATCAAACCCAGGTCTCCTGCATTGCAGGCAGATTCTTTACCAGCTGAGTCACAAGGGAAGCCCACCTACTAAAAGCCTACAGCTAACTTCAGATCTAAAGGTAAAATACTAAATGCTTTCCTCCTAAGACCAGCAACGAACTAAGGCTGTCCTCTCACCATTGCTGTTCAGTGCTGTGCTGACACTCACAACACAAATGAACCTCAGAATCATCATGCCGAGTGAAAGAAGCCAGACAGAAAAGAGTACATAGTGTACGATTACATTAATAAAGAATACAAACTACTCTAAAATGACAAAAAGTATCTCTGTGCTTTCCCGCAATCCAGAGGAAGAGCAGGGAATGGACGATACCTGGACAGAAGGAATCTTCCGGGGTGATGGGAAGTTCCTGTCTAACAGTTGTGCACAGCTGTCAAAAGTCACCCAGCTGTACACTTTAAATGGATGTAGTGTATTTTATGTGCATCATTTCTCAATAAATTTTATAAGAAAAAACTGATTAAAATATTAATAGATAAACTGAACTTCATCAATAAGAATTTCTATTTCTCAAAAGACATCACTAAGAGAGTGAAAGACAGGCTACCCAAACGGTAAGATGTCTGCGCTGTATATTTTAAACAAAGAATTTATCTCCAGGATGTATAAAAACTACAACTTAAAAAAAGAGAGAGAAAACAAATCAGAAATGGACAGGAGACTTGAACAAGCACTTTGCAAAAGAGGACCTTCCAATGAACAACAGTGATAAGGAAGTGCCAGTGTTCTCAGCTGCGATACTATGATTTACAACAAGAAAGATATATTTGGTATATTCATCCCTGCTCCTGGCAAAGAGCTCCTACAGCCCTGGGAATTTCCTGAAGTGAAAGAAGGACAAGGGCATCTTCTGCCATGTTAATGAAATGACTTTGAGAAAGTCCCCAGATAATCCAGGGATGGGAGCTGATGGCCTGGGGAACCGCCTACATGGTTAGGGAGCCAGACCCTTCTGGGGAGGGGAGAGGGGCTGGACACTGAGTTCAGTCAGTCACCAATGGCTGATGATTCATTGAGCTGTGCCTAGGTAACGAAGCCTCCACAGAAAAAAAGGCTGAACTTTTGGCTTTGGAGAGCATCCGGGTGGGTGAGCAGGAGGCACTGAGGGGAATGTGGTGGGCCAGAGAGCAGGGGCGCTTCAGGGCGCTCCGCACCCTACAAATCTTCCACTGACAGCTCATTTGTAGCCTTGACAACAACTGGCAATGTGAGTGGATGTTTCTCTGAGTTCTGTGAGTCATTCTAGCAAATTAATCAGGCCCAAGGAGGGGGTCATGGGCACCTCCAGTTTGTAGCCAGTCGGTCAGAAGCACAGGTGATAACCTGGACTTGTGATTGGCATCTGAAAGGGGACAGGGAGTGCCTGCTGACACTGAGCCCTGAGCCTGTGGAATCGGATGCCGTCTCCAAGTAGATGCTGTCATACTTGAGCTGAACTGTAGTACACACAGCTGCCATTGCAGAACTGTTTGTTGGTGTGGGGAAAAAGCACATGTTATCAGCGATCAGGAAAATACAGATTAAAACCACAACAAGGTACCACCAAACAACTCCAGAAAGGCCAACATTAAAGAGACAGAAATCTGCAAGTGTTGCTGAGGGTGCAGAGCAACTGAATTCTCAGACATGATCGGATAGCTTGCAAACCAGCTCAACCACTTTGAAAAACTGGCAATTATCTACTAAAAATAAACAGACACCAACCCTACAACACGACAATTCCACTTCTGGGTACATATGCAAGAAAATGCATATCTATGTTGGCCTGCAGAAACCTCTAAGCATAGACGGAGAAGCTTTATTCTTAATAGCCCCAAACTGGGAATACCCAAATGTCCATCAGAGGAAGAGGAGGATGTGTGGTTGCCTGGACACTGGAAGACCAAAGAGCCACAAACAATCCTCTACACATCTTCTGAATTCCTGCTCCGGCACAGACTTTTCGAGAATACCCTCTCTATTGATCTCATTGTTGTCACTTTTTCCCCTTATAATAATAAAGGCTTTTCAAAAATCATGGAGATTGTTTCCCCACTGACAGTATCTTATAAGAAAGACCAAGAAAGAGTCGGTCTCCGTGGCTTTATCCAACAAGCAGCATGTGTTCACCTCCACGCCCTGCAGAGGGCGCATTCCCGTCAGCCCGGTGGCTGCAGAAGTGGCTGAGGGTGGACAACACCCACACTCTCGGTCACCTCGATCCTGTGCACCAGGTGCCCACCCTGCCTAGGAGCCCTCCCTGGGGGCTCCCTGTCGTCTCACAAACTCCACCCTGGCAGATGTGGAAACACTTTTTTCTGTCATACTAGTTAGAACACAGAAGTGTAGGAATGAAGCAGGATAGAGGTCACCCACTGCCCACTCACCACGCCTGCCCACATCCCACCGTTTCCAGGACTCAGCTGAGATGCCTGTCCTCCCCCAGGCCTTCTTCCATCCCCCTGAAGTGCCTGCCTCCCCAAAGCCCCACATCTTTCTGCTCTTCTCCAATGCCATGTGGCTGACACCCCTACGGTCCTGAGGACACATGAGTTTGTGTGCCATGCCCCAGCCCCAGCGGATCATAGGCTCCCTGGATTAAAGGAAGACGCGCCCCTGTGTTTTCAGTAAACAATCTGTTGGGCTGAATTCCTAGCAGCACATCTCAGAGCCTCAGCCTGGAAAGGCCTTCTGAAGGAGAAGGGGCTTAGGGCTCACGTGATGAAACACATGCCAACATATGACATGGGGAAAGAAAGAGCAACCTTTGTGAGGACTCTGGTTTGCTGCAGTGACAGTATTAATTCCAGTGGAGCGCTTGGCTAGGAATGTGGGAGTGATTAGCTTATTGCTGAAACGCTGGCAAGCGTGCTGGTTCCTGGCCCGGCCCCAGCAGAGCGTGATGTGAACATTACACGCCATCAAGCTGACTCAGAGAACAAATGACTAAGTTTCCGATAATCAAGGAGATTCTGGCTTGGCCGTTCTCCGTCCTGATGCAGCCTGAGTGTAACGCATCGTGAGGGATGATCCGGCCGGGCCTAGAGGAAACGTCTCTGGTGCAGCGTGTGGGTCCGCAGCCAGTCTGGCCTCACAGTAGGGGTGGAGTGAGGAGCACTTTACTGTCTTTCTGATGCTCAAGCAGCCATTCAGAATCCTCTCTGAACAATCGTCTTCAAACCCAGGCTGTAAAACAGGTGATTCTGTTTCTAGGAGCTGTGCTATTTAAAGACCAGCCAGCTCATTAACATCAAGTGCCACAGCCCTGCGCTCCATGGAGCAACTCAGATATGGCCCACAAATGGAGGAAAATCTCCAGGCACCAAGGAAATGAAAAATGTCATAGGGAGCTAAGACGGGCACAGATCACCTCATCTACGTCTCTGAGGAATTTGACACTATGTCTCTGGGCAGGGGTGGCCAGGGCTCTTCCAAATGACCCGAAGGCCAACAATTTCAGGTCATTTCCCACACTGTCATTACTCCTTATTCCTTCATTCTGGAGACCATGCCTCTGTGTGTGTGTGTGTGTGTGTGTGTGTGTGTGTGTGCATGTGCACATGCGTGTGTGCTGGGGGAAGGGCAGGTGGACAAGAGGGCTGAGACTCCTGCAAATGACTTTAAACCATCAAGAGGTGATGACGGCATTTAGAAAGTGAGCCAAAGTTCAAGGTGCCCTCTCTCCAGTCAACTCCGGCAGAGACCTTGACCATACACCCATCTTCCTATTGGTCACTAAACACCCACCTCAGTGACACTCAGTTTCCAGAACAAGACACAGGCATTAAGAGAGCTCAAGGGCACACGCAGCTTATCATATCAAGGACAGGAGGCCCAGTTTCGGACTTCATTTCTCCAGCAAGGATCTGGGGACAGGAGCCACTTGTAACAGTGACAGTACTCTCTGCAGGCACTTCTGTTCTGAGATGGGAAAGCTGAACAGCTAAGATTTCTCAGGAACCTGGGAACAGTATGAAATCTATGGTCAATGATGCCCTGAGGCCCTGCAAAATCCTGTCTTTTTAGAAAGATTTAATCATGTTTAACATATTCTAGATAATAAATTAGAAACTTAATCTTAGGGTTTAAAATTTTTCTCTGATGGTCTGGGAACTGAAAGGGAAATGCAACTAATCAGAATTCCCTACTCCCCAATTTTCATTAGAAGAAGCTTTACTGTTCTTTCCACAGAGCAGCCCAGAGTCGTGACCCAGGGAGAGGTGTCGAGGCAGAGCCAGGGTGAGCACAGAACACCTCCACACCCCAGGCACTGCCCCCAGCAATGATGACCGCCCTGTGACTGGGTGGCACGCTTCTCCACCTTTGTTGCACTACTGGCACCCAGGAACCACAAGGGAGCCAGCCAACAGCTTCCTTCCTGACACCAGGCAGTGAGATGTGCATTCTGTCCAGGGGACCTAAGCCACCAGACCCAGGGTCATTCCCTCTTCCTCAGTCACCCAGACCCTCTGCAGAGCAGTGGCTACAGCCAGGCATGACTTTCCTGCCTCCTCTGTCCTGGATCTTCTCACACAGCTTTCAGCTGAGAACTTGTCCTACCCACCCTCTCTCCCTCATAAATTACTGGAGAAATAAGTCCTTTAGCATCAGAAAAAAAAACATCTATAATATCTTTGGTCTCCCTCCTAGTATGTAGCACAGAGGTGTATACCCTACTAGTAATGCTGGTGCTAATAAATGCTGTGTGTTTCCCCTGAGGAGACAGATTTCCCATCACAGAGCAGAAGCGCCTGTAGGGCTTTTGTCTTTTTCCTGTTAGAGAAGAAAGCCTTTATTTCCTTATTTCACAAATAAAGCTGGCTCAGTTGGTTGCTTTTGTAGGGCTTTTGTCTTGAAAATCAAATTCTGATGTCAATTTCTGAAATTATTTATAATACGAAAGTTGAATCTCTCAGTTTCTTTCCAGTGTCAATCTTCCAGTTGAACCCACTTTCCTATTAGCATTTATTTAAAAACAAACAAACAGAGGAACTCTGCTTTCTCTCTGACTTGGTGCTTGGTAACAGCTGTCACCTCCGTGGTCCCCTGACGTTCTTCACCAAACACAGCCGCATTTCCATGCAGGCACCACAGTTCCCAACAACACCACACCAGCGGTTCTCAAGCTTTTGGGACTCAGGACCCCTTGTAGGCTGCCAGGCTCCTCTGTCCATGGGATTCTCCAGGCAAGAATACTGGAGTCAGTAGCCATGCCCTTCTCCAAGGGATCTTCCTGACTCAGGGATCAAACCTGGGTATCCTGCATTGCAGGCATATTCTGTACCATCTGAGCCACCAGGAAGGCCCTATTTTTTAAATGGATTCTATTTATTGATATTTCCTTGAAATTAACACAGAGATTTGAAAATTATTTATTCGGTAATTCATTTACAATGAATAATAAGCCCATTACATAATAACAAAAACACTTTTTAATAAAAATAACTATATTTTCCAAACCAAAATAAATTAGTGAGAAGAATTTCTGGAACTATTTAATGTCAGGATTAATAGAAGACAGTTGGATTGCCACACCTGCTTCTGTATTCAAACTGCTGTGAAATGCTGTTTTGATTAAAGTATGTGAAAAAAGCCCATCCTCACCCAGACATGTGGTTGAAAACAGGAGTATTTACAGAGGCTTATCAGATCATCACAGATATTCTTCAATATGACATTGAAACTTGGCAAGTGGTCATTTCTTAAAGGCTACTTTGGAACATGGAATTTGAAACCCCATCAATGGGGTTTATAGTTTTTCACAGTAAAACTCATTCTTTTTCACTCTTGCACCCTAAACATATATTTCACCCATGCATGGCTGGCATGGCATCACGCATTAGGCATTTGGCAAATACTGGCTCACTGAGTTACAGGATCTTCATTAACACATTTCAGTATAAAGTGTCAAACAATTCATATTTGTTAACATCACCACTGAGTTCATCAGAAACATCTTTAAGTATTGGGGAGCTGTCAAGCTCACCAAGTCAGACACAAGTTTTCAAAATTCTAATTTTTGCCTGAAAACTCAAATTTTGTCAGTTGCGACAAATACCAGCAGTTATTTCCTTTGAAGTCACAGTCTCACTTAGTTAAATTTTCAGACATTGTCTGCCAAAAACACAAATCTGCATAACCATGGTTTGTCTGTCAGTTATTCTTTAAAGCAAAAACAGTATTCCATGAGCAGTTCAGCTATCCACCCAAAAAAGCACCAGTGCTTTTCCTCGAAACAGTTGTTGTGACTCCATTTGCAGACACACGTTATGCAAACCCCCAGTCTGTCTCTCCAAACATGTAAAAGACGTGAGCTCAAGAGTCAAGACTTCGTTAGACTGATGATTCTTACTGCTTCATTAAGGACACTGCTCTGTGTGTAAGCGGCTCTCGAGGCGGCAGCGGTGCTGAAGGACTCAGTCGCTGAGAGCCCAGGGCCGGCCTCAAGGCCGCTCAGGCGCCAGCAGTGTGCCTGCCCTCACTTTTCTGCCATCAGCTCGGATGTCAACACTGTGAGAAAGGAACTCCCCTTATGAACGCAGTTTTGACCTCACGAACCCCTGAAAGGGCCTCCGAGAGCCCTGAACGTCCATAGACACAGGTTCCATTGTCATACTGTAGGTGCTGGGGCCCAACAAGGGGCTTGGGATCTCAGGTTGGCTGGCCTTCATGGGCAAAGTGACAGGCCTGTGGCAACGGTCCTGAGCCTGAGCCTTATGGGAGGTGGGGGTAACTGAGAGCCCCGCGACCACTCACCAGAGGGCCCTTGCCTCAGTGTGAAATTTAATCCTCTGTTCAGTACGGGCTCGAGACCCGCTTCCAGCTCAGCATTTCCCTTGGCGCTTTGCCTAACGGATGCTGCAGATGACAGTGCAGGGCCTCGCCCTTGGTGGAGCCCAGCCAAGCTGGGCCTGTCTGGAAGGTGCGCCCACCTGACTCAGATCTGACCGCAGGTAGACAGTCTTGGCCAAGGACCCTGGCCTCACCAAACCAACCCCACAACCCTAGCTCCAGGTGCTTCCCCCTGGGTCTGAAGGACAGGGCTGACAGCCAGGCTCCTCTTACAAGTCTGAGAGAACACGGCCTTGGCCCTGCCGGATGGGAGAGATCCTAGAGGCCTGGTCACAGAGCACTTAGCAGTGGGGATACTCCGCCAGTTCTCAGGCTGTCCCATCCACCCCGGAGAAGCTGTGCCCAGAAGCTGCAGTGGTGCCCAGAACAAGAAAAAGAGAAATGACCGGAACCGTGTGGGGCATATCTAAGAGCAAGAAGCCCCTCAGAGCCAAGCGTGCCAGGGAGAGACTGCTGTGTCCCCAGGGGCCAGAGTCCAGCTTTAGGAACTCCAAGAAGTAGGGAAGTGAGGTGGCGGGAACCAAGGTCACAGCCCCTGTGGGGACCAGTGGTCCACATGCCACCCCAGTGCCCTAAGATAAAGTAACTACTACGCCTCTGTCAAGCGTCCATGATGGCTCAGACAATAAACAATCTGCCTACAACGCAGAAGACCAGGGTTTGATCCCTGGGTCGGGAAGATCCCCTGGGGAAGGGAATGGCAACCCACTCCAGTATTCTTGACTGGAGAATTCCATGGACAGAAGAGCCTGGCGGGCTACAGTCCATAGGTTCACAAAAAGTTGGACACAACTGAGCAACAAACACACACTTCTGTCAACGTCAGTCTCCATGCTTATCACATGGTAATACATGAATTTGAAAAGACCATTAAATGAAAAGTCTCAGTTTCCTAAGCGGACCTAGAGAAGTAGAGCTACCTCATGGTTAACAATTTCTCAGTAAGCAACATAACCTATTTCACTATTTGTCTGTTTAATTAATGAGGTAATCTATCAAGTCTAGGAAATTCAGCAACAGCTTAATCATAAGGGGTTATGGAAGATGTCAGTAAGAAACATGGCTCTGTTACAAAATCTCATCTGTTTAAAATTCCATGAAAACTCAAACTACCAGGACACAAAGTTTTGTTGGTGATTATTAACCATGTCGTACCACAGATACCTAAAAGCTGCACACTGAACGAAGCGTCACTACTTTGGACTATTTCTTATTTGCTTAAGGACAATTGTGAATAGAGTTCAGAAATCCCTGGAAAAGCACCCAGTTCAATAAAAGTCACAGAAGGACAGGCCCGCTGCCCTCCTCACTCTGAGGTGCTGTAAATTTCCAAGGCTGGATTGGGTACATTATGGTAGGAGCGCTTGGCCTCAGAGGATGAACTTAGTTTGCCAATAAATTATTTACCCCCAAAAGTACTTCAGGATGAAATAATAATGCCTTTTCCACCCAGAGAGTTTCACTATTGAACATGCGTGCACGTCAGTCATCTCATTTCGCTTCCACAAGAGAAGCTCCCAAGAGAACACAGGCCAGGTACTCACGTGCCCCTTTCTGCAAAACAGAAACAGACTCAGAGCAGGGGCGAGGGGTGGGGGTGGGGGCAGTAGGCTACAGCCACCAGAGAGAAGGGAGGGTGCTCTGTGCGTCTCCGACACCACTGCTACTTGGTTTCAAAGTGGTTTTCTTCACTGACTTTATTTATCTTATTTATATCCCCATTTAGTCCCAAAACTGAAGCATCTAATTTTTTCTTCTTATAAGAAATCAGAAATGTCTTGATTTCCCAATGTGAATACAGCTAAAAACAAGAAAAAGATGAAATACTGACAGTGTGCCCTTATAACGTCTGCCTAGAAAATCGCCACGAACATATGGCTTCACACCCAAGCAGTGTAGCAGAGAACAGAAAATGGCTCAATAATCCCCAAAGAAAGAGTTTAAATCTGAGATCTTCCTCTTTTAAAGTCTCTCTCATTAAATACATATTTCAACAGAGATGAATTAGGATGCAACTGGCTTCTTTGAAAAGGGGTGATACGGTAATAAAAATGGGGGTCAGGCAGCTGGAGATGAGGAAGCCCTATTTTACATGCTGCAGAGTGGTAACCATCTGAAGGCAGACCATGCTCACACGTAGCCTCCACTCAGGAACAGAGGGAAAAGGACTGCCAGCAGGTTGGGTGACCGTCACCCGCTCTGCCAAAACAGGCATTACAGAAGAGAAGAGCTTAGGAAAACTGGCTGACTTGTGAGAGAGACAGGAAAGCACTCCGAGACAGTCAGGAAACCTGGGCCTCACCTTGTGGGAAAAGCCTCCCTCTCTGCGCCCCAAGAGTAAGACGTAAGACTGAAACTGTTTTGAGACACGTGTCCTCCTTGGTCAATCAGAGGGCTCCATGGTACACACAGATCAGACAGGAGGGTTCCTCTCCCACCCACAGTAATGAGCAGAAAGACATAGGCACAAGAAAGCAAAGATAATAACCAGGCCAGAGGGGCGTGGCTAAGAAAGGATTCAGGGTGTAGTGACTGGCACATGGACGGCATTCAGATCAGAAGCTACAAGAACTGGGGGGAATTCTGCCAAAGAAGCATGAGCCAAAGAAAGTCAGTGACTGTCAAAACCATCCCCAGCTTCCAAATTTCGGAGGTGGAAGCAAGCTCTGAACCCTGGACAGATCCCACCCCTCAAGGAAGAGATCTTCCCCAAAGCTCCAGGCACTGTACCTACAGAGGACAAGGATAAGGAAAAGCCTCCCGGGGTCAGGGCAAGCATCTGGGAGGACACTCTCAGGAGAGGAAAGAGAATCAGATGAGGCCACAGCAGAACCAGAATGGATCAAGACAAGAGCACGCCATCATCACATCAGAGCACACCCCAAACAGGAACCTCGGCCATGCCCCAAAACACCACCCATGGCCTCTCGCAGCCAACACTGGGGAGGGAGGGCTGCTTCCTGAGCCTCGCCCTAGGTCACCCTGCCTTAGATTTGTTAAGACATTCACAGATAAAATGTCCCTGCTTCCTGACAGCACCCTCCTCTCCTGTATTCTCCCCAAAGCACCCAAAGCCCAGATCCTGTAACAGATTCTTTCTGCCACCCTCACTTTGATACCTCACAGTTCCCCATGGTTCATGGTCCCAACTGTTCCATCGCAGGTGCCAGGTGAGTTCCTAGTGGCCTCTGCCTCATAGTCATTGACAGACACCTTCATGATACCTGCTATCAGGGGTCACTCTTGCATTGGACCAAAGACTGATATTTATCTTCCAGTCCCCCCCTTTCAAATGGAAGGTTTTTTCCACAGTAATTGTCAACAGTTTGGCTCCATTACTGTACAGTGTGAGCACCAGATAACCTGTGTGTTAGCTCAGTCACTGAACCTCAAGAGCTGTGTCTGGCTTTGATTATCTCCCTGGAGAAGATAAGTGTAATACAGCTGGAAAAGAAGAATATGCACAGATGCTTCAGGGCCAAGCGGAAGGACTTAAGCAGAGGTGAGTGTCCACCAAACAGACATGCAGCTGCTAACCATGGACAACACTTCCCCCCTCGATACCTGCACTGAGGCAGGCCACGTGACTATTCTCCCCAGGGAAACATCTACAGTTACCCCCATGTCATATCCAGGTCAACATGGGTGAGAAGCATACATGTGTCCTCCACACCGTTCTCCCCATCTGCCAGTCGGACAAAAAGAAAGTTCAGGCCCTAGATGGTGCTATCAACCTAGCAGAAGCAGAACCAGAGCAGCCAGAGCCGGGCTCCAATCACCATGTGGAGGCAAGCTGATCCCTGGCAAGGAATACCCACAGTGGACCGTTACACAAAGGAGAAGAGACATTCTGTGTAAGGTCCTGATACTTGGAAGGGATTATTTTTGGGGGGGAGGGGTTAACATTTCCTTTTATTGGAGGATAATTGCTTTACAGTGCTGTGGTGGTCTCTGCCATGCATCAATACAAATCGGTCATAATTATATTTATATCCCCTCCCTCTTGAGCCTCCCTCCTCACTGGGAGTTTTATTATGGATGCTGAAGTTATCTGAAATAACCCAGAAATCAGGGGCTACAGGTACAGACTAAAAGCATGACCCTGACTCTGAGAAACCAGCCTTCAACTTGTGCTCAAAGCACAAAGGGATAAACCCAAAGGTGGAAAAGTCCTGAAAAGCAAGCCAGCCCTCTCATGTATGGGTACCTTGTTTTGCTTACCTGGTTGGCTTCAGGCCTGCACTGGGATTAGGGTGGCTTCTTTAAGAGTAAGGAGACTTGGGGACTCCCCTGGTGGTTCCATGCTTAAGACTCCGTACTTCCAATGCAGTGGGGAATGGTTGGGGAACTAGAACACACATGCCGTGTGGTGTGGCCAAAAAAAATAAATAAGTTACTAAAAAAAAGTATGAAGAACCTTAGCAATAACAAAAGAAAGGCTGTCCAAAAATAATACAATCATCCTAGGTCTCAAATTATTCCTCAAAATAATTCTGCAAATACAATGTCTAGCACATGCAAAGAAATTAGACACCATGAGCAAGAACGACATAAGTCACAGAAAACAAAACAGACCCAAAGAAATTAGACACCGAGCAAGAACAACACAAGTCACAGAAAACAAAACAGACCCACAAAGACAGGAGAAGTCAGAATCATCCAATACAGATTCTAAAAAACTACCCTTGCAATAATGCAAAAACGAACAGCCCAGTTAAAAAATGGGCAAAAGACTTGAATAGACATTTCTCTAAAGAAGATATATCAAGGGCCAATAAGCACACAAGAAGACGTACAACACTACTAATCATAAGAGAAACCCTGATCAAAGCCACAGTGAGGTGTCACTGCATGCCCACTAGGACAAGCAAAGAAACAGAAAATAACGAGATGGTGAGGATGTGGAGACACCGGATCCCTATACACTGTTGATGGGAATGTAAACTGCTACCACTGCAGCGGAAAATGCTCTAACAGTTTCAAAAAATTCAATACATAATTATCACATGATAAAACAACTCCATTTCTGGAAATATGGAAATATGCCCAAAAGAAGTGAAGAAAAGAAAAAAAAAGTGTGAAGTCGCTCAGTTGTGTCCAACTCTTTGAGACCCCATGGACTGTAGCCTACCAGGCTCCTCCATCCATGGGATTTTCCAGGCAAGAATACTAGAGTGGGTTGCCATTTCCTTCTCCAAAAGAAGTGAAAGCAGGGACTTAAACAGATACTTTACAACCATGGTTAATGGCATTATTCACTATAGTCAAAAGGCAGAAGCAATCCAGGTGTCTGTTGACAAGGGAACGGATAAACAAATGGTAGTTTACCCATAAAATGGAATATTATTCAGCCTTAAAAAGTAAGGAAAATCTGACATATGCTACAAAATGTTTGAACCTTGAAGACATTCACCGGCTAAGTGAAATAAGCCAGTCACAAAAGGACAAAACTCTTTGATTCCACTTTTGTGAGGTACCTGCTGCTGCTGCTGCTGCTAAGTCGCTTCAGTCGTGTCCAACTCTGTGTGACCCCATAGACGGCAGCCCACCAGGCTCCACGGTCCCTGGGATTCTCTAGGCAAGATCACTGGAGTGGGTTGCCATTTCCTTCTCCAATGCATGAAACTGAAAAGTGAAAGTGAAGTCACTCAGTCGTGTCCAACCCTCAGCGACCCCATGGACTGCAGCCCACCAGGCTCCTCCGTCCATGTGGTTTTCCAGGCAAGAGTACTGGAGTGGGGTGCCATCGCCATCTCCGTGAGGTACCTAAACAAGTCAAATTCATAGAGACAGAAAGTAGGATGGTAGTTTCCAGGGGACTGGAAGAGGAGATTACTATTTAATAGGGACAGAGGCTTCCCTGGTGGCTCATCTGCCTGCAATGAGGGAGACCCAGGTTTGATCCCTGGGTCGGGAAGATACCCTGGAGGAGGAAATGGCAACCCACTCCAGTACTCTTGCCTGGAAAATTCTATGGATGGAGGAGCCTGGTAGGCTACAGTCCATGGGGTCGCAAGGAGTTGAACATGACTGAGCGAGTCTACTTTCTTTCTTTTCAATTTTGCAAGACGAAAAATGTTCTAGAGATGGATGGTGGCGATAGCTGCATAACAATGTGAATGTACTTAAATCACAGAACTATACATTTCAAATGTAAATTTTATATATGTTTTTACTACAACAAAGAAACACTACATTCTGTAGAAAAGACTGCCAGTTTCTCAAAAATGTAAATGTAAGATTACCATTTGGCTGGAGAAGGAAATGGCAACCCACTCCAGTATTCTTACCTGGAGAAAATTCCATGGACAGAGGAGCCTGCAGGGCTACAGTCCATGGGGTCACAAAGTGTGGGACACGACTGAGCATGAGCCTCTCTTCTCTTCTGAGAAAGAGATGACCACACTGCAGTGAAGCCTTGTCAAAAGAAAAGGACTCCATGCTTTGCCTTCTACAGGATGATAACATTTTGAAGTTGTAATATGCAAGGGGAAAACTGTTTTCTTACATCAAATCCAAGATTATCAGCCTGATCTTTCTTAACGTTATCCATCTGTGGTCATTTCATTGTTCTTTTTGACATTTTTCAGAACATAAAGAAGGAGGATAGGAAGTTCTGAAAGTCTAATCCATCAAATTGTGAATTTTGTCGACTTCTCCCAAAAGTTTGGGTATAAGGGGGAAGGTAGACGGGGGATAGAAACTGGACAAGATGAAGGTTAGAGGGGTTATGATTATATTAAAAGCTAACATTTATAGAGTGAAAAAAAATAAAAATCATCTGATGTATGAATGCAAATGATACCACTATCTTAAGAGATAAGATATTCAGATTCTATTATAATGGGACAACATAAACGGAGTTGAATGATTGAAAGAAATGCCTTTATATCTTCGTATCTATACTGTATACGTATTTATATGCCATCATGTGAAAGAGCAATGCTGAGTTAATTTCCTTTCATTTCAAATAATGGCTAATACTTGTTTTGATAAACCTAGTGTTCTGTGAAGTACCATAACAAAATAAATAAATAAAATAAAATTACCATTTGATCCAACAATTCCACTTCTGGATATATATCCCAAATAATTGAAAATAGGTCTTTTATCTGTACACTTATATTCATAGCTGTATTATTCAAAAAGGCTAAAATGTGGAAGCAACCCAAGTGTTCATTGACATTTTAAACAGATAAGCAAATATGGTATATACATACAATGGAATATTATTCACCCTTAAAAAAGGAAGGACTTTCTGGCACATGCTAAATGGATGAACCTTGAAGGCATTATGCTAAGTAAAACAATTTAGTCACAAAAAGATAAATACTATATGATTCTACTTACCTGAGTACCTTGAAGTATCTCATAAATCAGAGAGACAGAAAGGAGAACCAATCAAAGGTGGTTGCAAGGGCTGAGAGAGAAGGGGGATGGGAATTCTTATTTATTAGGTACAGACTTCCAGTTTTACAAGATGAAAAACGCTATGAAGATGGATGGAGGTGATGGTCCCACAACATGATGAATGTATATAAATAATAGCACTAAACTGTGTATTTTACCACACTTGAAAAATTGGTGTAAAAAAAAAAAAACAAGCAAAAAACACTACACTTGCCATGGTCAAAAACACAAATGAGAGATGAGGAGCTATAAAAAGTAATTCAGTTTCTATCTTTTTTTAAAATCTAGAACTGAAAAGTTTTTAAATCATGAATGGGATTTAAAGCAGATTAGGTGCTACTGAAGGGAGAACTGGTAACTGGAAAATATATCAGAAGAAAATGTTCAAATTAAAGCATGAGCAGACCAGAACCTGAGAAATATAAAAGACAGGGCCTGGGAATACATGGTGAAAAACATGATTCGAGTTCCAGAAAGACAAGAGAGCGAAGATAAAACAGAAGCAAAATCTAGATAACAGCAATGAATGTTCCAGACTTAGGAAGACATCATGCCATAACAGATAAAAGAAGGCAACACGGTTGCATGGTGTGGGGAGGGGGGCGGCCAGGGTGGCATGCATGGAACTTAGTCAAACTATATAAACCTAAGGCCAATGAGAAAATCCTTTAAAAGCAATGGGAAATGTGCAGATTACATCCAGAGAAATAGCAGCTACATTGACTACTGACTTTTGAACAACAAAAATAAAACCCAGACTCAGTGGAAAGAAATTTCTAATGTGCTAAAAGAAAATAATGCCAAAATAAAATTCAATGTACAAGAAAAGATTCTTTAAAGAATAAAGGTGAAAGAGTGATGTTCATGAAAATAGGAAAGGAAAGACCCAAAAAAGAAAACAAAACTCTTCAGTAAATGCAATGAAAGTTAAAAAAAAAAAAAAAACACCTGTCAAATTCAACTTCTTCAGAAATCTGGGAGTTTAACCTGAGGTTTTAGAGAAGGAAATGGCAATCCACTCCAGTATTCTTGCCTAGAGAATCCCGTGGACAGAGGAGCCTGATGGGCTGCCGTCTATGCGGTCGCACTGAGTCGAACATGACTGAAGCGACTTAGCAGCAGCAACCTGAGGTTTGCCACAACTGGGGAGCATGTGTTAAAGAAAAATGGTTGATTCTCAAGAATACCAAGTTTGGTGTTTTAGCTTGCCCTATTCTCACCATCGGAGAAGGCAATGGCACCCCACTCCAGTACTCTTGCCTGGAAAATCCCATGGACGGAGGGGCCTGGTAGGCTGCAGTCCATGGGGTCGCTAAGAGTTGGACACGACTGAGCGACTTCACTTTCACTTTTCACTTTCCTGCATTGGAGAAGGAAATGGCAACCCACTCCAGTGTTCTTGCCTGGAGAATCCCAGGGATGGGGGAGCCTGGTGGGCTGCCGTCTATGGGGTCGCATAGAGTCGGACACAACTGAAGCGACTTAGCAGCAGCAGCAGCAGCATTCTCACCATTTCCCCTAACCTCCACTTCAACTCTATGCTAGTCTTGAGACCCAACAGCGTACAATCACAGTGAAAACCAGCAGCCTGTCAGCCACAGAAGAGGACAGAACAGGGCTGGAACTCCTTTAAAGCCTTATTCCCAGAGAACTGTCATTATTGGACATAGCTAACGGGCTCCACGTGCAAGGCTCTCTTTGACCTAAGTCAGAGCTTGCCCAGTGAGAAAAGCATTTTCCTCAGAGATATATGTCAAAACAATTAGAGGCAATTGTTTAATCCTGTAACTACCTGAGACAGTGTGCAACTGCTCGGGCAACAATTAACTCAAAAGGCTTAAGAAGAAAAGCTGGGGAGTAGGTCTTCTATATGGGATTTGAAAAGCTCCAGTATATTCCTGAAGATGTAGAGATGACATTGTATACAGAGGGCAGTGCTCATACCCAGCCTGTGTGAATGAACGCCTAGGGGAGACCCAAAACAGCCGCAAGTGCTCACGTTTGGCCGACTCTGAGGCTCTGCACAAGCAGAAGGTACAGGCTAACACAGAGCTTTAAACTGTTTGATTACATCCTGAAGCATGCCCCTGATACAGACACATACAGAGCACTTCAGGAAAGAATAGGCCACTTGCTGGTTCCCAGCATCTAAGGAAGCCTCTGCCCAAGTGTGAGCTGACCACTGAGCTAGCCAAACCAAGACTTCATGTAAATACATGACCAACAACATGGACTTTACAGAGTTAGTTCAGGAAAGTCGCCAAACAAACAAACAAAAACTGTCATAAAAAGTAGCACCACCAAATATCCCAGACTTGAATTTTCAGAGCAGCTTGTGTCACCTGACATACATATATACACTGTGAAAGTGAAAGTCCCTCAGTCGTGTCCACCTCTTTGCAACCCCAAGGAGCCCACCAGGCTCCTCTGTCCACAGGATTCTCCAGGCAAGAATACCGGAGTGGATAGCCATTCCCTTCTCCAGAGGGTCTTCCCAACCCAGGGATTAAACCCATGTCTCCCACATTGCAGGCAGATTCTTTACCATCTGGAGCCACCAGGAAAGCCCACCTAAATGTTCAGTTTTCAACAAATCATTATAAGACACAAAAAAACAAAAACAAGAGAATATGCCTATACACAGGGAATAGAGCAATCAACAGAAACTACCCCTGAGCAAGCCCTAATGCTGGATACATAAGACAAGGACTATATATGATCTATTTTAAAATGTTAAAGGAAACCAGGTATAAGGGACTTAAGGAAAGTATGACAATGATGTCTGATTAAGGAGAGACTACTAATAAAGACACAAAAATTACAAACAGGAATTATATAAAAATTCTGGAGCTGAAAAGTATAATAACTGAAAATGATATATTCATTAGAAGGATTCAATAGCATATTTGAGCAGGCAAGAAATAATTGGCAAACCTGAAGAGAAGTCAACTGAAATTTTCCAATCTAAGGAACGGAGGAATAAAAATGAAGAGAGGAGCTGAAGACAATCTCTCTCCCCTACTGCAAAACCCCAATGTAGTAGTCCCTTTGAACAAAGTCTTCCTCACACAAAAAAGAATCATCTCATGGACACTATCAACCACACCAACATGTGCATGATAAAAATCTTCAGAATGAGAGATGAGAAAGGGGTACAATGAATATTTGAAGAGATAATGGTGAAAAACATGCCATATTTGATTTAAATATAGCAAATCCAAGAAGTTCAATAAACTCTAAGGACAAACTCCAAGATAGCTACACCTACACAAATCATAATCAAACTATCAAAATACAAAGACAATCTGCAAAGCAGGAAGAGAAGCAACTTACCATGCAAAAGGTATCCTCAATAAAATAACAGCCCATTTCTCATCAGAAACCTTTCAGGCTAGAAAGTTGTGAGATGACAAATTCAAAATTATAAAATAAAAAGACTGCAAAACAAGAATTCTATTTACAGTAAAATTATTCTTCAAAAGGAAATAAAAAATTAAGATGTTCTCAGATAACAAAATTCAAAGACTATGTCACTAGAAAACTTGCTCTATAAAAAATACTAAAAGGAGTCCTTCAGGCTAAAATGAAATGATATTCACTAGATAGTACTTCAAATTCAGATGAATAAATAAAGAATACCAGAAAAGGTAACTATAAAAGTAAAAAAGATAATATAAATGTAATCTTTGTTTATAACTTTTTCTCCTATCTGAAATAAAAGATAACTGCAAAAGGCAATAATTATATCTGTGCTGATCTTCACAGAATGTATAAAGATGTACTTTGTAAGACAATAACAGTATGAAGTGGAAGGGGAGAAATGGAAATATACTAAAGCAAAGTTTTTATATACTACTGAAATTAAATTGGTATTAATCCAAGCTAAATTGTTATAAACTATTATAGTAAGAAGCTCCAGGCAACCCCTAAGAATATCACTAGCAAAAAACAGTAAAGGAAATGACAAGGAAAATAAAAGAGAACACTAGAAAATATCTATTTAACACAAAAGAAGACAATACAGAAGACAGAATACAAAAAAAAAAAGACAGACATTAAGAAAACAATTAACAAAATGGCAGGAATAAATATCACCTTCACTGCAGATGGTGACTACAGCCATGAAATTAAAAAATGCTTGCTCCTTGGAAGAAAAGTTATGACCAACCTAGGCAGTTTATTAAAAAGCAGATATGTTACTCTGCCAACAAAGGACCGCCTAGTCAAAGCTATGGTTTTTCCAGTAGTCATGTATGGATGTGAGAGTTGGACTATAAAGAAAACTGAGCACTGAAGAATTGATGCTTTTGAACTGTGATGTTGGAGAAGACTCTTGAGAGTCCCTTGGACTGCAAGGAGATCCAACCAGTCCATCCTAAAGGACATCAGTCCTGAATATTCATTGGAAGGACTGATGCTGAAGCTGAAATTCCAATACTTTGGTCATCAGATGCAAAGAACTGACTCATTGGAGAAGACCCTGATGCTGAGAAAGATTGAAGGTGGGAGGAGAAGGGGACGACAGAGAATGAGATGGTTGGATGGCATCACCAACTCAATGGACATGAGTATGAGTAAACTCCGGGAGTTGGTGATGGACAGGGAGGCCTGGTGTGCTGCAGTCCATGGGGTTGCAAAGAGTCAGACACAACTGAGCGACTGAACTGAACTGAAATATCAAAACTGCACTAAATGCAAATACATTACACATCACAATTTAAAGGTAGAAATTGTGTTAATGGAATTTTTATGTATTATATGCAATATACAAGAGGCATTCTTAAATTCAAAGGGACAAACAGATTAAAAGTGAAAAGTCGAAAAAATATTTACTTTGTAAATAGTAGCCAAACAAGAACTGGAATGGCTTTACCAATATCAGACAAAATTGTCTTCAACACAAAAATTGTTATTAGAGACAAAGAAAGGATATTTTATATTGATAAAAGAGTCAATTCATTGATAAGAAATAACAATTATATACATATGTACCTAACAACTGATCCAGAGAATACATGAAACAAAATTAAAAGACATGAATGAGCGATTAGACAATTCAATAATAACAGTTAGAAACACTAATATTCCATTTTCAATACAGGATGGAACAAAGACAAGATCTGCAAGGAAACAGATTTCAAATACACTATAAAACAATTACATCTAATGGATATCTATAGAACAATCCATTCAAAAAATATATTATTTTATTGTTTAGTTATAAACAGAAATGTACTACATACACTTCTGGAGGCTGAAAATTCCAAGATCAAGGTGCCAGCACAGCTGCCTTCTGGTGAGGGCCTTCCTGGTTCATAGCCAGTGCCTTTGTGCCCATCCTCATAGGGTGGAAGAGTCTCTGGATCTCTCTGGAGCCTCTCTTAAAGGGCACTGACTGCATTTGTGAAGGTTCCAAGAGTGTGGCCTAAGCATCTCCCAAAACCTCACCTCCTAATACTACCATCTGAGGGATTTGAATTTCTATCATTTACCTTAATTTTCTATGTTATTTTTAATTGAAACTTGATTTAAAATATATTCATTTCAGATGTACAAATAGTGATTCATAACTTTTATAGATTATACTCCATTAAAGTTATTATAAAATATTGGCTCTCTTCCCTGTGTTATACAACATATCCTTGTAGTTTACTTAGTTTATGCATAGCAGTTTATACCTCTTAATCCCCTTTTGCTTACTTTGTTTTGTCTCCTTTGCTTTAGGAGACAGATCCAAAAAATAAATATTGTTGCATTTTATGTCAAAGGGTGTTCTGCCTATTTTTCTTCTAGAAGCTTCATGGTTTCAGGTCTTACATTTAGGTATTTCATTCACTTTGACTTTATTTTTGTATATGGTATGAGAAAAATGTTGATTTCATTTTTTTACATGCAGCTCTCCAGTCTTCCCAATATCACTTATTGAAGAGACTATCCTTTCTTCATAATATATTCTTTCCTCCTTTGTCATGTATTAATTGACCACAAGTGCATGTGTTTATTTCTAGGCTTTGTAATCTATTCCATTGATTTATGTGTCTGTTCCTGTGCCAGTTCCATACAGTTTTGTTTACTGTAGCTCTGTAATATGACCTGAAGTCAGGGAGAGTGATATATCCAGCTCTGTTCTTTTTTCCTCAAGCTTCTTTTGATAATTCCAAGTCTTCTGTGTTTCCATACAAATTTTAAAATTAGTTGTTCTTGCTCTGTGAAAAATTCCATGGGTATTTTGATAGTGATTCCACTGAATTTGTAGATTGTCTTGTGCAGTATGGTCATACTCTACCAATTTTAATTCCTCCTATCCATGAACACAGTATATCTCTCCATCTGTCTATCATCTTCAATTTCTTTCATCAGTGTGTTATAATTTTCTGAGTATAGGTTTTTACCTCCTTAATTAGATTTATTTTTAGGTGTTTTATTCTTTTTGATGACACTGCAAATGGGGTTATTTCCTTAATTTCTCTGATAGTTCATTGTAGTGCATAGAAATGCAACACACTCTTCTGTTGTTGTTCAGTCACTAAGTTGTGTCCAACTCTTTTTGACCCCATGAACTGCAGCATGCCAGGTTCCTCTGTCCATCACTATCTCCCTGAGATTGCTCAAAATCATATCCAATGAGTCAGTGATGCCATCCAGCCATCTCATCCTCTGTCACTCCCTTCTCCCTCTTGCCCTCAATTTTTCCCAGCATCAGTGAGACAGCTTTTCACAGCACGTGGCCAAAGTACTAGACCTTCAGCTTCAGCATCTGTGCTTTCAATGAATATTCACGGTTGATTTCCTTTAGAATTGACTGATTCGATCTCCTTGCTATTTAAGGGACTCTCAAGAGTCTTCTCCAGCACCACAATTCAAAAGCATCCATTCTCCATATACTACACAAATCTTTTTTTGTGTGTTTCGGTTGTGTTTTACCTTTCTTGAAATAATAACGTATAACAGGCTGACAATGTTCCTTTTTTTCTTCTAACTTCAATACTAAAATGGCTACACAAAAATTCACCAATTTTAATGTTTTTTTAATGTATGCTGATATGTCAGCTGTCACAATACAATCTAACAAAATTCTTTCGAATGAAATTAAAGACAACTAAGAACTAGTAGAGCCATCTTACAGAAGAAAATGCACAAAACTGGCCAACTCAACATTATTTTTATTCTTAAATTTGTTAATAGGGTGTATCACACTGTTTAAACTGTAGATGTTAAACTATACTTGCTTCCCTGGCATAAATCCCTCTCAATCACAGCATATCATCCTTTTAATATATTGTTGGATTCATTTTGCTAATATTATGATGAGGATTTTTGCATCTATGTTCATCAGTGATATTGGACTATGACTTTCTTTTTTCTGCATGATATCTCTCTCTGGTTTTTAAAATCAGGGTAATGCTGGCTTCATCCAGTGAGTCTGGAAGCATTCCTTCCTCTGATTTTTTTTAATAGTTTGAGAATGATAGGTGTTAACTCTTCTCTAAATGTTTGATAGAATTTACCTGCAAAGCCATATGGCCCTAGAATTTTGTTCGCTGGGAATTTTTAAATTACTAATTCAATTTCATTAGTGGTAATTAGTTTCTACATATTTTCTGTTTCTCTCTGGTTCATTCTTGGGAGATTATACATTTCTAGAGATTTTTCCATTTCTTCTACATTATGCATTTTATTAGCATATAGTTTTTTTAAAGTAATCCCTTATAATTCTTTGTTATTTCTGTGATATCAGTTGTAACCTCTTTTTTGCTTCTGGTTTTATTTCAACCTTCTCTTTTTATTCTTGATGAGTCTGGTTAAAAGTTTATCTTTTCTTTATCTTGTCAAAGAACCAGCTCTTAATTTCATGGATTTTTTTCTATTATTTTTTAAGCCTCTGTTAAATTCATTTCTGCTCTGATTTTTAATGATTGCTTTCCTTCTATTTTGTATTTTATTAGTTATTTCTAGTTCCTTTAGGTGTAAGTTAGTTTGCTTATTTGAGAATTTTCATGTTTCCTGAGGTAGACCTGTACTGCTATATACTTCCCTCTAAGAATTGCTTTGGATGCATCCCATAGATCTTGGATCATTATGTTTTCATTTTCACTTGTCTCCATGTATTTCCCAACTTCTACCTTGACTTCGTAAGTGATTCATTATTTCAGTTCAGTTCAGTTCAGTTGCTCAGTCACGTCCAACTCTTTGCGACCCCATGAATCGCAGCACGCCAGGCCTCCCTGTCCATCACCAACTCCCGGAGTCCACCCAAACCCATGTCCATCGAGTCGGTGATGCCATCAACCATCTCATCCTCCGTCGTCCCCTTCTCCTCCTGCCCTCAATCTTTCCCAGCATCAGGGTCTTTTCCAATGAGTCAGCTCTTCACATCAGGTGGCCAAAGTATTGGAGTTTCAGCTTCAACATCAGTCCTTCCAATGAACACCCAGGGCTGATGCCCTTTAGGATGGACTGGTTGGATCTCCTTGCAGTCCAAGGGACTCTCAAGAGTCTTCTCCAACACCACAGTTCAAAAGCATCAATTCTTTGGTGCTCAACCTTCTTTATAGTCCAACTCTCACATCCATACATGACTACTGGAAAAACCATAGCCTTGACTAGATGGACCTTTGTTGGCAAAGTAATGTCTCTGCTTTTTAATATGCTGTCTAGGTTGGTCATAACTTTCCTTCCAAGGAGTAAGTGTCCTTTAATTTCAGGGCTGCAGTCACCATCTGCAGTAATTTTGGAGCCCAAGAAAATAAAGTCTGACACTGTTTCCACTGTTTCCCCATCTATTTGCCATGAAGTGATGGGACCAGATGCCATGATCTTAGTTTTCTGAATGTTGAGTTTTAAGGTAATTTTTTTGCTCTCCTCTTTCACTTTCATCAAGAGGCTCTTTAGTTCTTCTTCACTTTCTGCCATAAGGGTGGTGTCATCTGCATATCTGAGGTTATTGATATTTCTCCCAGCAATCTTGATTCCAGCTTGTGCTTCTTCCAGCCCAGCATTTCTCACGATGTACTCTGCATATAAGCAGGGTGACAATATACAGCCTTGACATACTCCTTTTCCTATTTGGAACCAGTCTGTTGTTCCATGTCCAGTTCTAACTGTTGCTTCCTGACCTGCATACAGGTTTCTCAAGAGGCAGATTAGGTGGTCTGGTATGCCCATCTCTTTCAGAATTTTCCACAGTTTATTGTGATTCACACAGTCAAAGGCTTTGGCATAGTTATTAAAGCAGAAATAGATGTTTTTCTGGAACTGTCTTGCTTTTTCCATGATCCAGTGGATGTTGGCAATTTGATCTCTGGTTCCTCTGCCTTTTCTAAAACCAGCTTGAACATCTGGACATTCATGGTTCACGTATTGCTGAAGCCTGGCTTCGAGAATTTTAAGCATTACTTTAGTAGTGTGTGAGATGAGTGCAATTGTGCAGTAGTTTGAGCACTCTTTGACATTGCCTTTCTTTGGGATTGGAATGAAAACTGACCTTTTTCAGTCCTGTGGCCACTGCTGAGTTTTCCTAGTAGCATATTGTTTAACCTCCACATGTTTATGTTTTTTTTGAAGCTTTTTGCCTTGTAGTTGATTTCTACTCTCATAGCTTTGTGATGGAAAAACATGCTTGATATGATTTCAGCTTTCTTAAACTTAATGAAACTTGTATTATGGCCTAGAATGTAATCTATCCTGGAGAATGTTCCATGTGCACTTGAAAATAATATGTATTCTGCTAGGTGGATTGTTCTATGCATATATATTTATTAATTCCATTTAATCTAATGTCATTTAAGGCCTGTGTTTGTTTAGTAATTTTCTATCTGGACAATCTATCCATTGACGCAAATGGGGTGTTGAAGTCCACTGCTATTATTGTGTTACTGTTAATTTCTCCCTTTATGTCTCTCAGTATTTGCTTTATGTGTTTAGGTGCTCCTATTTTGGGTACATATATATTTATAATTGCTATACCTTCTTCTTGGATTGATCCCTTGGTTACACATAATATCCTTCTTTGTCTCTTGTTACAGACTTTGTTTTAAAGTCCAATTTTTGTCTGATATAAATATTGCTACCCCAGCTTCCTTCTCATTTCCATTTCCATGGAATAGCTTTTACCATCCCCTCATTTTCAGTCTGTCTCTCTTTAGATCTGAAATGAGTCTCTCATAAGCAGCCTATGGATGGGTCTTGTTTCTATATCCATTCAGCCACCCTAAGTCTTCTGATTAGAGCAGTCAGATTACTTACACACAAAGTAACTATTGATAGGTATGTCCTTACTGCCATTTTGTTAGTTGCTCTGAGGTTGTTTTTCTAGTTCCTTTTTCTTCCTTTCTTTTTTTGCTCTCTTTCCTTGTGATTTGGTGAATATCTTCAGTGCTACCTTTGGATTCCTTTCTTTTTATGGATTATAAATTTATTAAAGATAATAATAGGTAATAGATAATTATAGATTATTATTTATTATAGATTTTTGTTTGTGGTTACTAGGAAGTTTATATTTACCTATACATATATGACTATTTTAAGTGACTTATCTCTTAAGTTCAAACATATTTTAACAACCTTGTAATTTTACTCCTCTCCCTCTATGCTTTCTGGATTTGATATAATATTTTACATCTTTTTGTTTTGTGTATCCCTTAAGTATTAATACTTATTTCATATATAGACTATTTTACTACTTTTGTCTTTTAATCTTCCTACCAGTTTTGTACATGGTTGATTTACTACCTTTACTGTACTTTTGCCATTGCCAATGAGATTTTTCCTTTTGTAATTTTCGTGTTTCTAGTTGTGGACTTTTCTTTTTCACTTAAAGAAGTCCTTTTAACATTTCTTGTTAAGCTGGTTTGAACTTGTTAACATGGGGATGAACTCTGAGATTTTGCTTGTCTGTAACTCTTTTTTTAATCTCTCCGTGAAAATGAATGAAAGCCTTGTTAGGAAAAGTACTCTTAGTTGTAGGTTTTTCCCTTCCCCACTCCCTTCTGGCCTTAAGTTTCTACTGAAAAGTCAGTTGACAGACATATGGGCATTCCCTTGTACTTAACTTGTCACTTTTCGCTTGTTTCTTTTAATATTCTCTCTTTATCTTTAATTTCTGCCAATTACAATGTGTCTTGGTGTTATCCTTGCTTGGCTGATCCTGCTTGGGACTCTCTTTGTTTCCTGGACCTGGATGCCTGGATATCTGTTCTTTTTTTTCCCAAGTCAAGGAACTTTTAAGCTATTTTGTCTCTAAGTATGTTCTCTGCCTCTTTCTCTCTTCTCCTTCAGGGACTCCAAAAATGAGAATGTTACTATGTTTGATGCTGTCCCAGAAGTCTCTTAAACTGTCCTCACTTCTTTTTATTCTTTTTTCCATTCAGCTTCAGTGATTTTAAATACTGTCTTCCAGGTTGCTCATCTATTCCTTTACGTCATTTAATCAACTGTTGATTCCTTCTAGTGTATTTTTAATTTCTGTTATTGTAGTCCTCATCTCTGTTTGGTTGTTCTTTATATTTTCTAACTCTTTGCTAGAAACTTCTAACTTCTTACTCTGTTCATCCATTCTTCTCCCAAGTTCTTTGATTATCTTTATGATCATTATTTGAACTCTTTATTGGGTAGACTGCCTATCTCCACTTCACTTAGTTCTCCTTCTAGGGCTTTATCTTGCTCCTTCATTTGTAACATGTTCCTCTGTCTCCTCATTCTGCCTAATTCACTGTTTTTACATTTCCCAGCCTTGGAGATGTTGCCTTTTTAAGGAGACGTCCTATGTGTCACAGAAGAAGACTCACTTTTGGTTACCGGAGCTATATGATCTATGTTTGCCCCCTACGTGCATTATATGGTCCTTCTGTTGTGGTGGATTGACTATTATGAGTGGTCTAGTAGGCATGGTGACCCCCACAGTAGTTGGTTCCAGGCCCTGCCTAATACAGAGGCTGCCAGTCACTGGTTGGTGGGGCCAGGTCACAAGGTAGCTGGCTGCAGATATCTGGGGGTTCCTAGGGCTAGTGCTGGCTCACTGGTGGACAGGGCTAGGTTCTGGGGTGTGTCTTCCAAGGCAGGTGTTCCTAGATCTAGTGCCCATCTGCTGATGGGTAAGATAAGAATCCAGAAGTTCCCGGGACTGGTGCCTGACCACTGGTGGATGAAGCCAGGTCCTGAGGCTAGTGCTGGCCTACTGACAGATAGTTCTGGGTCCTAGGATTTAGCTGCATGACCCAGGGGTCCCAGGGCAGTTTTGGGTCACTAGTTGGTGGGGTCAGTTCCTGATGCTGCTGGCTGCAGAGTACACAGTATCCTGAAGTTTGTGTAGGCCCTCTGGTGCCTAGGGCCAGATCCTAGGGCAAGTGGCTGAGGGCCTAAAGTGTCTGAAGTGGATTCCGGTGTGGGCAGTGGCCCAGTGGGTCCCAAGGCTGGTGCCAGCCTATTTGTGGGAGGGCTGAACCCTGCCATGGCAGTTGCAGGGCTGTGGTACTCCTGATGCTAGTGTCTGCCCGCTGATGGGTGGGGCTGGGGCCCAGGGTTTTCTGGAGGTGGTACCTGCTGACTGGTGGGCAGAGCTGTGTCCCAAGTTCTCTGGTTACAGGGCCAGAGTCTAGTGCCTGTGCACTAGTGTGCCAGGCTGGGTCCTGGTCCTCTGGTGGACATATCCAGGGGTGACTGTGGGCTCAAGGGGTCTTAAGGCAGTCTGCTACAATAGGGATAAGGCTACGTCCTCATCCAGCTATTTGCTTGACCTGAGGTATCTCCTGGTATCTAGAGGCTGGTGGGCATAGGCAGAGCTGGGCTCCAAGGCTAATAAACTAGAGAAAGAATTCCAAAATGGTACTTTCCAGCACCAGTGTCTATGTGATAGAAGCTCCCCAAAATGGCTGTCCCCCTGTCTATGTCTCCAGGATGAGCTCCAGTTGCCTCCTGCCTCTCTGGGAGGCTCTCCAAAATCAGTTGGTGGGCTTGACCCAGGCTCCTCTCAAATTAGTGCTTCTGTCCTGGGTCCCAGATCATATGAGATTTTGTGTACACATTTTAAGAGCAGAGTGTCTATTTCCTACAGCCCTCAGGCTCTCCCAAAAGTTAGCTCCCTGACCTTCAAAAAGCCAAACATTCTACAGGCTTATTTTCCTGATACAGGACCCCCAGGATGGAGAGCCCCACATGGCATTTGGACCTCTCATGCTTTGGAGAAAACCTCTGAAATTATTATTATTCTCCCATTTATGGGTCACCCATCCAGGGGTCAGAGAAGGCAATGGCACCGTACTCCAATACTCCTGCCTGGAAAATCCTATGGACGGAGGAGCCTGGTAGGCTGCAGTCGATGGGATCGCTATGAGTCAGATACTACTGAGCGACTTCACTTTCACTTTTCACTTTCCTGCATTGGAGAAGGAAATGGCAACCCACTCCAGTGTTCTTGCCTGGAGAATCCCAGGGACGGGGGAGCCTGGTGGGCTGCCGTCTATGGGGTCACACAGAGTCGGACACGACTGAAGTGACTTAGCAGCAGCAACATCCAGGGGTATGGGTCTTGACTATAATGCAACGCTATCCCTCCTATCCATCTAATTTCTTCTCTATATCTTTAGTAGTAGAAGATCTGTTCCAGTAGATTCCAGTCTTTCTCATAAATAGTTGCTCTGTAAGTAGTCGTAATTTTGGTGTGCCCATAAGGATGCGAGCTCAGGGTCTTCCTACTCCACCATCTTGGCTAAGTTTTCAAAACAAGTTATTTTAAAGTACACATGGAACATTCTCCAGGAGAGACTAAATGTTACACTCAAAAAACAAATGTCAAAAGTCATTTAAAGGAAACAAATGTCATTTAAAGGAAAGAAATCAAAGTATGTTTTTTGATGGCAAGGGAAAGAAATTCAGACATCAAGAACACAGATATAAACATTCACAATTTTGTAATAATTAAACAACACATTCCTAAAGAAACATGGAATCAAAGAAGAAAGCACAGAGAAAATTAGAAAATACTTTGAGATGACTGAAAATGAAATCACAACATACCAAAACATTGATAGGCAGCAATTTATCTCATCACTGATGAGACAAATCTATAGCTGTGAATACCTATATTATAAAAGAATATCTCAAATCAATAACTTAACCATCCATCCACCTTAAGAAATTAGAAAAGAACAAACTAAATACAAAGTAAGCGGAAGAAAGGAAAACACAAGTATTAGCACAAAAATAAATGAATTAAGAAATAGAAAATAGAGAACAAAAAACAATGAAACCAGAAGTTGATTCTATGAAAAGATCCAAAAAAACTTTATCCATATCCATATCTACAAGAAAAAGAGAAGGAACACTTAAATTACTAAAATCAAAAATGAAATTAAGAACTTTACAGAAATAAAAAGGATCATCAAGAAATACAATGAGCAATTGTTTGCCTAGATAACCTAGGTGTAATGCCTGAATTCCTAGAAAGACAAAAATTACCAAAATTGATTCAACAAGAAATAAAAAATCTGAATAGACCTAAGACAGGTAAAGACTTTGATTTAGTAACTGAAAAACTTCTCATAAGGAAAAGTCCAGGACCAACTGCTGAAGAATTGATCCTTTTGAACTAAGGTTCTGGAGAAGACTCTTGAAGAGTCCCTTGGACAGCAAGGAAATCAAGCCAGTCAGTCCTAAAGGAAATCAAACCTGAATATTCATTGGAAGGACTGATACTGAAGCTCCAATACTTTGGTCACCTGATGCAAAGAGTTGAGTCATTGGAAAAGACCCTGATGCTGGGAAAGACTGAGGGCAGGAGAAGGGGATAACAAAGGATGAGATAGCTGACTCAATGGACATGAGTTTGAGCAAACTCCAGGAGGAAGATAGCGAAGGACAGGGAAGCCTGGCATGCTGCAGTCCATGGGATCGAAAAGAGTTGGACATGAGTTAGCAACTGAACAATAACAAATTGACTTCACTAGTGAATTCTGCTAAATATTTAAAGAATTAGCATCAATCCTTCACAGACTCTTCCAAAAAGTACAAAAGGACACTTCCCAATTCATTCTAAGAGACCAATATAATCCCGATATCAAAACCAAAGATATCACCAAGAAAAAAGAAAACTATGGACCAATATGCCTAATGAATACATATGCAGAAATCCTCAATAGAACACTAACAATCTAAATCTAGCAACATATAACAGGATTATTCACCATGACTAACCGGAATTTACCTAAGGAATGCAGGGTTCCTTCAACATGTGAACATCGGTCAATGTAATGCGCAACATTAAGAGGGACAAAACCACATGATCATCTCAATAGATTAGAGGAAGCATCTGACAATAATAATCTTTTATGATTAAAAAAAATGAAATAAAACTAAATGGAAACTTCCTCAACCTAAAAAAGGGCATTTACAAAAATCCGAAGCTAACAATATAATTAGTGGTGAAAGGCTGAAAGCTCTCCACCTAAGATCAGGAAGACAAGGGTGTCCACTTCTGCTAAGACAATTCAACATTATACTAGGAGTTATAACTAGGGCAATCACACAAGAAATAAAAATACAGGGCCTTTCCTGGTGGTCCAGTAGCTAAGCTCCCAGTGCAGGGGGCCAGGGTTCGATTCCTGGTCGGGAACAAGATTCCACATGCCACAACTAAGAGCTGATATGACACAACCAAAGATCACACATGCTGCAACAAAGATGGATGTCCCTAGATACCTATGACTAAGACCTAGTGTGGCCAAATAAATCAACTACAGGGCATCCAGATTAGAAAGGAAGGCATAAAAGTAACTATATACACACAGAAAACGTTCAGAATCCACTAAAAAAAACTATTACAGCTAATAAATTCCATGCTCGTGGATTAGAAGACTTACTACAGTCAAAATAGCAGTATTCCCAGATTGATCTACAAATTCAATGCAATCCCTACCAAAATTCCAGCTGCCTTTTATGCAAAAATTGACAAGCTAATCCTAAAAATCATGGAAATGCAAGGGATCAGGAATAACCAAAACAATCTTAAATAAGAACAACAAAGTTGGAGGACTCACACTTCCCAATTTCAAAACTTACCACAAAGTTCCAGTAATCGTGACTCTGCGGTTTTGGCATAAAGATAGATATACAGATGGATGGACTCAGATTGAGAGTCCAGAAATAAACCCATGTTCTATGGTCAACTGATTTTCAACAAAGCTGTTAAAAGACCATTCACTGAGGAAATAGTCTTTTCAAAAAATGGTGCTCAGACAACTGGATAGACAGATACAGACGCTACTCCCTCACACCATACATAAAAATTAACTCAAAATGTATCAAAAGCCTGAATTTAAGAGCTAAAACTTTAGAATAAAACACAGGTGTGATTCTTTGTAATCTGGGATTAGGCAATGCTGTCTTAAATATAACACCTAAAGCACAAGCAACAAAAGAAAAAATAGATAAATTAGTCTTCATGAAAATGTGCATCAAAGGACACTATCATGAAAGTGAAAAGGCAACTCACAAGATTTGGAAATACTTACAAATCATATATCTGATAAGGAATTGGTAAACAATAAAGAATTTTTGTGCTAGTGCTAAGTCACTTCAGTTATGTCCAACTCTGTGCAACCCTATGGACTATGGCCCACCAGGCTCCTCTGTCCATGGGATTCTCCAGACAAGAATATTAGAGTAGGTTGCCATGCCCTCCCCCAGAGATCGAACCCACATCTCTTATGTCTTCTGCACTGGCAGGCAGGTTCTTTACAGCCCAGCAATAAAAAGACAATTCAACTTTAAAATGGCCAAAGGATCTAAACAGGAATTTCTCCAAAGATATACAAATGGCTGCTGCTCCTGCTGCTGCTGCTGCTGCTAAGTCGCTTCAGTTGTGTCCGACCCTGTGCGACCCCCTAGATGGCAGCCCACCAGGCTCCGCCGTCCCTGGGATTCTCCAGGCAAGAACACTGGAGTGGGTTGCCATTTCCTTCTCCAATGCATGAAAGTGAAAAGTGAAAGTGAAGTCACTCAATCATGTCTGACTCTTCACGACCCCATGGACTGCAGCCCATCAGGCTCCTCCGTCCATGGGATTTGCCAGGCAAGAGTACTGGAGTGGGGTGCCATTGCCTTCTCCCATACAAATGGCTATGAGCACACAAAAAAGTGCTCAAAAGCATCAGCTATTAGGGAAATACTAATCAATACCACAGTTAGACACCACTTCACACCCACTAGGATGGCAACAATCAAAAAATTGAAAATAACAAGTATTGATGAAGATGTGGAAAAACGAACACTTATGCATGGCTGGTAGGATAAAATGGTATAGCGTCTTTGGAAAATAATCTGGCAGTTACTCAAAAAGTTAGAGTTATTATCTGACCCAGCAATTTCACTCTTAAGTATATAGTCAAAAGAAATGAAAACATGTTCTCATACAAAAATTTGTACATAAAAAAATTTGCACATGACTGTTGACAGCACATTATTCATAATAGACAAAAAAATGCAAAAAAGTCAAATGTCTGCCTACTGATGAATGGATAAGCAAAATGCAATCTATCCATACATACTAATCAGCCATGCTACAGTGGATTATGGAAGGACCTTGACATTATTCTAGTAAATGAAAGCAGCTAGATACCAGAGGTCACATATTTATGACTCCACCCATATGAAAAGTACATATTAAGCAAAATCTTATAGACAGAAAGTAGAGTAATGGTTGCCAAGTTCTGGGGGAAGGGAGGAATGGGGAGTGACTGTTAAGAGGTATGAGGGTTTTTTTTTTAATTGATAAAAATGCTCTGAAATTAGGTATTGATGAAAGTTGTACAACTTTGTAAATACCAAAAACCACTGAATCTAAACTTTAAAAAGGTGAATTTTACACATGTAAAATATACCCCCCAAAATTTTAAGTAAAGGAATTTTTTAAATAATAAAAGTGAAATCTAAGTACTTTTAGAAAAATCAGGAGTGTCTACTATCAGTTGATAAGCAAAAAGTGGAATTTCTAAAGAAGGCTCTTTAGGCAGAAGGGAAATGACCCCAAAATAAAGGTCAGAAATGTAAGAGAGCAATGAAAAGCAAAGAACAGATAAGTGAAAGAGAAAGTCGTTCAGTTGTGTCCAGCTCTTTTCGACCCCATGGACTGTATAGTATAGCAGGCCAGACTACTGGAGTGGCTAGCCTTTCCCTTCTCCAGGGGAGACAGGGATTGAACCCACCCCATATTGCAGGTGGATTCTTTACCATCTGAGCCAGAAGGGAAGCCCAAGAATACTGGCATGGGTAGCCTATCCCTTCTCCAGCAGATCTTCCCAACCCAGGAATTGAACCAGGGTCTCCTGCATCGCAGGCAGATTCTTTACCAACTAAGCTATCAGGATGAGTAAATCTAAATGAACATGGACAGTATGTTAAATATTAACACTGTTAATGTTACTTCATTGAGTTTAAAAAGAACATATAGAATTAAAATATACAGTTACAAGCACACATAAATCTGGAGGGGAGAATGGAGTTTAAGTATTCTAAGAAACTGTGATCTCTGGATGGCCCAAGAGGAAGGTATAAATGAATTATCTGGATGAGTTAATAACACATTATCTAATTCACATGGTAACCACAAAAAGAAAATAGAATATATAACCTCCAATACACTAGAGAAAGTGGAAAAGCAGAATGATTTTTCAAAATCATAATACTAGTTTCAAATAACACAAGAGAGAAAAATAAACACCGAAAACATGGGACAAGAGTGACATATAATAGGCCTGTAGATTTAAACTCAAATAGATCGTAATTACATTCAATGTAAATGAGTTGAATGCTCCCATTAGAGGACAAAGATAATCAGATTGGACGAAAAAAATCTAACTGTATAACCTTTGCAAGAGATATATCTAAGGTATAAAAACATAGTAAGGCTGAAAGTAAAATGATAAAAAACAAAGATTTCATGCAAATATGAGCCTAAAGAAATCTGATATAGCCATAACAGTATTAGACACACTACAACAAAAAGGCAAAGATACATTACTAGAGATAAAGAGAACCACTCATAATAATTAAAGTCTGAATTCATCAGGAAAACATAACAATTTTAAATTTGCATTCTCCTAATAATATGGTTTCAAAGTATATAAATAAAAGTTGACATAACTACAAGAAGAAATAAGACAAATCCATAATCACAATGAAATTGTGTAATTATCTTAGTAACAGATATAACAACCAGACAAAAAGGCAGTCAGAAAACAGAAGACATGAGTAATATGCTTATCGAGTTAGCTGAATAGAATATATAGAACACTGAACTGAACTCTTTTCAAGCACATAGGAACATTTGAGAAAACATATAGACCATATTCTACTACAAGGCACATCAGAAAATTTCAAAAGATTAAAATAAAGAGCATGATCCCTGGGCAATTCAATTGTGATAGAAAAGAATAAAATAAAATATGCAGATGTTTGGAAATTTTAAAATATTCTTCTAAATGACTTACAAATCAAAGAAAAATATCATAATGGAAATTATATTGTACTAGCTCAGGCTGCTATAACAAAATACCAGAGACTGGGGGCTTAGACATTTACTTCTCAGTTCTGGAGGCTGGGAAGTCTGAGATCAAGGTGCTGACATGGTCATGTTCTGGTGAAGGCCCACTACGTCACTTCCAGCTGGCCGCTTTCTTGTTGTGACTTCACATGACAAGGAAAGAGAGAAGGGGGTCTCTGGTCTCTTCCTATAAGGCACTAATCCCTTCATAAGGACCTCACACTCTTTTAAACCTAATCACCTCCTGAAGGCCCCATCTCCCAGTACCATGAATCTGGGGTTTGAGCTTCAGCAGGGGAATTTGAGGGAAGAACAATTTAGTGCATAGCATTTACTAAACAATGATGAAAATACACCAAATCAAACTCTGTATGATGCAGCTGAAACATTTATAAGGAAACGTGCCACCTTAAATGCACATACTAGTAAAAGATAAAAGCTGCAAATGATAAAGTAACCATTCATCTCAAATTAGACGATGAACAGCTATAGGAAAAGAAAATTACAGATCAATTTCATTCATAGACATGGACTCAAAAATTTCCCCTAAAACATTAGTAATCAGCATCTAATCGATAAATGATAATAGGCTAGTATGAACAAGTTTTGTTCATATTGTAGTCATCTGTGGGTGGTGGAATTAAAGAATTTTATTCTGCTTTTGATGCTAATCACTATTTCATAAAATTTCTAAATAAGCACTCCTTATTTTATGAATCAGGAAGAAGTATTTTTGAATTAATAATTAATACTTTTCTGATCTTTCATCTTTTTGAAGTCAACTAGTTAATGAACGATGAGAAGAAAAGAACAAGAGCTCATTCAGAAGAGCCACTTCATCTGAGTAACCATTTCAACTATAAAACCTTGTTTTCAGTGTCTCTATTTGGTTGAAAACAAAGAAAGGGTGGATAGGAGTAGAAAAGGATTTGCAAAGATAGGGATGTGATAATAGCAATTCAAAGGCTTTTTGCCCAGACATTAAGGGAGCGATCTTATACACAAATGTGTCTATAAATAGAATACTGCACTTTAATGAATAATTTAAAAGCACTTTGCAAACAGGGTTAGGAAAACAGGAACCTAAATGCTGAAAAATCAATAGTTCTGTCCTATCCCCACGTGGTGAGTTACAGAAACAGATACTTGAGTTGTACACTTTTTAAAGAACACTGGAAGCTGTATGGTTAATATCAAAAAGTTTAAAAACTTCTACAAGTTTTGACATGAGAATTCTGCCTTTAGAAATCTGTTTCAGAAATAATCAAGGATACACACAATGAGTTTTGTATAGGATACTTATCAAAGAATTATTCATTAAGGTAAATATTATAAACGGCATTAATGCTCAGCTATATGAAAGTGGTTCAATAAATTGGGATACCCATTGGAATATTATGCAGTCATTCAAAATAATAATTTAGAAAAATATGATATGATGCAAAAAATGTTCACTATCTACAAAGAAGAAAGTTGTTCATAAAACATATTATGGAATGAATCCCACCTTGAGGAAATGCATATCATATATTATATAAAAGTAGAAAAAATTGGCTATCCTTGCGTGATAAGATTATAGATGATGTTGATTTTGTGCTTTATACTTTCTGCCTATTTCAATTCTTTTATAAATAGAAAAAGATTTTAATAATTTAAAAATTGATTATCCCCAATAGATTCAAACAACCTTCATCAGCCTAAACCCACTTCTAGTGAGGTCACTGGGAGGTCAGTACAAATCTGGTGCATTAGTCTTCTACAGCTGTATGACAAACTGTAGCAAGGCCACAGTCTGAACAGACTGTGTCCTCTGCTTAGGGTCTCATAAGGCTGCAGTCACGATGTTGGCAAGATTATATTCTCATTTGCAGGCTTTACTGGGGAAGAATCTGCTTCCAAACTCACTCGGGTTGTGGGTGGAAGTTGCTTCCTTGCTGTAAGACTGAGGGTCCCTACTTCCCACTGGTTGTCTCTGGAGGTGGCCCTCAGCTCCTAAAGGCCACCTTGCAGTTCCCGCCATGTGGGCTTCTCCAACTTGGGCGCTTACTCAAGCCAGCAGAGAGACTCTCTAAATCAGTTTCCGGGCTTCCTGGTGGCTCAGTGGTAAAGAACCCACCTGCCAATGCAAGAGACGCAGATTCAATCCCCGGGTTGGGAAGATCCCCTGGAGAAGTCAATGGCAACCCACTCCAGTATTCATGCCTGAGAAATCCCATGAACAGAGGAGCCTGATGGGCTACAGTCCATGGGGTCACAAAGAGTAGGACGTGACTTAGTGATTAAGCAACAACAACAGCAAATCATTTTCTAGCAAGACAGAATCGCATAATGTAACATAATAATGGAATTTGTGTCCCATCACTTTTGCCTTATTCCATTAGTTAGAAGCAAGTCACAGGTCCCACCTCAATGGGGATGGGGGTATTAAACAAGGTGTGAATACTAGAAGGTGAGGACATGGTGAGCTCAACTTCATTCACGCAGTCTGTCCACTCTACCTAGCTTCCCACTGCAGAGCTCAGACAAAGGAGAGAAGCTTGCACTTGGATGTGAAGACTCTTCTGATCAACCAACCACTCATAAACACAACTGAATCCTGCCCTTTGCATCTCTGACGTAGGACAGTACTGTAAAAAGTAATGGGAATGTTCACAATGAGTCAGAGTTCATGTAGAGGATTTCAGCAGGTCCTGTGCCAGCCGTGAAGGATGATTAAGATTTTGATCAGGGAAAAGGAATGAGAATGAGAGATATTTCCTCTGCAATGAGGAGAGGTAGAGAAGCAGGAACTCCCAAGATGGGTTCTGGAGAAAGTGAGCAGGATAGTTTGTTCACAAGACATCTAACTGGCCCCTTGATAGACAACATACTTGGGAAAACTTGGAACAAGACCTCGAGAGGAACACAGTTTTAATTTTGGCTTATTTGGCAGCACAGACATCAATTAGCTTCCACAGTGTGGTTAAATATTACTAATATTTACCAGTCTCCAGTTGTTCTAAACTTCCAGAACATGGAAGACTCCACCTTCCTGCTCCATTTGAAACTAGGCATATTCAGAATGACTCTCTCCAGCCAAAAAAATGTGAACAGAATGGACCAGCTTCTAAAGTGATTAACTGCAAGTGTCTCCATGTTCTAAAAGGGTCCACATCTAGAACATTTAGGAAGCAGTTCTGCCAAACTTCCAAGGAACAAACATCTCTCCCTTTCAGAAATTACTGCAGAGATGATGAAGCATCATCTTGATACCAAAGCTGATTAAGAGCAATATAAGAAAAGATTATCAATCAATACTTCTTATGAAATATATACCAAAATCAAAAGTGAAAGATTACATACTTGGATCCAATAATAATTTTTAAATGTAGTGTATCATGACAAAGTAGAGTTGATCCCAAGAAACCAATGATGATTTAAAATTAAAAATATTAATGATGATTTAAAATATTAAAATATTTCACCTCAGAGTTCAAGGAAGAAAATATGTAAAATTATAAAATAGGTAAAGAAACCACCTGATAAAATTAAAAATCTATAAATGATTTTTTAAAATATTTACTAGGTAAGACCATCCTTACCCTAATAAAAGGAATCTACCAGTACACAACAAACTTCATATTTAACAGTTTGAAAACATTGCCTTTAAACTGAAAAATAATATTAGGATAGCCTTACCACAATTTCTATGCAACTTTGTTTAGTGGTCCAAACAAAGGGAATAAGACAAAAAAATAAAATAAAATAAAAGATTTAAGGACTAGGAAGGAAGAAATGAAATTATAACTATTTACATGGAGAAATTCAAAACAGATCCACACATTTGTGAGGTCTGGTATGTTTCAAAGACAGTACTGCAAATCACTGGGGAAAGAATGGTACTCAATAAACAGTACTGGCAGAAGGGAAAAAAAATCTAAAATCATATCTCTACCTCCTGCTTCATACAAAAATAAGTTCAAAGTAGAATATAAGGAGGAAATATTTTTTAAAAATCTTTAAGAGGAGCATATCTTATGACCATGAGGTAACAAACAATTTCTTAAATAAGACTTAATAACCACAAACAGTAAGAAAAAGATTGATAAATTTGACGACATTAAAATTAAACATCTGTTCATCAAAATAGCATTTTTAAAAGGATAAAAAATAGGACACAAATAGAATCCAAATATATAAAGAACTTCAAAAAAGCTATAAAAAGGATAACCCAGGCACAAAAACAGACAAGCAATATAAGAATACAATTTATAGACTTGAAAATTCAGGAAGCCAATAAATGGGTAAAAAAATCCTCTAACTCACTAGTAATCAAGGAAATAGAAATTAAAACAGTGAGATGTTTCATATCTACTCAACGACAACAATTAAACATTTGAATTACAAAGGATCAGCAAGGAAATGAAGAAACAAACCTTTGGGACATTGTTTGCAACAGCTTTGCGGTTGGAACTGGGCTTACCCTATGATCCCACAATCCCCACAATATCATGCATAGATAGATGTATACCTGATCCACTCTCCCCTGTGTTCCCAGCACAGGGAAAAGCGGACCAGTGGGACATGGCAACTAGCAGGGGTGGAGGCTGAGCAGGATGCTTAGAGGAAAACTTCAACTGGGATTCAAGCCAGATAACGCAATGTCAGAAACCAGTCTTGCCAGGAAATGAAACTGGGGATCAGAACCCTGCTAACTTAGGGCAACCTCCTCCTAAATAGCAACTGGATCTGTTTATCTTCTACAGCCAAACTGACCAGGTTACTTCCTCTTTAAATTTCCCCAGCTGAAACTTTCTAGAGCAGAGTCCCAACTCAGTTTCTTGCAGCCGCTCTAAAAAATTTTCCATTGAATATAATGGTTTAACATAACACAAATTAATTACCTTACAGTGCAGGAGGTCAGAAGTCAGTCTACAGCCATACCACCCTAAACGGACCCAATCTCAGCTGATCTCGGAAGTTAAGCAGGGTCGGGCCTGCTTAGTGCTTGGATGGGAGGACGTCAGACACAGGTCTCAATGGGCTAGAATCAAAGTGTCAGCCCAGTTGTGTTCCTTTCTGGAAGCTTGACTGGAGAACCAATTTTCTCACCTTTTCCAGAGTCTGGAGGCTGTCTGTATTTCTTAGTTCACGATCCCTTTCATCTCCAAAACCAGCAGTGAAGGGTAGAGTCTTCCTCACTTTACAGCACTCTGACACTGACTTTTCTGCATCTCTCTTCCATATTTAATGACCCTTGTGACAACTTTAGACCCATTTGGACAATTCAGGATAATTTGTTTTAAAGTCAACTGATTAACACCCTTCATTCTAACTGCTACCTTAAATCCTCTTTGACACATAACATATTCACAGGTTCTGGAGCTCAGGATGCAAGCAGCTTTGGGAGGCCATTCTTCTGCACACTACACCTCTCCTCAACTTCCCCTCCCCCACAATACCTCTAGCAGAGTCCCAACCTTTTCACAACGTCCCCCATACCTCCAGCCTCAGCACCACCAAACTCCCTGTCCTCCAATGACAACAACTTTCTGGTCTTGTGTAATCAATGTATACCTATCTATGCCCAAATAATTACAACCCAAACTCCAGGGCTCAGCCCAGAAGTCAGCTCCTCTCTGAAGCCTTCTTTGATTCCCAATGTAAATGAATCACACACCAACCCAGCTTCCTGTGTACCCCAATTGCAGCACTGAGTGTGTCCCCTGTAATCATCTGTCTTCGTGTCCTGTCCTCAGTCCAAAGTGCTGAGTCCTTCAAAGAACTCTGTCTCATTTCCCTGTGGGTTCCCAGATCATAGCACAGTGCCTGGCAAACAGCAGCCCTCAGAGAGGATTTCTGAAATTTGGAGGAGGCAGAAGGAAGCTGCCTTCAGTCTCCCTCAACAAACCAGATGTCAAAGAGTAACTGGGGTTACATGTACAGCTGACAGGGCCAAAGAACTAGTTCAGATGTTCATAACAAAAAACACCTCAACAATCCACTGCTTTGTTTGATGCACAATTTACTATCATGTCGAAGAATCTCTGTACAAGTGACACTCATTATTTTTTACTGCTAACCTGTTCTAAACAGACAAAATTAGCCTCAAGATAAATAAAGAATTTATCTAAAATTACATACAAAGATGTACTCAAAACTCTAGACAAAAGAGTAGATATTGCTCCAATACAACAGGAATGCTTGGCAATTGCCCAACAGCCCCACCACATTCTCAGAGGGCTCCAGCCCCTCTCCAGGAAGACCGGGAAGCACCATGCCAATGAGGCTGAAGGACGTTACAATCAACTCTGTTTGTTGTTGTTTTGTCACTAAGTCCTGTCTGACTCTTTTGTTACCCAGTGGACTGTAGCCCACCAGGCTCCTCTGTCCATGGGATTTTCCAGGCAAGAATACTGGAGTGGGTTGCCATTTCCTTCTCCAGGGGATCTTCTAGACCCAGGGACTGAGCCTGCATCTCCTGCATTACAGAAGGATTCTTTACCACTGAACCACCAGGGAAACCCCAACTCTGTTTAGGGAAAAGCAAAGTGCCTCTATGTACAAATATATATGTATATTTTAGTGAAGAGTACATTTTTAAAGAGGGTGTTAGTTAAGCAAACAGGGTCTCACTTAATTTCAATGGCTTGTTAGTTGATGTCCATATTGTAGGAGGAAAATTCTCACCTGGGGTGAAGGGGACTAACCAAAGCATAGGTTGAATCAGCACAATTATCAACATTTTAGAAAAAGAGATATTAATATGCCTTGAGTTTTTAAAAGGCATACTTCCATTCAGGTCCAATAGGATTCCTTTGTTCAACTCTTATTTAATAGTGTGAATCCTGAAATTCATTTTAAAACTCCAAAACCACACTCACACTGGAAAGGAAATTTGAGACCAAAAAAAAAGAAAAACCCAGAAATAAACGGGCATGTATTCAGCACCATGGACAGTGGGGCTGGGCGCTTTTAAGAGTCTCTGCAGCCAGAGCTGACAAGTAACACCAGCTGCTGCTGCAGCTGCTGCTAAGTCGCTTCAGT
>NW_011494609.1:5943664-5944910 GCF_000754665.1 Bison bison bison
AATGCATGAAAGTGAAAAGTGAAAGTGAAGTCGCTCAGTCGTGTCTGACTCTTAGCGACCCCATGGACTGCAGCCCACCAGGCTCCTCCGTCCATGGGATTTTCCAGGCAAGAGTACTGGATTGAGGAGCCATTGTCTCCAGAGCCCTCCAGAAATGTACAGTATTCATTCTAATGTTTAACTTGGGATTGATTCCAATACACGAGCAGGTATTTTTCTTTGTTATGGCCTAAAAGACAGCCTTTTTTACCAAAGGGATACACAACTTTCATCTACCAAAATCTGCTTTGTGAAAAAGCCCTGAGATTTCTGTGAACATAGGAATAACTTTGCCATTGACTCATGACTACAGGTCCAGGAAGTGAAACTGCCGGAATAGAAACAGTGTCCAACCTTGAATGGCTAGATTGTTTCAAGGGGACTTGTGGGACTTCTGCAAATATAAACACTGCATGCTCTTTTAAACATGGAACAAAATAAATCCATATGGTGAAATTTTCTCATAAATACCCTTAAAATGTAATCATAAAACTGTGTATTTTCTCCAACTCTGAGTATTAATAAAGATATCTGGAAAAGTGATGTTGTAAAGTCCAACATTGCCACTAATTAACACCACCTGTGGCAATATCAGTCACAAAGCTCTGATTTCTACACAGGCTATCTAATCTTTTCAGCTAAAAAACAAAACAAAAACTCCTTTTACCAGCAAACCTTTTTTCAAAACCTTATAATATTGAGTATTAGCTAAGAAAACACATGCTATGCTTAGTCACTCAGTTGTGTCTGACACAGACTGTAGCCCACCAGGCTCCTCTGTCCATGGGTATTCTCCAGGCAAGAATACTGGGGTGGGTTGCCATGCATGCTGCTGCTGCTGCTAAATCGCTTCAGTCGTGTCCGATTCTGTGCAACCCCATAGATGGCAGCCCACCAGGCTCCCCCGTCCCTGGGATTCTCCAGGCAAGAACACTGGAGTGGGTTGCCATTTCCTTCTCCAATGCATGAAAGTGAAAAGTGAAAGTGAAGTCGCTCAGTCGTGTCTGACTCTTAGCGACCCCATGGACTGCAGCCCACCAGGCTCCTCCGTCCATGGGATTTTCCAGGCAAGAGTACTGGATTGAGGAGCCATTGTCTCCAGAGCCCTCCAGAAATGTACAGTATTCATTCTAATGTTTAACTTGGGATTGATTCCATACACGAGCAGGTATTTTCTTTGTTATGGTCCTAAAAGACAGCCTTTTTT
>NW_011494609.1:5945010-5947107 GCF_000754665.1 Bison bison bison
CCCCATAGACGGCAGCCCACCAGGCTCCCCCGTCCCTGGGATTCTCAAGGCAAGAACACTGGAGTGGGTTGCCATTTCCTTTTCCAATGCATGAAAGTGAAAAGTGAAAGTGAAGTTGCTTAGTCGTGTCTGACCCTCAGCGACCCCATGGACTGCAGCCTTCCAGGCTCCTCCTTCCATGGGATTTTCCAGGCAAGAGTACTGGAGTGGGGTCCCATTGCCTTCTCCGTGTCATGCATAAAGTTATATAAAACCTAACACACTTGTAATGAACTTGCACTGTGTAAATAACAGCATCTACAAACAAGAGAACATTAGTGCTCAAAAGTGACCAATGTCAGTCAGTGACTGCACTTGTATTTGAAGACCCCTTGATATCAGGTGGATCTCCGTGTCTGAACACACCACTCACAACTACTCCAATTCCCCTGATGTAAGGATCAATGAGATTGTTTCAGATTCTGCCAGCAACCCCTCCAGAGTATCACTGTTCTTCAAACAGTCTCTGGGCCAAAATGCACATCTCTGAGACATTTTATGATGATATGAGTTGTTCCTGCGCGTGAGAGGACTGGAAGTTAGTTTTCTTCAATAGGAAAGTACCTTTGCACACTTCCTTTGGTTCCCAATTCTAAAGACAAGTTCAAAGAACAGAAACGGGGCAACAGCTCACCCCTGACAGCAAATTAAATTCTTGAAGGATGAGGGCAACCTGTGCCAGAGGAATGGTGTGAATTGCATGGTCTGTTTATTACCCAGTCTAGTCTTTAAACGTCTCTCATCAAGGCCCTGCTGCCCTAGGATTCCTTTTGGTCAATTACACATCAGAAATCCTCATCACCCCAGAGTGCCCTTAGCCCACATGCACAGCCAAAGAGACCCGAAAGTCCGTGTTGCCTCAAAAGAAGGTGGGGAAAGATAATCAACCTCAGGCACAAGGTTTAAGACCCGGCTTTTGTTAACTTTCAAATTTGTTATGCAAGTGCTTCGGAGTACTAAGTAAAAAAGTAAAAGCGGAGAAACACATACACACACACTCTCAGTAAACAATACTTCCAGAGTGAAACATTTATGGGAACAATAAGAACAGTTTTGGACCCACCCCAAAATAAAAGAAGGACATACAGCAACCAGAAGAGGGGGGCCGCACCGCCGCAGGTGCCCTGCTCCAGGCTCTGACTCGGGTCACGGAGGGAGGCAGACGCGAGTCGAGGCGGCAGATGCTGGGAGTGTGAGCGAAGGGACACAAAGGGCACCCGCGGATCCCCTCTCTCGGTCCCGGCGCCGCCCCGAGCTCCCCGCGCCCCTTCCCTCCCCTGGGCCCGCCGCCCCAAGCCCAGCGCCAACCATGCGCTTTCCCTCGCATCTTTCCTCAGACAGACGCGACGAAACTTACACCGTTTTGAAATGTGAGCCTCCTGAAGTACGGAGCAGACCTGCGGCAGACACCGGCTGACAGACCAGCCTGAACCCCGCGATCCTTGTTTACAACTTCTGATCGCGGAGGGCGGCCCAGGCGGGGTCGGCGCTTCGCCGAAGCCGCACTGTCACTTCACTCAGAAACCCTCCCGGCGCCCAGTTTCCGTCCGGATCGGCTATCCCGTGAGCTCGCAGCGCGGCCCCGGCGCCAACTTGAGGAGGGGGCGCTGCCGGGTCCTCCGGGACCGCCCCGCCCCGCCTTCGGCCCCGCCCCGCCCGGCCCGCGACCCCGCGGCAGCCCAACTTGGTCCGGGCCCCACGGGGGTCCGCCGCGCTCTCCACGGAGCTCGGTCTGGCGGATACCTGCGCCCCTTGCCCGGCCCGAACCCCGAACCCGGTCACGGGTTCCCGACCCCTGGTTCGACCTCGATCTCGGCTCGACCTCGACCCCAGTTAGGGGTCTGGGGCCCCGATTGGACCCACGATCCCCCGCGCCGATCCCGGCCAGGACTCCGACCCCCGACCCCCGATTCTTGTTCCCGATCCTTGGTTACGATCCCGGCTCGACCCTGGCCGGGACCCCTACCCTCGACCCCCGACCCCGGCCCCGGACTCCAGCCGATTCCCCACCCCCCGATCCCCGGCCCTGCCGGCTATCACTCACCTGTACCGCGGTCG
>NW_011494609.1:5947207-5947727 GCF_000754665.1 Bison bison bison
GCAGAGGGCGTGCCCGCGGGCCGGCCCACGGGAGGGCGGCCGGGGCGGGGCTGGGGGGTGAGGACTGAAGATCCCAGTGGTGCCTGAGCCTGAGGCGACCAAGCCTGAAGCGACTGAGGCGACTGAGGCGGCAGTAGCTGCTCCTGGCGCTTCTGGCGAGGCACTGCGCGCGGCGTGGGCCCGCCCCCTCTGAGCCGCTGACCAATCCTGAGCAGCGCGCCGCCGCTGGCCCCGCCCCGTCGAGGAGCAGGTCCTCGCGAAAGCGGGCCCCGCAGGCCAATCGAACAGCGGAACGGCGACGAGTACAGCCAATCGAAGCTCAGGAAGCTCCGCAGAAAGAAACCAATTAGCGTGGCCGGGGCAGGGCGGGGCCATGGGAGGTTCACTGTGGGGGCGGGGCCAGATCCGGGCGGAGCCCAATGCGGGGAGGGAGACGTCAATGGAAAGGGGCGGGGCCTCGAGCTGGCAGGTCCACCCACCGGGGCGGTGTCAAGGGAGAGGCAAGGGGGTGGGTCCACAG
>NW_011494609.1:5947827-5956925 GCF_000754665.1 Bison bison bison
CGGGTCCCGGGACCGTGGAAGTAGGAGCAGGGGAGGAGTGTACCGGTGGGGGCGGAGGGAAAGGGCGGGTCTCTGCAGGGGCAGGGCGGGTCTGGACGGTCTGAGATGCCTGACCCCTGCACCCGCCAGGTGCGCGCCTGACCTCGCTCCGCCCCGGAAGCAGGGTCCAGCATCGGTCGCGAAAGCGGGACTGCGCCCCGCCATCCCCCCGCCTGACACGAGTCAGACCCCCACCTGTCCCGGTCCCCCGCCTGGTGCCCCTTATCCCGCTTTGCAGAATCGCTGAGTCTGGCCGCACATGTCCGCCTACCCGCCTAGCAGACCCAGGACGCGGTGCACGTGCACATGTGTGTTCTCAGGGGCCTGGTCAGCACACCTGTCCGCAGGTGACAGGAGGGGACTGTGGATGTCTCAGGTGTTTTTGTCCCGTTACCCTTTTTTCTATCCCTCCTGAACTGCGTTCTGCTTTACTTTGTTTCTATTGTGGTCATTTTCGAGGCACTGAACCCCAGTGTCCCATCCCTGCCTTACGGCTATTCTTAGCAGAGGATTATTTCTTGCAGCCCACCTACTAAAGACTCGAGCCAGGTCACAGGTACTGCCGCCGGTGATGCCGCCCTTGACTGGACAGGGGAGCCAGCAGGGTTCTGGGATGTTGCCCTTCCCCAGAACCCCTGTCCAGAGCTGGACCCCCCCCCCCCAGATCCATGAAGGGATGGCCCTCAGCCCAGCCCAGCCTCCTTAGGCCTTGTAAAAGTGGAGGGGTCAACTAGAAGGCCTGATACCTCCAGGACGGTGGGACTTCTGACCTCAGGTCCCAGCAGCTCAGGCCACCATGCCCGGGCTTGGGGATTAGCCTGGGAACACAGCCTCGTCCTCTGCGCAGTCCTGTTCATGGCCCCTTCAGTACTGTTTGCTCCTGAACGGGGGCAGGAGGCATTTCCCAGGCTTCTCCTCTGTGAACTCCTTTGTGGATCGCTGGAAGCCGACACTCTCAGAGTCACCATTATGACCGCTTCTTTCTGAGGAAGCATTAAAAGTGATCCTAGTGCCCAGAACCTCACCACAGTACACAAAGGACCCCACTGACACCCAGAGCAGACAAAGCTGGGCAACACTCAGAAAGTCTACACTGTCCACCCCAGACACGGGGCAGCAGTCAGTGAAAGCCCAGGGTAGGGGGTGGGGCAGGAAGAGCTGTGTGCTCATTTGTCTTCACGTGTCACTCGTGTGATACACAGACAAGCTTTAAGAAAGAAAGAGCCTAGGCTGGAGGGCTGTGGGTGGGCCCACGGAAGGGCAGCAGTGCTGGGAGAGGCTAGAGTCCCAGCAGAATGTGGGGTGTGAGTCCTCCCTAAGAAGAGGGTCTCTGTCTCAGCCACGCAGGGGGCACCTGTCACACTTCTCCCAGCAGGGAGACGTGGTTAACTGTGTGCCCTGGAAGGACCACCGTGGGGGAGGGAGGAAGGTACAGCAGGAGAATAAGGTGGTGGAGGCCCTGGCTGGGTGGTCCCGAGGAGACATGAGGCTGGAAGTGAACAAATGGGGCAAGGGCAGGCCTCAGCCCCAGAAGAGGGAGCCCAGAGACCAGGGCTGTAAGAATGTGCTATGTCCTGAATGGGGCTTAACCTCACCTTGACTTTGCAGGCAGGGGTCGGGGCAGAGGTACCCTAGGACCTTACTCCAGAGGCCAGAACAGGGCAGGGGTGCAGGCAGAGCACCCTCAGCCTGCCCCCTCACCCCAGATTACAGGCTGCCAGCCGCCCACTTCCCCGTCCTCCCCAGGAGCCCTCGGCCTCTCAGCTGCCTTCCTCGCCTCCTGAGACACAGTTAGTCATTAGGAGAGTAATGATAGTGTTTTCAGGACGGCATGTTGGACCCTAACAACTCTCAATTATTTCCAGTTCCTGCCAGCCCCAGGAGGGAGAAAGCTGCTCTTCTCGTGCCTCCGCCCTTGACACACAAGACAATCCGTGTTGCTGGCATATTATCATAGGTTAGCAGATCTCTGAAAGCCAGGCTGCGCAGGGGAGCAGTCCCCACCCCCACAGCAGCTGGGGGCCTGGAGCGGGTCTAGGCTCCTCCCCTCTAAGCAGGTTGCCCTGCCTAGAACTCTGCCCTGTGCTCCAGGCATTTCCCCTCCACAGACCCTGAGGACGCACGTATGTGCACCCTTTAGATCATGTCACCACCACCATCCTTCCCGTGAGAAGCACCCCCAGGGGCCCATGTTTATAAATAACTCCCTGGTGTCTTGTTGGGGGCACAGGGAGCTGGGAGAGAAGGGACCGCGTAATTATCATCTGCTTGGAATGATGTCAGATGAAGCCCAGCGCTCAGCCTTTCTGACTCTCACACACACCCCTGCGGCTGGAGAGTGGGGGAGGGTGGGAGGGGGTGAACACATTATCTTGGCTGGAGCCTGGGGCGTGGGCTCCAGATCAGTCAACTGAAAGGGTGGGAACACAGCTAAGAGCAGAAAGCAGTCCTGGAGTAATCTGTGCCAACACCCTTCCAGATGTGAGGCCCCCCGCCCCAGTGCCCTCACGCACAGCCCCCAGCAGCCCTGCCACGCAGAGAGGTCTGGAGCAGTTGACCTGAGTCTGCTGTGGGCCTGGGGCGTCACTGGCCTTCCGCAGTGAGAACTCACGTGGTGCTCAAGACCACCCCGGTGCTCAGCCTGAACCAAGTGACACAGTTTGCCCAGTGAGGACTGAGGTGCTGCTGCTAAAATCCCCTTCACAGAGCCAGAGGCAGAAGGGCCTTCCGAGGCCCACAGCCCAGTTCCTGCTGCCCTGGCTGGCTCACAGCTGACTCTGATTGCCAACTGATGGCGTGAAAGTCAGAAAGCTAGTAAACCAGTCTGTGCCCAAGCTGCCCTGGTTAGGGGAGTACACCGGCTGCACACACGGTGCTTCCCACATGACGCAGAGTCCAAAGCACGCACCTGCCCTACCTCACCTCACTGCTATAGCATCTGGCTGTGATTGGATGAGGGGTGATCTAGGGGACCCTGTTCCCTGGCCCATAACCAGGGGCAGAGGCCGCACCTGCCCAGAGCAGAGCTAGGCCAACCAGGGTCCAAGGTGCCCCAGCTGGGGTGAAGTGACAGTGGACATGTGCACCAGAGGCAGGAGAGAGGAGCATGGGTGGCATCCGAGGGAGACACACAAGAAGGGCTCGTCAGCAGGAGTTGAGGCCGCCAGGACTCCGCCTTGCCGTCTTCACGCCTGGCCAGCTAACCTGCACCCTACACCTCCCTGTACCTGAACCACAGCCTGCCCCGTGTCTGCGCGCCCAAGAGACCCTGTCCCCTCAGATTTGTACAACACCCAGCAGAGAGTCCTGTGGATCTGAGGGACCAGAGGCCACAAAATGTCCTCGGGGTAGACATGGAAGGTACCCCCACTGCTGGGAAGCTGGATTCAGATCACGTGTGGAACCAGGGCTCTGAACCCCAAAGGACACACACCCTGGGGGTGAACAGGGCTCTTCTTTGCACCTGTGAGAAAAATTCCAGCCCATCGGCTCAGGTGTCAGCCTGGAATGAGCACATCTGTGCCCCACAGTCTGTTGTGACAGAGGCAGGGGCTCGCCCTGCACTCCAGCACCCCCAGTACTCTGGGCTCAGCCACCTCCGCGCTCTTGGCCCCGCACACGAGAGCCCGTGAGTCATGACTGCCCTTGACTGCACCTTCCAGCTCTGAACAGTCAGGCTCCAGGGCCAACAAGCCACTTCCAACAGGGAGAGACAAAGACAGAGACAGAGAAACAGAGACAGACAGACCGAGACAGAGAGAGAGCAGAGAGACAAAGACACGCAGCCACAAAGAGACATACAGAGAGAGAACAGAGACAGAGATACAGAGAGACACGGAGACAGAGACGCAGAGAGAGACAGAGACAGAGGCAGAGAGAGACAGACAGAGACAGAGAGAGAGCAGAGAGACAAAGACACGCGCAGCCACAAAGAGACATAGAGAGAGAACAGAGACAGAGATACAGAGAGACACGGAGAGAGAGACGCAGAGAGAGACAGAGACAGAGGCAGAGAGAGACAGACAGAGACAGAGAGAGAGCAGAGAGACAAAGACACGCGCAGCCACAAAGAGACATAGAGAGAGAACAGAGACAGAGATACAGAGAGACACGGAGAGAGAGACGCAGAGAGAGACAGAGACAGAGGCAGAGAGAGACAGACAGAGACAGAGAGAGAGCAGAGAGACAAAGACACGCGCACCCACAGAGAGACATACAGAGAGAGAGAACAGAGACAGAGATACAGAGAGACACGGAGACAGAGAGACGCAGAGAGAGAAAGAGACAGAGTCAGAGAGAGACAGACAGAGACGGAGGAACAGAGAGACAGAGAGTGACAGAGACAGACAGAGGCAGAGACAGAGACCGACGTAGAGACAGACACAGAGAGACAGGGAGAGAGAGGATGGCAGAGAGGGACTGGCCCTGCCCCCGAGCCCCAGACCCTCTGCTGCCTCCCCTCCCCCACTGCAAGCAGAGCAGCCCCGCTTTTGTCTTTCTCCTGAGCAAGATTTCTGATATTTTGCGTAAACAAGAAAGTCTATGTTGCCTTCTTTTTGCTCAGAAAAGAAACACTCGTCTGCACACACCTCCCCAAGCAGCAGTGACGTCATGGCTCATCCGGACTTTATTTCAGGAAGACTTTCAGCTCTGGGAAAGTGTCAGCCAAAGCCCCAGCCCTTCTCCCTGAGGGCGCCTGGGCTCCAGAGAGACAACTCTGCCTTTGTCTCTGTCTCCGCAGCCCTCCCTCCACGCAGGGCTTCAGGAGGAAGTCGCTGGTCCCCGGGGTTGGGTGGGGTGGGCTCTCAAGCTCCGCACTACAGACACCTAAGGCTCTAAAAAAACTCATCGGCTGCTTTTTTGCTGAAAGTCACATGAGCCTTTTCTGTTGATAAAAATAATCATCTCTCCGTTGTGTCCGACTCTTTGCGACTCCATGAACTGTAGCCCACCAGACTCCTCCATCCAGGGGATTCTCCAGGCAAGAACACTGCAGTGGGTAGCCATGCCCTCCTCTAGGGGATCTTCCCAACCCAGGGATCGAACCCAGGTCTCCTGCATTGCAGGCGAGTTCTTTACCATCTGAGCCACCAGAGAATCCCCGAATAACATCAGTGGAGACAAATTTGAAAACACAGAATTGCTTATTGAATATTCTGTCATAGAAAGAGGATGAGGGGATAGGCTCAACCCCACCCCCCAAGCCTCTCTTTATTTGGAACCCCCAATTTTCTTAGGCTCCAGTTAGTCTTCATTTCTCTGCTGCACTGCCCTCCACTTTACTGGACTCTACTCCTTCTGTCAAAGACCTCTGGTGAGAATGGTAAGGTGAAAGTTCAGAAATGTAAATGTTGAAAAATTACCATCAAAAATTAAATTTGGGGGAGAAGCCCTCGCTGTGAAGGGATCACAAACTGATCTGGCTCCCAGAGGGGTCTGTGAATTCCCTCTCCCAATTACCAGCCAAGGGGGTGGGAAGGTGAGGGGCATCTGCAAACCCACGAACAAACACAAGGTGATCAAGAGACATCACAAGTTCTCAAGGGCGCCCTGCCCACCATCCTGAAGGTGAAGAGCCAGGGCCCACACAAGGCCGTGTGGCCAGAACCAGAGCAGCGAATGGGTTCCCTTGGCAGGTGGAGTGCAAAGGCAGGTCCCTTCCCCCTCCAACTGGACATCCGGACAAGCCCGAGGTCGGTTCCTCCCCACCCCCATGTGCCATGCTCAGTGGTCCGACTGAGGGACCGGCTGCTCTGTCCCCACCCCTCTTGCTGCTGAGGAGGACCTTGATCCCGGTCAGCCGGGCGCGTCTCCTTCCCCACCTCTGCGCAGGCCCAGCTCAGGTCCTGAGGGTGGAGGCGGAGGGCCCTCTGCTTGCACGTTCCCAGTCCCAGCCACACGCTGCTCCAGCACATGTGGGAACACTGGCACGTGACTCTGGAACTCTCTGGTGACACCGTGCGCGCACCAGGCAGCAGCAGCCAGCCTAGTGAGGATGGGGGGAAGGCTGGCTATGGCTCAGCTGAGGCGCCAGCTCTGGCCTGCACCCCGCAGGATTCAGTCACCATCCTCAGGGCGCAGGGTCTGTGCTGAAACGGGGGTCAATGAGTGGCGCCAAGTCCCCAGTACCTCAACCCCAGGAAGGCAATCGGCTGGCTGCTTCCCACCAACTGGCAGCACCACCTGGGATCCGCCCGCCGGGGAGAGGGAGGGTACCTCCTTGATTTGTAGGGAACGAGCCTGATGAAGCTGAGTGCTGAAGAATTGATGCTTTCAAGCTGTGGTGCTGGAGAAGACACTTGAAAGTCCCTTGGACTGCAAGGAGATCAAACCGGTCAATCGTAAAGGAAATCAACCCTGAATATTCATTGAAAGGACTGATGCTAAAGCTGAAGCTCCAATAAATACTTTGGCCACCTGATGCGAAGAGCTGAAAAAGACCCTGATGCTGGGAAAGATGATGGGCAGTAGGAAAAGGGGGTGACAGAGGATGAGATGGTTGGATGGCATCACTGACTCGATGAACATGAGTTTGAGCAAACTCCAGGAGGGAAGTAGTGAAGCACAGGGAAGCCTGGTGTGCTGCAGCCGATGGGGTCGCAAAGAGTCAGACACGACTGAGCACTGAACTCAACAACAAATCGTGATGAATGCATGACTCTGCTCCACTCGCCTCTCCCAGTGCAGTGGGGTTTGTGGCCCCACAGCCTCGAGCCCTTCCCACCCGCCCCTCCCACCTACAGCATGTCCCACCCTTGGGGTGGACAACCCAGCCCGCTGAGCCAAGTTGTGTCCACCACATTTGAAAACAGCCCCCGCATGGCCTGCCGCAGCCCAGGGGACACACTGCTGACTGAGTCTGCCCCAGGGACACTCTGTAGGAAGTCTGGCAGCAAGTCCCAGGGTGCGGGACCCCAGGGTGTGGTCCATAAGGCAGGGGCACGGGATTCGCATGGACGCCTTCCCAGGCCCTGGGGCACCTGGTACTACAGGGAGAGGCAGACCAGGCCAGAGGGGTCTAAGGGGCCGTGTTCCAGGGGACCTGTGCCCAGTGATGTGGCTTCACAGATGCTGCTGCTTCACTTTTATAAGTGCTTGTGCAGATACACGTGCATTCACACCTGTGCATAGTGCACACACACCTGTGTGCACATGTACACCTATGGGCACACACATGCACCTGCATGCACACACCTGCACACACGCACACCTGTGCACACACATGCTCAGGCAGCCTGCAGACAACACTGACACCACAAGCCCAGGTGGGGCTCAACGGTGCTGCTGGCCCGGCAGCTCCCACAGCCTCGAAGGCCACCTTGCGATGCAGAACCGACTGTGGGATCTGTGTCCTCATCAGGACTGGGAGCTGGGAGCTGTTGGGCATTTTCAACAAAAGACTAGAAGAGCTCTGGTAATCTTGAGGTGAAAGGAAGGTTTTTAAGAGTTTAAAATAACTTCCCTTAAAAAAAAAAAAAAAAAAAACCAGATGCTGTGCTCCGAAAAGCAATGTTTGAACTGTTTTTGACTTCATGTGAATTTGTAGCTAAAACCTGTTAAATCTGTCACTTTTAATGTTCTCATATTTGCTCAGTTTTAAAATACAGAAACATTTTTTTCTAATTTGTTAAAAAATTTTCTAAGTAAAAACTTTCAGTGAGTTTTGAATCCATTTGTTAAAAATACACTGATGCAACTCTTAGTTTGTAAGAACTGCGACTAGTCCCACTGTGCCGTGCTCAGTCGCTTCAGTGGTGTCTGACCCTGTGACCCTAGGGACTGTAGTCCGCCAGGCTCCTCTGTCCATGGGATTCTCCAGGCAAGAGAATACTGTAGTGGATTGCCATGCCCTCCTCCAGGGCATCTTCCCAACCTAGGGACTCTTATGTCTCCTGCACTGGCAGGCAAGTTCTTTACCACTGAGCCACCTGGGAAGTAATTAGTCCCAGGGAAGATGGAAATTCACCAGCTGAATCTCACCGAAGCGTTTGCATAACTTATGGATGGACAGAAACAAACTGTTGCAATTTTGTATGTTAAGCCTATGACGCTCTGGTTCATTTGAATTTACATATTGCAGGAGCTGTTCTCTTCAGCTCTGGCAGCCGAGTATCCAGAGAAGCCCACTTCTGCAAAGAGCCTGGATGAGGTGTTAGAAGGGACGAGCATCTTTGTTTACACTAGCCTCCTGAAATAGCATCATAATTATTCATCTTAAATTAGTAATAATGTTAAATCGAGTGCAAAGTGTTTTTAATAATAAATGAACACTTTGAAAGATTGTTAATCTCATTTTATCTCATCCTTTCTCATTTTAGTATATATGTTTTCTTGTGTATTTAATATTTTAGCACAGTTGGTCATGTACATATTTTTTTAACTAGATCACACACATTGGGGAGAATTTGTTCAGATGCTTTTTACTGATTGGTAGATGATTCAAAAAAAGTTTTAAGACCACTCACCAGATTAAAGAGTTGTATAAAAAATTTTTAAATAGTTTTAAAAAATACACAAAGTGCCAAGAGGAAAACTGAAAACGGCAGAAGAAATGCCAGGAGTTATACATGGACGATGTTTGTTATTTCTCATTCGGAGCACAGGAAGCCATCCCTCCCTGTCATGTGGGGACAGTGACAGCCATCTCTTGGGGGCCCGTGGGGATGGAGTTACTGGATGTCACTGGTGCCTGACGTGGTCGATGCTACTTGAAGGCGCCTGTTCTTCTGAGGTTGAATGGCAGGAACTTGCCAGTGTGTCGCGGTGGCCGACCGCCATGCGCCCTCTTGGAGTGGTGAGGAGAGCACATAGCTCACAGTTGTTCTTCCCCCAGGTCCTTCCTGGACATGCAGCTTGCCCATGAGGGAGACACGTGTGTCCACTCCCCTGGCCCAGACGGGGTGGACCAGGTAGTGTGTGACGTGTGAGGCCAGGCAGGAGCAGGCAGTACAGCTCTTCCCTGGCTCTCTCGGGCCACCTGCCCTGGAGCCCTGCGGCAGAGGGCAAGGCTGGCCTGAGGCTGCCAATTGGAGAGGCCACGCAGAGAGACGTGGGGACAC